>NW_024104325.1:45000-645000 GCF_003945595.2 Pipra filicauda | reverse complement strand
CTAGACTCCTGGACAAAAAGAAACATTTTGGGGTAAAAGGGACAGAATCTGAAGTTTTGAAGGGAAAAATGGAGGAGTTTTAAAACTAAGCACCAGAATTAAATCACACTATAATTAAGTATTACAAAAATGTAAACACATGTCTAAACTTCCTCATCTCTTCATCTTTCTCATCTCCTAGAGAATTCATTTTATTACATGTAATGATAAATTTTGGGGGAGGTTAAAAAATATTTTTCAAAGACTGTGCCCTGTGGTAGGGCTTCGTCAAAACGTAATTTCTTCTCATATAACATATAATTCCACAGCATAAAAGTACATCTCATTAAGTCAAGTTGATTATTTTCAAAAATAACAAATAACACTTATTCAGGAAAACAAATATTACTGGACTAATCAAGCTGGTCTCCAAAAGGAAGAGAAGGTTAATTACAACGACAGGAGAATGAAATGTCACAAACATTTCAAATGCAAATGTTTTTTTGAAAGATTTTATAGAAAACTTTTGATAAAAAGTTTGTTCTACAGTTTCAGCCCCAAAACTAAACAAAGCCACTACTTCAATGCAAAGTTTTTCTTCCAATTTCTTTCCCAAACACCTTGCCAAAATAAGAAAGCACAGGGAGAAACATACCTGCTTTTTAACACATCAATTTTAAGGATTTTCTGATAGAAAAAAAAAGGATAAAAAATACTCATTAATTTTAATTAACATGTCTGGATTTTCAAGTACCTTATTTTTATATTCTGGGGGCTCTGTTTGAATGAGAAAGCTGAGTCACCCAAGAAATAATTGCTGTTAAGAAAGATAATGATAAGGACCTGGGAACAGGAACAATCACCGGGATGATGAGTGCCTGAACTTGTAGCACACTGGAAGAAGAAACTGGGGAAACTGGAAGCTATAAATGGCCAGCCAGACAGTGAGACAAAGGGAGCAAATTGTAGTCAAAGGTGCTGAATTATGGTAATTAAGTTTAATGAAGGAGAAAAATCAACACAGAAAAAGGCTTTTACAGCTTTCCGACAGGTAGTAGTTTAATTGGTTCTCTCCATTCTGCAGAAAAAAGAGGAAGTCTGATTCAAAAAGAGTTGAGCACTGTGGCCAAAATTAGGCTTCAGCTACATTTAAAAAACACATACATTAACATGGCCATAAGGTGAGCCTGTGAAACTTTTCACAGATACCCAAAACACTTAACTGGGAAACAACCAATCCATCACCTCTTCCTTAGCCTCATCTGAAGAAGGACAACAAATCAAAGGTGTGACACTGGTTTCATAGAGATGCTCCAGCTAACAGTTAACAAGCCATTTTGGGTACCAATTACATAGCAACCAGTACACACACAGTACAGAGCTCTCTAAAAGAAGCTGCTTAAGCATTTTTGGGGAGGATCATGAAAAGTCTTCCAAAGAAAATCCATTATGCTAAAATAGCGACCTGTCAATTCTGTGGCATTTATAAATGTTGTTTTCTTTGGGTAGATACAATCACTGGAGCCAGAACTCCAGAGATAACACAACAGTCAAGGCACTAGTAAACCCAAAACTCATGGAAAGCCAAGTGGTATTTCCTATTTCCAAAGCAGTGCCAGAGTTAAACTGTAAACCGTTAACAGATTACAGGGTTAATTTCTAATTTATTATTGCAATCTGGAGCAGTCTGGAAGGTGAAATGCCAGGGACAGGATTCCTCACTCCTTTTCCAGTCACCAGGGATTTTACTGCTGACAGAGGTAGGAGGCACCAACCCATCCCTCCGTGAAAATGCTCACACAACACTCAAGACAGAGCAGAGCCAGAGTGATGTGATCTGGTTTCTTCCCTAGTCCCTTCCTGCTCCCTGCTGGCACTCCATCTGCTTTTTGCCCAGCAGAGACACTAAGCAAACATTTTTACAAAACAACCTTAGTAACTAATAGCTATACAATAATTAACTAAATAGCCTTTGTTTCATTAACTGTCAATGCTTTGTGACAGATGAAATCTGAAAGTCTCTTCGGAATTTATGGTCTCTCAGGTCTGAACTCTGGCATAACACACAGCAGTGAACATTTCACACATATTTCTTCAGAAAGAGATAGGAAGCCTCTTATTCTAAGGACAGCATCAACTATGAAACTTTTTGAACAATTACATTAAGAGGTTGACCAACTCAAAGAATAATAAATAAGGACAACAACTCTTGCACAGCAATTGCAAAGCGCTAAGAACATCTATAAATGAAGACTGAAAAGAAAATGTTTCAAGCAGCAATTCAGATCAATGTGGATCCTACCTTGAAAATACAGGGCTGCTGAAAACATGGTGTACCATAAGAGAACAAAGCAGAGAGCTCAAAGCAATGATCCTTCTAAGTAAGCCTGACAAGCTTTTATTATAGAAAAACTGAATTAAGCAAAAACTAGAGATAAGTGTTTTATCTGACATTTGGGATTTCAAAAGACTGAGAAATAGGAAGACATTTACAGAAAGAATAAAATGTAAGGTCATCACCAACAAGAATTGGGTTTTATTCAAGCTATTGGCAATAATTGAATTTTAAGTTTCCTGCTTCAGCCTAGAGTTGTCAATTAGGCAAGCCTTGCTTGCATGTGAACATTGCTAGAGGCCTCTTAAAGAATCAGCTGATTATAACTTTTTTTTTTCCTGAAGAGTGAAGCAGCATCCCTCCTTCTCAATTTAGGTAATGATCATCTATGCAGGTTTTATTATATTAAAGCCTCACTCCAATTAATTCACATTTCCAGATGCTGTCACAATTGCTGACAGGTGCTTATTGAACTCCAGGTCAGCTTGAAATCACCACAAGAAGGCACAGTCTGCAGCATCAGAGCCATCCCAGGCTCCTGCATGACACAGACACTCCCCCAGGAGGCGAGAGGAACTCCAGAAGAACTCCATGTACAAGAGCCTTGCAGGGATGGGGAAACAGAGAAGCAAAATGGCACTTCCATTTCACAACAAAAGAGACAGCGGCTCAGGAGTCAAGATGTCACCTCAATCTGCTCTTTAAATGGCTCTGCTCCAGCACATACACTGTTAAGAGATACATCTACAATGAAAGCTTTTCATGGTTTAATTTCAGAAACTCCCTGCAGTGGGACAAAGTTAGTGAATGAATTATCTCAGCAAGTTATTTAAAAAAAACTCAATTAAACAGACAGAAAAAAACCCAAAAACAAAAACAAAAGAACACAAGAGCTTGTCAAATGTCATATTACCAAACAGTTTAATTTATTAAAATGACTCCAGTACACCTCTGTGCTTCTAAAACAGACACAGCATTACACATAACAGGTAAAATGTGGTAACATTCTCAAGTCAGCAGTTCCTGGCTCAGTAGCACAGAAACACAAAAGCAACAGTATCTTATATCACCTCCCAGCTCAACCTTCTTCTACATTGGTGACTGGGATGCTTCTCTGTGGAGCAGGCAGTTGAATGCAAGTGTGTGCATATGCTTCCTAATCAGAGATGGGTGAGTAAAGCCCTATGCTGTCAACGGGAAGGCAGCTGTGCCTCTGACCTCAGTGTCAGTAAAAAGTAAATACACAACCAAGACTATGATCAGTGGGGCCCTGGATTGCTGTGGAGGCACAGCAAGTGGAATTCTACATTTCCATCACTCTAAAAACGTGAGATCTACAGGATATGTATGGAAAGATTAATTTTCTCATATCATGAAAGATCCTGGCCCAAAAAGACTTGCACACCTGAGTATTATGCTCATATGAATGACGAGATTCGTGTAAGTCTTTATAAGAGTCTTAAAATACATTTGTGGTAATTCAGGGCCAGTCCTTTCTTCTTTACTGGTTAACTTACTGAAATCAAGCAATGGAAACATGAGAAGTTAATAAAATCATAAGACACTGAAGGTGTAAATACAGTGCAAGTGTTGGGTTTAGTTTTTGACTGTTACAGCCTTATAATTTTATATTCTGTGCTTTAATTTGAGGGAAAAGCATAGATGTTGTGTGTCATAACATACACACTTGCATATATACATGTATACATACACATTTGCAGCAGAATGCAAAGGCTTCCAGTGGCATATGATTCGTAGTACCCATCTCTCACATGCAGGTTTTTTTCATATAAAATAACCCAATTTTAGAGGTGCCCCCTCCCTCTGCATATATAAGCATTCATTATTGCGTATTCACATGCATTATTGCCCTACCCACTCACTGATTTATATTAACCAGATTTATTTTTTTAATTTTTTTTTTAATATAAGCCATAAAGTATCTTAGTTGCAACACCTAGCCAGAACACTCCAGTGACCACAGTACTCCTGGGTTTTGTGGTAACTAATACCTCCGTTGGCAAAACATATTAATAAAATGCCCCAAGTTTTGTTTGCTTCATATTGCTTCATTTTTAAAAAACTTTTATGTACAATCTTCGCTGTTAGTACACTCCAGATTTACTGAAATGCAGTAAACTATGAGAGCTTGTTATTCAGAAGCACCTAGTCTTTTTCTGACATGAAATAGAAGCCATCAGCAACAAACGTATGGAGAATTCATCAGGTGAAGGAACGGTGTACGTCAGTAAATATGAGATGAAACTGCTTCCTAAACAGTTAGTAGACTTCACAAAAACTATGTGTGATGTAGTCACTGTCCTGCTGAGACAGCAGAAGGACATAAGAACACAAGCGACTCCAGGGTCAGTGTTTATCCATATTAACGTAGCTTTGGTTCAGAAATTCTTTAAGTGTTGTAGAGCACCTGGTTTAGTGACAAAACACGTGCGTCTCACAGTGCTAACAGTATAATGCTAACAAACTATAAACTGCAGGTTTCAAATATTAATAGCATTTAATAAAAAAATTTACAGAAATATTCTTGTTGACAAATGCGCAGTACAAATGCAAGGTCCTCGGCCACAAAGTCTAATTTCTGTGCATCAGTTTTGTGCTGGCATAACAGTGCAAGTGCTGGGATTCAAGTATGCTTTTCCATATTTATGTTAAGCAACAGAGATTACATGATGAAGTTTGGGGGATTTTCTGCTCATAAGGCCAGGACATGAGAATCAAGCAAAGCAATGCAGCAATTGAAATGTTTGATTTCCCTCATCTGGAAGTACCACCTCATCTAGAAGGCAATCTAAAGGAGGGAAAACACATTTCACAAGCAAACCAGCTTCACATACCACCAAGGTACTGCTTCAGCTGGATCAGTTGTACTAAAATACAGGACTACAAGTTGCAATCTAATCTCCACTCACATGAAGAGAAGATGAAATCTACAGTGCAAGTCCTCCATGCAATAGGATCAAATTGCAAGACTAGAGTCCTGTTTCATAGGACCGAATTTATTAATCATTCAGTTTTGCTTATGAATTATACTTTTTTTGTCAGTTAGATCACAGTCAAAAGTACATTGTTTATATTTCTGGGTTTCTAGAGGTACTACTTCATGCCAATTCAGATCTGTTCAGCAACAGAATACAACATGAACATTTGTTTCCAAAGAATTGCAGAAGTTATTGCTGAAATTTTCAGAGCCAAAATTAAAAACTATTTCACCAAATCAAGTCTTTACTCCACTTAAAAAAAAATCTGACATCCTATTAATTAAAAAAACCAACCAAACAAAAAACTCCCCAAACTTAACAGTTATTTTCAATTAAATAATAATCTATGATATTCACATTCAGGCAACTGTCTCCTGACTTTCATCTGGTTGAGTGACAGATGCCACAAAAAAAACAAGAACACTACTCTCACATTCTTCCTGACAGCAGTGATTAGTGCAATTTACCACTGCACTACACAGCTCTAACAGTGCAAGGTGTGCCTGCTGACGTTTCTCACAATCTTCTGCTACATGATCGTTATTCTCAGATGTCTGTAACCGTAGTTCTCATTAGAATTTTGGCATTTATGTTAACATTTATGAAAAACTATGGCTTTATCCACAAAATATATAGCCTGCCTAAGCAAAAATTTTAAACCATTTATTTAAAATAAAACAGAATTGGAATGAAAGTTACTTGTTTATGCCATAAGCTGTGTTGCCACTAAACTCAAGATCTCAGGGCTAGCTACAGATCACTAAGGTGTGTACTTGTGTATCTGTTACAGTCTTTAAAAGTATATTTAAAATGTAACACTGATAAAACTTCACTCTTCATTTTACATCTAATTCTAATAATTTATCTTATTTTTTGCAATTTGTTTAATTACTTGTATCCAAAGTGTCATCTGAGTATCGCTGTATTACAACAGGACTGGGACTGTAAGAAACCCATAAATGCATATGTAAGAAGGCACTTGTCTTCCAGTAGTTCAAGTCAGAGAAGGCCTTACCCGGACAGTGGCACCTTACACTTTGAAGAATTAGCAAATGTCCCCAGGCTTTGCCACAGTCTCAAAACCTGTCTTCGTGTCCCTGGACAAGGTGCTGTATGTGGTCTATAATACCATGAAGCTCATGACGAATTCCAGTAGTTTTTGCCTGTTGCGCTGAGGTAGGAATGTCGTGCTTAGTTCCAAAATGGTGTCTTTGCTTTGCTTCGTCTGTTTGAAAACCTAAAGCACAGCATGAACATATGTGAGTATCACCACGTTAAAGGAATCTCCTTCCTTTTGTGATTAAAATTTTACAGCCTATACTAAGTTTTCCCTCATCTACAAGACTTTTTTTTTTTCCTTCCTTGAAGGCTTAGATGGCAATGCCTTTAGGTGTTCAAGTGGTATGGAAGAAGAGAAACTCAGAAATAAGTACATTGTATGATAAACAGCCAACTCTTAACAGCGAGAGGTAAAACACCCAATTAAAAGACATCTGAATTGAAAGTGTGAGCACTTTGAAAACAAGAATTCAGATGCTATGCTCTACGTGGACGCTCAGCAGATGCTACCTAGTTTCACTTCTTTTAGTTTATCTTGCTTCTGGAAAATGATGGATTCGATACACGCTTTCTTCACAGCTCTTACATTTACAGGAAGATACCTTTACTATAGGCCACCTATTTTTAGATTATTTAACACATCAGAACTTAAACACAGAGGTTTGAAATCCCATATCTAGCAAAATTTTGCCTAAATGATACTTTCAAAATTATAATGCTAAATCACATTCGGAATCCAGGAAGCCATGTCATTCTGATGAAGGAAAAATGCTTCACTTACAAAATCCAAAGAGGTGATTTAAAATTCAAAATGCTACTGGTAATGTGCAAAATTTAATGTTTATTTTAAAGAACGCCTGTATCCTCATGGTGGACACTGGAGGTCTACAAGGATGGTTCTGCTGTAGATCAATCACTGCTAAGCCAAAATTCAGTAACTAATGCTTTTTTTAAGATTTAAGTAGTCTTCAAAATTAAATTTAGATGTTACTAAGCACAGAACATGCTCTCAGCCTTTCAGTTCAATAGGGACATGGAGTAGAGCAGAGGGACTTCATTTTCTGTGAATAAAAATGTCTGGTCACCCAGCCATCAAGACAGGTCTTCCCAGGGGCAAGGAATGCCCTGTTCTGCAACTTGTGCTCTTTCTTTTACAGCCCTGAGCCCGAAGTAACCAAAATGCTCAAAACCCACAATACATTTCCACACACACATTCACTAACTTTAAACTGCCACTGAAGAGATGTCTTTAAATGTCAAAATTGTGCTCATTATTAAAATGAAACTTAACAGTCACCAGATTTGAGCACCAAACACTTACCCCAATGTCCTTGAACACTTTCACTGCATTTTTCACATGACTGTAGGTAGCACTCTCAGCTGCAAGAAAGAAAACCAAGGGATAAACAAACTGCAATTTAATTTGGGCTACCTTGTAGTAGGAAGAATAGAATGACTCAATTCCAGTTCCAAATCCAGTTTAACATACCATACACAGCAACATTCTTCTCCGTCCTGCTTATTAAGTGCTTGTGTAGCTTTTGAATATATTCAGATTCTAAAACAGGACCACTAAAATTGTGCACAAAGATGACAGCAGAGCTATATGCCTCCAGTAAAGGTCCCAGTAATCTCTGCAGGAAAGTGATGTACTGCTGGTGCTCTTGAGACTGGCTCACCTAAGAAAAGGCAACAAAAGGTTCAGTGACAGAGACCAGCAGAAACAACATAAGATCTCCAAGACAGAACATGGCAAAATGGCAGCCAAAATAATTCTTTGTACAAAAAGGAGTATGGGGGCACAGAACATTATGGAAGCATAGCAAAAAGGCAGTTTACCATGAGGCACAGAACAGGCAATGCACATCACAGATTGATGCTGTTTTTTCTCCTCTGAGGTATAACTATTTTTCTAAGTTAAAATTAAAGACATCATACTGTTCTACAGCCAAAAGAAGGGTTGCCATGCAATCACAGATATGGACAGATGTTTTCAATTGTTAACAAGATATCCTAAAGAGTGTTTGTCAGCTCTGTGAGAAAACTGGTAACATACCTAAATTCAACATGAGCAATCTATGAAGAGAAATATAGGCTGAATATAAATACCAGCTCAATGTGCCCATTTTAGAGTGCATGCAGTCAGTAAAGACTAAAACTAAGATACTTGAGTATTTATCAGTTTTCATGACTCTAATAATTGCTATTTCATGACTCTAATAATTGCATCTCCCTAAAAGATTATTTGATGTTTCTTCAGCTGTTTTCCTTGTGTAAAGGACAGAAAGGTATTTTGCTGACTGTACAAAAATACTACAGGTTAACACTGCAAACCAACAAAATAATAATAATAAAAACAAACAAACAAAACAAAAAAAACACCAAAACCAACCAACCAAAAAAAAAAATTATAATTACCAATCCTAAATGAGCACAGTAGTTTGTATCTCTCACAACAGAGTTCAATATTATTAGCCTTATAGAAATAATACCTTCAGGTAGCAATCTCTCTGCTCTTCTCCAAAATCACTGTCTTCATCTTCCTCGTCACTTCTCCAAGATAATGGCTCAGGGAGTTTTTTATTCCATTGATGTTCTGTAAGACTGGGGCTAACATCCTCCTGATCATCCTGCTTAAATTTGAAAGACAAGGTGGTAAATAGGTAAAAGGTCCAAATCCAAGCAAGCAATAGGGTTTTTTTATAACCTCATCTGACTAAACCAGTCAGTTTATTAACTAATATTTAATGGAAGCAGGTGAGACTCAATTATAGAAAGCATTGAGAAGGGAGAAGAGACATTTGGTGAAAAAAAGGTTTTTCTTTAGTTTCCCTGTCGCTTTAAAGTTAAAATCTTTGCAAGTGTTGCTGAATCTTCCTACCAGAGGTCATGCAGTAGCAGCTGCCAAGCAAGTGTTTTCAGCTGTGTTAGGACAGACAGTTGAGAAGCCCTCTGGTTGTGGTGTTCCTAACCTCTGTACTACAGTTGCCTCAGAGTAGTAAACTCTGTGTTATTGTATTACAATAGCTAAAAACTCAATGTAGAATGCTACAAGTTGCTGTTTGAAAGTAGTAACTTATTGCCTCTAATGATGATGCTCTTGCATTTGTCCCCAAGTGAGATATGGGCTGGAACAGAATGAGTCAGTTTAAATCAAGAAGGCCACAAATTATTTAAAGCTTGATTATGTTGAGGCAGGTGTGTCAGAAGTTCAGGGCTACAATAAATGAGGTTCCACAGAAATACTCCACCTGACCAATGAATGTTTGATGCAACATTCAATTTTAACAATGCATCTTCAGAAATGAGTTTTAGAGATATTAAACACACACTCAGAAGAACAAGAGAGACCTTAGCATCAGTCATTCACCATTATTTGTTTTGCTCAAAGCAGCAGAATAGGAAGGTTTTTCAAAGTTCAGCATTGCTGAGTCAAAAAGGAAATACTGCCGCATCTTTATTCCATTTAGAAATGGAAATCAGAAAACATTAAAACTAAATGGATAACAGACACGTTGTTCATGCGATTACTGTGATAATATTCATGGGAAAGAAAAAGGCCTCTGCAGCAAATGAAGAATGACATCCTTCCAGTCTTGCACCCTGATAAAATATTTTATTTTGAATGAAGCAAAGGTCATAAAATAACCTTAAAAATAAATCCCAAAGAGATCACTATGTGTTAGGAACATTTTTTAGTTTTTGAAGTAAACATTAAAATCACAGGAGAAGAATTTTTTAAAAAAACATGGGTCAGTCAGGCTCAATTTAACGGGAAATTGATTGATGTGTTAATGTCAGCAGTAAACTGAAATCATTACAAGGGACAGAAGCTATTCACCTTTCCTAAAGAACAGGTTGTAAAACCCCCACAAGCATTGCCAGCTTCTCTGAGGTTGGGAAACAACCATTGCTTACACTGTTTGCATTGATTATGCAAATTTTTAACATTTTAAAAGCAGGTACAGAGGTCTCCCAAGTTTAAAAAATTTAATGAGGGAATATATCTCATTTTTCAGCATTCAGATGTTGCACTGGTGGTTTATGTCAGACATTACAGACAGATATTTCTATACTGCCTAACAGGTACTGTGTCACAGCTATAAACAGCGAAGTACCAGACACAAAACCATAACTTACAGAAGAACCCTGAGGACCAATTTCATGCTTGACTACACAGAACTGCACATCTACTGCTGTCCACACCTATTTTCCTCATCTGTCCCCAGGCATAGAACAGACAGGTTTCTTCCTAAATTCTGATTAGCATTAATTTTTTGATTTATCTAATGATGATTGCAATCTAATGCATGACAACACATGAGTAGTTCAGATAAAAAGGAAGCAGTAGCAACTCCAGAGGAGAATGTTTAATATTCAGGTATAACAAGTAAATAGTACCTATGGTAACAACCATTAAAACCAGAAGCATATATCAAAAGCATGCACTATGATTACAGTGAAGCAATGGCCATTAACAAACACACCAGAAGCAGCTCTAACCTCCTTTGAGACTGGAGGGCTGCAAGAAGAAAGCAGCCAAATATGTAACTCCTTTTCCTCATGATCTTTTACATTTACATTACAAGGCAAAGTGCCAGGTCCTGCACTTTGGCCACAACAACCCCCTGCAGCGCTACAGGCTGGGCATAGAGTGGCCGGAGAGCAGCCAGGCAGAAAGGGACCTGGGAGTTTGGATTGACAGGAAGCTGAACATGAGCCAGCAGTGTGCCCAGGTGGCCAAAAAGGTCAATGGCATCCTGGCCTGGATCAGGAACAGTGTGGCCAACAGGTCCAGGGAAGTGATTTTTCCCCTGTACTCAGCGCTGGTGAGGCCACAGCTCGAGTGCTGTGTCCAGTTCTGGGTCCCTTAGTTCAGGAAGGATATTGAGGTCCTGGAGCAGGAGCACCTCAATATGGAGCACCTCAAATGGAGCAGAGCAACGAGGCTGGTGAAGCAACTCGAGCACAAGTCCTATGAGGAGAGGCTGAGGGAGCTGGGGTTGTTTAGCCTGGAGAAGAGGAGGCTCAGGGGAGACCTCATCACTCTCTACAACTCCCTGACAGGAGGGGGGAGCCAGGTGGGGGTTGGTCTCTTCTCCCAGGCAGCTATCAGTAAGACAAGAGGGCATGGTCTTAAGCTCTGCCAGGGGAGGTTTAGGTTGGATATTAGGAAGAAATTCTTTACAGAGAAGGTAATCAGGCATTGGAATGGGTTGCCCAGGGAAGTGGTGGATTCTCTGTCCCTGGAGGTTTTTAAGATGAGACTGGATGTGGCACTGAGTGCCATGGCCTGGTAACCATGGCAGTGTTGGATCAAGGGTTGGACTTGATGATCTCAGAGGTCCCTTCCAACCTGGCTGATTCTATGATTCTATGATTTTCTTGCTTCTTCCTGGAGGGTGCCAAGGTTTGTTTACAGTGCACAAAAAAAGCCTGGGAAGCAAAGATATGCTGAATTAGCTGCCCCTGCTCCTCAAGTTTTCTTTATGCTGCACACCTCTGACAGATGGCACCACAGAGTGACTCCTCTACAGTCCTGAAACTGCAACCTGTGCCAGTTGAGGAGATTTTACAGTAATTCCAAGATTTATGCAAAGGAATCAAAGAATGACAAAAGATCTGGACTCCTGATTCCTGTAGAGCAGAAAGTAAACATCCATGCAGCTATGCTGCAACTGAAAGAGCTCCAATAATAAATTAAATCCCAATTTTACAAGACAGTACAGAAACATGTGTCTTCCTTAGTAGGGTTATTGGTACAATGAATTTACACAGAGTCATTGGGCATAATGGGATGACTATATCCAAATGTCTGACACTTACAGAGAGAGGAATGAAGTAGTCTCAGTCCTGGACTTGTTGTTACAAGCTTTCAGTAACAACATATATTTAGAACAAGTCTCACAACTAAGAAGCATAAACTACCTATATAGTGTACTACTAGTACAGTATCTCTATCACTTTACCTCGGCCACCAGAAGAATGCCATATTGTATCAGTCTTTCCACAGATTCATGGCAAACTTGATAGATCACCTGGCAGGGCTGCACAACATAAAAGAAATGCAATGAAAAAAATCACATCCATTATACCCAATATAGCAACACCATTTCTTGTTCAGTATGCATGTTTTAGATACAGCAGTATTTTTCCTTTTATGCAAGTTATTAAACTTGTATCAGCATAATCCCAATGCACCCCTCTTATGTTTATCCTGGCAGACATTAGAAAAATTACAGTGAAATAGGATCTATCCAAGTTTTTTTAAGAAATGCATTACCACTGGTAGAAAGCCACATTAAATATTCTCCCCTTTTAATCGCCTCTAACCAAATTTTAGTTTGTTAACAATTCTGAAATACAACCATCATAAAACAAATCATTGAGACTCACTACGGGGATTTATTTGAAATTTAAAGGAAAGTACACTTCAAAGAAATTCCCTTATGTGTTTTGAAACTCTGAATAAAAAAATGCCAACCTCTTTTACATTGTTCGTAATCATGTAGGAAATATTTTCTTAGTTAAAAAGAAAATAATTATTAACTCTGAAAGCAAAAGGATAACATTACCAAAGAACCTCACCATCTGACATTACATTACTGCCCAGACAAAAATATTAAATTTGGCTTATGCTTCAGTAAAAAAGGCATTAGTCAAATATGAGTACAAATTTAAGAACTAATTCAAGAATCCCTAGAATTTTAAGTAATTTCTACACATAAGAAAAAAAACACCTAGCACTTAAAGTTCAAAGTACACAGTGTCTGAAAAATGAGATAACATCAGTTCTCTTCAGTGTTTTGTAACATAACAAAAAACGAAGTCAGGTCATGTTTAAAATTGCCACTCAGTACTAGGTGCGGCACACTGTGACTATTGCTTTCCTATGCAAATAAGGAATATCTTCAGAATATGGAGCCTTAGTTCCCAGCATAACTTCAATCATCTGTGTAAACTCATAGGAGCTGAGTACTCTCAAAGCCTTGTGTTTGTTTAGGTAAAAAAAAACCAACTAAATAGTTTGGGCAGAATGCAAATATAGCTGTGATGGTCTAATGACGTCAGTGACACAAAATTTGTTAAGTGGCATTAAGAAGCCCACCTTGAATTGTGGGAAGCTGAGAGAGCAGCTTTTCCTTCTCAGGAAAGGCAAGCTGCAGGCTCAGCCCAGCATCACCCACTGCAGCACTTGCATGAGCAGCAGGTGGCACTCAGTGTGTAACCCTCGATACCATTACTGTGAGACTGTACTTACAGTGAACAGATCAGAGCTGTGACACTAGCGAAAAGCATCAATTAATTTTAAAGTAACAAGCACAACAAAAATTTGACACCTGGACAATTAATGCAGTTACTTACCAAAGATACATTAAATTCATTAGAAAGCAAGTAACACAGGCTGGCAGCTTTTCGGACCAAGTGTTCTTGACTAATCAAACTGGGAGAAGCACCACTGGTGCCATTTCTGCACCTCCTACTCTGAACTGCATGAAGGCTGCAGGCTAGAGCAGAAACATAAGCAAAGTTTAATTTTCCAAAGAGTTTTATAGCAAAGGAAATGTCAAACTTTTGTTTTGCCTATTTCTAGGCCTAAAAGCAGTCAAACATTACACATGCAATTCAAGAATAAAGACAGAATTCACCACTATTTTGTGTTCAATAATGTCAGATCAAAACAGAATCTCAATAAAATGCTGCTCATCAAAGTTTTTGCCATGTTGGCAAATAGGTTTTGCCATGTTGGCTCAGAATTCTGATAGTGCCTTGCCTACGGCAGTGACCAATATACAGATACTTCCAAGAAAGATAAAGGATGAAGGGAAAAAAGAGTGGAAACATTCCACAAACAAAATGCAAGTTTACTCTAAGATTATTTGTTAGTGCAAATATGGGTTGAAGCAGGGAGCAAAAAAATATATTAAAGTAAATAAAAAACTGATGAAGTTTTTAGTGCAGATACTTTGACTTCATGGGTTTGGTAAACCCCAAAACATACCAATGACAGCCTCTTTAATGAATACATGAACTACTCCATTGCTGTAGAAGTTGAGTTCAAAGACAGCAGGTATCGTTACGCTGGGAGTGACGAAGAACTCGTTGTTTCTGCTAGTGTTCGTGATATTTACACAGTTCCCCAACAAGTGGATGGCATGCATAACAACATCATCTGAGTTCCCTGAAAATCCCAAGTCAAAGTCACGGGCTAAGACCTCCTCCTTCATGGAGAAGAAATCTTCTACCAACCTGGAAAGATCAGTTCCCTAGAAATAAAAACAGAATCACACAGTGAAACAATTGTTCTGCAGAGGAGTTTATCTGTAAACT
The DNA here is from genome assembly GCF_003945595.2 of Pipra filicauda. Lineage (NCBI taxonomy): Eukaryota > Metazoa > Chordata > Aves > Passeriformes > Pipridae > Pipra > Pipra filicauda. The sequence goes on along the minus strand of NW_024104325.1, from coordinate 630,297 downwards.
ACATAAACAGGTATATAGCAAACACATAAACAATATACTATTAATAACTCAAAGCACAACAGTTATATCAAAAAAACTGATTTTCACTGAGGTTTGCTGAAGTAGTCCCACGTGTTTTGAACTACATGCCATTATATTTTTTAAAGCCATGCAACTATTTGGGAACACAAGATTTTTGTTTGCTTCTTGGTTTATTTCACAGCCTGCAGAGACCTGAGTTGTCCTTCAAGAACATGTCAGAGATATTGTATTCCTGTTATCTATGCTATAAAATGAATGCTCAATTATCTGGGAGTATTGTAATGAACAAAACTGTTCAACTGGCTTGGAACATGAAGAAAAGTCTTTCTTCAAGCACTTCCTTTTCTTGTTTTCTGTCACAACAGCTTCAGATCACATTGTAAAATGTTTCTTTGACTCTTCTATTTCAGGAAATTGGAAATACTGCACTGATGGGAATGGTGATACTTCTTCCACAAGGAAGATTACATATCTGATCAATATTTTTCAATTTGTTCTCAAATTATGTGCAATACAAGCTTCAGTCTAGGAGGACAAGGAATTTTAGAAAAAATGTAAAACACACCTGTAGGAGAAAAAAAAATTCTTCCAAGTCCCATGCACAAGACTTGCATTAAACATTCATATCATTCTGCCATTGAGATATAATATTTTAGTACTGGGAAACAGCAAAATTAATTTGAAAATGAATGGAATAGTTTGTAGCGTATTCAACAGTGAATATGTTTTGAGATCTAAAAAAGTCTTAATGCAATAAATCAAACCCATGCATTCTTTAAAAAAAAGCATAATGTTTTGAATTACAAAGAACTATTTCCACATGAGCATTTATTATCATCCCATCAATAATGGCTTGTTTTCAAGCATCCACCAGTAACTAAAATATATGCACTCAGACTACCCGAAATATATTTTAATTTAAATGCATCTTTCTTCTTTTCAGTATCAAGTAATAGCAAAATGCATTCTTTTTTTTTTAAGTTAACAAAGCCAAAGTAATGTTTGACTATTTAAGCAACACAGAAGCCTTACCTGCCTGTGTCTGTACAGCAACAAACAGGCAACAATGTGGGTAGACATCACAGCACAGGACTTGTTAGCAGCTAGAGGTAAACAAGATAAACTTGTTAAGCACCTGAAACACTCAGAACATCATTACAAGTGAAAGAGTGCCTATTATTTAAAAAACAATAACAGTGATGTTGGCACCGAACTGTACCCACTGAATGAAACACAAAGTACGTTGTGTCTATATAGTAACAATATTTAAATAATCAAAGTATCTTGAACTAAGAAGGTCGAATAAAGCTTAAACATTTACTAAGCTAAGTACTGTTTTGTATGCATTTCTTGTACCACAAATCACAGGTCTATTGACTAAAGCATACACCATATAACCTATAAAACCTAGCAACACTGGTCCATGCAGCTAGGTGAGTTCATGAGAGTATGATCTTAAAATAATGCCATTCAGACACTCCAATAACTTCTTACATGAAGAGGTAAGAAATCAGTGTACCAGTATGACTATCAAACACTTCAGAGCACAGCAAGTTTAGTATACTAGTCCAAGCAATACAAAAGTTAGCAAAACAGACAGAACAAAAAGCTTAATCAGAAATCTAAATCAGGAAAAGAGTTCATTAAACTTTGAAGAGGAGAGAAGGAGGCAAGGGGTAGAGAATTGTCAAGAGAGCATTTGAAGTCATGAAACAATCACCTGAATGGAGTGAATTAGGAAGTATGCCATTACCAAACAGCAAATTCATTTAGTCAGCAAAACAAACCAGGTAGCTGATAGCAACCCGGTCTAGCGGAAAGTGTCCGTGCCCATGGCAACGGGCGCTGGAACTGGATGACCTTTAAGGTCCTTTCCTACCCAAACCATTCTATGATTCTGTAGTAGTGATACTCTTAACACTTACTGAACAAAATATGCTCAGCCAAGTTGGATATCAGCTCTCTTCTGAAAGGTTCACAGGTGATATCCCCGGAGTTGGGCAGCAAGGCCTCTGCGCTTTCATCCACAGTATCATTAGGTCTAAATACAGAATAAAAATTAACATGATGACATTTAGGTTTAGATTAAAATGTAAAATAACCTAGACTGATATTTTTTCATATATACTAACCAAAATAGAGCACAAAACACCACTGTAGTCTGGTAAGGGCAGAAAAATGTTCCCTGTAAGTAGCTCTACTGACTTTTACAGATTCTTTCTTCACACTAAACAACAATCTAAGATAAGACTACCAAAAGAAAAATTGCAACCCTGTTCTATGGCTATTCATGACTTTGCTGTAACACCAATTACACCCCACAGCTCTTTTCCCTTCAATGAATACGGACAACTGTAGAATAAGCAAATCTGCCTAAAAGGTGGATAGAACCCAGTCTCTCCACAAGCTAGAAATGGTCTTTTGTATCGACCTACAACTTTCTAAAGGTAAATGACTGACTTTGTCTCTACCAGGAGGACACAGGTTTGCACAGTTACAGCAGAGACCTCAACTAAAATGTGTATCTATGTAACAAATGCAGATCTAGCCCTTGACCACAGTTTTGCAGTTCTGAGTGACAGTCACCTCCTTGAGAACAAGGGGTACTCACTCACAGATCCTATTTGTTTTGTAATTATTCCAAAAATCTTGTGCAAGCTTAGTGAGGTTTAAAACAAATCCTTCACTTTTCATTAAGCATGTCATTTTTTCCCCAAGTTATTCTATAAAATTTATAATTAAACCAAGAGAGGTCACTAAAATAAAAACCAACCAAACAAAAAACAAAACCCAAACACAAAACAAAACAAAAACCCATAAACAAACAAACAAAACCCAAAAACCTTTTAAAAGCCTCCTCAAATTTATTTAAACAGAGTTCATCAGAAAAAATGAAATTCTTATAAAAAACTGCTGTTATAATTGTCTAAGCTTTTCAATTTTCTATAAACAATTAGATTACCCTTGAGGAGTTCAAGTACAGCTTGGAATGTAATGCAGAACATTAAAAAGACAAACAAACAAATCCCAACCTGTCCTCCCTCTCAACAACACACACAAAAAAAAAAATCTCTACCTTGACGGAAGTATAGCTGGTAACAAAGCTTGTTCCAAAGAAAGAGGAGCAGGCACAAGTTTTTGGCTTTGGTTGTTTACATATTCCTGTTAAAATAAGAATTGTTATTTTTTGTACTTTTCCCACTTTACTCTTGCATTCAACTGATGATATTACTATAGGAAAAAAGGCAATTAATCAAACTGCAACTGTGATTAAAAATAGCTGACACTAAAAAAGCAGTAATAAGGTCAGAGATATTAAAAGTTTTCAACAGCTTATTCATTTTTTACTTTATTTTATGCAAAAGCAAACTTCCCACATCAAGGAATCTGTACTTCATGCAAAACAATGCAATGAACACAATACATAACCCCTGTCAGCACCCTGCTGGGAACAACTCCTTTGAGACTAGCTTCTCCACGATTAAATTAATGAGAACCGCCTCATTAACATGAGTGAGAGCAAAGCCTAATACCCATTCAGAACCAACACGAAGTAATTATTGCTTGCTGCTGCTTTCCTCAAATGCCAGGATGGGGAACTTCTCCGTAGGTAAACACTGGTGTACAAACTCCAGTTGCAAGACCCCTCACAGTGACATAAGCACCCAGGAAGCAGGCAGGGCACTGCATGCTTGGAATTTTTGAATCCCAAATTTCTCAAAAGCCTCTCCTTATAGGTTAAGCATTTACACTACTCAGTTTTCAGGACTCTGTGTTCCTTCAGTTTCTGTAAAGAATGGGAAACTAAAGAGTCACTTAACCTGCTGCTCAGAAAAACAGTTCCCTCCCAGGAAAGCTGCTTAAAAGACTTTCACAGCCAGCTCACTCTCTCCTGCTTCCAAGCCTGTGCTCACAGAACTGCAGAGGCCCAAAATTAACCCCCAAAGCTCATCTGCTTTAGAAAAACCTGCAGTGACATAACCACAGTTATACTTCTGCAAATCTTAGTTAAGGCATACTTAAATGATTTATGCCATTTATCACCCTTCTGAGGTATAATAAGGAATACACAAACAAATGAGACCTGACAGAGGTTGCTGATTAGCATTTCTCTAGATTAAGAGGGCAGATAACCTTCTTTTCCTTACACTGATCCAAGAAGAATTGTTAACTCCCTACCAAGAATAGCCCAAACCTCCTCCTTGAAGTGCATTAGTATCTTTCCCTACTATGCTAATTATAATGCAGTGCAGATGGTCACAATAATTTCATGCTGTGGTAACTGAACCCTCCAAAGCTCTCCAACCTACTGCTTTTCTGAGAGAAGTAGGGCAGAAAAAAGAACACCTAATTAATTTGAATAATGTTCTAGTAGGTTGCTGTTGCAGTAGTTAATCTTATTAAAGTCACACTAAAAATAAGGCATACTGTGGCGGAATACAGATTAGTGAAATGCAGATAAGTATAGTACCAGCAGATTTTGCAGAGATCAGGGAAGATTTAAAGAGTGAAGGCAGATACTACCACACCACCACGTTCCCTGAGAAGCTACGAAACACCTATATACACAATATACTAATCATAATACTTTTATAGCTACTAATTTACTTAGCAATTTCAAAAATCTAGTGAGATAAATGCCCTTCCTCAATAATACCATATGCCATTAAATTACTTAAACTGGAAAACAGCATTCAGGCTCCTTCAACTCCTAATGTTTCTACTGCATAAAGGATTACTGCATGGTACAAGGATCATTTTAAAGATTGTTTGCTAAACAAACACAGAACCCCAGTAAGAACACTTAAACCATTTCGAAACTAACATAACCCTTTTCATCAGCTTTGAGTCTATTTCAGCTTAACACAAATGTGCCCAAAGACTCACACATTCATCAAAACAGGGGTACTTTGTCCTACCAGAATGGACTTCAGCAGATAATGCTACTGATGATAACCCACAAAGAAAAAAAGCAAAATAAATGTGCCCCATTATTGAAATATCAAAAATGTCAAAACTTCAAATGGATTTTCAAGAAGTCAAACTTACTTTTAAGGAAAATGGTTGTGCAAAATCTACTCTGACACACCCATAATTCTTCCGCAGCATTCTGAAGACTCCTCTAGCTATACTCCAAAGACTTTCATTCTTCTTAGGCTTGCCCTAGAAAACAGAGGTGGTTGTTTTGGGTTTTCTTCCACTTCACAATTAAAAGGTTATGTTTAAAATTAAAATGCATGCAACAGCAGACAAAACAAGGCCGAAGCTTTTGACACACCTTATAACTTAAAAGTAAATCTGGAGAACTACTTTTCTCCATAGAGATCCACTTGAACATATTATTTGTTATGTCATGAATTTGCATGTGGAAGTATGTCACCTGTCCCTCAGCACTTCCTGTCAGAGAGGTTTTGTGATTAATGGCTCTTTGCTCTTCAACACTAATTCCGAGTACCTGTGACAGGACTACTAGCACGTCATTTAACTCTAACACATTTTCCTGCACATAAGCAGAAAATCCCCTAGGCAAAACAAGTTGTTCAATTGCTCTTACCAGCTGTTCACTGTTATAGTGACCTTCAATTATGCGATCATAGGAGATTCCCACGGGTATAATTAGGACATCAGGAGTAGCATTTGAGAAGAGAGCATCCACCACCACAGATAAAAGACCTGCTCTAGCTCCAGATGCCTTTCCACTTCGAGACCGTGTGCCTTCCAAGAATATTTCTAAAAACTGTTGCTGTCTCAACAGTTCTTCTATGTGCTGAATACAAAAAGATTGGAAAAGAGAAAAAATAAATATCTAATTATATTGGCAAATTCACATTTGAAATATATTGTCAGCAACCATTTCCTTTTAAAAGTATCAGAAGATCATGAGTTGGCACGAACATTTGTGAAAAAAAAGCAATAATTAATGCTTGACACAAACCCAGACGAATCTGCAACTGAATTTGCATGAATATACAAGCAGTATAATGACTTTTGTTCAAAGAGCATCTTTAGCAACAGTTGATCTAGTCAATTCACATTCATCTCTTCTTCTGGTTCCCCAGCATATCCCATCTTCCAAGATGCAAATACAGCTATTATACTGAATGGCACAAAGGATTACATCAACCCATCATAAACAGAGAATTCCATTATGTTAACAGAATCAGTGTAGATATGCCTCAGAACAAAAGACATCAGAGAAACAAGGCCTAACATTAATTCAGGGAGCATTGATTCCACATTCTTTAGCAGCGATTATGCAAGGTGGAAATCTGCTCATCCTCAAAGGGGCTGAGCATTCAATTTTCTTTAATTCTATAAATTCAAGAGTTCATACAAAAATGAATCCCCTTTTTGCAGCACGAAACCAAAGACAAATTCAAAGCAGTAAAATAGATCTCCAGACAGATGGAACTCACTTTCCCACTTGAACCCAACTGAAATGCTACCTACAGAAACAACAAGAAATGCGTACCACATAGAGCAAAGCTCTGTAGAGGAAGTCCTTACGACCAGGACTCGGATCCAACTTCCGGCGAATGAAAAACCCTCCTAGCTTGCGGATCAGCGTGCTGCAGAATAAAGGATTATACTCGTTGAACTTAGTTGCAGGAAGCTACTACACATCCAGCACAAAATTCCTAGCACACAACAAGAACTGAAATAATTGACATTCCCAAAGACTAAACTGTACTATACTACTTGCACATGACAGGACCATACAATTATTTCTCCATTTAACTTATGAAACAGGCTTCTCTATCCTGTCCTGCTCCATTTCACTACCTTGACAGGTCACTTTCTGGGAGACTTGTACACTGAGATGCTGGTGATCCACCTAACAGTTAACCTGAGCTGTCCCGAGTCTGTGCTGTGCTGCACAAACAGTATCTTCATGCCCATGTTGCACATACGCCTCAGCTGCAGGATCAGCTCAGCCAGCTCATTTTAACAGAGCAATCGGCAGGTAGCTCCCACTTCACACCAGGAATTACAACACCTGCACGGTCTTGCCTTTATCTTACAGTGCAGCAAGAAGCTCTCACAAGAACATCCTTTCTGCTTGGCAGAAGAAATGATGAATAGAGTTGTTTTCTTGCAAGCAAATCCTACACCACCTCAAAGGACCAAATTGGGGTAACCCTTTCTGCAGACAGGGTCCACAGGCTGGCTGTGGATCAGAGGCCTGTTGAATTCTGCAGAACACAGGGTTCCCAGTGCCTAAAGGGATGCTGGATTATCTATGCTAATCTCTCTTTCCTTATACTGCTGGCCCTAATAAATAGCATTTTAACTGATAATTTGTAGAGCCTGAATGCCTTTCTCATGATGATTATTACAGACCAGCACCTACTGGTGCAAATACCCTTGAAGTCAAGGTATCCTCCTTCTTTCCTCATCACTTCCTGCAATATCCAGTGTCTTTCTAGAAATCGGTTATGGCCAAATTCTGTCTCAATGGTAAAATATTGCATAAAAGACCTTAGGTTCTTCAGCCACCAGAAAAATAATTTAAACACAGACTAAAGTGGAGTACTTTCCCACAAAGTATTATTGACCCAGCAGTGTTGCTGCCCATTAGCCAGCTCACCAAATCTCATGAAGTGTTGTCCATTCACTATACTTTTTCACAGTCATCTTTTCCTAGTCACCTATCCACTTTGAGACTCCTAGGACGAAGGAATACCCTTCCTTACCCTACTTGGGTTATGATAGAGCTTCTCTCTCTGAGCGTGTTATACATGATGGCCCAGCAATACTCAGATATTTTTGTACTTGGACATAAGACATATTGCACAACAGGTCAGATCCCGCCACCTCAGTCTTTTTCAAATAAGAAGAGGTTATTACCTGAAGATGGGGATGTTCAGATTGTTCCCTGCAGCAATGTAGGGTGCTTTGATGTTGTGGCAGAAAAGAATGAATGTGAGAAGCAGGTAGTCAATGTGGGATTTGTGAACAGGCAAAAAGATAAGAGGTAAATTCATCTGTGGTGGGGAGAGAAGGAAAAAAGAGAGAAGGCAGTTGGTAAGAAATGTGGAATATTACTCCTTTTTTAAAATCCTTCACTGAGATTGCTAGCATCATCTTCTCTGAACTGATGGTATTTTTCCAGTTACCATCATTGAGTTTTTTTACTTCTGGTTTTCCTTCAGCTGTGACAACGAGATATTTTTAGTCAACCGTACTTAATTTTCATGGACTGCAGTTTTCAGTTGCATGCATTACATTAGCACTAATTAATACTCCCAGTTTCTTCAGACAATAATCAAACAGTTAAAGGGATGTGGACAAATCTTCAGTGTCACCAAAAGTACTGGTATTTCCATTAGATATTAGCAAGGATCTATGAATAGTGGGGTTCCCTAATACTATAATCAAAAAACAACAGAAAATAATAGGAACCTTTTTTGTTTGTTTGTTTCATTTATCTAATCAATATTTTTAAGGTAAATCCTGCAAAAAGAATCAATTTGAGTGTAAAGAAAATGGCAGAATTTAGGAATTTGTTTGACCAATTTCAATGAGTATCAAAGAACTGGGAACGTACTGCTAGTAAGAAATAGGAAGAGTTTATTTCTTAAAGATTTTTATTCCAAATCAAGGTAAAAGTGAAAAATCCTAAATATATCTACTAGTTTATTATTGGCTGCCTCAGCTTAAAAAAAGAAGAAAAACGTTGGATGCAGGTTATCTGAGATAATCACGCAGTCTGATATTTAAAATTTGATACTGAAGCAAAGGTAAAATCAGAATTCCCATCATATTTTAGGTTACACAACTCGAAGAGCATTATATTTAATTAAGAACCCTATTTCACAGATACAAGACAGTTCTATCTACAATCTCACTTCATACAGACTTAGCAAAACTCTCATAACAATAGAAAGTGCTGTAAATATTCACAGACACTACCTCAGAAATCTACCTTATTAGATTTTTTCCCACCCTTCCTTACCTCTGTTGCTGCTTTGACCATTTCTATTTGACCTCTGTGGATCTGGATATTCCAGAAAAAGCTGTTAAACAACTTCAGTAACACCCAGCCAGTCAACCTAATGGAAGAGCAAACAAAACCCAAAAAGCTTCATTCAGTTCTGCCTCTCTTTTATATTGCTTCTCTACGACTAAAGGCAAAGCCATAAAATCTGATTACTTTATATTCAAACAAAAATACTGTAAAATCCAATTGCCAAACAAGTTTTCATCTATGGTTAGTAACCACATTTCAGTCTCCTGTAGTTATGACACTGATCAACCTCAGTGAAGCCTGTTCAAAGGGTAGGACCACCATCTGTGGGGAAAGTTAACTGAGGTCCTATGGTCAACTGTAATAACTAAGTTATTACAGCTAATTAGGTGATATGTTAGGTGACTGCATGTTATCTAGGAGAACTTACAACAGTTACAAAAAATCTAGAACTTGCAACAAAAAGTTGATGAACTAGGAACATGACAAATTCATGCTTAGTTGTAAAGGCACAGTAGAAGATTTTATCTAAAATAAGACTCTCTCTGATGTATTTATAACTACAGATTAGAATATTGAATAGGCTACTGGAAAAATGATCTTTCACAGTCCATGGTGCTGCAGATAACTGCTCTTGCCCATATGAGACTGAAATTATGCCAATATTGGTCTAAGCATTAGTACTAAACCTAGTTTTGAGAGGAAAAAAGAGTTTGTATTTAATCTTGTAAGATTCATCCCTTGTAAAGGCAGATGGTTTCTGCTGCATCTGAAAATGAAGAATAACTACTATTTTGTTAGCTAATAATAAAAAAGGGATTTTTATGAATACTGTATATTTTTAGAATAATTATTCACCTTTTATGCATTATGTGTTACAAGCTCTGTTGTTATTATAAATAGCTTTTCCATTCTTCCACCCACTTAAAACACCAATGAGACATTTTTCTCACCTGATTAAAGCAGGTGACACATTAGCTGCCATTTCTTGGAGTATTTTCCTAGCTTTCTTCTTCACTTTGTTGATAGCTTTAGGATCCGTTGGAGTAAAACTACCTGGAGCATTTGGTTCAGAAGCTTCATCTACTATGGCCTTCTGGACTCTAACATTGAAAAATAAAATGTATGACACAGAAGAGTGCAAGACACACACAACAACTGCTGAGAATGTGCTCTGCATTACTACAGGAGTAAACATTAAAAAAAATTTACACTGAAGTATTGTATACTCCACATGCATTCAATCTAATTCAGTAGTTTTCTAAGCTCTGATTTAACATGCAGTTGATGGTTGAGTGCACTCAAAGTTGACCATATAAAACAGTATATATGCAAATCACAGGTACTAATATTAAGTGACTGCCAATTTTCAGAAATGGTCAATAAGGTTAAAAATTCATGAAGAACAGATGAAATCTCTTTTTTTTTAATATTTTCTTTTTCCTGTCATAGCACTTTCACTTACCTCATTAGACAGATTACTGCAGTTGCTATTTTGAACTTCTACAGTATTGTTCCCCTTGAATTCTCAGTTTTACAAAGTGTAACAAAATCTATAAGGCCTATTTTTCCCATTTGAAACAAATCTAAGTGAGATTAAGTGGTTTAACACACTATAACTATGGCACAACGCAGTCTGCTTTACTTTTCAAAAGCAACACTATCATCTTCAGATGGACTCAAACATTAAAAATTCAGGAGAATTAGGAATGTTAATGTAGGCAGTGCATGCCTTCTGACAAAAAAGTAGGCTCAAGGAGGGGGCATGCGGTTGAATTTCTTTATGTACAGGGAAAACTGATCCCTTAATAGCTAATCAAGGGCTCAACATGCCATTTAAAACGTGATCTATGAAACTGAAAACAGGCTCCTCAAAGTAAAGGGTGGGAATTTCACTCTACAGCCTTTTTCTATTTTTGCCTCGTGCTCCAGGTGTACACTCAGGGTACTTCAAAATGCTGTTTTCCTATTACTTCTGAAACACTGACAATTTCTGATGACTGCAGTATGACTTTGGTGGTAATGATTTACATGAATTAGATAAACAAAAGTTTGAAGAGCTCCTGTGTAGCAATTTATTTTTCTGTGTATTGGCTGGTGCTCTCCCACTAGGCATCACTCGTATGGAGACTTGTACTTCTTTAATCCCCTCTTTTACTATTCAAACAGAAATTGCCAGCTACAGCCCTGAAAGGCTGTGCTAAAGACACTGTATTTTCTGGTATTTTTAACAGTCTGATTTCTAAAACTTGCAGTTTCCAAATTCTTATATCATACATACTAATTTAAAAAACAGTTTATTTTGCATTATCTTACCTGTTGTTATTCAGCACATTTTCTGTCAGATTCTTGGCAAACATACCCTTATGAACATCCCTTTCTTGCACAAAAAGGACATAACAAAACCGTCTTGCAAGCCACCCCCTGTACCTACAAAAATAAAATGGGTATTTCAGTGTGATTATCAAAATATTTGACTGCCAAAAAAAATAGTATGAAAAATACCTAAAATACAATTAAGTAGCAAAAGTAAGTAAAGTTTTATGAAGGGCTGCCTAAAAGCTTCTTTATCTGCTAGTAAATTGCCAATATGTCCATGTTATAGATGAAGTAACTCATATACAGCACAAAATATCTGAGACAACTGGGCTCTGCATCACTTCAGTCCAGGGTGACACTGGCCTTAAAACACCCATGGTATCACAGGAAAGTAGTAAACAAACCAGCATATACATTTTGTGCCTCTGCTGGAACCAACTCCCCAGCTCAATAAGGTCAAAAGAAGAGGTAGTGGTGATTTCCAATTTGTTGACTTTCCACCAAGGAAAGTAAATGCCCAGCTAAGAGGTTTGTCAACTTCTTGAAGGCACATGGGTCCTCTTGGGAAAGCTGCTCACGTAAGCACAGGGTAAACTCTCACAGATACTTCTGAAAAGAAGTTTGCATTAGCCACGAAAACTAAAAACGCTTTTTTAATAACTTTTTCTTCCCTCCTAGTGTTTTTAAACACCCAGTTTTATGTGCCTCCTACACACCTTATCCTTGCAAAGTTTTAGCAGGAGCAGAACCCCTGAATAACAGTAAATCTCTATAAATTCAAGTGTTTAAGGCAATTTCTCTTATGTGGACAGTCTCTTCTTTCCAAATTAACCCTGTCCTTTACTGTCTAGATCATATAAGCAGCAATCACCTGAGAAAACACTACTTTGAACACCAAACATCACAGAACATGCAAGTGAAACAGGAAGGGTTAAAAATCCCCAGCAGTGAATATGCACTAGTATTTTCCTCCTCACCCCCCTTACCAGGCCAGGACTGGACAAGCCACCACTTACGTGGGTCACCCCACAAAACAAACAGCTGGGACGCCGGAACAGCAGAGCTGATGCCACCAGTCAGAATTAAGAGTTGGACAAAAAAATAAATTCTGGCCATTCCTGAGACCAGAGCACTGAATATTACGTAAAACCCTTGTCCTGAGGTCTGCTGGTGCAATGCACGGCTGATTTTCTAGTGAGTGTCCCAAACTGAACCGTGGGTGGTTTCCATGCTGGAGTGCCGCCAAGGTCTCACTGCTTGTCACCACCTGGGTTACTGATCTTGGCTGTTAAAACTCCCTACCACATTTCAGTAAATTTATACATGTGTTATAAACAGCTAGGAAAGATGAGAAGGAACTTCTACACTGCAAAAGGCCAAACTACCTGAGTACACAGGCCACTTGCACTGTAATTAAGATGAGTGAACATCCACAAGCCACTGGCACAGTCTTGACGCATAATGGTTACACAAATATTCAGACCGCCTCAAAGGACAAAGAATTTTGCTATTCATGCTGTCAGAGAAGCAGACTGGTAACTCTGTTTTAATTGCTTTTTTCCTTTTCCCCTTCTCTTTGGAGTTTGAGAGCCTTATTAATTTTTCTAGAAAGCAAAGATAAGGATATGCTTCTTTCTGACAACGATTTTGGTAATTATGAACATATCATCACAGCAGCATACAGACATTGCAGGTATCTGTCAAGGTATGAAGACCTCTACATTCGTTTTACAGCTTAGACATGATGTAGTTTAATTAGAAAAATCTGTTTGCTGATCATGTAGCAATGAGAAAAGACAAAAACCACACAGAATGGACTCAGTCAAGATATATTAAAAAACTGGCAGTCATACCTCAGCCAAAGGCTGTGATAACGTCTCAATACAGTTACAGTACTCCAGCAGTTAAAGAGAATCCCTCTTGCTGTCTAAGCCTGGGAAACTGTGACTTTGTAACCACATGGGACCACAGAACTTCATTAAAACTGTCATTTTTCACACCATAATGACATTCTGAGCTAAAGGCATTTATTTCAGAATAGTTCATTAACCCATATCTTTTGCCTTTTTATTTCCAACTTAAGTAACTTTGACCATTCAAAACGATTCAATCATCAGACTTCTGAAACTAATTTTAAAAAAACAGTTAAAATTAAACACTATTTCTGTTATTATTCTGTATCCTAAACTACAAGCTCAACTCTTAAAAAAAACATAATTAATTCAAGTGTAATAAGGAACAGTCTCTAACATTAGCTTCCTCCCTCTCAAGCACAGCACAATACTGCCTTTCTTCCACTCAGACACTTTGGCTCATTTCTTTTAGGCTGCTGGCCTCTCTTTGTTTGCTCTGACTCTATGACAAACACTGCAGGACCTGCTTACGCTAATGATTATTGAAAAAAAACTTAGCAAGCATTATTAACTTTCCAAAGAACAGAATATTTGTGCTTAATTCCAGTATCTTTGTCCCAGAACTCAAGATATGCTTCCATTAGTGCAAAGATACATCATCATTTTTAGGTCATATACACCATTTTTCAGGAGCTGCACTCTGCCACTGAGGCAGAAAAAGTATCTTAAGACATTCAGATTTAATTGCCATTACTGATAATAGTCAATGCCTAAATTGTGAGACAGATCTGCTCAGTAAATTAAAATGAAGCCTGAAGTCATTCTGCGCATAGGAATAAATCAGCTTTTCTCAGCATTATGCCACAGATGTTACCATTTGCACTAAAGGATCTAGAGGTGCTCTGGTTTTTGTGAAACAAGTTTGACGCTTACGCTCCTTGTCTATAACCCCAATGGACTTTGCCCAGTTCCCAAATACACACAGCCAGATTTAACAAGTACATTACTTTCCTGAAGGCAGCACCACTTTCTGCATTTTAGGACCACAACATATATGCACTCAGTCTGGACTACCCTAGAGATTTCTCTGTCATAAAATCAGAACACATTGGATTTTAAAAGTAAAAGAAAGACTTGCTACATTACCTTGTATGTGTTTCATTGATATATATGACATTACGTAGACCCAAAGAAGGAATACTAGAATTGAAAAAGTTATCCTGTAAAACCAAGAAAAGAAAAGACTGGTGAATTATTTCGTTACATAAGAATAGCTGTGTCTATTACACTCACCATAACATTTAAGACAATGCAATGTTTTCCATTTGTACTACAAAAAAACCCCAAACCAGAGAAGTACTGAACCTGCTCATACAGTACACACAAACTGTTCCAAAACAAAAATGAAATTCAAATCACTATTCCGAACTCCAATACTTTCACAGAATTCTCTAGGCTTTACTGCGTGGTTGTATTGGCTGTATTCTTCAAGCCACAATATTTCATTGTATTCTGACGCAATATAAACCAGGACTTGTCATAATACAGAACTCATCTTTAGACAGAACTTTATTAAGCCACATTCAGCATTAGTATAACCACAAGCAGTTGACGCCCAGCCTGTGATATCCAGTTTGCCAGCAGATCAGGCATCATGTAACAACAGCCCAAGGGTCAGGATATCCATCCACAGTTCGGTGGCAAATCTCCACATTCCTGCTCTGCCTGAACAACAAACTCAATCCAGCCTTCTAGATCCTTGTTACAGACTCCACATTCCAAGCCATTAACTAGGGAGAGTTTAGGAGCAGTTCCACTCTAGATAAACAAATATTCCTTGGCAGAAAGACCTAAACTTTAATCTTCCATATTCTGAGGAAATACCTTGACCGAGAGGCTAATTTCTTTCTATCCAGATAATACGCAATTATAAAACTGGTACCATGCCAGCAGTGAATTACAGCTAAAACTACTGGAACTGTACATGTCAAAGAAGACAAAAACAGGACAGTGAAGGAGAAAGATGGTTACCAGTAGCAGAGCTGCAGAACAGTCTCACCACCAATTCTGCAATGCGAGTCAGATAAGAGTCATTTGTTTCTATTTTGTTTAGGACATACTATTCGCCACAAATTAAAATATACAAGTGTCCTATGTAATTTGCAAATCAGGTAGAAATTATGGGCTACAGTGGGAGCACAGAGTCTTCTACCCCCCTGCTAAAGCATAACTGTGCCGTACATTCAATCAACCAATTGTTGCTTTAAGCTCTTAAGAGGAAACTTCAAGGTAATGCTAATTTCTTTGACTATTCACTGGTGATTTTTTGTGGATCTTAAAAGTTGATGAAATGTTCTGGCAAAGAGAGGAGAAGTGACTTGTTCTTGTTCTCCCACAAAAAAAACAGCAACAAAGTTAAGTACCACAGAATGCCCAAATCCATTCCAGTGCTCTAATCGTTAAGTTATAACCTCGCTCTGCAAAGCTCATCCTCCAGCTGTAACGTCATACTTTAGCTTTTCCTTATTTAACTCTTCCTCAATCCTGTGTCAGGCAGAGGATCTGGTTCTGTGAGACCAACTGAGCCGATACAGGATCTCTCTACTGCTGCAAGAAGCCCAGCTCCCACCACCACATCCTACCCTTTCCTGCTGAACACTATCCCTCACCTCTTAACTAAGAGCATGTCTAGCATTCACCACATCCCTTAATGAGCCACCTTCATTCAGACAAGACTGAAAACTAAGAACTAGACTAAAAACTAAGACTAAATGAATAAAGCAGGTAGTTTTCTGCTTGATTAGTGAACTTGATCAGCCCCTAGGAGAGCAAGAAGGAAAATGAGAGGGAGACTCAAGACCTGCCACTCTCAGAACTACCAAGCTGTTAGTTTGGCCGACACACTTAAGGAAAGCTGTCTCACTCATTCATTCCTTTTCCTTAAGAGAAATAATTAAAAAGGCAGATAAAAAAAATCTGGAGTCTAAAGAGAGGATCTTCTTTGTTACTGTCTGTGCAAGGATGGTATTTTCTCCTTATAGCAGAAGGCAATAAAGGGCTCGATAGGTTATGCCCCTACCTTAAGAGGGATCTCAGGATAGTTAATTAGTCTCCTATTAAACAGACAAAATACAGAACAAGATTTTTATTTTTAAAGTGTAATTCCCAGCTTGAGATGAATAACCTAATTACTAACAGGCAAGTTACTAAATGTATAAAGCCCTAAACTGAGGATTCATACACAACTTTTCACACGTCAAAGCACTTCACTTGTCTGTTGGAAGTAGTCTCTCAGTTTATCTAATTGTTTGTCTTGTTTCCAAAATCATATGTAGCCTTCACAGTACATTTGGATTTCTACACCACATTTGTGTATCATTGCTGGAATGTTCTGCTCTGGCAGAGGAATCGAGTGAAATAATAACTTCTCCTTGGTCAAAGAGACAAGCAAATTTTCACTCTAGTTCAGCCAATGATGGAGCTCAATGCAGGTGTAACTGTGCAATTTAAAGCCCGGGCTGTACACATAGTCAAATTACAGGACGAACTTATTGCAAACTATATTATGCCATTTATCAGCATTTTGCATCTTCAGCTTACAGAAAGCCTGCCCACTGCAGTTCAATGAAGTTCACATTTCAAATCAGTTTGCGCAACCTCTTTAGAGCCACCATCTTGACACTGTTCCCAGCAGACAAATATTTCCACTATGGCAACTGGTACTCCTTGTTTCCAGGCTGGGCAGAGAAGCAAGGAATCAGCCAGGTGTAGAAAACTGACTTGTTCTCTCATGTACAGGATTGACCACGTTTGAAGGGAGGCATACTGCTTAGTTTTGAAACTGCATTTATTCTGTGGATAGAGAAATAAAGTGTCCTAAAAGCAAGCTTTAACGCTTTCATGTGCACCAAATTCCTGTTGTTAATTTAACAGAGCAGATAATTTTGCCATACCATTTCCTAGAGATAATTCTGTGGAGCTGGAGAGTTTTGTGCAAGGAGTAAATTCGCACTGAAAGGTGAGAGACTAAGCATCACAGCAAGTCTGTGTCATCCATTAATTCCATGACAAAGAAATATAACCACAAACAATGGTGCAAAACTTTATGAAGTAAAAACACTGTGACCTTAATTCTGAAAGTAAGGAAACTACTGAAAATTCATTATGCTGCAACTATGCATTATTGTCAAACATAATCCAGTCTATAATCTTCTTACCCGGCTCTGGGGAGTGCATACATAGCAACATCGTCCCACAAACGGCCTTTTTCTGCTCAGCAGAGCCTCCTTCCATTTTAAAGTGGCAGATCGGAAAAGAGTGGGACGAGAGTTATACTCTCCCTGCAGAACAAAAGACCACTGTGTAAATATGTAGAAATATATGTTTTACTGTGTATGGGAAAACTTTGAGTAAGAGGAGTTGTCAGACGAACATACACACAAAAAATTACCCCTCAATTACATGAAGCACAAATTTTTCCAAGATTTTTCTAAAATAAACTATGTTATCTCCAGATGATGTGATTTTAAAAAATAAAAGCAAAATCTCAGTGTTGTACTGATGTATCTAAGCACTGCAGCACATGCTGACACACAAAATTTTAAAAGAAACAATAACTAATTAAGAAACACCAAGGAAAATGCCAGCTGAGAAAAGTGAAAGAAATTAACAGTAAATTACATTCTCAATAGTGTAAACGTGCTTGTAATATGAGCAATATATTTCAAGCTTCAACTGAACATCACATCTGTAAAATTGCAACAAGACTCAGTGTATCCAAAAAATTAACTCAGCAGACTCTGAAGGCACTTTCCAGCAGTTTCGTGTAGAGTGATATGAAAAAGAAACCCCTGTGCCTTCTCCAAGGTTACACTGTCTATCTGAAGGTTACAAAACCAAATAATCCAAAGTAGCTGGATTCACAGAACTTATTCTCCATGTTAGAACACTATGTAAAAATTGTTGTTAAGTATGCTTTCAAAGATATTGATTGTTTCAATTAAATTCTACTGAATTATTGCTTGCCTGAGAATGAGCACTGGGTTGCCATTTCTAAACCATACATTTTATTCAAAGGGAAGTTACTTTCAGTATTAAAAGGGAAGGTACAGAAACAAACCAAAACAAAACCAAAACGATGTTTAAAATTGCACATTAACGTGGAAGAGCAGCAGGGTAGGACCAATACCTTAAACCAGCATAAGGGCTGTAAAACACAAATACATCATCATAGACTCAGCCCAGTGAGAAACAACCAGAAAGTCAAAAGCAATCCTGCAGATGCCTAAAAACTTAATTGTGCATATATCACACTTGGCAGGAGTACTGAAGTCACTTGGGAAATATTCCAAGGGTAAATCTTCCATCTGAAATAAAGAAGCATCAAGACCTAAGCCTGCCATAATCCCTTTCTCTCCAACTTTCTGTAATGCTAACACCAAATTAAACCGACTTTGTAATAGTGTCCTTCTTCTGCTTGCCTCCAACCCTTCACTGAACTCACCACTACTTTCTTAGAAAATCTCCTTCCTATCTCTTCTGTCCTGCCTGCCCTTATCCCACTTTCTCACAGATCTCTTGGTTACTGCAGCTTGCTGTCTGATGTCATTTAGCTCTAGCTAGATAGAAAACCCAGCTGCCAGGACATCTGTCTTTCCCCCTCAACTCTAAACATGTCTTCAGTTCTTCTTCCAGATCAAGTTCAAAGCCCTCCTCTCCAAATCCATATCTAATTTCTCCTGACCTACGCTGCTAAACCAACCAGCATCAACCCAGTCCCCGTGTGGCTCTTTTGGCTCCACCCAGCCCAGTCCGCTCACTGACACTTTGTCTCCTCCAAATCCCAAGACTCACTCAACAGAGGACATAGACTTTTAATAGGTTCCTTATTTATATCCACCAATTTTTTCTGCCCTCTGTATTGCATGAAAAGCTCCAGCTTCAATGGCTACGTGACTTTGCATCTTCAGCTTCATGCTTCTTTTTACCTGTGCATTTTAAACTACATAATGCAGAAGAGCAACAAGTTTTCTATTTGACTTTCTGCTTCACTTTGAGCTACTCCAGAATGGGATTCTGTACATTTACTGCTACATAAAATGATTAGCAACATTACACCAGAGGACTGTAAGACTATCAATAGGGTTTGATAGGGTTTTTCTTTTCTAGCAACATTAGTCTTTGGCACAGAAATGAACTGTTGGATCCTCCTTACATTTCAAGTTAAATTAAAACCAAACTGTACCATGCACAAGAGAAGTAATGCCTTATCTTTGTTCTTCACAACAATAAAAATGTCCACTTTCAACTTGAAGAAACAATAAAATAAATATGGCCAGTAACATTCACAATTTTTACTTACCCATTCTTCACTGGAATGCTTACATCTACTGATGCTGCAGTCTGCTGAGGCGGACAAATAGGAAACATCTATTGTTCCAAGGGACAAAGCAGTTTCATCCATGACACAGGAGTGGAACTGAAGATCAGAAACTGCAAAATAATAACACACATATGTGTGTATATATATATGTATATAAACCTATACAGAAGCGCACACAGAATTTCAGTGATGGGCATCTAGCAATAAATTAGCAAATTGGTATTCTTTCACCTTTCGATAAAAGTTCAGTTCTAAAGATGTTTTGTTTCATTGCAGCTAAAAATCAGCAAGATTTTAATATACTAAGAAAACCAGCACATTCAAGTTCCACAGCACACCAATCAGCTTCCAGCATGCTTCTCTCTCTCTGCTCTTCTTCCCCTTACAGGTCACTATGCTCCCTTGATAATTTTCCACTGTTCTTCACTGCATGGCTTAAACCATGCAGCCACAAGGATACACATTTCAGCCACTTTCCAAGGCTTACTATTCTCTTGCACTCCATAACTTCATTCTTTTATTATTTGCTTCTCGAGGGCACCTATGATCTACAAAAAATGTCATTAATGTTCTCTCCCAATCCTATCTCACAGTATATTTTATGTCTGGTCCAGCTGCAGTCAAACCAGTTTGCAAACTCCTCAGAAGGAGTGCTCTATAAAAAAGCACACCCCTAAATCTGAACATGCTGCTGACATAAGTGACATTACAGGCTTATCGGATTAAAAAGCAGTAAAGAAGTCTAAACTTGCATTATTATTTTGAAATGGAAGTTTTATAGTTTATATAATAAGCATAGCAAATAATTCTCCCTTCGCCAAAGGAAAAAGAAAGGGCAAACATATTAAAACAGCATAGTGATGTAAAATATACGTGCAAAACACTACAAATTAAACTGCTCTGTTATGGAGAGATACTGAATTAGGAATTCCAGCATTTTCACCTAGAGAAACTGTAAAGTGGCAATACCTTCCTCTTCTGTCACTGCAAAGAAACTTCAGTCATGGTCAAGCTACGAGCCATAAGGAATAAGACTGTTCCCATGTTGTACGTTCTATGCTAAGATCTGCAACAGCAAGGCCTAAAACTTTAATCCAACGTTTTTGCCTTTCTTAGTGCCCCCTCCAAGCTGCCACAAAGCCCATCTGGTGATACCCAAGCACAGAGTTCTCAATACAAACTGGAGTTCGAACCAATATAACCATGCAGTCATCCTTCTGTCTCTGCTAGCTCTTACATTCAATTTGCCTTTTTTTGTAATCAGCGCTCAGGCAATTTAGTATATCAACCGCACAATAAACACCAAAAAACCCCCAGTAAACCTCTGAACAGTGGAAGCGAAACGCGTCCTTCTCATGCTCAAGGTGACCTTGGCTGCGCCGGCACACATAAAACATGAACTTCAAAAAATAATACGGAATTAAAAGCTCGTGTGAGCAGCAGCAGCAGCAGCCCCCGTACACATACCTGTGAGACACCCGCAACCCGAGCTCCCGCTCTCGCTCCCTCTCCGCCGCTGCCGCTGTTCACCTGCCAGCCACCGCCATCCCGCGGGATCCACAGCGCTCCGGGATAGCAGGGATCGGCAGGGCTCACTGGGAAGCAATAGGGCTCCAAGAGGGCTCCGGGCTCAGTAGGATTCAGGAGGTCTGCAGCAGGGCTCCGGGTTCAGCAGGGCTCCACAGCTCTCCAGCCCTGCTATAAATAAAACCGGGGCGCTGAGCGCGGTGCGGGTGGGCAGCGCTCCGGACACGGCGGCTGCCAAGGGGCCGCCCCGCGCCTCCCCGGTCGCCGCGAGGGGCGGGCGCCGACCGCGGGCACAGGGCCGGGGAAGGTACCCCGGGGCTCCCCGCGCCCTCCCGCCCTGCCCGCGCTGCCCCCCGGCGGCCCCACGCCCCCCGCACCCTGCGCTGCCGCCGCTCCGCCGCTCGGCCCCGCGCCTGCCGGGGCCGCACCGCCCCTCTCGCCACGCGGCAGCCACTGCGCTGCCCCGCCCCGCCGCCGGGGGCAGCACAGCCGGGGGCAGCACCGCCCCGCTCCGCCCGCCCCGCCCCGCCCCCGCCCCCGCCCCCGCCCCCGCCCCCGCCCCCGGCCCCGGCCCCGGCCCCGGCCCGCGCCCGGCCGCACCGCGGGCTCCGCCGCTGCCCCCCGCCCGCCCCCGCGCCCCGCGGCGGCGCCGCGCCTGACGCGACTTCCTGAGCGCCCGTGCCGAGCCCCGCCGGCCGCAGGGCCCTGCCGCTGCCCGCCCGCTCCGCCGCGGCACCTTTACACCTTTGCATCCCCGCACAGCCGCTGCGGTGCCCGTGCCCCGCCTGCCCGCTGCGGCCCCGGCCCTGGGGCAGCCGCCGCATCGTCCGACAGCCGCTGCCACCGCCCCCGCGCCCGGCGAGAGCAGCGACTCGCGGCTGCTTTGCCCTCAAATCTGAGCTGCTAAAACAGGAAAACGCTGGAAAAGCGGTGTGAAATGATGTTTAATAGTGTTTAAATGGGTTTACGGCAACCCAAGAGTAGCCGTTGAGAACAACTGCAGAAATTTCGGGACAGGTATCGATCTGCCCCCCCCGGCCTTGCGGCAGTGCCAGTTTGCCTTTTACTGAGCGCAAAAGTAAATGTTGATTGAGATTGCTACACATAGGCGAGAGTATCCTTTGGCTTTGGCGTTCTTGGGCTATTTAAAGACAGGTTCTTTGTGGCTTGAGTTACAGACCAACCAGTGCCTACATTTTTTCTTTGAATATCTGTTTGCAGTGCAACACAGGAATAAAGTGGCAAGATACAAGACATCGCTTTATGCTAACGCAAATACTCTAATTAGAAATCTAAGTAACCCAAGGAGGTGTTCTCCTAAGGGTCTTCCTTCTAGATGTCATTTGAGTGTATCACAAATAGGAATTGTTAAGTAAGAATTACAAATTACTTTCACACATTAGAGAAGATCCATAAGAAGCGATAGACAAAAAAACAACTGCTACATGCACACGTGAGTTGCCCTACTCCCCACAACTTGAGTGCCTTCAGGAAGTACTACTGGAGTATTACAGCAGATAGTTTACAGAGCATTCTGCATTTTATGGCTCAGAAGGGATTTTGAGTCTGAATTTTCCCCCTTTAGCAAGAAATGATACTCTTCACAAAGTGGACTTGCAAAGACACCTACTTTTCAAATAAAAAATACGATAAGATGTGAGATAGTGAAACGTGCAACTCACATAAAGTTTGTATTTCTGTGTAATAAGCAGTGCAGCGTTTGTGTATTGCAAAGCACTGTTTTCTAGGGCATCACATTTTGTATAAAGAAAGGACAATCTCTAATGGTACTTCTTAGAGCACATTCACATACTAAAGTTTTCATCCAGTTTTCTCATAATCTGGGCCAGGAATTTCAGATTTGAAATTCTTGAGAAGGTGAAGGAGAGGTGGTGAAATTGTATCAAGCACCCACTTAAAACTTTTGGTCATGAGAAGGAACGTAGCTAGAATCTCTGGCCACTTTGAAATACAAGCCCATAACTGTCCAGCTTTATAACAAAGCTTTTGACTTGATATCAACTTTTTCTTGAAGTGATTTGTTGAAGATCAACCAGGACAGAGGGGGCAGATTTTGCTTTCAGCTGGGTCTGCTTCAGCTAAGAGAATTTGTAGCTGCTTCACTAATCAGAGGCAAGCCAGGAGTCTGCCTGTATGAAAAAGAAATAATAAATAAGGGTTTCACTGACAGAGTCACAGTGCTACTGTCAGTGATGTGATCTCAGTTATTACATCCTCATCTCAGCTTTGCTTGCACAACGACCATCTCATTGCCCTGGTGGAGGCCAGAGAAGGAAACGCCTGTCTCCGATTCTGTGACCCAGAGCAGGGCCACATCCCACACTCAGGATTGCATGGTGTTTGACCTAGGTGTCAAGCCTCATGGAAGCATCAGAAGGGGAAGCTCTGAACTCCTCTCTGAAAAGTGAGATCAAGTGTTACATCACATATTCCTGTAAGTCTCTTGGCATAAGGAGCAGATCACAGAAGTAGTCAAAGTCCCAGTATAACACTGCAGCCCACATCCTGATCATTGCTTCCAGCATGGGTCTGTCTGCGTGCAATAGGGGAAGTCAGAGCCTGAATCATGTCAGAAATCACATTGGAGGGTATGATTCAACAGCTGGATTACATGAAAACTGATTATAACAGATGGTAATGAACAGTTATATCGAGTCTAAGCAAACGCAGGAAACATAAGGCAGTTAAAATTCTTATTAATGTTGTCTAATAATTTAATTGTTCCACTGATTTTGTATTGTCATTTGGGAACTTCTTAGTAGATACTTTTTATAAAAACCCTCAAGACTGTTTACACACAACCTTCTCTAGGTATGGAATCATTTTGATTTTTTTTCCCCTTCCACACATAAAAATAGGCTATCAATGAGTGTACTAGGTTTCAGTCTGCTATAATGTAACTCACAGCAAATTCTCATTCACTGAGTGTAAACCAAGCTTGTCTGCTTTGTTTCCCTCTATAAAAATTAGTATAGCACATTCAGAATCTAATATGGAGCTTTTAGCATGTCTTTTCCTTGCACACTTTTACACTGGTATATTTCTTCTGGTTGCAAACCAGTTATTTCTGTGACATAAGCAATACAACAATCAGAAGAAAAGCCTCAATGGCTTTATCATAATTTTATGCAGCCTCTAGAGTTTGATTTTGGTATAATTTATGAGAAAACTGCTTAGGCTATTCTCTAGACTGTTTTGAACAGAACAATAAATAGTGTTTTACTCATAATGATTCTATGTAATAATAATAAAAAAAGGTTTCCATTATGATTGTAAAGCAGTTTTCTTGTTTTTCTAACCTTAGAAAATTCTTGTCGTATTGTAAAATAAATCCAGAGATAATTTTGCCACTTATTTGAAAAGGATCCTGAATTAGTCTAATGGAAATTGCAGCTTAGCAAGATCTTTTTACACTTGTATAAATCCTCAGGCTTAGTAGTAAAATCTCATTTCAGTACTGAAAGCTTGGTGGTGATGTTGTGTTGCCATGGAATCAAGCAAATGGGAAAAATTTTGGAGTGCCTCAAAGGAACAGACTTTCAGAGCTGCATGTGCTCCAAAAAGCTCAAATACCGCTGGGTTTCGCTTCCAGAAAATGGAGACTCTATCCTGCTTCCATTGAAGTCAATGGGAGGCTTGCCACTGATCTCAGTAGGAGTGGGAGCATGCCTGAGTTTTGCAATCCATCTTTTTAAACTTCTTAAACCGAAGTGTTAACCGTGCCAGTGAGTCCAGGGAGGTAATTTGCATATGATGGCAAATGAGCAGAACCCTGGCTTTGTGTGAATAAGCTTCTGACCACATTTGTGCATAGCAGCCTGCAGATGAGAAAGAGCTGGCAGGACCCTTTTTTTCTTAGTCCTTCCTATTTTTAAATTCCTCATGAAGCTTCCAACAGAGTTCAACAAAGTACCTGTTTGCTAGACAGTGCTATGGGGAGGAGGGGGGAGAAGGGACAAGGGGACTTCTTTTTGCGTTGCCTCAGCTCTGGCTCTGTTCCCCAAGCTCATGTCCAGCGATTCCCATGATGTCACTTTTAGTAATGGAGACATGTTTACAAAAGAGTACACAGCATCCTCTTTAAAAAGAAACTTTCAGCCCAGAGAATGCTACAAAAGTTAGGAAACCAAAAACTGTGCAAGGAGGGAGTAAAGATCCAGACAAAGGTTCTTTGTGTGCAATGACCGAACTCGACCTCACATGACTATGAACAATAATGAATATGCAATTTGGCAGTGGCAGAATTCAATGTCAGCAGTACTGCCTTTGGTATACAATATATTAAGAGCATCTGAGAGTGTCAAGTGGCCACGAAATGGACTGATAAGATTGTGTGTAGAAATGGTTTATACTTTATATCGCATTTCAAGACAAATTATTTTTTTCTCTTCTATTTCATTCCCTTATCTTGAGAACAAATGCAAAATTCATTAAGAGTACAGTGACTCTCTGCTATGTAATACAGCATATCGTATCTCTATAATTTTGAAAAGAAAAGGGCATTTCAGCCCAAGCTGCTCCTGGCTTTTCCCTTGAACTTGTTACTCACATTAGTACAAAAAAAGCTTTTGTTCCAAGAGAAAGAACCAGTATAACTAACTGGGTTAAAACCAGTATAACTAACTTTTACCTTTTCACCATTTATCTATCAAGAAATTACACACATACTTGTATTTTGTACAAATCAGAAAATCCTAACTGTCGAAAGGAATTTGCCAGCATTTTTAATTTAGGAATACTGAATGACAGAATGTGGAACAAGATTCTCCCATACTCAGGCCTTGAGCAATTATCTGCCATAACAATGCAAGCTTCCCCGTGCCTGCTGTGAGCAGGGGGTACATGTTTTCAGGGTGGTTATTTCAGTTCTCTGCTTTTCTTTGTTGAGGGTATTTGCAAAGCTGACATTTTACCCAAGAGTTGATTTTATCTGAAAAACAACAGATGAAACAACTAATTTACTGTATAGGCTCTAAATACTATTGTATTAACAGTGGTATTACCCATTTATAAATCATTAAAAATCAGTATGTGTGGAGGACTCTGTTGTGTAAAGGATAAATCTACTTTTGCATTTACAGATATTTCAGGTTTCACTAATGACTTTATTTTATGTCAACCCAGTGAACTTCTACTTGTTGACAACTTTCCCACAGAAGACAAAGACTTTCTACTCTACCTCCCTCTCCAGGAATCCAGAACTGCTTTCTACCCCTCCAAACAAGAAACCACGGCATAGAAATAAAGAAATCTGAGAGCTAAGGGCATTATGGACCGTTTTGAAAAAATGGCATGCCATAGAAAAATCACAAAATCATGATCTTACCAAATTTGCTCTGACTCATCCTTCAGGGATTGCCAATTGTTCTAGAATAACACAACCCCTAATTAATATGAGGTGGTAGGCAAGTCTTTCATCAGTGTCTCAAAAGGAGGCAGTTTTTACTGCTCAGGTTTGCTTGATTGTGCAGCTGTTGGCTTTAGAAGGACTTGTCACATCTTGTAATTGAAAGCACCATAGATATTAGAAGTTGGGATCACAGATAGCTCTTTCAGCCAGTGCACAAGAATCTTTGCAACAGTTTATGTGACGCAGGTGTTGAATCACATGACATCCCACCCCTCCCGTCGTTTTCGGGTATTTGGGACTGTAATCAAGGCATTGCTGTGTGGGACATTGGAGGAGTCTTAATGCCTTTGACATGAAAGACACGAGACCTGCTAGTTGGGAAATTTTCTCAGAATTTTGGAGATGTCTTTTGTAAAAACCTTGGGAGAGTTAGGAAAGTGTCTGGGCATCTCTTCTGATCTGATGCAATGATCCTGACGCAGAGTGCCATGTATTCTAATGAAGGCTTTACACTCCCAGTATTTGCCAATCCCATATGTGATTATCTCTTCTGTAGATGAACAGAGAGACATCTCCAAAGGGCAACACTCCCTGCCCCCCAATTTACTCAAGCAAACCAAATGGATTTGCTGATTTGGGCTTTGCAAAAAGCACGCAGGAACTAAACCTCCCCATAGATGTCTAGATATATTTCCTTTTTGTAGGTTTTTCTCACTAAAAAATAAAAGTTCTCAAAACTTTAGCTTACCATACACATAGAAAATTAACTTTATGTAACTGAAATTTTATCTATAAACACAATCAACAAAAAGTAAACTATAAATTTTGTTTCAAATTAACTGAGAACCCTGACAAAAAGCAGTTTTTAGCTTTTGGCCTTCTCTTTCCACTAATCTGGCTGCACCACTTGTTACATTCCAATTCTGACATTCAAATCATCTTGAGCAACTTTCCCACAGTGTGTTTCCCAAACAACAGCATTTTTCCCACTCCCACTTATGTGTCTCTTGCATCTGGAACTGCAGAAAAATATCCTTGTTGGAGCCCTCAGACCCAGCCAATAATTGTAATGCAGTGCTAGATATCAAAAATTATGGGTGATCATTTGACCAAAACAATACCAAATGATCCAGCAAAAGCATACTTTTTCCATTACTAAATAACAGATATTCAACCCATAAAATGATAAAATCTTACATAGGGTTGCGGGTTTTTTCACTGCTTCAAAAACCTAATACTCTCCCAATCATCTTATACCTTCATGAGAGCACAAATCGTTTTATTTTTATACCCTAAACTATTAAATTGCTTAGTTATTCCAGGATATTCACTTGAAATGGCAGAGGCCATGAAAATGATATAATCTCTTTCTAAGAGCTGATGTTTTTGCAGCTCTCTCCTTTCCTCTTTATAAAATAACAGAGCATTTTACTAGCTTGGTGTTTCACACATGACCAGCCACTGCTTCAGAAAAATTACATGGTCATCAGAAAACATCTGTTTCCTTATATCTAGCCTAAATTTTCCCCTTTTTCAGTTTGTAAATAGTATTATTATATTATAATATTTATCATAATATAAATTATAAATATTATGTTTATATTATGAAACAAAAAAATAATGAGCAGGCCAGTGCACTTTGAATGTGCATTCAGAAATCTGCTTTGGTGGTCAGAATATACTGGGCATGCATCTGCCTCAGACTCTTCCTTGCAAAAAGTTTTCTTCTCATTTTCTATCTGTGCTACTGCAGTGTCTCTGAGATCAAACTGAGCTCCACCAATCAAGCTGAGTTGTGTTTCCCCATGAGATTTTTTCAGAAAAGAACTTTCTGTGCATTTTCACCTGTGACATTTTTCAGGTATGTTTTTGAGGACAGTTAGTATTTAGTATTCCTTACATAACACAAGTTTAGAGTGTGCTTATAAAGTTAATGAATAAAACACAGTTGGGAAGCACCGGCCAGGTTGGAAACTGGAGAAGACCCCTATGCACTTAAGAAGTAATTTCTGGAACAGTCTTCCAAGAGGATTATGGGGCAAATATCAGCCCCAAGTTTAACCCACAGCATGGCATCATCCTGACATTTTTGGCCATTCCTCATTCAGTTTCAGCTCCTCTGGTAGGTCATTAGCATGTATAAGCCAGGAGGTACCATCAATAATCCTACCTGGTATGATGAAACATGGAACAAAATTTCATAGCTTGTTTACACAAGCAATACTTGTTGCTAAAAATATCTTAGTTACTATATTTTAACTAAATTTCAAGCACTAGCACGCTATCTTATCTGCTTCTGATCAGTCCTCAAAGTGAGTGCCAATATATTTTTAAACATAATTTATTTTCTAATCTAGGCCTCGTTAAATCTCATAAAACCTGGGTCAGGCAGATCTGGAGCAAAAGTCAGCCGCATCTGTACTTAGAAAATTTAGAAGCAGAAAAATAGACAAGCAAAGAGTCCCTATGCCATTTTGCAACTTTGTGGTCAGTAGCACGATCCACTCTCTTTGCTTCTCTGCTTTTCCTGTTATTCTGGACAAGATGTTTCCTGACCACAGATGTGTGTGATATTCCTGTGGTTAATTGATATTCAGAATTTAAAGAGGCTCCATACAATGCAAAGTGTGCATTTTCAGAGGACTACACTAGAAAAAATGTATGCTGGTGAAAGCCTCCAGTGAAGAAATGCCTTAAATCTAACTTGTGGGATTTGCTATGGGAACTTGAATAATTTAGAAAGGCTTTTATTTAATGTCAGAGAAGGAAAAGAGGTAAGCGTTGTTATAGCTAACCACATTTCAAATAGCAACTGTGTCTATAATCCTTCCGATTCAGTTTTAAAGACTTGTTTCATTTTTGCTAAACTTAGATTTGTTTTCTCGTCTCCAATCTCTTCAATTTCTTCCTCTCTGGGCTAAACTCTTGTCCTGGGTTACCACCACAACTCTGTATTTGGTGCAATGTCCGTGAAATCTTTAGACTCTTTTTCCTCAGTATGGATCCTGACTTAGTCTAAATAAAATTAAATATAAGAAAAAGGGCTAAAACAGTAAATGTTGTACAAAATAAATAAAAAAACCCTCTTGTGAATGTTGATTATATCTTCTCTATCGACTTGTTATTTGTGGTTTAGCTTATATAGCCTGAGATCATTGGGGTAAAATCACAGCATGGCAAAAGCCAATGGCAAATCTTCCACCCTGACCAGGAAAGCTGCATCACACTGGTATATGGCATGAATATCACAAACTTATACACTGTATTACAGGACAACAACAGCTACCTACTTTCTGAACCCTATTTGAACTTGTACTGTACGCTTCTGTCTTAATCAAGCATTTGACTTATGCAGGGAGGATTTAATTAACGTAGAATTAATTCAACTGAGAGTAACCTTTGAAACCATGCTTACACTATCAGCTGTGATTTGTGCAGGATACCTCATGGAGCTGCAATCTATGCATCCTTACGTAACAGGCATTAAGAAGCAGTTACACAACAATGCAAACACCACCAGCAGATGAAAATCCATGGCACAGACAGGATCTTGAGTAATCATCAAAGCAGTGCCAGAAAGCAAATTCTACCTGCAGAAAACATTTTTTGTACTAAATCCATTTCAGTAGATGCTCTGTACTTCTATTGCTAGTAACCTTAATCCACAAAGTGGATTTTCATTGTAAACTTTTTATGCTTCAAAACCTGTTAGTACAAACTTTGACCAACACTGCCACAAAATGTGTGTGCAATTCAACTCATATCTTTACTGACTGCAATAATAAACTTTTGATCTAAAACAAACAGGTCATTAGCAAACAGATACTTTTGTGCACTGAGGTTACTTGGGCCTCTCTCTTCCTGTCATCCCGTTCTACATGCACTGTTCAGACACTTAGAGTTTGGTGTCTGAATATCTCTTTATGATGCCAGAGCACTTCAGGTTTCTCAAATTTAGCATGGGTGAACATACTCCATTTCTCAGTGTACAAAGTTTATTAGTGCCCTTTAATTAAAACTGTTAATTCAGGCAATACTTTCATCTCAGTGTATGTCTAAATTCAGGCAGTCGTGCCTATAGATACATCTATTCTAAATTCAAGAAATTATGTCCAATTATCTTTGTACTACCTTCAGAACATCATCTAAAGTTGATATAGTTTCTTGATAAATGAGTTTCATTCTTTATAAAAGGAGCATTCCAAGACCCCTTTTTACGTACTTCAACATTGCAGAAGTTTAAGTGCTGTATAAAGTACTATATGGGACAGATTCTGGTCCCTTTTGCATCGATAGAAATTGGGATTATTCCAAATTTCCACTGTCATAACGAAACAGAATTTTTTCCTCAGTTAAGATGCACATGGATAGCCAGATATAATTGTGTGGTCAGAAATACTTTTTAGAAGACACATAGTTTATCACAGTTTAACTTCATGTTTTCCAGTAGTAAAAAAAAGGAAAATAACTTAAATACTGATAACATACCTTTTCTCTCACTTAAATTCCCAGTTGAAAAAAATAATAATCCGGTTTGTTTGTATGGCGACAATTCAATTTACCAGAAAATATTTCCCTAATTAAAACTACATTGCATTTGCCAAAGCCCTTTAGACCACAGTAGTATCAATGGGATTAATCACCAAATCATTCTTTTCTTGAACCAGGTGCTTTCCTCAATGTTACGCTTTGCTACAAGTTACATCCAATTCAGCTATGCTTGAAAACACTATAATTGTGTTGGCCAGGAACATCATTCTTTCCTTAATGAAATAGGTTTCCAAAGTGGTTTCCACCACCTACAGTTTGGAAACAAGTATACTGTCATATAGGCTAGTTTCGCTCCTTGCCTGCTATTGGCAAACTGCCATTTTATCTCTATATGCGCAGTTAACACCTCTGCATACAAACTAAGGATCTATGAGTACAGAAAAATCTGGAAAATGTGATGAAGCATTTATTTACTATCTTCTGGCCTTCGTCTCTTAATTTTTTTAAATGCCTATGTACCGGTTATTCCAGAATTGTCTGCCATCTACAACATCCTAATTGTGTTGCTTTAACTAACAGGTACCTACAAAGCATCATTCCACAGACTTATTTTTAATCATAGATTTCTCATCCTCAATTAAAAAATAACAATAAAAGAACACATTAAAAGATAACTGTAAAACAGGCAGCAGTTCTGAAAGAATTCAAGCTGCTCTGCTCCTCATATTGCTCCCTTCTAAGGCACCTGGGAACCATTTATTTCCCCGCCTGCAAGTATCCTGGGCACTGTACAGACACCTCTATTTTCATTTTCTTTTATGCAAAAAATATGACTAAATATGCAGTGTCTTCCCAGGGCCAGGCAATCCTAACATATATGTGGTCATGAATAAGGACATAAATAAAATCTGCCTGTATGAGGCATGATTCATATGTAGAGGGGAGATACCCAGGAGAGGTGCCAGAGGTGATCTCTGTCCTCTGCTATTTTATCTGTCCTGCTGAGGCATTTACATGGCTCCCATTACTATGATGCCAGAATATATAAGGACATACAGCTGTTCTTACAACACTCAAATAAGGTAGACAGATTACATGGGTTACCCCAGGTCAGAAATTTGAAGCAGAAAAGATCATTGCACAAGTTTCACATGCTCTCAATGGGTAGAAGGTGTTTATCAACCATTTCTATATAAATCAACACCTAACCCCATTCCCAAAGTATCCAAGTGTTTCTCAAGCATTTATGCTAAAATATTCAAGAAGCTCTATCTTGGATGTTTTACTGCCACGAACCAATGGCTGAAATCACTTGTAGCAGCTTCTTTCAGTGAAGTTTAAATGGTCTTTAACTATGGTTGCCAAGATAAATATATTTCATAACAAGGCTTCTAAATGTCTATATCAGTCAATCATTTTAATCACAGAGTGCTGAGTAAGACTATATTTTCCCCGTTGTCCATGTGGTCATAAAATTAAATTAATTTCTATTAAATGAAGATGTTGTTAACCTACTCATGCCTTCAAGTTTTTAAAGTTCAACTATCAGAATATGCTCTAAGGCAGTGTTATAGCTGAAACTGCTTTGGAAGCAAAACATTCCTGTTTACAAGCATGAAGACGTTATGCCCAAAATATAAATATATGAATATGATCTTGTTAATTTACTGAAGTCAGCAGTGAGATTTCTGCATGGGACACAGGCATGTTAACATCTACTATGAGTGATATAAGTTGAGACTGATGGCTTGATGGCATCTGGTAGCTTCTTCTGTAGGTACCCATTGCTGGCTGCTGGAGTAACACATTGTATGCCCCTTAGGGTGCTTTGCAACAAGTGGAGGAATAATGCTCTTTATGCAATCCTTTATGATTCCCGTATGATACCATATGGTCAGAAATTATTAATATTTTTATAATTATCTTTATCTGTAAAATGGTAAAATACTTACCAACCTGGTAGGATGTTGAGAAGGATAATTAATTGTGATTTGGAGATGCTCTTAAGACTGAAGAATGCTAGGTCCTGCAAGAGAGAAATATATGATCCACTGACACTTAAGTTAACACACATCCTTGTCATCACCTCTGCAGCCTTTACAGCAACAAGCAAGGCTGGATTGCTCAAAATTAATAATGGGTTTGGACAACACCTAGCAATGAGAAGTAATGTGTTCCATATGTTGACATCTTCTCTATTAAAACATGTAGTGTTACGGTTTCATCTAAATCTTTTTCATCCAGTAGTATCTTTCTAACACAATGGATTGCTGTATCTCTCATCATTTGGGAACTAGACTAGATGACCTTTAAAAGTCCCTTCCAACCCAAACTGTTCTATGATTCAAGGATTTTACTGATGCCAATACATGTTCATGCTCAATCAGCTTAGGCACCGGTTATTTGCTGCACATTTCATGATAATTTTTTTAAAATAATTTTATTTTCTAAGTCAATTTCTATTTTCTATTCTTGATTTTAAAATTACAAGGATATGTTGCAGCTACCTAGACAAAATCCTCATGACAGAAAACCTGCAACCAATAAAGGCACCAAGGGAAAAGCATACAAGAAAAAGTGTCATGAAGTTCCAGGTGCCAAAGGCACTTCCTGCAGCAGCACCATTGCAGCAACGTAATGAAGGATATTTTCAGCAACTAGTTAAGAAATTCTTTTACTGGTGACAATTTGAGGTTAGTTGGACTGGAATTGATGGCAATAATGCTAGTTTCACACAATGCACCCATTCAGATGACTTTGGAAAGCTACGTGCTCCACCTTTCATATCGTCATGCTGGAATATCTTGGCTATTTCAGCTGTGACCAATGTAAGCTTCAGGACTAATTTAATATATTAACCTTAATATAGTGCAGTGAGATGTAAGATCCAACCAAATCTAAAATGTTCTTAACATTACAGATGTTCAGAGATCTTAATAACATCTTGCGCTGGAGCTGGTAGGATATTTTTTAATGAAAGAATGGATGACAAGTATAATATAAAATTAGTCTTTATAGGAACTTTTTTGTTGTTCATCTCATATTTCATCTACAAATATGGTTGTCCCAATCACTTGCTGAAAAATGAAGATGTTAGGTCAGAAATGCTGTAACACTGCCTTATGGAGAGAGAGGATGAGCTCACAGTTCAATAGGAATAATTTAAAATCAACAATGTCACTGTGTTTCAGGAGAGATGTAGTTTGAATGCTTCCTGCCTTCATTCACCTCTCCATACCAGGATTCTTGGCAAGGTTATATGTTCTGCAACATCTGCCATGGTATAATGCATCTTGAGAGATTTTGCCTGAGATAGAAGTTCATGCACCAAAATGCATCTCCCCAGGTCTCTGCAGTGATATTTCTGAACGGAAAAGCATTTCAGTTTTCCCTCTTTCAAATCTATGGACAAATCTGTGAACACAGGCTAACTTTTCTCCATTCTCTTTACATAGACAGCATTCCACATACACATGACAGTATTTCCAATAAGTTCAGACATGTAGGGCAGTTTGAGGCAGAAAAGCACTAACAGACAATATAGATATAAATCTAAGTCCTGACTCTCAAACACGTGTTGAGCTGAACAGTTCCCTCTCAGGAGTGGAACCTCAGTGGTGCTGAAGAGGCCTGTGACACATGTATTACTCACAGGAGCCAAGTGCAAGACTGGAAATTCACTTCCAACTCATTATGCATGTATGGTTTCAGTTGTCTTAATGGCAGGCTTACACAGATACATGCAATTTAAGTATACAGCAGTGGGAGTAACAAAAACCTACAGGCATTCAGTGTAACAGCAATACACTCCAGCAGACACCTCTCCACAGCAACTGGGATGAGCTGAGAGCTGCTGCTGTGCCTTACTTCAAACCAGCACTTTTCATGGAGACCAAACAGAGCAGAAGGAAGGCTATGAGGAGTTCTCACATTTTTACATCAGCATGTCCAAGTGTACACAATACGCCTTCAAAATTTCCATTTCAACCCCCGGATATTCATTTTGGAAAGAGTAAGATTCAAGATGTAATGACCATAAAAGACAATAAGAAAGAAATCCGTGCATGAACAAGAGGAAGGAAAAAGTAGGTTCACTGTTTTTGTGGAGATGGAAATCTAATGATGAATGATGCTGAGAATGATGTTGTGTCTTTTCATTTTCCGCAACATTTGCCACAGATAAGTAACAACTCAGTGACTGCTTTTGCTAATTCCTTAAATACCCTAGAGCAGTTTTTACATATTCTGGTAATTTCTATATCATAGAATCATAAAACATTCTGGGTTGGGAAGGACCTTAAAGATCATTTAGTTTCAACCCCTGTGATATGGGGAGGGACACCTTTCACTAGACCGGGTTGCTCAGAGCTACATCCCACCTTTAAAATATTCTTTAATCTGTTCTTTGTGTTTTCTTACTTAAGGTCCTACCACACAGATAGGATTAATTTTGCTAAACTTCTAGACACAGCAAACTTTCAGAGTGAAAGACCTGAATAATTTCGCTTTCTTACCATCTGCTATTTGATTTCATTCCATGTTAAGTAGTAAACTTCTAACTGGAATTTGTCTTCCCTTCACAATATGGAATATTTTCGTTTTGATTTTTTTATACTCTTCCAAATATGTATCTGTTTAGCCTTCTTGATTTATTTCCTATATTCTTGGCCTTTATTTTCTTCCTCAGATATGTCTCCTTGCTTCTATTTCTTACACACATTTCTTTTTGATTTTCAAGTAATAAAAGTGATCCTGATGCAGTTTCGTCATTTGGGGAGTGGGGAGGGTGTGTGGAGGCATAGGCACAGCTCTCTCCAAATCATAAGGTTCAGTTTTTAATCTTCTTAAATATATCTCTATAAGAATAGGATTATTATATGCTAATACCTGGGAAAATCCAGTTGCTGATATATCTAGTAGATATTCTGATGAGTGAAAACAGATTTGGTGCTAATCAGGTGGGAAAGTCTGAAATAGTAACACAGAAAACCATTGTGGGTTCTTAATCTAGAGGTGTTAACCATCTGGGATAACATTACATATATTGTGACCACAATAATGTAACCCCAGGTCTAGCCCAAGAGGAGCTGTGATTCTGTCTCCCTAGGCATCTGCGAGATCTACAAGGTCTACAAGGTAGCAAGTTGTGCTCTAGTACAGTCAAAAGGGATGATAATTTGGAGGTTTTTTGAAAAAAAGCATTAATAACACAAAACTGGAGTGGACTTACAGGTCCAAACAAGTTATATAAATGATTTGCCACACTTGATGTTTTGTCTGCTTTCTCTGTGCCTCCTTACAACCTAGAAAAATTGTCCTAAATCCTGCCAAGTCCTGAGAGATTACTGAGAGACTAAGGAAAAGATGAACTAGACTGAAGGGCCAACACACTGGGTGAGCTCCATTCAGCTAAGCTTAGATATATATATTTGTGTCTCTCTCTCTGGAAAGAAACATTAATTTCTAGGGCACAGTCCTTCTGATCCCAAAGTAGATGCCTCAAGCATCCAGATGCATGGCTCATAACAGGCTCTGAAGGACTCTGTTTCTCAGCACTGAATATAAAATTTGTTTAAGGTGACTAGTTCAAATATAGATAAACCACTGTCTTCTAGTAATAGCAAACCCCATCCCAGATGACAAGCCTTGACAGTCCAGTATGAAAGCAAATAAATTAAGAGTTTATCTAGATGCACAGGACTGATATGAACCCCTGAGATATTTGTATTTACCCAGTGTTACAGCTCAAGGAAGCCAAAGCCTGGACTTTGAAATATGAAACTATAAATAACTCCAGATTGATCATCAAAGGCTTTAACCAGCTCAAGTCTACTCGAGCAGAACTTTGCAGCTGGGCTCCCATCTTCCCTGCAGGGTTGCCTCTGTCCTTAGAGTAGACGTTATCCTCCTACTGAGGATCTCCAGGGATCTCGCTGTGATGGAGCTAATTATAGGTAATCTGTGATTAAATATGTTCACCAGCACAATTTGTGGGTTGCAGGGTATGCTCTGCTATGCCAAGCAAAAGGATCTGACATGGGACAGGAATAAATATCAGCTTGGACTGCAGATTAGTGATCTGAAGCACCTGTTGTGTGACAAAGGCATCCAAGCTCAGATGCCAGTTCAAACATATTCCCTTAAACAAAGAAGCTGTGTCATGTAATGTTAGGAAATACAACTCTTCCTTAATTAAAACCAAGGAATCACTTTTGAATATTTACTTTTTACTGGAGACCAGAGGAGGGGTGAGCAGAATGGCTAATCCATCGACTGTGCTACAAATATTGTAAGAAGAGACAATTCTCCCTGTAAGGAGACTGGAAGCTAAAAATACAAGGCAGAAGCTGAAGGCAGGCCTAAGGCACAGGGTGATATTCCAGGTCTCTGATCACACAGCAGGCCTGTGCCCAAGGGCTGTTCTCTGTCCCCACAGCACTGCTTAAATACAGAGAGTGACGGTGAAAATGAGAAAAGCCTCTAGAGATTGTAGAAAAAGTTGCATGGAATGATGTCTTTCACTGTCCTTAAGTTAACATGAAGCCAAAGATCTCAATTGTTCCAAGACCACAGCTGGCAGAATCTGCTGCTAAATGATTGACCCTACCAGCACTGACTGAGGACTTATGAATCCAGTAGTGGGATTTGATCACAAGTAGTCTCAAATTGGATCAGAAAGCTGTTTTACAGAAACCATTGCACAAATAATGAGTGAGCCTTAGGAGAGATCCAAGCACTGCATCAGTCCTTACTGAATTGGACATACAGATCTGGGAAGGGGCTTTGTAAAACCCCAAAGTTCCCCAAGTGCTTCTGGTCTGAACACAAGGAGATGCAAGAAACGGGAATATGTTCTACATAATACCACAGAGTCATTCTGTCTTCTACACCTAACAAACTTAACCAATACAAAAAACAAACAAACATACCTTAGCTGCTGAATCCTGGTGGGAAAGTAAAGGGGAAATTACATCCTCCCAAAAGTTTATGGAATTGTCAGAGACACACGGAGCTCAAAAATACACAAGACACCCTCAGGGAGCACCGTGAGTTTCAGAACAAAGTCCAAAATATTCTGTTCATGTAATTTCTTCAAAGTTAGGATAAAAAATGAAGCAGCCAAATGAAAAAACAAATCATGAAAGTACTAGTAACAGAATATGAAAAACCCAAACAACCTGCAGAATACTTCTGATTCCTTGTTCCAGGGCTAGCACTTAGCACGTACGTACTTGAACATAACAGGATTTATTCCTATCCGTGGACTCCACAATGTATTTATGTTCGCAATTGATGTATTGCACAATGCAATGAATAACAAAGTAATAACAGAGAATAAATCAGCTTCCTTGGCACCACGTTCTGGATAGTAACAATCTGCATATAGCACATGACTCATTGGCAATTCTCTTTCATATGCCAGTTTAAAGGGAACAATATAGAAGTTCATGAAATTCTGCCCATACCATCAGCTATATCCTGTTCAGATAATCAGTGTATATAGGTGTTGGCTGTGGGGTATATTGTCCACTAACTAAAGATTATTAAGCAAAAGTAGTTACCAGAAAATTATGAGCATGACATAAGTAAAGCAGTTTCTTTAGGCCATTAGATCTATGACAAAACAACTATAATCACATAAAAGGAGAGTATAACCTTTAAGAGAATTAACAGCCACCTGTTTTACAGGTGGGAGAGAATTAATTTTTTTCCGAAAAGAAGGTGGCAGGCAATTTGCTTTGGAAACACTGAATGCCTTCAGTGTTAAGATCGTAAGACTTAAGCTACCACTGTGGGTTGTTTCAACAAGAACAGCACAAGTCATGCCACCACATCATGGGATAATTCCTGTTCTTCATGGCATTCAACCAAGAAATGTCTCAGTTCTGAGGCTTGCTTTTTATTACTCTTTGTAAGAACAACACAGGGAATAGAAATTTAGCACAGGGGAGGTAGGTGGTGGACACAACACACCTCCAAACATTGCCTAGTTAATTACAGCTGTGGAATGAAACTCAGTTGTAGCGTGAGCCAAATAGATTCTGGTTTTTGTAATTACTTGTTGCTATATTAATGTTACTTTTATAGTTATTAGAAAAGGTGTGACTCAGAAATGAGCCACCACAGGAATGACAAGTATTTCAAACTGGAAAAAAATGCACTGGTCTTTCCTGATGCAGATCCACCAAGTGGTAAGGTGGTGAAAATGAAAGAGAGTCTTAGAACAGAAAAAATATTTTGCTTAGCCCATGCATGCTAACAAATACCTATCAGACATGAGTATCAGAGAATCCTGTGGGGAAAAATATGGATGAAGCAGGTCCACTGTGGAAGCAGTTCAGGAAGACCAGGCCCTTCTAGAGCTAAGAACCCGGGCAAGCAAATCCTCACTGTTGCTGCACAGTTGATTCCCATATCTGCATGTGGGTGCTTAGCTAAAAGGTGCATTACACCCACAACTGAACACACACATGAACCTCAGTCTTGGTTCAGGATAACGTATCTACACAGCATCATGTACACACTGAAGAAGCATCAATAGACCTCTTTCTGCTCTGTCCTAAGAGCATATCCTCCCACTGCTTTGTGCTCATTTGGCCTCCCATCTTATTTCTTTTTTTCTCCTTCACTTACCCGCTTGCACTTCTTTTGCCCTTCGACATTTTTCCAAATCAAATGAATGCTATGCAAAAGCTGTTTCAGTACAATGTTTACCCAGCAAGGTCAGGAAGATGGCAAAAGCTATCTGGCGTACAAAGATGGGGGAGAAGTGCAAACAAGAGCAGTTATGCCAGACCCTTACAGAAGCATACCCACAGGCAGGGGCAGAGAGACCAGAACAGCTGAAATCAGTCAAGCCCTATGCTGAGCACTGCAGTAAGGCTCAAGTAATACTCATGTAAATCATCCCAAATCTCAGGAGACTA
This sequence comes from Pipra filicauda, assembly GCF_003945595.2. Classification (NCBI taxonomy): domain Eukaryota; kingdom Metazoa; phylum Chordata; class Aves; order Passeriformes; family Pipridae; genus Pipra; species Pipra filicauda. The sequence goes on along the minus strand of NW_024104325.1, from coordinate 590,438 downwards.
AAAATATATTTAAATTTTCCCTCACATTGTGTAAGTTTTCACACAAGAAGCAGCTATTTCCTAGTAGAAGACTTTTGACCAGAAAACACTTTATCTCCTAAAGGTATCTCTCACTTGAGAGCAGAAACAAAAGCAGGATGCAGAGATCCAGTATTCTTCCACTCCCTATCAGCTGCTATTGGTTATTTAGAAACTCATTAACTTCCTAAAGAGACCTTAGCCCTAATTAGTGCCTGGACTGATCAGCCTGCCTCTCTCTCCTTCACCTCTGCCTCTCAGAGCTTTCTACAATGATTAAAGGAAACCATACTCTTTTTCTACAATTTTTAAAATGGTATTTCTTGAGTTATCAGGATCTGCACACAGCTGTTGAATTCACTTCTGCCTTGTAGCCTACCAGACCACTCCAGAATTCTCCAGCTTGCTTTGGCACCCTAATTCTTTATTTGTATATGTATCACTCTTAAATCCTTCACTAAACCAGGCTCTGTAATTTCCTTTCCTTGGTCTCTCATGCAACAGAATCTGTTTTAACAGTGATTGAAGTGTCACCAAGACCATTCAACCAACTGTAACGTTGATGCTAATCCTGCAGTCTTTTAACACTATCAATAAGAGGGAAATTAACAAAAAAAATTGACTAATTTCATCTTCCAGAATTATAATGTATTTTTTATGTAGATATGTAGCAAGACCCAGTAACAAAAAGAACTTACCAATAATAATGGAAAGACAAGAGGACTCCTTACTTTAATTTCTGTCTAAATGGAAGCAGTTAACACTATTAAGTTCAATAAGTATCAGTACTAAAAGATAAACAAACTGCAGAAAGCAAAATGAGAAAAACTATGATTGCAAAGCACAAGCACAGTCTTACTCAGGCACTTACACAGTTTAATGCATGTGGCCAGTATATACAAATTTTTTTTTATTTCCTGAATTTCTTCCAGTTTCCTAGAAATATGTTTCACATTCAGCATGTCTGCACATGAAAATAAAGGCTGCCATGCCCTGAAACTGGTCTTTTTGGATGACTGGACTCGGGATACTCTGCTGTACAGCCATAGGTACACTCATAGTCCAGCTAAAGCCATACTCTTCCCAGGTAACTGTGATAGTCTTTATTCACCAAAATAAGAGGAAGTATTGTCCTTGCACATGGACTATCAAATAGTCAGTACAAGGGCTACAAAGTAGTAATACTACCCTAACACCTCTCTAATTAATATAATTACTGTAAATGCTACTTAAAGACTTATCTCATTGTAGATATGTACATAGTATCATAGGAAGGCAAACTGAAGTTATCATAATTATTTATCATAATTATGTACTAATGATAACCCTAGATTTCTTTTTCCCAAACCATGTTTGAAAAACATTATCACTACAGCAACAGAAATTCCATCAAGAGTGAAGATAATAAGCTCCTGAAGGGTATCCTACTAGTAGCAATTAAATTGCATTCAAAAGATTTCTCAGCTAAAAGACAGTGAAAAAGTTATTTTCTAGTGAAATAACAAAACATTTCAACAAAACATGATGCCATTACGACCAAGAAATTTATTAGCACTATATCTAAGAGAGTAATGAAGCTACAAGGCCCATTTAAAATAACAGTCAGTAGCCTGATAAAAATGTTCCTGTTCTGGCATCCTTACCTTGACTAGTCACATATTTACCAAACTTGAGCCAAAGGTATGAACAAAACTCTGATTAAATATTTCCTGAATTCTACTGCTGTTTTCCTTAGGATTCCATATATGTGTGTACCCAAACCACAATTGCCTATTTTCTGCATTCTTACATTCTCATACACAAATTTCAAATTCTGTATTAACTGTCCTTTGTATTCAAACACAATTTTACTCACACACTCAGGCATTTTCAATTTCTTAAAGAACAGACTTTAAAAAGAAGCATATTGAATAAGTAGATGTTTTCCTCCACCCTTCTTAAGTAAAAATTTCAGTTTACATAAATCTTGGGAGAAAAGATTTCTGCTTCAGAGAACTCTGTGAGATAGAAAACTCTCCCAAACAAGAAGTGTTTCCAGATTTGTAAGCACAACTGATCAATTTTCAGACTTCCAATCCTGAAGAGCACTGCAATATTTCTGCATTCATTCTCTGCAGATTTTGGTTGAAAAGTTGAACTAATGAACCCTATGGAAATGTGAATATATCCTAAAGATATACTCTCCTGACAGGATGGAGCATTATCTTATTACCAGATCTCATTTTTAAATAACTTAAGGGCAAGAGATCATCCTTAGAGTGAATACTGCGTTTCCAAATGGCCCTCTCTGCCAACATTCTCAGGGCAATAACTCAAAGTTGCCCTCAGAAGTGATGGAGGCTCTCTGTAATTGCAGAATGAAGATCAAGTTGAAGAATACATGGTGGGCTCAACAGCCTTGTTGTAAAGTAGTCTCACTGCACATAAAGTAGCTTCACTGGAAAAGGTATTTAGTGGAAGATAGCAGTTATTTTTCAAAAAGCTGTTTTGCATGAAACTCAAAATGCAATAGATTTATTTGGCAAATGTAGAGGAAGAAGCTTACAGTACTGCTAAGTAGTCCAGTACTGCTAAGTAGAAAGAAGTCCATCAGTTTTGTGATCCTGAAAACCAGTAGATTTAGATTCCTAAATAACATCTTTTGAAAAATTTGAGTTAGCCATCTAAATCAGTTAGGTCAATTTTTAAAGGTATTTAGGTGCCAAGTCCCCCTAGACTTAAAGGAAATTTTGCATAGAATAGCAAGGTAATTTCAAAAAAAAATTAACATTTGAGCATACTAGCCAAGCAGAAAAAGCTATCACCATCACAATAGTCAACCACATAAATATCAGCATGATTGATCTCACTGACCTTTAATCCCAATGGCTCTTTTCCTAGGCCATCCAGGACACTCTGTCCAGTATGTTAAATCTAAAAGATAATAACCATTGTAGATAAGATGGCTATATACAGATTTTAGATACAAATATCAGGGCTTGTCCCTGCACAAGAGCTACATTGGCCACTAGTCAGGATGCCCCCAACTTTGGCATGGACAGACAAATAAGAGATAAGAGAAAAAAAAGACACTGCCCCTCGTGTGATCTGTTCAAGATTAGAGGCAAGGGCAGTTCACACATCAGGGAAGTCAGGGGCAGGTTCCTCTTGCACACTGAGCTGTGGAAACCTCCCTGAAGAAGGCAGAGAAATGAAATATCAAGGTACAGTTTCTCTCTTTGTCCTTTGAGCTTCTGAGGCCTCTAAGCAGTGAAACTCAGGCTGTACCTGGCCTCCTTACTGCACTTCAAGAGAGTGTGGTTAGACTGAGACTAAAGGGTCCAGCCTGGCTGTGACTGCGCAGTAGCACAGGAAGCACAAGAGCCTTTATTTCCTTCCCTTTGGAAGTTATTAAAATATCTGGAAAAAGTGCAAACCCATGCATGAATAACCTGAGATCACAGCAACAACCTGATGCCAAGGAATCGTGTTAGCTGACCACCATCATCTGCCCAACACCAACACTGTCTCCCTGCACACAGAGCCTTTTCTAGTTGATGTCATACTGCTGGTGAGAGGAGCAGAGGCGGAAGAAGAAGCAGGAAACCATGACAGAAACACTGCACAAACCGAAGGAATATTGGAAGGAAAGATTTATAGTCAAAATCTCACACATAAACATATTTAAGTAGTATGGGTAAAATCGTGAAGGAGATTGTAGGAGCAGCAGTGTTTGCTGAGTTCAGGGGAAGGGGTAACTGAAGAGAAGGGTGGTGGGAGAGGAAACATGGAAAGAGGTGTGAGGGTGAGAAGTCAGCCTAGAGTACCAGAAGGTGACATTAAACAGTAACACCTGCAGACAGTGTGGTTTTAGTGGCATATTGGACAGACGGTAAGGGTTGCAACTACATAACGAAAATAAAGACTAGGAATTGGAGAAATGAGCTGGTATAGGAATTCATAACACTGATAGAAAAGGAGACTGGAAGGTTTGAGGTCAGTCTTCGACTGGTAATCTCAGCTGAGTTGCCTCCCAACAGGAGGTGAAGAAGGAATGAAACATATGGCATTTGTTGTCTTAGAGAGGAATATCTTTCCAAACTACTTGTTACTAGCCACAAGATTAAGGCCTGGAAGAGAAGTAAAAAATGTCTGGAGGACTGAACTTATTTCAGTCACTTCTGCTATTCCTGAGTGATGTAGGCTTTGGTCTATTCTATTTTAACTGACCTGATAGTAAATTACCTGCATTATTACTTGTAAATGTGGATAGAGCCTTCCCAAATCTTCGTTCGCGAAGCCTAGCCATGATAGTTAAATAATGTATCCATAAAGATCCAAGAAAATTATGTTTGCCTTCATGTTGTTGCTTTCTTGCCATACCGAAAGGGCAACACTAAATAATAATTATTGTAGATAATGCATATAATCAGAACAGGCCAAGGAAAGGTCCGAGAGATGGGACAGCATGCAGAGAAGGGTGAAATGCCTACAGCAGATTTCATACGAGTGAGTCACTTTGCTGTTCTGTGTCACATGTTGTCTGTTTATGGAACACTACTAACACCATCTCCTGGCCAGTTGGTGTCTGGAGTAAAATCTTTATAAAGGTCTCTGAGAGCCTGGAATGAAAGGTATTGCAAACATAGAAAATACTATCATCACTGTATCTTCGATACATTCATATTCATTTACTTTACCTATGTCAAAATAATACCACACCCATCTCCAGAATTAGATATAGTGTGTGGGCACTTAAACTACATTTTTTTCCAAAGGGTTTCCAGCAAGATGTATCCAAATACTCTCTAAAACTGGCTTATATTTTCAGAACTGACTACTGATTTGAGTATGCTTTGTTCTGGAGTCCACTGAGAAAAACCAAAACTGATATTAAGAAAAAGCGTGAAAACAGACCCTTTCCTAGTGTTTCAAATTCAGCACTTTAAGGCTTACACCCTTTCTGAAACATCAACAATGTGTTTTCCCAACCTATTGATGTCAAAGATTCAGTATTCCCTGGTTTTTTACTCTTTTTTTTTTTTTTTGGATATCAAGACCATCCGGAGATGCAAAGAGTAACACTTCAACTTGATGTGCTTTTGGCACAGCCAAACAGTCAATAGATCAATGTCTGTCCAAATAACACTTACTGAATTTATCCAGCTGTTTTCAAGCATTTAAAACAAGGCTTTGACATCCCCTTGTCTTTCAAAATCATAGCATGTTAAGGCATTACCTTGGAAATTGCTCAGGGGTTATTGTTCATATACATCATATATTGGCCCAGACACCTTTCATTTCAAATTACTTAAAAACTGACTCACAGCTCAAGGAAGATACCTTCTGAGTTTAGGCTTTTGAGACAATATTTCCAGAAAAAAATAATCAGAATCAGTAACTTGTATTTTTGCCTTCAAATTAATTCAGGAACATAAGGTCAACTTCTAATTTTAGCTAATCTCAGAATAAACAAACATCAGCAGAGCTTCCTGCGTCATTAACAGCATAATCAATCTAGAGTCTTCAGCACAGTCTGTCCTAGAGAATTGAGTACTTGGAGCTATAGTGGGCTACTGAGAACAAATCTATGAATCCTTTGGAAGGCAATCCTAAGGGATTTTCATGAAAGAGAACTGCAGTGTCATACTTTCTGGAATAGCTTGTAGGAAATGCTATATGAATGCCATTGGTATATTATAACTGCATACATTTTTCAGATAACCACAATGCTCTGTTCAGCTAGCTTAGATTGAAATGATAGCTTTCTGCAGACTGCATATTTCCTCCAAATACTTTACTAAAAGCCACACTAAGAGATGAACTGTCATTTTAAAAGCTAGCAAACAGTACTTTTGACCATCATATGGGATTGTCAAATAGATTTTGAGTGAATCAATGCAACACCAGCTACAGCTCAGCAGAAGAAAACACAAGGGTGTCAGATTTCTCTTTGCTATCAAAGGAAGCCCATGAAAATCTCTGAAGAGTTGTACATGGGCAGTACCCCAGCCATCTTTTGCATTTGGTGTTTTAGTGATTCTCCAAGAAGTCCTCAAACGGCCAATTAAAAAAGTAATATCTGTTTTTTATTTGCAATTGGTTGAGTCATAACTGTAATAAGTAAATGAATACCCAGCTGAATGCCTCAAACCTTTAGACCAATTCCTCTGCTTCATTCCACTTCATGAAGCTGTAACATCTCTCTACTACTATGAAACATGGTGAACGCAAAGAACTGTCTCAATGGGTATCATCATTAGTGCGTTGGTGCAATTTTAAGAAAACTATATCCTTTAACTGATCTGAAATTTGGTCTGTTATCTGTGGGAAGTCTCAGAAAGTGAACTTTTTGGTCCTTTAGGCTGAATGCACTAAAGGATACGTCTTGACAAACTGGGAAGAGAAACTTTGTTTATGGTACCAGAAGAGGAAAATCCACTGGGACACTCAGCTGGTAATGGATTGCTAATCATCCAATCATTGTCAAAAAGGCATAAAGGCCAGTGTGAATGTTAAACTGGCAAGCAGGGGCAGTTTACTACCTCAGGTGGCAAAATAGCCTCAGAGATAAGTGGGCGTCCTCTGTTCCAGAAGACATGGTCTGGCAGTCCAGGCAATCGTTCTGCTGCTTCCTGGGAAGCTTTTCTCATTCACGGACAAACCCACCCAAAGTTTGCTTGGGTAGCTTCTGCTCCAAGCTGCTTACTGCTTGAATGACACAGAAGAGCAGTATGGGCAGCTCAAGAGCCCTACACTGGACTTTGCCTTTCTGTGCCTCATTTTCATTATCTGCAAAACAGAGATAATGGCACTAAGATTGTGATAAGCATTATTATGATCAGTTTACAAGCACAGCACAAGCTAATTAATGCAGTTAAGTTTGGTATATGTAGCTCTCAGAGCCACATAATTCTTGATAACAAACGGATCCCTTTCACAGTAAAAGAGACTGTCTCCAAGGATGATGCTATCAGGCTGCTGAAAAGTCACAAACTTTTAAAAATGAGGACAACACCAGTATAATGGATACAGTGTGCTAAGGAAAGTAGGTCTTAGAACGAACTAGCAGGATTATGTAGCTTGGGAAACCAAAACTGTGATTTTGATCAGCAGCTACTATTGATAGAAGTGCAGAGGTTTGTGTTTGATTTGAGGGGGCAGCAGATACTGAAAGTTTATTTCATAGGGAAAATGCATGGATCTTAACTGTTCAGAGAATAGGAATTATGGTGAGTGTTTCGAGAACCTGATTTTTACCAGTCCTTCATGTGTATGATCCTATCTGAATTCCACAAAGTAAGTTTATAATTCAGCTGGCTCAGACCATGGGGTAGTCAGGAAGCTGGAGAAGGGCTTTGTAGCTCAGGTAGGGGTAGAGGTGCTACAATGGGAGCAGGAGCACTCCAGGTTCCCAGGGCAATACAGACTGCAAATTTGAGGAAAGATTTCTAGGCTTGGGAATGTGAATGGACAGAGGTACTTCCAAGCTAGGTGGCAATCAAGTCCCATACTGTAATTAATCATTCCTCCTGCTGAAATTTTTTCTCGGTTTGCCCCTTCATTTTTCTTTGCTTTGTTTTTTTATTACTTAACTATATATTTAAAATAAGCAGCAGACATTTAGGGTCAGTTTCTCAGCAATCAATGGAATTGTCACTGAGGGACATCAGAGGATAAACTTGCCATGGGTATATTTTTAATGCACCACCCACAGTCCTGTTTTTGTCAGCTTTTCTGTAGCAAAGTGTGCAGGCTGGGTGAGCAGCATTATTTATGGCCAACACAAATGGTTGGGAATCAAACAGAAGATCAGACAGCTGCTGAAGACTCTTTTAAAGTTGTAGTGACATACCCCAATGCAAGCAGAGAAACATCATATTTGTGCAACCTTCCTAGCACTAGTGGGATAATGCCCAGAAAAGAGAGCATTACTGGAGCAAGAAGAGCAATGGTCACTGTGTCAGAGCCAGCTGTCAACCTAAGATTAAGCTAATGAATGACACAAAGAGTCTTAAAATCGTCTCCCATACTGAGGTAAGATCCCTGCCCCACAGTGCCAGGAGATCAAGACCTGTTGTTAAGATAACAGGAACTAAAAGTCTTACAAGGTGTTATACAGGACAGTATGGTTGAGATCCAAAACAGCACTTAACCAGAAGTAATTTAGGCCACATTCAGGTGATTACAGAATGCTATTCCCCAACAATATTATTCCACTACAAAAAACTTAATCCATGTGTTCTCAACAGAAAATTCCTGCAGTTCTGCTCTGGCACATACCAGATGGGACAGCAGCTCTGAATACAGCTGAGCTCAGCAGCCACAGCCACACACTCTTCAAAGAACAGCTGGAGGAGACAGGCCTGGTGGTCAGAATCCTTGCCCAGGACTATGGGAGACCCAGATACAATTCTCCTCACTTGCAGGGTTCAAAGCTATCTTTCCCCAGAAGTGCTCTAACTTCTACCTGGAAGCTTGCCTTGGGCACTCAGTGAGTAATTCGAGGGCGCTGTGCTGACTGGAGCAGGCTCAGGCATGTGTGGCACAGAGTGTGCAGGACTGCTTAGACTCAAGGCAAACGAAAATTAATGTCAAGCCAACCACGGCAATGTGTCTGGTTCAATTCATATGCCCACACACAGACACCCAGTCCATTGAAGATGTACTTGAGTATCCTGCCTGGCTTCCATATCCCACTCCAAAAGTACAAGAGTGTCCTAGAGGTGTCACAGGATATCCTGGACACCTTATAGCAGCTGCTAACACAATACATGTCTCATTTAGGCAAATAAATCAAGTGCCTGGCAAGTTTAGGCATCTCCAAATAGTGGCAGCCCAAGTACGACTGAGGCCTCACATGACCAGTTTAAGTCATCCATTCTGGTCTTGCAAGACCTGTTTTACATCCCTCATGCATTTATTAAATCAAGCACCATGTCTTTATAAAATCAAGCCCCAAATCCTTATCCTGCATAACTAGCTAGCTCCAAGACAGCCCATAAAAAATACACCAAATAAAGCACTTACCCACACAAAGGCTTCAAGGAAACTCAGCTGGAAACTGATGTTTTGTTCCAACAGTAGCAAACTCCAGGCAGAACTCTTCTGGAGAAGCTTCCAAAGAACATTGTTCTAAATATGCTGGCAAAGCTAAACAGCAATAAGATCAGGCATTCAAATGAACGTGAAATATTATTATTTACTTCAGTCACAATTTTGTGTTCAGCAAGATTTGCTGTTGTAAATACTTGTCTTGAACGGCAGAAATGTCAAGGGAATGATTCTTTAGGTGAGAGTCTGTGCTCACCCACACGCTGGGAGTGCATGTAACAACAGCAGCACTGTGTCACCAAGCCTATGGCTGCAGGTGATTGCTGAAAAATTATGATTCAGTGTTGCGTAGTTACAGACAGACAGGTGATGCATGAGGAAGTTTAGAGGCCACTGTCTCTTCCAGTGGCCTGAACATCCGTCTCTGATTTTTATGTGACTCTTCTACAAAGATAGTTTCCTCTAATTTCTCCTTCTTCTGATACATTTTGTGCAGCTGCAGAAGAATATCAGCTACCCAAGGACTTAGGGTTCCAGGTACTCTGTTACGTACCTGCATAATTCTATAATCTGCTCCCAAGGCTAAAACATTCATTGAATAGAATCATTTTGGTTGGAAAAGACCTTTAAGATCTTCAACTGTCCTAACACTGCCAAGTCCCCCACTAATCAGTCCCTTAGTGCCACATCTACAACTACCTCCAGGGGTGGTGACTCAATCACATGCTGAAGTGAGTGACCAACCATGTGCCATGAGTAACAAACTGCTGGAAAGGTATTTACTCTACAAAAGGTAAAACAATCCTAAATCTGTAAGGTATTTATGACTTGAGGCAATAAGTCTACACAGCACAGCTCACTTAAGCTTCAGGAAAAGTTTGACTGCGCCAACACAGTGCTGCATTTCCAACAGGATCCATTAACTCAGATCAGGCCCAATATAAATGCAGTTGCTATGCTTCCAGACCTGGCATGGATGTCTCTATGCCTGTGGGATAAATACGCTCCTTATCTCAGACAAAACTGACTATGCCAGGTTTTGGGGTGTGGAAACAGCATCATTAACACATTTCAGCCTCTAGATGAATGTCACCAGATCTCACTCCTGGAATCAGCTTGCTGTCTCCATTGTTCCTCAGTGTCCCATGAAGTCCTTCCATATATCTAAAGGACTCTTCAGGTTTATTATTTTATCCAAATCAAATGAAAATTAGATGCCACAATATCCCTTGCAGATTCAAACAGCAGAACCTCATTTGTTTCGTGTAAGAACCAGACAGTAGATACTCACACAGCTTTCCATCACAATGTGAGGAACAAGGCTGGAGAGACAAGCTGCTCTTGTAGGTGAAATTCTCAATAAGGCCTTCATTTGCTCTTTGTCAAAATCTTTACAGATACTTAGACTGCTGAGATTATTCAATGGGCTTGGAAAGAGTCAGGAAACTGCAACAATCCTCAGTGGTCTGTTTTACAAGTTAATGGCTTTCCTTTTTCTGTGTATGCAATTACTGAGAGAAACCTAACCCTTCCCCAAGCCCTTACCTTTGATCAGTGCAGGTATCAAGTGCTGGTTGGCTTAGGTACATTTTGTGCTTGTTTCTTATGCAAATGCAGACTACTATACACCAGCTGGCACTTCTGCCAAATTTGTTTCATGGTTTTCATTCTGTTTTCTACCTTTGTCTAAAAGGAGTATTATGTACATGGAGATTAGTTTGCTCTGAGAAGATAGCAAGAGATTTATTTTCTTTTACAAACTGTGGGATTAGATACATCTTAGAGTAATTCCACTGAAACCTCTAGCATTACACCAATGATAATTTTATTACAGTATTTGCTAAAAACCATCAGTAAAAAGCTAATCTGTGTTTCAAGAGCTTTGTTAATGTTATGGTGAGGTTAACCACTATACCTAATCAAGGTTAGCCAAATATCTTATGCTCCAAATCAGCTCTAAGTGGGCAGACCTGACAGACCAAGTCCAACCCTGGGGCTGAAACTGATCCCTTGAGCTTGAAGAATCAGCTTGTACAAGGTCATGAGGGCTTTCTCATGTTCAAAGTCACAGGCTTTCTCCTGTAAGCCTCCCCTTGTTACTGAGCTATATATTCTTGATAACAGGGTTGATCATAATGTTTCACTAGAAAGCCTGGCTCCTGGTTCCAGACCAAATACACACACAGAGAGAAAGACAAAAACAAGTGCATGTTTACACAGTGTCTATTTAGTTGGGCTTAGGAAATCAAAATTAGGCCTCAATGCCTGCAGGACTTGAGGTGAGCCTATAAAACAGACACTTTGAGTTAAATTTTCCTTGTTTTAGGATTTCTGATGAGGATAATCCCTAGTTAGGTAACACCAAACGATTTATGAGCTTTGGTCCTTTTTCCGTGGATTATTCTTTAATTCAATTAAAATAACAACAAACAAAGGATTTTATCCATTGTCCATCTTTAAGTAATCTCATTTAAATCAGAATGTGATGGCTTGCAGGACTTGGTTCACAACAATAGCGAGAGAAGCCCATTATTTGCTCTGTATTGCAATCCTTAGGAAGCTTCTATCTAGGTTCAGACAGATTATTTGAAACTAAGCACAGAAATGTAAAGCCTTTTCAACCTTTCTTTAGGGCTTTGGATCAGTTTTCCAGAAGCAGAAGTCACCCTAATTACATCTTCATATCATTGCAGTTCACCTGCACACCATCACCACTGAGAGCCAGCAGCCCTCACAAGGCACGGTGCAGTCATGGCTGCACCATTTCATGCCTTTCGGCTTGAAACTCTTTTTGTAGTGAATGCTGTCCTGAAGGTGCACCGATAAATCTCACCCACAGGCAGCTAAAAACTCCTTGTCTAGCATTTCAGGTAAGGTCAGGGCCACTGTGCCCCACTCTTCTCCTTCGAAAGCTCCAGACTAATGACAACTAGTACAGCTTTAATACTGTGTCTCCCCTCTATGCCAAAAATCCCTTGAGAGAAGGCACACCAAAGTCCTGCTATGGATGGGGAGAACGAGGTTCTCAACAAGAGGAGGTACCAAATCATCTGTGAGCAGCCCCACAGGACTGGGTCCCACAAGCAAGGTCAGTGAGATCCTCTGTGTTTTGTGACTCAAGACAGATATCAGAGTAGTTCAACAACACATGAAACTGGGTAGATGCACACATGCCCAAAGTTGAGGCTGTGCCAGTTTATACTGTAGGAGTGTTTACAGCCATGTTTTTACGCAGGCATGTAAAATAGCAGTAGCATCCCAAGTGCTATTTTCCGTGCGGGGCACTAAAAGCTGATACAAACAGGATGTAATGGGTCACTAGAAAATCCTACCAGCTGACCAAGACTTTCGTAGGCAACCTCATGACTGATGGTCATATGAAAAGCAAATTTGTTTCAGTTTTCTGTACAATGGTAAATTTTACACAATCTATAATGTAATATTTAATGTATATTACATAGTCTTATATGCATGTAGTATTATGTACTATAATTATGTAGTATTATGTACTATAATTATGTAGTATAATGCTTAGGCTTATGGAAGAGCCTACCACCTAAACTCAGATAACATGCCTATGAACTTTCAGAAAAAATAAGTGAAAAACCCAACCCCAAAGGTGATCTGTTGCCATTGCTTTGTTCACTTGCATGGCATAAAAGTTTGACATTGTCAATAAGCCATTTAAGAGAAGCATCTAATTCCTATAAATACTTTTTAACTGAATTCTAGAAGGCAGTTGTGGCTTCACCTCTGCAGAAATTCTACATTTTCCTAATTAACTTTTAAAACAAAAATTTAGTACCTTCAGCAGGTTTCTCTGTGAAAAGCCACCATAGAAAAACTTTTTAAAAATCAAATTGCAGCAGCAATACAGTCCCATCTAGGGGAAGAGAACTGCTTTTCTATAACTCTTTTTTTTTCCCCTCCTACACTGGACAATACTGACGGGTTGAGATTTAACCAGAGATGGGCTCCTTTTACAAGATTGCTTATATAAAGCGAAGATAATGCCAGCTGGGTTCATTTGAAAGAGGACATCTTGGGAAGAGCTGACAGCGCAGCTATTGGAATAAGACCGGAATGAAAATCTGAAATACTTATCCCCTTCCTGTCCTGTAGGTATAATAATTAATTTCTTGTAGAATGCCTAGGATTATAATTAGAAGGAATTGTCACTGAAATATACTTTATGAGCCTTTTATAAATATATATTTTTAAATAGAGGATGAGTGAAAATGTTGAAATTGATTGTTTTTATTAGAAATACTGAGTTGGGATGATTTTTTCTCTTAAATTATATTTGTTACTTTTGACAGTCTTCTTAGTGATGTGCATATGAGGGCTGATACTGAAGAGTATATCCCTACAAAGGGAAAATATGAGAACTCCAGTCTCAATCCCACATGTTATATATGCTTCTCCTTGTGAGAAACAGCTTTCATATTTGAAGTCTGGAATGAAAATGTAAATTACTGCTATGTATGTTTTCCTAAAAACTCAACATTGAGCAGCAAAGGAGAAAATGCAAAATTTACCAGAACTGAGCTACATGAAGTGAAGAGTATAAACATCAGGATAGCCATCATCATAGAGAATAGTTTCAGCACTAAATTTTAAGCACACTATATATGTTCTTGCATCATATTTCTTCTAGTAATTTCTATTCCCTCTCTTTTCTTCAGATCCCATTGTTTCAGTTTCACTTGGTAATATTAACACTTCAGGTTTAGAGCCTTCGTAAGAAATCAAACTAGAATAATTAAAAGCCACCACTAAACTGAAATAGTAATATTGTCACAATAGTGACACAGTGATAGTAATGGTCTTGGAAATATTTATCCTATAGATGCAATTACATTGGGTGACAGAATATCAGTAATATTATGTTTTTTCTCTCTGCAAAAAGCCCATGTATAAGAGTATCTACGTTTTCAGGTCTACAGACAATGCATTGTTTTTATTTCCAATTCTAAAGACATTTTAGCTTTTATTCCCTTTGTCCTCAGATCATTGCAAGAAATGCTGACTCTTACTGTGTATCTGCTGGTCATCTTGGCTCGAGCTCTTGGGGGGCCTTGCAGTCCAAATAAAGCAGGTAAAATAACTTAAGTCTTCTATGATCTTCTCTTGCAATTAAGCTGCCAAATGCGGGGGTTTTTCTATTCAAAATCAAAAGGTTTTCCTTCAGAAAGTTAAACTGTGAATTCTGCAGAGCTAATCCTTACATTTTGTTTATTGATCTGCTTTTAGCTAGCACAGTAAAGTATGTACCAGTGAAGTCCTAGCCCCATAGACAATTAGGCATATATTTCATTTTGTGCAATAATCAAAGGGCAATAAATTTAAGGACAAAAGCATAAAATGGTAAAGAAAACAACAACAATTAGAAGTTATCTGTAGTAGTGCAGGCTAGATGCAACAGATCTTTGCTGCCCAGGTTGGGCTTTAGTCCCACTGACTGCAGTCAGATGGTCAGTGGTGATTGGATGTGCTGGGCTGAACTCCTGAACCATACTGCTACATTAAAACAAGAAAAATACAAAAATCATTGAAGAGAAGGCTTTAACTGTACACTGATTACTGCCTAGAAACTGAAATGAGCTGGTGCCAGACAGACCTGTAATGTAGCTTTCACTGTAATTATGAAACCTCCTTTAGAGATGTGTTGGAATATGCCTCGATATAGTGTTTGCTTTTAGTACATGACTGCTGTCACATTACCGTCAGTAATTTTATTGTATATCTCAAGTATTTGGCTCTCGAGTCATTTATTTCAGTACCTTCATTTGCACAAGCAGTTTCTTTGAACTGCAGGAATTTTCATAGCTGTAAAGTTGCCCGAGTTATAAATCTGACCATCAACACAAGCGGAATCAGCCTGCATGTGCTGAAGGTTTGTTGACCAAAGAGAAGCAAGTTGTTAAGGTCCTTAGTTGACTTTCACTGAGTATTCCCTAGCAGACATGGAAAGGCTGCAAAATGAGGCTTTTAGTATAAAATGAGAGTGTCAAGGGCTTTAAAAGAAATAATTGAATAATTCCAGGCAAAATGTTTTTTTTCTGACTAATAATTGGAAGCCTTTTTCGATTTTCAGGCCACTAAAGGTTAGTCAATATTTGCCCTTTAAATTCCCATCAGACATTCAAACTAGTACTACTTGATGCTCTTTGAAAAATGTCCAATTCTGCTATCATGAAGTAATCAGCCTGGATGTTATGATGTTCAATATTCATGGCTGTATTAGCAATCACACCCTGCACTGCTAACAGAGTTGGGAGTTTGGTTCATTTACTATTGCTATTAGCAGGCCTAAGCTTTTCAGTTCATTTTTACATCTTAGCTTTTCACTTGACTATAAGAAAAATTCAATTTGTCCAAACAACTTCACCAATATTATTTTTACAGAGTCAGTGGCATTATAGAAGCCAGCTTTGCAGCATAAGCTACTCTGATAGATCTCAGTGCAGTCCTTTTTCACTTCAGGTTTCTCAGCAGTGTCTCTGCTCCTCAATCAGCTATTCCGGAAAGATAAAAATTTACACAAAGTTCTGCATTGATTAGAAGGCAAAGGCCAACCTCTTCCAAAGAGGACAGAATTTAATAACCTAAAGGTCAGTTTTGTGTATCAAAAGCTGCTCACGTTAGGGGACCTTCCAGCACACACCCCTGCTCACAGAAGATTAAACCCAATGGAATGTAAGTGTGCAGACCCACTGCTTTGAAAGAAAATTACCAGTGAGTAACTCTAGATGTATTATTTCTCTTTCAGATGTAATTCTGGTATACTGCTATCCTAAAACCATCATTACCAGAATTCCAGAGTGCCCTTACGGATGGGAGGTTAATCAGCTGGCACTTGGAGGCATTTGCTATAATGGGATCCATGATTCAGGATATTACCAATTCACAATTCCAGACCTGTCACCTAAAAACAGATCATACTGTGGGACGCAGTCAGAGGTAAGACTATCAAGGTCAACATTCTGTCTCAGGAAATGGCTGGACTCACTTGAGAGCGTCCTGTCTTCTTCAGTTTGGAGTAGGCTTTAGGTACTGATGGAAGAAGGAGGCAAACTCCACTATCAGGGAGAAGTAAGAATCGCATAGTTGTGCTTTGCATCTACAGGCAAAATACTCAGAGGCTTAGTGATATTAGTGTGTGTGTTAGTTGTTCATTTGCACCTGTATTACACAGAACTTACATATGGTAAGATATACTCTGCGCTGGTGAGGCCACACCTTGAGTATTGTGTTCAGTTCTGGGCCCCTCAGTTCAGAAAGGATATTGAGGTGCTGGAGCGGGTCCAGAGAAGAGCAACAAGGCTGGTGAAGGGACTGGAGCATAAGTCCTGTGGGGAGAGGCTGGGGGAGCTGGGGTTGTTTAGCCTGGAGAAGAGGCTCAGAGGTGACCTCATCGCCGTCTATAACTACCTGAAGGGAAGTTCTAGCCAGGTGGGGGTTGGTCTCTTCTCTCGGGCACTCAGCAATAGGACAAGGGGGCACGGGCTTAAGCTCCGCCAGGGGAAATTTAAGTTGGATATCAGGAGAAAATTCTTTACAGAGAGAGTAATCAGGCATTGGAATGGGCTGCCCAGAGAGGTGGTGGATTCACCATCCCTGGAGATTTTTAAACGCAGATTGGACGTGGCACTGAGTGCCATGATCTAGTAAATGGACTGGATTTGGACCAAGGGTTGGACTCGATGATCTCGGAGGTCTTTTCCAACCCAATCGATTCTATGATTCTATGATTCTATGATTCTATATATGCATAGGCAGCATATAAAGAGCTACCCAATCATGTTTCTTTGGGATGGCGTTAGAGTCTTCGTGTTTCAAACTATGAAGTTGTCCCTGATGCCTCAAAGACTCAGTACTGCCTACATTTCTCGGTCTCACCATCCACAGTTCAAGAATCCCATTTACCACTTCTACAACTCCATCGTCTCCAATGACTCCTCGGTAATTGTGAAGAGCCAGCCTGTGAATTACTCGTTCACCTGCTCATACAATGCCAACTATCTGGTGAACCAGGCTGCCTTTGACCAAAGGTACGTCCTCTTTTGGAAGTGCATCTTACCCTGTCCTGAGAACCACACCTCACTCATACAGAAATTTGTCATGTCCCCAGGGTGGCCACTGTCCATGTGAAGAATGGGAGCTCTGGCTCATTTGAAAGTCAGCTGTCCCTCAACTTCTACTCTGTAAGTGCTCTTTGCCACCTAGATTTTCACCTTCACCTTCCACAAGCTTCAGCCTGAAGAGCTGGAAAAAACAGGGCTGCTGCTCCTGATTTTTATGTGTCATGGAGCACATTAATAGCCTGGAACAGATAATTGCATTGGGGTTGGCAGAGGTCCTTGTTTCTGCTGATTAACAGGGATATACTTAAAGTGAACAGAGCAGACACATGCCAACTGTTCTTTTAATCCCTCAAAAACTGGCAGATTTTTCTGCTGAGAGGTACATTTCTAACCTGTTGACAGATTTTATAATAAAAAGCAAAACTTGTTTGTAGTCCCACTGCAAGAGCAGCATGCATCTTCAGGCATCGCTGCTATCACATGGTCTCTACAGACAGAACAAAACTCCATGCATTTCTCTTGCAGTTTTCTCCCTGGTCCTCTCACCTGACAGATATTTCATGTACCCCAAAGATCTTTATGTCATGCTGGAATTTTGTTGCCAACAAAATACCATCCCTGGATATCAGGTGGATCTTTTGAAACTTCCCTCTCCTCTCCTCAGCTCCACTGCACTGTTGGAACAGCCAGCTCTTTATCTTGGAGTCTTTTCTCCATTAAAGCACAGTCAAAAGCACCAAAACAGCCTCTCTATTTTAGTACAGCTAGAAAAAGCACAACTAATAACACGCTGTGTTAAATTTATAGGCCAGGTAGAGGGAGTATTTGCCACAAGGTGGAAATCTCTTCTCCCACGCGCTACATTTTGGGCACTTATTGATCACTAAACATTTTGACAGGTTTTGTGTGCCACATGAAAGCCCATGTGGTCTTTTTTTCTGATATACAGCACACTAATATATAATATTAGGTACTATGTACTGGCAAAGTCCCAGGAGATACCACACTGCTCCTGTCAACTGACAGAATGGCTACAAAAAAACAGATGATAGGCAGTGAGGAATGGATCCCTGATACTTTAATTTTTTGCCAAATGACTGTCTTGTTGTAATGGCTCCCAGGAGTCAAGGAGAGAGCGGCTGAACCGTAGTAATATATTTTCCCAGTGAGCACAAGTACAGAACAAGCTCAGAAAGCTACCAGACCACTCCTTTTTTAGTTTGTTCTCATTTTCACTGGGAATAAAATGTTAATTTCAATTAAATGTTGATTTTTTTTTTCCTGGTAAAATGGAAATTAAAGATTTATTTTGCCATGTTATTCATCTCTGCTGCTCCCTACCACAGCCCTCTGTTCTGGTGGGCTACAATTCCAGGTGCTTCATGAGCCCATTTCCTCATCCAGAAGCAGCACACAAGCTGCAGTGTAATCCAGGAGAAACACTTCAGCCTCACCTGCCCTTTGGTCTGTGACACCCCAATAACAACAAAGGATTGTAATTCAGGATGAGGGGCTGGAACCTGAATAGAAATCGGGCCTTCAACACAGAAACTTGGTGTGAAGAAAAGCAAGATACTATCCTAAACCAGTGCAGAGCAATAGAGTTTAGAAAAAGAAGCACTATACCAGGTTCCACTCATTGTAGCACAAGGACTGGCAAGACTTTTACGACAGTACTGCTGCGAGTTCTGTGATATAGCACATACTAAAACCTAAACAGCATCAAATTCTGTCACTTGTCATTATAAGCCAAACACTAACAAAAAGATTTTTAAATGTCACCTTGGGCTTCCAATAGTTCTACTACCACATGTAGAGTTTGGAGCTTGCAGGTAATAAGAATCCAGACTTCCAGAGTCAGTCTCTCTAGGGGTGCCTGAAGTTGAATCATGCCTAGCTTTGCAATTTACTAGTAATGCATGACACCTTTATCTTTGTCTTCCAAAGAATGCCAAGTTTTCAAGTATAAAGGAAGCCCCTTTCGTTGTTGAAACATCGGAAATCGGTTCTGACATATTTGCTGGAGTGGAAGCCAAGGGCTTAAGCGACAGGTAGGCAAAGGAAGAAGGAATTGGTAATAAATTGGTAATTGGGACATTCCTTGTTAATCTGGAGTTTGTATCTCCCCAGGTTCAAAGTTGTTCTCAACAACTGCTGGGCAACTCCCTCCTCAGAGTACTTCTACCAGATCCACTGGCCTCTGATCACCAAGGGGTAGGTGCTGGTGGGACCCCAGAGAGCGCACCTACTCAGCCCAGCCCCGAGGGTGACAGAAAGCTGGGAGCTGGGGGATGAAGGAGCAAGGGAGAACCTGGCCCACAGCAGGGCAACTGCATTCATCAGACTGCCACCTCAGGAGATGTTTCAGTGAAGCCACAGGGGCTCTGACACTGCTTCTCCATGCACAACCACAGGTGTCCCACAGACTACTCCATCATTGTGCACGAGAATGGGAAAACAAACCGGGCGACCTTCCAGTTCAATGCTTTCCGCTTCCAAAACATCCCCAAGCTGTCCAAGGTGTGGCTACACTGCGAGACGCACGTCTGCGACAGCGAGAAGTTCTCGTGCCCAGTGGTAAGTCCTCCCTCCTGGAGAAATACACAGTTCTAAATTTTGACAGAGGATGTTGAGACCTTTTCCAAGGGCGTGTCAGGTGCAGAGCCAGTGCCAGGGGTGTCAGTGGATGGAGGTACTGCCATGTGTGAATCTGAGTGCCCAGCCATGCACCCCGACTCCTGTCATGCCACAGGCACCGTATGCAACACTGGGAAACTTTTTTAAATGTAGCCATTGAAAACCTCACCTCTTGTCTATATCCCAGACTACAGTCCTGTCTGACAAATAGCCACAGTGAAACACAAGCCTGTAAAAAGGGAGAAAGTTGATCTTTTTCCATTTTACCAAGTATCTCAGTGCTAAAAGCACCCTCGGGGCAGTGAGAGAACCTGGCTCAAAAAACTTGCAGGTTTGACAAAAAACGCGTTATTAGAAATTCTGTTTCAATGGCAAAAGAAAAAACTCCAGGCTTAGATTTTGTTGTTTGTTTTTAAAGATTACTTTGACTTTTTATTCAGTCACAGATCAGAATTAAAAGAAAACACAAACCCATTACTCCATATCTGCCCTTCTGCCAATACTGTCAAACATCTACATCATCCATTCAGGCAGTGGGTGGAATTCCCACCTCACTCTCCAGTGCAGGATAATTGCTCAATCAGGCTAACATCCCTGGAGCCCACTTCCCACTCAAAAATGCAGCTGGTGGTCTCCAGCAATTAAGGTTGAACCAAGCCAGGGGTCTGTGCTTACAAGCAACTCATAACCAGAATTACCACATGCTGAGTTTGTAATAAAAATGCCCACAGCTGGAGATCTGCAAAGGTCAGGGGATGGACAAGGACCTTTAATCTGTAGAGCACTGGCTCCAATACAGACCTTGTCAGCTGTGACAGGCATCATTAGTGCTGGACATGAGCTGATCTATATGGAAGTGATTTGGTGCTTCCTTTTTCTACCCAATGGGCAACAATTATCATTAGCAATAAACAACCACAGAAGCCTTCCCCGAGGTCATGGGTTAAACAGATCAAGCTCTATTTTTCCCCTTCTGTCTTGACAGGGGTTTTGTTTAAGACAGGGAGGGAGGGGCAGTCCACCAAAATGCTCAGAAAATGCACTGTAAAGACTCTCCCTAAATCTCTCCTGCACACAAAATCCCAATAATTAAAGGCAGGAAAAAAAAGCCTCCAGAAAATATGCAGCAATTTCCTTGGTTGGAAACATGAGAATTGTGTTTGGATTTTCTTATAATTTTTTTGGTATATATGGCTTTCTCTCCGATCTCTTAAGATATGTGATAGACGAAAACAGCGCATGGAACAAACCGGAGGTGTTTTAGTGGCAGAGATCTCTGTACGCAGTAAGTGACTGGGTTTTACGGGATGTTTCTCCCTTTGGGAAGCAACTCCCTTTAGGAGTAACTAGAGGGAGCCAAAGCCCTCCACCAGATCCCTTCCCTCTGTGGCAGCAGGAGGCTTGAACAGAAGTAGGTCCCCGCCAAGCCCTGGCAGAAGAGTTCAGTAAAACTCTCCTCATTTACAAAGCGAGGAGAGGCATCCATTTGGTATTTATCATAAACGGCCAAACCACTCACACCCCGAGCTTGCAGTGTAAACTCTGCTTCCCTGCGTTTGACCTCAGCAGCAGCTCAGATATGCTCTGACAGGTTACACGGGACCGGGAGAGAGGTCAGGCTTAGGAGCAGCAGGAGAGTTTTTCTTTACGCTGTGGGTTGGTACTTCAGCATACCCACAACGCCTGCCAGTGTTATGGGGATGCTTCGTGCCTATCCCTCCTGACACACAAATTGCACTGCCATCGAGTTTCCCCATTGTAAAACAACTGTTTCCTCTAGCTGCTCCCTCCTGGAGGCACCAGGAGTTTCTCTCTGAGCTGGTTTAATCCTGTAGGTCCAGCACATCTTTTGAAACAAGTCCTTGGAACAAATCATGTTATCACTAGAGCTCTCTATACTAGTTTATCAATTACATCCACCCCAATCTGAAAGCCAATTTAAAATTATAAATACACATAGAACAGCATTATTACAATTCACTATGTTGCACCACTAACCCCCATCAATTTTAGAAGATAAAAGAACTGAGGATCCTTTTACAACTTCAGATAGTAAAGCCAAGAGGAAGAAATATCCAGAATTTCAAAATGTGGCAAAGGTTTTCTATTCTGCTTTTATGAGGCGCACTGGTGCACTTTACCCTATTTTAAACATGTCATCCCAATATAATCTTTTTCCTCTTCTTTTATATAGGCAAAGGTTTATCCAGATTTTACACACTCTCAGGTAAACAGCAAAGTACAACAATGAAAATATCAATCCCAAACATGGATTTTGAGTGACTTTGTCAACATAAAACCCATAGCTCAAAGAAAAAAAATTTGAAAAATACAGTAAGTTTGACAGAAGGGAAAATATTTCATATTTTATTTCCCAATGTTATACACTTTATTTTCCTCCTTTTGGCACATCTCTCCCTCTGGACAATAAAATCATAGCAATAACTTCCAATACTGAACATTACTTTCTTTTATTGTCACACCCTGTTCCCAAAAAGGAACAGTCATATTTTACTGGGTTAACAGAGGTGTCTGAAAGCATTTCTATTTGGAGAGGGTTTGAAGCACACCTTTCAAAGTCTATTTGTTAACATTTGATATGTTGACAGAGCCACATTAGGGCATACAGTTGCATTGAAGGGGGTGGGAAGAGAACATGAAAGGGATCTGACAAAAAAGTAGTCACATTTAGTCTGTGTTTCTCTTGCAGATATCATCTTCCACCTACTCTTTGTGATTGGATTTTGTGCTGTTTTATTATAAAATGCAGCCCAACTGTGTTTCTTAACTTCCCCCAATCCTGTTTGGACCTGGACTTCTTTACTAAAGACGTTTATTTTACAGAAGAAAAATGAAAGCCACAAAAAAATCCTTGTGCATCATTTTACCTGATAAATAAAACATTCCATGAGCTTTGTGCCTCAAATATTGGAGAAACCCAAAGCAGATTTGCCTCTCCCCACTCTATGCTGGCATTTTAAACTAGTGAAAACCCATGGGTTATGTATTCTACTGACATCTCCTTTTAAAGAGTTGTGATGCCCATAGTACTTGTTTCTATAAGGAATGCAAGGATATGCAAACTCAGCATTTTTTCAAAGTCAAATTTACCTTCAGGGTCCCCCTTCCCTGTCCATCTCAGTGTGGTACCAAACTCCCCTCCAGGCCTGGTCTTGCAAGGTCCTAGTTTGTTCTGTGAAGTCTTTGAACAAAATAAAAACTAGCCAAACATGTCAAGGATGGGAGAAAAGGGTGCTTTTCATGTAGCAATAATTAGAAGGTACTCAGAATTAATTACCTGACATTTCTTTCCTGCTTCTCAATACCATTGTTGGTATTGATTGGTTAAATTAAGCAGAGTACCCTGTAGGAGCAGGATATCTTGCTGACTTGGACGGGCTCAGTGCTACATAGCTGCATGGTGTGGATGCATATTGAGCACATCTGAGGTTGGAAAACAAGCTAATGAGCTTTACCCTGTCTTGACATAGCTGGTGGCAGACACAATAGGGTTCAGGTGTTAGGTCTGTACCTGAGTAACAACAACTCTTAAACAGCAAGAAGAAATCATTAGAAAGGGAAACCGTGGTTTCTACAGGGCAGGAAATATCAGGGCATGAAACAATTCCCTAACAAGCAGAACAGTAGATTCCTTACATCCAGTAATTACTTAAACAATATTGAAAAAAAATCTTGAAAGGGTAAGAAACATTCCTAGATGTTTTCCATTAAATGTCCAGGATCCTAAATGTGAATGACTACAGATGTTACACTTCCAATTAATGAACACAGTAGGTGTACCTGTGTCTGTACAAACTGAAGCATCAGCACATTATAGAATTTTTGCTATCACTCGTAGAGAGGAAGCCTCCTGAATAATTCTGTTAAGTTTAGGATTTTCAGCTCCCTGTTCTTTGCGAAAGGTCATTGCTATGAAGATAATGCAGAGCTAGAACACGCATGCATTACAGAATCCCCTTTTCCATGGACTCCCCTTCCTCCCCTAGGCGTAATCTCAGTCTGTTTATAAGCGGCTCAGACAAGCCCCAGCCGAGCGCTGCCGGCCCCGCGCTGTTATTGCCGGTCGCGCACAGCCGAGGGCGCTCCCGGGATGGCATCGCCCGGCCGGGGCACAGGCGGGTCCGGCACCTCCAGGTGTTCCCCAGTGCTCCCAGTTCCCAAAGCAGAGCGGAGCTGCTGGATGTTTCGTGCTCCACAGGGTATTTTGATCAGAGATAATGACAGGGCAGGTTTTTCACCCACGTTTGCTGCTTTGTCTCCTTCTCCTCTTCCCTCCTCCCACTAACGCCCCGCGTTTCAACACCCGCCAAGTGGCTTTACCTTCTTGTGCTTGCCAAATGAGATTAACGCATGGGCTGCTTCTCCAAAGCCTGCTTCTTTTGCCTTGCCTTTACAACATTCACTGCTGTCCTACTGTGGCTATTTTGTGCAGAAATCCTTGAACTCAGTTTCCTTGGTAGGTTGATGAATTTTTTTCCTGCTTATGCAACAAGTGTTGCTTTGAAACAAACCTTGCAGGATTGCAGCAGCTGTGAAGTGTGCCTGCGAATTCCCAGGCCACCTCCCTGCCCGCCGTGGGACGGAGCCTCTGGGCATACATGTCTCAGGTGCCTGCTACTGTACTGAGTGGGGCTCGTGACCCAGCGAGCTGTGGTTGCAGGATGGGCACAGCCCTGCTGCCTGTCCCAGTCTGGATCACTGTCTCCCTACAATCCAGAAATAGTTTATTGTTAAAAACAAGCAAACAAAACACAACAGAAAAATAGCTGCCAGAGGTGACTGTGGAAAGGTCTATCTGCCAGAGAAGGCAGCACTGTACGAACAGCTCCAGAACTACTGTTCCTTAAAAAAGCACAAGTTGCCATCCTAAGTAGTTTACATAGAAAATATGGAATATAATTCATCTTTATTTTTCCTAACCTGCATATGGCTCATCACTACTTATTCTACTAAATACTATTTATGTTACCAGTATCATAAAATACAATGATTGCAAAAGATTTTAGCACAAGATGAAGCTTGGTAGACTTCATCATTTCAGATGCACTATATTGATGGATTTTTTTCAGCTGCCAGGGCATGAAGATGCTTGCCTTGATCTTTGCATCTGAAAGTTGAAGTCAATACTGGCCATGGAAACATGGGGACAGGAAGATTAGTTAAAGGGGATGGCAGATAATCTGTTTAGAACCCAACATTTGTTTTCCCAAAGATTCCAAATTGGCTTTATCCTGCTTCTTCCTCCCATTTGGATGAACTCTAATGAGGCATGAATTTTTACATGCTTTCCTTCTCACAGTTTAGCTTGCAATGTGGAAGCACAAGGTCACAGAGGTCATGACAAGAAGTAGGAGAGAAATGAACACACATAGGTGTGAAGATGATAACAACACAGGTTGCAGCACAATATTGCTAGTACAGTGACACAATTTTACATTTGTTCATTAAATATAGGTCACCTCTCACTTGCAAATGTAAACACCATTAACCTGGGTGGCCTTTATTTGACAGTCGCTGCAGGTGCAAATAACCATTAAGAAGGTCCAATGGAAACTGCCAGTGAAAGAGTGAGTCAGATCTAACACAGAATCCTCAGAAGTAAAAAACAAGCATGGATACCACCAAAGCAAGCTGATACTGTCCATCATTGACATTCTATATTTAGTGTCCCCAAACAAGCAGTGCCGTTGGCACTGTGATTCCTTCCACTACTGTCAGCCCAGGCCAAATAGTGAAAAAGAAAGAACAGGCTCTGAGACTATCAATTCAGAATTAATTCTGGTCAAGCATTAATGCCTTATATCTCATGCTGGGATCTCACAGTTTCAAATCCAAACTTCAGAGGTGGTTACCGGGGGACATGCAAATGATCCTGCTGCAGGGATGCCAGACTAGGTCTGACCTGACATGCCCACCTTATGCAACCACTGCTAATGCAGCTCTGGAAGGAGTGAAGCACATCAGGACTGAAAGCCTCTCTGTAGGTGATCTCAACTCACACTGAGGTAAACATTGCATGTGCTGCCAGAATTGGCAATGCATTACACCATAGAAACACAGGCAATGCCTCAGATCCAGATACCATGTATAGAAACTCCCCAGTCTTAATCTTCATTTAAACACCAACTTCATCTCTTTATTCTGTAAATCCATGACATTTTGTTTAAATGTCCCAGTCAGAGACAAGGAAAAGCCCTACATCTTGGAATAGTATCATAAGAGCCATGACTCGGTACATTACAAAACACATCATAGACATACATGGCCTGTATTAGGAGTAAACCTCTTCACTCTGTACTGAAGATCAAATCTTTTCAAGTTATCCCTATCCAAAGGGCAGCCGTCACTCACATGTGCAGAGGAAAAAATATCTTTTGACTGATTGGACCCCACTGTCCTTTCCTGTAGCATATCACTACAGCCCTGCAAAGGTCAAGTCCATTGGCTTCAGAGAAATCAGTAATAATTCTTTCAGCCTGGCCGTCAGGCACACAAGGGTGAGACATCCTGAGCTCTGTCAGAAGCTGGGTTGCACTCTGAAACACGGAGATCAGCCCTGCTTTCCAATACATTTTTCTTCACTTTGTTGTTACAGGGAAAACCTAGTGCACAATAATGTGTACACTTGCTCTTTAAAAGCAACTAGGTTAGATGTGTTCCGGTTCTAAAACCTAAGAGAAATGTTAAATTCCACCCTAGGAAGCCCACCTGCAATGCAAACAGCTGCTCTGTGGTGTAGTCCATCTCCAGCCTTCCCAGACTGCTTTCACATCGAGCATCTTGTGCCTCCTCTTCTACTAAATTTTCTCTGTGTGTAGTTTCATCCACATTAACATCCTTCTCCCACAAACAATCTCTCTCTGAGCATTTACACTGTGACACAAAGCATCACTGGAAGGGATCCCACCTACCCTGTTGCAAGACAGCCTGCTCTTCTGTTTACACTCACCTGCTCTTAATTAAAAAAAATAACATCAGCATTTTTCTTCTGGGAGCAAGCACATCAACACACCCCAGACACAGATAATCCGGATATATATTATATTAACTTTAATTTAAAATTATAATTAAGCCACAATGGGTAACACAGACTTATCTGTAACATGGCCCTGAAATGTTTTGAGATTATCTTGCAGGTTTAAATTGCATTCTGTTTTCTATAAGTACATTCTGCAGAGTCGAAATGATGCAGTACTGCATGACAGGAAGTGGGGCATGTAGATCCTATTCCTTGGTGAGCACTAAAGCTGATGTCTAATGCTAAAGCAAAGTCTAATGCTAAAACAGAAGCCTTATCACTGTGAAATGTTTGCCCAGCACTATAAATTTACATGGTGATTAATAAGCACTGATAAGAACATTCTGAGCACTTCTGATTGTCTCCATGCCCAACACTTCTGTGCTAGCACCTTTTAGTGAATACTTCAAGGTACTCTAAAAACAGTAACTGATTCATCTGGAAGATTTCATCTTCCCTTTACAAACCAAGAAAAACTGAGGGAGAAAGAATGACATGAGCAGATCATTGGCACTCATTCCAGTAGAGAGGAATGTTACTAGAACAGAAATATTAATCAAGGAAAAATATGTAGCCTGATCTGATACGGCTGAGAATGAATTGTGAATTGAGAAAACTTGCAAATTTTGCATTTATTTTATCTATATTGGAAAGAGAAATTCTATATATACAGAAAATTAATATAATAAATTCATATATGCAATTTATCATGTATCTGGTGACCCAGAGTAACAAATCACAAGCATACATACCTAACATAAAATAAAACTCAAAGGTTAATCACCTGTAAGGGAGCTTACATCAACAGGTTTTTCCTCACACTTGTGAGAGGTGTGCCACCATGCCTAAGTGGGTGGCAATCCTTACCTTTCATTATGCTTGGACCTCCACACCCCCTCACAGTCAGCCAAACTCGGGATGTTTACCAGTGGGAAGGCCAATAATGCAGTTATTGCTCCTCTTTGGGTGCAGGGCTGATCTCCAAAGTAATCACAGCACTCGGGAATTTCACAGACATAATAGCTATTTCTTTGGTGTGGTTCATCCCACTGTGGACAGGCAGGCTGCTGGACACCATATAAGCATCTCCAGTGGTTTATACCTTTAGCAACAAAAAGAGTGCAGCTATTTTATTGCATATCCTAGATTTGGGGTGCAGCGTGCAAATAAACCTGAACCTTCAATCCTGTAGTGACTATTTTCCAAAAATGTAAAGAAAAGCAGAGGGGAAAAAAACCCCTCAGAAATATTTTGAAGTTACTGTATCAATGGTCCTTCACTGGACTAAACTGAAATTTTATTTAGTATTTTTACCTAGGAGAGATTTTCAACCACTTCACAACTTTCCTTGTCAGATGGGGAAACAAGGTTCTTCCTCACACCCATTAATAGATTATGAAAATGTGTTTGCTAGTAACCTTCCTACAGAGTTATTTTAGCAGAGGTCACTCTCCAAGACCAGCAGAAGAATCAAAATAAAGCTCTGCTATTCCATAACTATTTGCCAGAAATTCCATGACCCTTTGCCAAATTCCATGTGTCTTTAGGATGTTATAGAGGAGGCTGTACAGGTCCCCTTGAGGGGTATCTACTTTACAGTAAGCACAACTGCAAAGGATGAGGAACTTCTATGCATTTTATCTTTTTAGCTTATTTTGAGGCTTTTTATATGTAGCAAGATTAATGTGACCGATTTTGCTTTAAGAGACTAGGCAAACATTTGAAATTGGGACAGTATTGACCAGAGATAGAGAAAACCAAACATGAAGTAATTCCTCAGTCACAACACCTGCATCAACCACAGTCAGTACTCAAAAGAAAGCGGACTAGCTTACTATTTGCCTAATTAACATGCCATCTGGTTTCAACTGGATATTAATTGTCTTCATTTCCTGCTCTAAACCAGTGAAGACTGTCATTGTAGGCTGTTAAGCAGCCATTCTTTTCCTTCTCTCCAACAGCTGCATTTGAGTGGTGAACAAACACACATTTCACATGGTCTGCAAAACACTTGATACCTGTTAGGTGAAAGGTACAACCTATTTGTGGTAATAAGCCTTTCATGAGTGAGCAAAACTCTATCCTCATGGCTTGCTTCTCTTGGCCACTTTTTCACACCATGAATTTCTGTTAATTAACATTTATAAAATGTCATTGTCATGTTTGAAAAGAGCAATGCTTTTCTCACTCCCCCAAGTACCTGATAGTTCAGTTCTTATGACTCTTAAATATACTCACTTTTGCAATGTTCATTAAGAAGTCCATAAAGGGGCCTGTGTTTAGGAGGAAAGACATCTAGCCAGAATATGGAAGCAATTTATTTTGTTGGACTGCAGGCAGATGCAGACAGTTATTTAAGAATCATTTCCACTATCTTTTATCTTTCATATTTATTTTATTTAATCAATTGCAGGGACACACATCCAACTGCTCTGTCATGTTGTTAAAAATTGGATGTTTTCTTCCCCACAAAAATTTCAGAAAGTAGGAGACAAGCTACAAATAAAATATTTTAAGGGGGGAAAAATATATCAAAACTTGTTAAAATATAGTGTCTTCATGGAAAATCATCTCTATTTGAGTGAAGAATACTGATAGTGGAAGTTTTCCAGCACCTATAGAGTATGCTTTTCTAAAATACGCTCCTCTCTCCCAGTTCATCAATGTACACTGAGCCAGCATTCCTAAGAAGACAAGCCACTTAACCAATTAAAGTTGTGGATGAGAGGAACCTGGTCAGCCTCAGCTTCTCTCTGCCTTTGCTGCATGTTAAGCTGGATGTTCTCTCATTAGTTTCTTACATTTTCCTGCTAGAAATTATTTAAAATCTGCAGAGCAAGAACATTCCAAATTGCACAGTTTTATCCTTCTCAGATGGTTCAGGTGCATGTCAGAGTAGCCTGCTAATTACAGAAACCCAAAGGACTGACATTTTACTGCAAGTTTCTTCTTTGTTTTATATAAATATACGATGGTAACAGGCCTGCTCATAGTGAAACCGGCAGGACCCAAGGCTACCTGGGGAAGAATTGCTGCTGAGTAAGTTCAGGCTCAAGTTACACCACAGCCTTTCCACAAGCTCTTGCATAGACAACAGAGCTACTTTCATGACACAGTATCTCAAACATGGTACTTTCCAGGCTGGTGAAGAAGTGGCCATACTTTTCATCAAGTGCCACCCTCTTATGAGAAAGACCTTGTGGTATAGCTGAGGCATCCGTGCTCTCTGAAAACAATTCAACTCCCAGAGAAGGCATTAAAGCAGCTTTCAGGACAAGACTTGCTTTCCTTACCCATATACTGACTTTTTTTGCTGGTCCAAAGGGGATTTTAGCAGGACTTCGAAAAGATGGTGGGGTAACTACATCACTTTTCAAAGGTGCATTGTGCTCACATATGTTCAAAAGAAACAGAAAGCATATTCCAAGTGAGGTAAGCACCAAAAGTAGGCTGCCTAGGATGTACAGCTCCTATTCTTGTGCCACATCTCTCCCCTCTGCTCAGCAGCCTTTCTAAATGTGTTTTCTTTCTAAAGAGCAACTAGAATAATGAGCTTTGACAAGGCATGATGTCCACACTCCTATTCCCAGTTTTGGACTAAATTAGGGCTCTCTTCACCAAATACTGTAGACCTGCTGAAAGTCTTCCAGCAGAGTTTGTAATTCAATGGAAAAGACCCAGGACAGACAGATCCCTAAAGAATTTCCCCTGCTTATTAACTGGGGGAAGGACACCAGACATTCAAAAATGGTTTTCCTAGAGTGCCAGTCTGGGGACAGCCTGCTGATGAACTGTCTGAACCACACAGGACTGGCACCAGGCCAGTAACCCATAAGGTTGCTGCACCTGGTCAGATTAAAAAACCATTGCACCTTACTCAGCTCCCTCTGCCTACCTACCCTCAAGCAGCACCTCTCCCTAAACCAGTCTCACAATGACCTGGAGTTAAAAGGCAAACCAAAAGGTTATTCTGAAGTGTCTAAGGTAACCAGAACTGCCTGGGTCTGATTTAGAGGTATTGATCTCAACCTCATAAGTGACAGTTAAAACAGAACATTTAGCTATCACCTCAAAAGAGCTGGTATATGCTCACAGGTCCTGCAAACACCTCTCCAGCTACAAGCTATAAGAGGAAGCAGCCTGTTGGTTAACTCCAACTGTGTACAGCCATGAAAATCACCTCACTGAATGCCTACTGTACAAAGGGATTTTATTGCAGTAAGTGCTCTTTGACCCCAGATGTCCTTCCCATATTTAACTTTTTTTTTTTTTTTTTTACAAAATAGCCCCATGGTTTAACATTTCCTTTGACGTACAGCAGGACTGCATCATGCAGGAGGCCAAATAAAGAACAGACCTTAACCAACAAACCTAAACCAAAGTGCAACAAAAATGCAGCAGTCTCAAGATACTTCCTGGCTTTGTTACATGCCAAATATATTCAGCTAAAATTTCCATTTCCAATAAATTTCATTTCCAATAAATACATTCCAACTTTGTCTCAAATGCAGCTGTGATTCCAGTCCACAATAATTAATTAACAATCACTATCTAGAATTAGCCAGTATTATTCTTCAAGTAGGAAGGAACAAAAACACACCTAGGAACATCACTCTTACATGGACTTTGGGATTCCTTAGTCCCTGGGGAACTGAAAATCACTCACAGGTGCCTCCACTGAAATTTGATTGGAGACAAACTTATTTAAGTATACAAATCTGGGGAAATCATAAATTGGGAAAAGGAAGAAGCATCAAACTACTTTCTCTGAAGAAAAGGAGCTGTAAAAGGGCTGTCCCTTCAAGTCTTTCCTAGCCCTCTTCCAGAAAATTTAAATACTTAATATATTACCCCGGAGAGTTGAGGGTTACTAGGAACCCATGCTGGTACACTAGGAGAACACTGCTGTTTCTCAGTGCATCTTCCAGGAAGATGTCCAGAAACAATGCCCCTTCTCTGGCATCCAATTAGTAACTCCAATATTTAATCCGATGAATTCCTTGGAAAAGGCTAGAAATTAAGGTTAGCTCACTGCTGGATTGTAAGAGCTTCAATGCATTAGTTTATTTGTTGATTTTGTCCTATTGACCAACAGGTACATAATAAAAAAGTTAAATTAGACTAATTGCATTGCTGCCAAACTTAAACTGTCAGACAACAAAGACAAGTTTCCCATTTAGTAAATCTGCTTAACTTCTACCATAATTGACTGACACCTGAATGACTGCAAGGCTGAGGGGGCAGTGAAGAGGCTCATACAGCCACTTCCTTTACAACTTGTCACAGAACAAACAGAGGTACTGATCAGTACTACAATTACATAAATTATTTACCACATAGCGAACACTTCTGTATGGTATTTAACCACAGACATGTCTCTGGAAAGCCCAGTGGGCTGCAATTTAGTAAATAAACATGTGTTGCTTGCTGAATATTTGTCTGATGATCAGCTAAATATCTTGTGGTGGTGGAAATTAAGTGCTTTGTGGCAGCTGGAAACTGCCACCAATATTTTACCCATTAATAGTCCTGCAGGTAAACTGCCTGGAGGTAATACAAGAAAGGACTTGCTCTTTTATGCAGGAGGACTGTCAGCCACAGGCTTCTCTTTGCTGCACAGAAAAATAATTTCTTCCAGAATATCAAACCAAAATTATCAAGTGATAAAAAAACTCCATGAAAAGCATTTTGTTGAGTGATGATGGACAGCAGACTAAACCAGCACAGAAACATCTGCAAACAAGATATCAGTGACAACTAAAGACAAGCAGAAACAGCTTCATTCATCCTCTCATCTTATTTTTCTTCTTTTTGTGGAGGAAAACTCATTTTCCAAAATAAATATTTTACTAAAAAACTATAGAATATTTACTAAAACACTTTATTTTTTTTTCCGGGCAATGTTGTGCTAAAATTCCAAAGTCCATCAATATCTTGGGATTTGGCAGCATTTTCCAATGGCAAAAAGCAACAGTATTAATAACAAAGTTCTTTCTTCCCCCTCTTCACCTTTGTTTTCATGCCCAGAATTAATGACAGTATATATAAAAGTCCAGCACCTCACAGCTCTGCCTCCACAGTTTTCCCAAGGAAAAGGCACAGGTACAGGCTTTATTTCTGTTACTTCAGTGTCCAGAGAATGGGGGCAGGTGGGGACACCACCTCATTACAGGGGGCACTAAATAAGGCTGATGAGCAGGGATGGTTTGAGCTCTTCACAAACAGGTGAGTCATGTTTGGCAGCAGAACAGTATATCCCAGAAAAGCTCAGGAGGACTAGGGGAGTCTCCATTCCTGCTCCACTCTGAAAATCAGCAGCCTGGCATGTAGGCACACCTCACCTCACCCTCTTCCACAGGCCCAACCTGGGCATCAACCACCTTTCTAACAACAAACCCCCACCACTGTGGCGATTAATAAAATTAAGTTTCTGCCTTCTCATATTCCATTGATTCACTATAACCTGGCTCTAAACAGGTGGAGGATACAATTTTCTACCTTCTTTCTGATCTTTTGCTTTTACATGTATTTTGTGTCTTGTGTCACTTTTTCTGCAGTTCAGGAAGGGCAGAACGTCGCTGTTCACATTTGCACTGTCCTGTTGAAGTACTGAAATGTGCAGTCACATGGAACTATGGAATATCTCAAGTTGGATGGGACCCATAAAGATCATAATGTTATATATGGGAGCGACTTAGGTCAGAGTTTATTATATTCATAGCGTCATATGTGAACATTTTTCTTGTCCCCTCCCCCAGGCAAGAGCAAAATGCTGAATCTATAGTGAGTAGAGCAAAGTCCTCCTCCCGCACAGTTAGGATGCACCAAGCAAACAGGAAAGCAGCACATGCTATCAGCATGGTGCTGGGGCTAAGTACAATGCCAGCAAGAAGCCTGTCAAAAGATCATTTATTTGTGTGTCATTTACCTAGCTAGACTCAATGGCCTGTGCTTGGCCTGTCTATTGCTGCAATATAAATTTATATATCTTTGTAAGGTAACATGACAGAAGATAACATATATGCAATTTTAAAATCACAAAACAATGAGTTTAGAAACTACTGAAGAAGCAGCTTCCAAAAATTGTGCTTGTGCAAGATGCACACAGCAGATTCCTAAAGAGCTCAGATGCAGACTGCTATGAAATGGTCCTGAGTACAGGCATCCTAATTAGAGGTATTCCAAGTGGATCAGATGTCCATTTAGATGCAGAGTTTTGCTCTATGTGGATGAATTGTGTTTTTAAGATACTGGCTACTCTAGATGCAGATGCAACTTGTCTCTGTACCACAGTGTTAGGCACACAGTAATCCTTGCTGAGTGTTCTGACTTGCGCTATGCTACTGAAGTGAGTAACATAATGAAGTCCATAAAATAAAATGCAAATAAGATGGTTGCAGTATTAGACACAATAGCAGTTTTCAATGTTCACTAATAG
Source organism: Pipra filicauda (assembly GCF_003945595.2). Taxonomy (NCBI): domain Eukaryota; kingdom Metazoa; phylum Chordata; class Aves; order Passeriformes; family Pipridae; genus Pipra; species Pipra filicauda. Next base: position 556,186 of record NW_024104325.1, on the reverse strand, counting down.
CTGCATTCTAGCACGGAGAGGAACATTTCCTGTTTTTAAAGCTTCACACACTTTCTACAAGAGCTAGTAAGAAATAGAAATCATCCTTTAAACAGCTAACAGTGAGGATGGAGTCCACACAGATTTAGAAACACTACAGTCTTTGGGAATCACCATATAACCTGAAAAACTGACTACCTATCACAAAATGTTTATTACACACTTGTATATTAACCATAACTAACTGGGAAGCATTTATTTACAAATATGCACTATAAAATAATCACCACTTGCAACAGTATCCAATTTCTTCATCCCATAAGAAACAAGTGCTGTCCATTATACTCCTTTCTTACCTCAGCACAGCACTTTCTTACCTCCCTAGCGAAGAAAGGCTGAGTAAAGTTCTGATAGAGTCAAGCTGATTTGTACTTATTTTTGCTCCCTTAATGAATTCCTGCTGACACTTTGCAAGAAAAATAGATTTGACTGACAAAGGAAAATTGTATTTAAACTGAAATTACTTCCCAGAGCAGATGATACGTAATTGAGATTTTCCTGGTGAAGGGTTGCATGTTTGTGTTGTATTTGAGCTTAGCAGCAATGATGATATTAACCGATCTGCTTTTCTACAGAGGTCCACAATTAATTTCCTTAATCCTACACAGTAGCTTCAGGTGAGCTTCCAGGTAACACAGCAGAAGTCCTGTCAGAGGATGTTCATAAAGTACTTCTGCTAATTTCCATAGAGAGGACACAATTTTGAGAGAAGTGTCAGAGAAGGACAACTTCCAGCTATGCTGTTTGTCCAGACAGAAACACAGGGATATTTCAATCAGAAGATGAAAGAAAAGTACTCTAGACATGGTCACAAGAAGATGGCCTTTTATTTTGTGTCAGAAAATAGAAAGCAAAAGTTATTCTGCAGTGCAACTCTGCCCTGTTATAGTCTTCAGTAATCACAATCACCATTGGCTTCTGCCTTTGTCTCATAGGTCAGTTTGGATTTATTGATCTCCCAAGGATTTCAATTGTTTTCATACTTTATAGTGCCATTATCCAGGTCAAAGAGAAATCTTAGGCTATTATCTAATACAGTTGCCATATAGCTGAAAAATTACCGAACCTTGCATAAATCACAAAAGCTGTGATTTTGTGTTTTACAGGACAAATTCATTCACGGAGTAAATTAATTGATATAAGTATTTCCCCAGCTTTTTTGTTAAGTTCTTTAAGAGCAAAGAAGAATGTCAAGAGCAAACAAAAATGTAAATATTAGAGCCCAAATTTGGATCACTCCCATATGTGTTTTGGTAAGTTTAGAATAGTCTTCCAAACCTCAGTTCCAGATACTTTTTCCTTGAGAAAAGCTTGTAAGGGTGATTTTTAACAGCTTTATGTCAGTGATGATATCATAACTGAAGTTAAACATCTGAGTAATGTCTATTGAGTACATTGGGAAATACCCAGCCAATGAAAGCTGTTTAGAAGCATGCAAATTTTAAAGTTTACAGTTACGGCATAAAAGAGCAAAATTATAGAGAAGAAATATTTCCTGATTTATCTCCATTTTTATTTACAACTACATGGATCAAAGCCCACTTTTCTCAGAAATGTGGGATACTGGTGATGATCACTTCTCCAACCACAGACATGTATGGGCCAGATACCTTTCCTTTCTACTCCCCACCTCCAAAGCTGCCTTCAGATTTCAGTGTAAAGCTCTGACATATCAGCTCCAAAAAGTAAAAGCAATTTGCAGATTACTGTTGGCCTGCTGAAATGGCTTTTCTGTCAGAGCTGCTATTATATTCACAAATAGAGTTGCAAAATCACTGCTAGCTTCACAGTATAGTTGAGCACTCATGTAACTTGTTCACACAGTGGCAATAATCTCAGAGAAGACCACAAGAAGAAAGCATTCATTACTATCAGTCTGAGCCTTTAATAACAAAACCCATAGATCCAATAACCTTTATGTTAGGAAGAGAATCCTTACTTTCCACAACTGCACCTGCAATACACCCTTGTCCAGAGAGCAATTTTGTCATAAAGAGCTATTCCATAGACTTTCCACTAAAAGTCTGCCAGTCGCCCATATATAGAGATCAACCAATAAATCTTGCTTTTAAACCTTGTGACTCAATTATCTGGCACCATTCTTTTACCTTCAGCAACAAACAGGAGCCAATATCTTCAGCCATTAGGAAAGTGAAACTGCTCACACCACCTTATTCCTTCTGGCAGGGCTAAGGTTTACTGCTGTTATCCTTGGGCGGGATACAGCCAAGCAAATTCACTCCAGAGCAGAAAATAAGAAGAGTGCTTGGAGGCTTCTCAGAGCTAAAGACTTTCCTAGTTCACACAGGCAAAGTCTAATGTCCTGCAATTTTATTCAGTAGTTTATGCACTTTACAGTTTTACCTATTAAGCAGTGTTATGTCTTGTGAAACATCCCATATTTTTGATAGTATAAATGCCTTCTCATTTTTTCCTACCCTTTAGATATTAGGAAATGCAACTACTTTTCGATTTTGAAATAAAAAAATAGATGTTTTCCTAACCAGGAAAGTTTTGGAGGACGTTCACACAGAACCTGTTAAGCTTTAGAAAAAGCTATAGTAATGTTTGAGGGTTTTTTCCCAGATCTTTAACTCATGTGTACTTGTCTGACTTTATCTATTAAAGCATTGCTGTTGTCTATATTATTGGAATACCTAGATCACACAAAAAATTTCATTGTTTTTGGCCTGACATTCACACTGGAAGGGACTGTATTGAAACTGAAGACCCTGCAGGAGAGTTAAAGGATGCAACAGATGACAGTGATCAAAATTAGAGGACAGAGTTAACAATACGGGATCATGTGTTACCTAAGCAACTCTTATGCAATCAGCAATAGATCATTTTTCCCTATAATGTATCTCTGTATCAAGATTTATATCCAGGAGATGAACAAGTTTTGCCCTTAAGTAGTCCCTGAGTTAAAAAGAAAAAAAAGTAATTTGGTTTGGGAAAAGGTCAGTACAAAATGAAAAAAGTAATTGAGCAAACAAAAATGTTGCAAGATGAAAGCTAACCACTCTTCCACAGAAACTCTTCATGCTGTTTGCGCCAACCCTGTGACAGCACAGAACTGCTTATTACTCCCTGCAACCTGAACGGAAGCCCAACAAGGCAGACATGAGCAGGAACAGCTGCCTCAGCTGCTCTTGAACAATCTCTGTCTGGACTTGGTAAAAGGGCTATTAAAACACAGCAGCAAGGTCTCTCTGATCATAGAGCCACAGCCCACACTCTTTAAAGAATAACAACCTGCAGCTCGTTATAGGCAACTACTCAAGCTTTTGGCCATGCAAACTGGGGAAGAATTGAGAGGGACTTCCCCCATCCCCCAAACTTTTGTCCATTTAAACAGCAGTCACTTAGATGGATTATCTTAAAATGACTGGAATCAACAATCACAGGGGCTCTCTGGATGAATCGGTAATTCACTTCTCTAATTTTAAACCCAATTTTAAATCTGGACACTGGCTCCATTAGAAAAGTTTCGATGCCTGACAAGCATATGGAAACTCTCCACTGTAAAAGTGGATTCACTGAGAAAATCCTTTTACAAGTTGTTTCCATTGAATGGGGAAAATCCACTTCAGATTTAAATTCTTCACCATATTGATGTATGGTAATCTATGCCATTTGCCATACTTGAGGTGATCTTGTAATCACATAAAACATACCACTAACAGATTAGGAAACTAGAGGGTAGACAGCATCCCATTAAAACAGTATTCTCAGGTTTGTAAGGTTGTGAGTAGGCTGGGTAAATCACTGAGGTGAATGCACTGTATAAAAACAAGTGATTATTGCGTGAGGGTGTAGCTGTCACAGTATAAAAGATGATTGAGTAAGCAGATTGAAGAGCAAAGAGCAAGAAGCTAACAACAGTGCTAAGGAGATCACAGAAACAGCAACTGATATTCTACTGAAAGAGGTGAGTGACTTAAGACAAAACCCCCTAAAAAACTAACAAAAAGGGAAAAAAAAGCTGCTTGTTTTGTCCACTTCTTGGGCAAAGGTGCTTAGCTGATGTTAACAACTTCCTGTTGCCACAGAGTTAAGACTTCAATGATATTGTTGATCTCTTCTGCTCTCTCATGTGTCACAATGTATGTTTTGATCTTTCATAGTAAGCTCATTAAAAGATGCTAGGAGAGTATTTATGTGGAGTATGTTCTCTAGAATATCTAGTTCCATTTACAACTCTTGACTAGCAGCTACTGTATGAATACTTGATTTGTGCATTTGCACTTTTGGGGTGGAGATGGGAAAAAGAAAGGGGAATGGAGATGGGAAAAGAAAAAATTCTAAATTCCTAACTTTTATGACAACTATTTGATACATGGAAATCTGTGAGATAATGAATCAATGTATACTGGTATGTATTTTTGAAGTGCATATGGACTTACTTCAAGACTGGAAGAAAGCAAATAGCACTTCAACCCACAAGGAAAAAAGGAGGATCCCAGGAACAGCATGGATGCTATTTTTTTAAAATTATAAAGCACTACTATGGAATATAAACTTTACCACTGACTACATGGAACTAAGTGAAGCCATCAGCTATACTGCCTGGATACACCTCCTCAGACAAACATCATAGATTTGGGGTTTTTTTCCCTTGGGGTTTTTTTCTATTTTCTTTTAACAAACACAGATTGCAAAATTTGGAGATAATGAGAATGTAAGTGAGATGAAATCTATCTGGGTGTTACAGAATTGTTTCCTAATATGTCTTCTTGCAAAAAAATAATAAAAAAATGTGCACCATTTTTGAATGAAATAGAAGAAAGTAGGAGAGAGGCAAAGAAAAGGAAAGACAGACTCATCATTTCCAGCACTTGGCAGAATCTCCAGAGCCCTGGGTTGTCCTCCAGCTGTGTTTGGAGGCTGAAGTCAAATAGTTTCTACAGTAGTTCCTGCTCTATGGGAATAGAGTTCCTGCTCTCCTTACATTTGGTCAACAAGATGGGATCTGGATGTATTACTCTAATAGGAAATACTTAATGATATTACTTACACCAAAGCTTTTACAACAACATGTGAGCGTACAAAATGAAGTGTGTTATGTGACTGCATGTCGGGAGGAAGTCTCGCAATGACCTGCACTACACAGCATGGACTGACACATGAGTGAGCTTGGGATCTCAGCACTCAGAAGAGGACAACAAAGGGTATTACCACAGGACAAGTCTTTTTTGTGGACTGTATATTGCTTACTATATTCAAGCAGTTTTTAGTCTTTACAAGGTGATTAAACAGAATAATGCCCTTCACATTTTCCTCTGTTATTCAGAATTATCTGCCAAATACTCATCTAATTAATGATCCATTTCTCACTGATGATGCTGATTTGACATTTATAGAATTCACAGCATTTATTGTATGCTCTCGTTATCAGAGGGACAGATTTCCTTACATGATACAGACATGAGCCCAGCTTGAGTGCCACAATTGCCTCAAGGAAGGTTTTAAATTGGATGTTACCAGTTATAAACAGAGATGTGGTATTGCAGGAATATTTTCTAGCATTTGCCTTCCTATTGCATACCTCTACCAGGAAGAACCTTCTTTGGATTGCTACACAGTGAGTCAAAATGCTGTGATTACTGTCATAGCAAATTAATTTAAAGCTACAGGCAGACTGTCAGAGAAGCTCAAAGAAGTCTTGGGGCAAACCATGCTGTGGCAGGTGTTGTGTTTGAAAGGTTAAGAAAGGAGCAGTCTGTGTGCCAAAGAGGCTTAAAAGGTACTCAAGGCAGCAAGAGCTAGAGCCTGAAATGCCATCCCAGACCGGGCCTGAAGACATTGTCTGCTTCTGACTAGTTGAAGTATTGCTCAGGTTGGTAGCAACTGCAGCAAATCATATTGCAAAACACCCTAACCCAGCTGGAAAGAGTCAAGACAATGTGCTTCAGCATTTCAGAAAAAATTATGCAATTTGGTTCAGCTAAAAATGTTCTCTTGCTTTTAAAGGTTTGAAAGATCCTCAAAGCAAAATAGGGTCCAGCCTTCTGAAACTGCAAGAGACAAAATAAAACTGCTTCCTAAATAGCTGTTATATCTTCTAGAAAGTTCTTTCTGGACAGAAACCAGCTATTCATAAGAGAAAACAGCAGACCTGACTGCAAAAAGCCTTTGACAGCAACCACCAAAAGCTCAAGAGTTCAGTACAGATGAAGAGCACTACTTGCCTGGGTTTGCTGTTAAGTGCTTATCCTTCTGTCATTTGTTATAATTAACAGACAAACAATCCCCTTTCCCTCCCACTTCCTAGCAGAAAATACCACCTTCATAGCAGAAGCAATGTGCTCAAGATCTGGCAGAGGCACAAAACAATCCATGTCAAAGGCAGGTCTCACCACAAGCAGATGAGAAGACACAGAAGAACGGTGTTAACTCTATGTTAACTTACACAAAAAACTTACACAGAGGCATCAATTTCCACCTCCTCCCCACCCCAAATTTCCTAGCTTGTCACAAAGCCTCCTGTCATTTTAGCAACTACTGGCAGGAGCACGGGCGTGTCATGAGGATTTCAGAATATTTTACTTTCACAGAGAGTGAGATGAGTGCAATTCGAGATGAGTGCACTGCAATAGCCTGTGAGCTCAGAGGCATAAGAAACTCATCAGAGGGTACAGAGCCCCTGACAAAATCCTCCTGACTCCTCAGAGCAATAGCCTTCTCCCAAAGCACTTCTGCAGAAAAGCCTGGAAACAGAACACAGTATTTTTGCATCTACTGGAAAGCAGCAGTCAGACTGGGGTTATACCAAGGATGACAGATGCAAGTCTGAGTCACATATTAGGCAAAACCTCCTCCCATGCCAGGACTTCCCACTGAAATTGGGAAGACATTGGTCCAAGCACTGTTATCAAATAACAGAACCCCAGAATCACAAGGCTTGGAGGGTGAAGCAAGCAAACCACAGAAACATATACTCCACCTCAGGTTTTGAGCAATCTGGTACAAAAGGGATGAAACATTCTCCTGCTGAACCTGACAGGCAAAGGCATAAAAGGATTTCTTGGCATTGCAAACACAAACAGCAAAAACAAAAGCCGGGATGAAGTTACCTGAGGACGACTGGTTGGAAATATCTGGCAGCAATCTGGGTGGCTGAGCCCAGCTTCTGGCTGCCATGTGGGTAGGAAGCGTTACAAGGTGCTTGAAATTCCACAACAAGCTCGAAGGTGTCTGGCACATTAACCAAAGCATTGGCAAGGTTTACCAGAGCAAGAGCTATTGCAGCACTAACAGGCAGGAGTCCTCCCTTGGCACTGAAGGGCACACTGAGACCATGCTGTACCATACCTCAGACACTACACTTTCCTCTTATTCCTCTTTGTATTCTGCTGGCTCCAACTTCTTTATCTGTCACCAGATATTAATTAGATAATCCTAATTAATCAGAGCATTTTGGTTTAATTGTTTCAATGGCATCCTGAGTTTGGACTCAATTTATAATTGCAACTCAGGGCAGGTCAGATTTTACAGCTTGTTTTATATTGTTTATCACACTTCAGTTGGCAAGAAAACAACTGGGTATATTGAATGCAGTATAACAGCAATTAAGGATGAGGAAAATGCCACTAGTGAGATTGCCTCAGTGGTGCAGTTGTTCATTTCTCTCTAAGAAAGCCAGAAGTTGCATCCTGTATAATATAGGAAGGCCAGGAAAAAAAAGTCTGGCAGATGATGATGGAGAATTAAAGCAATACTAGTGTTTGTTTATTTGCTTGGGTTTTTCATTTGTTTAGTTTTCAAATATTTCCCTTGGTTCTACACTGAGAACTGAATGAACTCGTGCAGCCTTGTGAAGCAATGAACATGCTCCTCAGCCTGTCATCAGACACAATATGCATTTTATGCAAGATGGGTGGTTTAATTTGCTCTCAAACCAAATGCAACCAGAACAGATGAAAAAGTTCCAAATCCTCCAGCAACCTCTGTAAACAACTTCTGATACCATTCAAAGATCCCGGACAAGTAGTAGATGTCTCTTGGTGCCCTCCATGTTGCTCAGGGTATAAGCAGTGTCCTGCAAAAAGGGGCCACCAACAACTCCTCCAAACACTCACTCGCATTTTTTTCTGCCCAAATAGTCTTTGCTCTTCAAACTTTTACACAATCAATGCCCCACAAGGAGTCCAATGCTACAGTTGACAAAGGTCATGAAACTACCAAGGCAGAATAGGTTGATTCTCTGCTTACAGCTGGCATGAATGTGTTTTCTGTTCTCTTGCATTCTGTTTATTCTCTACTTTTTTCCCATTTTCTGTAATTTTTCTCATTTTTAACAAAATTTTCAGCACTGTATTTTCTTCTTTGGACATCAGGACAAAAATCCAGCATGGTTTACTGGAACAGTTACCAAGTCTCATTTTATCTTGTTCATATGAAATATCCCACATGCTCTGAAAAAGATGTAACCCAAATAATCCATGTCTGAGCTTGCCCTGAGGAGGCAGCTGGCAAAGCATGGTCATCTGCCCCACCTATGGCCTGAAATCTTCTAAGAGAAGTTTGCAACATGAGCAGTAGGTCCTCTCTAAATAATTTAGGACTGGAACACAGGCCTTGAGGTAACGCAGCAGAATATTCACACCGCCTCAGTGGATTGCTGCATAAGTTCTAACAGCATTTTCAAAGGTAAGTAGGTGATTGCAATTAACCACAAGGTCATAAAAGGTGTAGAATTTAATGTGATGCATTTTGTCTTGAATTCGTTTGCCACTAGAATCATTGCAAGTTTAGGTTCTCTAATCCATCCCCCACACAATCCAGAATCAGCTATGCCATACTTCTGCTGCCATCCTGCCCCAAGAAAAATCCCCATTCTTGTTACATATTTTTTGCAGATCCTCTCTGCCCAAAACAACATAAATCTGTGAAACTGCTAGCTTAAAACACAGGAAAAGTCACACTAAACACAATGGAAATCCAAGTAAAATGTCTGCACTTAAACGCTCACCATGACAAGTCTGTTTAATGATTTTTCATGACTTCCCACAGGCTAAAGTACCTTTTGACAATCATATTTGCTGTAGCTCAACAAAAAGCATCAAATGCATCCCTTTTGCAAGTCTATTGCAGTGACTGCAGTGGAAATGCCATAGATGGGCATTAGAGCATGTTACACACCCGTACATCACACACTGATTAATCAGGGAGACAAAGGCATTTACTCACCTCATTCCAAACCCTTATTAAACATGACCCAGAGGTTACAACTTAGCCACAGGAAGTACTGATTGCTTCAATTTGAATATCACTACCTTTTTTCTCAATGTATTTCCCTGAACTGCAACATACACCAAATTTAGTCAAGCAAATGGCTTTTTTAAGGTCCGCAGCTTCAGCTGGTACAAAATTGAATTTGGCATTTTTTTATCTGCACAACCCTGAAAAGCTACATGGGCTATTGAAACTACCTCAATCACAGTCCCTACATTTCTGAACCTACTTTTAGGCACCAAAATACAAGTGCCTTCATTATTAATAAGTAACATCAACAAGACAGGCTTAATTAAAATCTAAATGCACAGTTTAGAGCAATGCCTCTTTTTGTGATCTTGCACCACTGTGATGTCAAAGGCCTTCTACAATTTAGCTCCAGTGGTCTGTTTCCACAGATTTCTGAAGAAATACATACAATTACTTAGGAAATTAAAGAACATGCAAGTATTGATCAGATATCATAATTCATTGGTCTTTTAAATCTATGCATCTAATGAAGCCCACAGAATTAAATCACAAAAGCATTGGAGACCTTCCTTCTCTCACAACAAGCCACATTTTGAACTTCTTATACTCAGTCTGGTCTTTAATCTGGACAAAACTAACTCAGACTGAAGCACAGATGAAAAGAAAAGATTTCAGAAATTACAGGCATTCTGCATTGTTCCAATAACAAGGTATAAGCAGAAGATCTGCTGTATTTTAAAAGGTGGAGCTCTGTATTGGTTTATAATTGCACCTCATCAACATCAATAGCATTATCTCATCCTGAAAAGAAGAAAAAGTCCCTGTATTAGAGAGTTTCTAAATTAGAGATGGACCCCAAATCTCAGAATATAAGAACAAGAACTAAATTTCAAGGCTTATCCTTTGTGTCAAGCACAGGTGAACAGATGAGGTCCAAGACACAACACAAAAAGAACTGTAACAGACATCTTAGCAAACCACTGTATTTACCACTGCACCATCAAAAGCATGGTACCTTAAAAAAAAATGGAATTTTGTTGTTTCAACAAAAGTTTAACCACCTGAAGAAATTACAGCACTGTGATAACACAGAAGCAATCCAAGTGGTCTTTAAACTTTCATCATCTAAATATTACACGTCAGATATTGCTTACTTTGAACATTAGCTCTTTTTTCTTTTATTAGTATGAAGATCCAAAGTCTAAAGTCACTAGGAAAAATTTGCTCAGTTTTTCTGCCTCCAGTTTGAATGGTCAATAGTCAAAGTCTCTGATCATAAACTGCCATGTCTGCTTCTGTTGCCCACATCTTATCCTGGCAGTAGGGGAGGTTAAGTACAGCAAAACATTTAGATTAATGTGTAAGCAGAACAACAGAGCTGAACTATGGAAACTACTGAGCAAATGAATTGCATCTTCAGTTCTTGGAACTTGCTTCAGGATTGGACTTGGAAGTCTGGAGTTGATGCAGAAAACAAGCTCTGCATGGGCAAAACAACAAAATTGTGTTGAGCTTCAAAATGTCAGAGGACCTGCAGTCCTGATAGGCAGTTCTTATTTTCATCAGGTATTAAATACCATGAAATCTTCAGGAGTTGCTGCAAGCTCATTTGTATTCACTGTGTCTGCCCACTTCATGTTTCAGTGGCCCCCCCTATGTCATTAACCTTCAGAGGAAGAAAAGACCTGATGATTTAATCTATCTACAGACTTTCATCAGAGCCTTGTTTTCACAGCCAGGCAGAATTCATACTGGATGGTCTCCAGCGTTAAGGTGCAATATATGGCATTCAGGTCTTTTAAAATAGGAATGGCATTGCTGCATTGGAGACTATGCAGAGAGAGCTTCATTAGTTTTTCATCTATGAGGGTTATCAGATTAAACAGAAGTGATCAATGCCAAATATTTTTTTGTGTCAGAGCTCAGAAGAATTAGTCTTTTGAGGACAAATTCTGATCCCAAATAGACCAATGTATATACACATTATAACATATTCCATAGTTTCCAGTCAAAATCAGTAGAATTATCTATCATTTGTTATTCTTAGAGTCATCAAGTCAAGATAGAAATCAGATGCTTTTAGCTCCTGCAAAGTAGGGGGTGCCAGCTCATACTGGTATGTATTTAACATTCAAAGTTATCCTAAGACCCTGTTTTGTCTGGGTTTAAAACCACAGACACTTACAGAGACACTACTCAAACTTTGCATGAAGAGAAGAGAATGCAGGATTGTCAATGGCAATACAGAAACAGTAGATTCACTCAGATCTTTCAGTTTTATGCAGCAGCCATATCCAGTAACAACAGTAGTGTGCAGTCGTTCTCGGGCACCACAGCGCAACTGCAAATATTCAGACGTGCATTTTCCTTAACTGATCAAAGCAGTTTAGCTACACACCCATCCTTTGTATACAAATGCTTTAACACAGTAAGAATGACTTATAATATCCTGTCACCAAATTTTACTACTGTCGGAGTAATTATTTAGGCTAAAGGGTTAGAGTTTGTTTTGTGTTTATCATTCAACAGCCTATTGCATTTGAGTAAATTGCACAAGACCAATAAAAAAAAAACCTTCTTATATAGTACCTAGAAGTGATTAAATTGCAGCTTTATATGGTAATGACCTTTAGCTCCACTCTTTCACAGCTCAGACTGGTTGCACAACCTCAGCAAGAATCACTTTAAATCAGCATTCAGGGATACCCCACAGTTACATGTTCATTGGCAGGTATCTAAAATATGCCTCTGAATCCTGCTTTCAGTAGTGGAGCTGGAAGAAACATTCCATTCAATTTCTTTTGCTTCCTTTTGGTGCCTTTCTTCATCATTCAAGTGTCACCTGAATTGCACAAGGTGCAAAAGATTACATTTGAAAGATGTGTTAATCTGACTGCTGATCCTTTAGATAGCACAGAAAATGGATCTAAACAGAGAAGGGAAACTATTGAGCTTTCTATCACCTACAAAAACTAGCAAAAGAAAAATTTTATTCTTACCTGCATGAAAATCCCATGCATGCAGACACTTCTGTCAAAAAGTAATAGTTTGAATAAATATTTTGAGTCATAACCTGCTCAGACACTTCAAAAATGACTAGCCTTATACAATTCATAGAGCCCCTGCTAACCTACAGAGAATTCACCATATCATTTGTCATCCATTTTCTTCATAATTAAGTCTTGAGGGGAAAAATGACCATTTTCATGAACTGAAACAATTTTTTTTCCAATCTTTTGGAAGAAACCTATGTGTGTAGGTCTGCCTTGAGCTCCTCTTTTTCAGAGTTGGGACATAGGTGATGCTTCCACAGCTGATCTAGGCTATTTTATGTCATTGGTCCTGCGCTTTGGTCACTGAGATCACAAACTACAGCATCACTCGTTCAGAAACAAGGAATACAGATAATATACACAGACAGGCCTCCACTACAGAACATAAGCCCACATGTCTTCTAGGGCTTGTGAACATGTGTTCTCACACCTGCTTTCAAAACAAGTTGATAAACGGTTACCCACCATTCAGCAGGACTTCTGATCAAGAGCCCAGCCTGCCAGACTCAGGGACAACACACTCACTGCTCCAAGTGGGTCAGGTCTCCCAGAACAGTTTTTGACTGTGAACTAATCAATAGTCTTCATTCATCAGGAAGAAACTATATAGGTGAGAGGTGACGAAACACCACAACTTGGATTAATTTGCTGTTCAAAAGAGGTAAAATGCCATATATTTCACGTACCAGGGAGCAAGGGTGGAGAAGGAAACACAGTCACACCTACACATACAGCTAGCACAGGTAATTGGCTTTGTTCCCTCCAAAAGTGACTCTGCTCTACTTCCCCGCCTTCCCCCCGCCCCCCCCCCCACTGGCATATAAAATGCATCCAGGAGCCAAAACTACGGATAGTGTCAGTCACTTTAGCCCTTTTGAGATGAGGCAATATCCACTTAGGCTGAACGGGGACCTGCCCAGCTACTAATTATTAGTATCTGTTGCATACCTCATAACAGCATTGACTCAACTGCTTTGTTTCCCATATGCAAGATGCACCACAGATAGAAGTCAAGAGACTTGCACACTGGTATTATCTCTTTACACCAAGTTTGGAACCATCTCATTCATTTTCTTTCATCCTCTTTAAAATGACATTTTCTAAAAACTTAAAGGAGGTTGCAACCAGAAGGTCTAGCATGAGAATTTGTGTTGGCACAGGTGCTTCAATTTTTATTCATGTCCACTGATACAGGCAGGTTCCCCAGCCCAATCAAGAATACTTAAGGTCTTAAGTGAAAAGTGTTAGTATTGGTTTACTCTTCGTACAGGAGTCAAATTCCAGCACCAGACAAACCAGACCGAAATCAACAAAAGCTTCATGATCCTGATCAGTCCTGACACTATTAAGTGAGTGCTGAAAGGACTTTGCTATTTAGCCTTATCTTTTGGATCATGAGGTGAAAACATCTTCCAAAGATCACATCCACAGTCTTTGGAAGTGAAGCCAGGAAGCTCCACCTGCCAGCCCAGCCTGCATTCCTCACCTCACAGATGGGTCTTTCTCAAGCAGCATTAAGCATAGCTGCTATCTTATTCCCATTTCAGAGATGGAGGAAGGCAAAAAAAAAACCCAAACAAACAAAAAACCCAAAAAACACACAGTTGCTAAATCAACACAAGAAATCTCTCACAAAACAGGCTTGGCCTACTTGCCTGTCCAGCAAGTGCAATACCTTTTGCACAATTTCAAAACAGAAGGTGCATCATGGCAAAATGACCAACCCCCCATACCTCCCAACTGCGCTGAGAGCCCCTACCATAAAGGAGTGAGGTACTTCACAGACCACTTGAGCTGCAGAGGAAACCCAGACCTCAGCGTTTGGACATGTTAAGGAGAGGCCCCTACACAAAGTATTTGGTGAAAAGTATCAGAATATGTTTGCTTGCTCAAAGTGCAATCTAAGAGGCAGTTTTCTCAGTGGAATAAGATTTACGCAGTGCCCCACGCACGCTGAGGAAATGAGAGTCCTGTTAAAATCCCAAGTGCGCAGCTTTCGCAGGGCTGGGGTGAGCTTTCACAATGTGCTGCTCTCCTCTAGCGCTGTTGCGCAAGAGCTGTATGTTTAACATTTCTAACCAGCTAAAATTGCTCTTTATATTTGATCAGGAATAATTTTTTTTTTACCTTTGAACCTGTTGCAAGGCAGGTTCAAAGGTTACCCGGGTGCAGTGTCGCCTGTTTATTAAAGCCACACACTGATGATTCGGGGCTTAGTCCTGCCCCAGGAGCTGGGGAAGCACCACGGGAGCTGGGGAAGGACCAACCCTTGAACACCCACTTGGAGTTGTAAAGCAGCGAAGGAAGCAAACTGTACCAGCCCCTTCACCCTCCTCCAGCACTCAAGGAAGGTAAGCAAATCCCTCCTGATCACAGCCCGTGTTTCTCAAGGACTCAGCTTCCTGCTCCTGCAGAGAAGTACTGCAAGTGGGATAATAACCTTAATTTGCTTCAATACCTGGATCCAATGCACCTTTCTTATCACCCTGTGCTCTGGTAAAGGCAACAGCTGTGTGATTGGCTGTAGGTTTTCAAAGCAGCAAGTCTGGGCTCAGGGGTGGCATACAGAGAAATCACAACCTGAGCGAAAGCAGCTACCTGCACACTCCCCTGTGCTATAGACTGGCTGGAACTGGAAACCTGCCTACTGTCCAGGCTGAAGCCATTTTCTTATCAGTTTGTTAGTTATGCCTATTTAAAGATACAGTGTACAGAGTATCAGTGCCAGGGTCCCATTCAGACTAATGTTTAAAACAGAGTTCCAAAAATACAAGAATCATTTGTTTTCACAGCATCACGGGCAGTAAAAACTTGTTATATCCTAGATCATTTATATGCACAAATTTATTGGCAACATTTACTACAATAAGACCTTAACCCCTAACTGGGGTTAGGGGTTAGAAGCTGGCTATAATGCCTTTTCTAGTGTTTTAAATGCACAGATCTTAGAGTATTGCACACCAGACTGTTGCCATCGCCTTAGTACAACTGCTTTTTGTAGCTATAGAGATGGAGCTTTCTCCAAGCTCTTGCTTGTGTACAGAGCTGCAGCTTGTGTACAGACCTGTAACAAAGGAGGGGGCAGCAGAGACAAAGATTAACCTGAAATCAAGCTGCAAGTAAGAGAACTTGCAAAAAGCATGCTGCTCTTCCAAGCCTATAATTCTTTCCATACTACCTTTCATAAGGAACCCACTTGTGCTCTGAGAAGATCATTTATGTCCCAGTGCAGTTACTGTGCTTTACAAAAGCCAGACACTGCCCTCAAAAAGCAGAGCAGAGCCATAAAGAATGATTATTTTTACAGTATTAAGAAAACAAACCGGAATTCAAAAATCATTCAAATAAAGTGAGCTCACAATTCCCGCAGACTCACAAAATTTAAATCCAAGTTTTGAAGTGACAACAGAGAAAACTGTACCCAGAGACAATGCTTCCCCTTCATTTATTTACATCCTCTGCTATTTGTTATATGTAGAAAGCCTGTTTTGGCATCTTTGGATAGCAAAAGCTCATGTTGTGCCATGACCTTAAGGTTTATTACAAAAGCTCATCTTATTCATCCTTTATGCAAAACTTTTGTGACAGTGACAACAGAAATGAAACAACCTGAATTCTGTATACACGTACCCTACGTAGTGCTCATCTTAGTTTGCTAATGGGTACGAGGGATGCAGGTGTATATTTTATATACAGGTACAAAGAGAAGCAAAGATTGAGATATTGATAACTGCTTTATTTTTTGTCAGAAAATTACTAACAGCAAATATATCTGTGCCTTTCAAAAATCTGGAGTTTCTTCCGATCATTTACCAGAAATGAAGAGCCTCAGCATTTGCATGTCATTTGTTATGCATCTCAGGGAAAGAGCATCAGCTGTATTCTAATTTATGAGCATTGAACAGAACCAATTATTAGGGAGAAGCTATCCTCTCGAAGGCTTTCCTGTGTGCATCCCTTGATCCAATTTATGTTGGAGCTGTGAGGCTCACTGAGTCCAGGCAATACAGTCCAGCTTGTGGACCTCAGCATCACATGCTGGGCTCCTGGCAGGCCAGGTAGGAAGGAGCTGTGGGCATGTTCTCTCACACCTGCAGCCAAAGTCAATGCACCTGAGATACATAGCATTGCTACCCAACAGCTGATCATAGCAAATTCACTCTTTTTTCTCTTTCTTGTGGAAAATTAACAGTCTGATGCCAAATATCTGAAAGGGGAAGATCCTCAGAGGGGCACACAGAAAAGGTGATAATGGGGCTGGCTGGGCTGGGTGTGCTTGGCCTTGCTTTCTTTGTCTGTAAGGGGCATTACTTTTCTCTAAGCACAAACACACCCTGCCTGGGACTGTTAAAGCTGAAGCTCACAACTTCACTTAAATGCCACAGGAACAGGTCTGGGTAGGCAAAGCCAAAGGCAGAAGAGTTTCATGCAGATAAAGCTATTTCTTTTTCATCCTCATATAAAATGGAAAATCAGTGAATTAAGCCTCAGTTCCCCAAAAGAATATCTACATTGCTAAATAATGTCACAACTACATGTAAGTTAGCTTTACCTGAACAGTACAGAGTTTACAGCAGCAATAAAACATAATTGCAATTAGTAGGGGCTATGTGTTTTAGCAAGCCAAGGTCCAGGACAGGTTGTATTTTGGATGCAAGTACATGCTATATTAATTCCATTCCAGCTTTATAGTTGGTCTAGCAGATTATTCTGAAATCACACAGTGCAGAAAAACTTTCAGATGGGCAAACTGCTAAGTGGGAAAACAATTCTAAAATACAGATTAAGGCACTGAAGGACATGGGTGAAGTTACTGCCTTCCCACCCCTCCAAACCTACTGCAAAATTTCAGTTCTATTAGACAAGCATTAAAGAGAAAAAGGGAAACTGCAACAGCTATAAACTTTTAAACAAAGAAATACAACTGTAAAACCATAAAGACAATCCCTGTCATACCAGGAAACAAAACTGAAGCTTGAAACATGATTCACTGTTACCTTGTGCAAATAATTGCACCTATGTAAGTCTATAACACAGCAGAAAGAGAGAGGTAGCTTTTTTGGGGGGGGTGGGGGGGAAGAAAAAGGAAAAAAAAACCCACAGCAACAAAAAAGCCAATACCAAATAAACCAAAGCCAGCAGCAGAAATCCAACCTACTAGCAAGTCCATTACAGCAGTGTATGAGAAATACTGTACTCAAAGCATTTTGTTGATATTCCAGGCTACAAAGCTCTGCTCAGCTTAATGTACATTCAGCTATAGTGAAAAAATTTCTATTGCTGAGAATATGGCTTTATACATAGAGAAAATAATAGCAAACACATTATGAATAATAAATGGTAAATATAATTTCAAAATGTTTTAGTTCACTTCTTAGTTAGATCTTCATAAACACATAAACTTCAAGCTATTTTCATCAGCAAACCAAAAAATTCAATAAATTTATCATGTGCCTCTTCAGTTGTTTTGGTTTTTTTTATTACTTTCTTTTTTAACCACTCCAGTTCCCCACACAAGTTCCTGCTATTTAAAGCTCCCCTCCCAGCATGCTTTTCTGCTTGCTGATTTATTTAAACTGGGGAGAGGGAACTGGCTGTAGTGTTTAACAGGAGTGTTACCTAATGAATGTTGGTTTGCTACTATGCTGCTAAGGGTCCCACCCTATTTTCACAATGGTAGGTACCTTTAATCGCTGCTTCTCAACTCTGTTTTTGATCTGCAATATTTTCTGTGTAAGTAACAAAGTTATACTTTATTTGTTTTATTGCTCATGGGCTTGCTTGTTATTACTCACATGGGCTTTACTAAAACCAAC
Source organism: Pipra filicauda (assembly GCF_003945595.2). Taxonomy (NCBI): domain Eukaryota; kingdom Metazoa; phylum Chordata; class Aves; order Passeriformes; family Pipridae; genus Pipra; species Pipra filicauda. Next base: position 538,071 of record NW_024104325.1, on the reverse strand, counting down.
GTGCAAGCGTAGTAATTAGCTGCAGGGTTCAAGATAATGAGTTCTTAAGAGTCTACCAGGAAATCTCTGGTAATGTGCTATCAGTTAGATGTGAACCTTGGGCTGAGTGAAGTTCAGATACACGTTTGCTCTTTGTTCTCCATAATGTAAGTGCTGTAATAATATGAAGTGATAGAAGACATTAGCATCTAGAAACTTTCAGTGCTACCTTTTCTCTGTGTGGCATCTAAGGTGCCTAATGATAATATTCTAGTTTTCTTAGGAGTTCTATGTGAATTTTCAAACTGAGCTTTAAACTTAGCTCTTTAAACCATGCTCTATCACTACGGATAACTTCCTATTATTAAAATGTTGATTATGCAAGTTTTGCAAGAAGTGAACCTGTATTATCTAACAGGATGAACAGTAACAGAACTTGCTATACTGCCTATTTTTTAAATTTCAGAAAGTTCAAATGGCTAGTTGAACATGTTTTTGAGTACGTAGGTATCTCTCTGAGTAGGTAGCTTTCAAAAAAAAACTGATAAAAAAGCTATATGAAAACCTGGCTTTTCAATTCATCTGAGAAAATAACTTTTAGTAGTAAGTGGTGTCATGATGTTGTTGCACTCCTGATGGAGGGACAGTAATATCCAACATACTAAAATTCCTTATTAGAAAATGACCTTTCTGTTTAAGTTTACTGGAAGCCAAAGTTCAATAGGTTTCATAAGTAAGGCTTAGAAACCACAGGGCACTTCCTGTAAGTAAGTTACTGAGGCCTCATCCTTTCCCACCTCTTAGTAGCACTTCTCAGCTAAGATCAAAGGGTGCTTGAACTGTTTGGCTGTGACTCTCATAAGAGGTACTCTGAAAGCAAGCCTAACTGAAGCATATCTGGGGCTTAATGCAGGTTACTGAGCATTTTGCTTGTGGTTTTTGCTTGGCTCTTTTCAGCAGTCACTGCTGAGCTTTTGTGCTTTAGCTTCTGTCTGGATGCTAAAAGTTAGATTTTCCTAAACCCTTCAGAACACAAGACTTGTTGCTGCAGCTGGAGGAAGATGGGATATATTGCTTCCAAGGAGTAAGAACGGGCACAGTGGCTCACATCTGCAGGATGACACCAGGCAAGAGCTGCACTGTGTAAGCAAATGGAAAGAGTGAGGTACTGGTGGTCAACTAACGAATTAGTGACCCCAGTGTAGGTGGTTGTAGTCTGCTCTTCCTGCTTGGAAAGAGTCAGTGTTACCTTACTAATGCTGACAAACATGCTGTCATGATCACCTCAGAAGTTTAGACAAACTTGATACAAAGAATTCTAGATTACAAATGTAATTCTAGAAGACATTGTCCCAGGCAGTGCATGACTATTGCTTCTGAAATCATGCAAGTCTCAGAGGTTGCTTTATTTTCTGTAAAGAACAATTGCAATGGAGATAACACTGATTTCTTTCTTCATATTTATGGGCTTGAAGGTACAAAGCTCAGTCACTTTCCAGTGGAGAGAATCTCCTCACTTGGAGAGCACAGAGAATATAATTCCTTCTAGCTTTAGGTGGCGAGCTACAGCAGAAATGAGAATGTGTACTTCTGAACTCAAGGCTGTAAATGATATCACTGTAATCTTTTCTGATAAAAACTAAGCCTTTGTACTCTGGAGCCTAATGCACCTTATCCCTGACCATTGATCAGGGTGGACAACCTAAGTAGATTTTCAGCTGTCCAGCATCCTATTGCACAAGAGGCTTAACAGGTGGTTCGAGACATCCTGTGCATTTTGTATCTGGGAGCTGAGCCTTTCAGAACTCTGGGGTTTCAAGCACTCCACTTCTGACACCTTCATGTTTAAAAGCAACTGGTTCGCAGACTTGCTCTTGCAGTGGAAGCTGCTGTCTGTCAAAAAGGCTCTGGCTTTGTTTTGTGCTGCACTAAGTTGAGTTTTCACAAAGTTCATACAGATCAGGTATTATCTATGCACAGGGCACTTGGATTTGTGGGTTAAACTCCAATTGTAGCTGTTTCACAGGACAGATCTAGGCTGTTCTCCTACCATGGACAGGAAACTGCCAAGTTCAGACTCCTGTCCTCTCTCTGGGTCTTCTGCTTTGAGGGCAGTAGGATTAAGTGGCTTTTGGAGGGTACCAGGGGTGATAAACTAGCAGTAACGTGGATTTGAAAAGTAGTTACAGTAGAAGCTCTAGGCATAGGAAACAACTGCCCTAATTCTGGGAATTCAGACAAATTTGCTGACATGTCTTGCCACAGCTTGAATAAAACACCCTATGTGCCTTGATAGAAGTGACTAAAGCCCATTTGTGGAAGCATGGTTGGAAAGTAAAAGCAAAACACTGTCACTATTCTATTAATAAAGTAAGGGAATTGAAAATAGTTTTTCACATGAAAAGCATTTTTTGTGTATTGCACAAAACACAGATCTAGGTATCTGTGCTTTTTTGACATAACACTAACATCTGTATCTTTAAAGGATGTTAGGTTTTGACTCCTGCATATATAGTCTCATTCAGTGGTATAAGTGGGCTAATGAAGACAGTTAAAAAAAAACAAAAACCACAACAAAAAAACCCAAACCAAACCAACCAAAACCCAAATCCTGGAAGCAAATGAGCACATAATACTTCCCAAGCTTTAGAGAGAAACTTGTCAACAGGTCTTTCTTTAAATTAAAAAATCATTTGGCTTATAACTGAAAATCATTTTTGACTAGCTGTAGGCATGTCTGGTCTTTCTTTCTATGCAAGAGACTTGTGTAAACAATTCAGAACCTGAAGGCAAAAACTTTGCTGCATTTAATAATAGTCTCTTGTTGAGGTGTTCTCTCTGAACTTTGAGTTCTTTGCTCCAAGCATCATTATCCTTCAGACCTTTATGCTCAGTCTTCCTACGTGTCTTGGTACAAACTGCCTTGCATGTAAGTCAATGAGAACATGAGAATACCCCAGTGGAAAAATTTACAATGACTTATCTACTGCTGCATGGAGCATTTGGGGTTACTGGGTTCTGTGATCCATACCACAAAAAGGTCAGACAAGTGTCTTCAGTGAAGTTTCTACCAAATAAGTCCATATAATAGACAGCAGGTATTTGTAACAACCGCACTGATCTGTCTGACTAGTCACTGTTAATGCTAAGCAGCATAAATAAGTTATAGTGGAAGACTTGGTGCTACAGATATAATCCCCAGTTTTGTTTCTTACCTCTAGCATGATACTCTAAAGTCAACCAATCCTTCATGGCTTCTAGGAAATTGTCTCAAAATTACTATTAAAATGAGCATATGAACACACTTCAGTCATTAAAACTGGTACAGCTGTACCTGTGATCTCTGGTTACCTGTATATACCTCTATTCTCTCACTGCTGATTGAAAAATTTCATGTCCAGGGAAGAGTCATGTGAAAGGTACAGAATGCAAATTCCTTTTGACAATCTGGAGATGGGAAAAGGCTGGAAAAGGGCCCAAACTGGTTGCTGCTACTCAAAACTTAGAGGAGTTTGAACATGAGTATTCTGGTATCCCTCTAAAAAGATGTGAAAATAGATCTGTCAAGGTCTAGAAAAGGTCTAGAAAGCTTCCAACATACAAATGGTGCAAGTGTGATTTGCTTTGTCACTTGGATATAGTAGTGGGCTCTGAGTTAAAGGAATAAAGCTTGGATATCCAACTCCTCATGCTGAAGAATAGAGATGCCTCTACCAAACTGCCTCAGTGCTTGTGCTATAAAAAAAGTGACCTGCTCATGTTACCAAAAGAGGAAGTGGCTGACTCACACCATAAGCCAGATACAGTTTAATCACCTACAGAAAGCTGCTTGCGAACTGCTCCAGTAATGGGTTACAAGGCCAGATGAATGATTCATGATATCATGAAGAGCAGCTGATTGCCAAATTCTGTCTTCCAAACTGAGCAGTGCTAAACTTAAACTGCTAAATAGCTTTGCCCTGAATGTAAATTTAATCAGCAGACCTGCTTTTAGGGTTTGCTTTTTTCCTCCAGGCTCAATTGATAAGGCCCAAAGGAAGGGGGTGGAGATGGGTGATATGATGTGCTACAGAAAGAATAGGTTTGTGCTCCCATAGGTTTAATATGCTCAATGACAGGAACTGTCCATCAGTAGAGAGTCCCAAGGGCAATTTCTACCTTTCTTGCTGTAGCGCAATCTTTTTGGGCTCTCAGTACATGAAGCCAAGGCCAGGAGTTTTGAAGGGCACATGGTAACCAAGGTTTAGAGTAGAAAAGAGGACTAGGGAGTTGGTACTCCTCAGATATGTAGGTGATATGCATTTGGCAGCTTGGACTTGATGACAAGCCTCTGAGGTACCATTTCTTATCCAGATGCTGAGTGTGCAAAGCATGTCTTTTCTCACCAGAGAACACATTAGGACTGCTGATTAACACAGACATGGGTAATCTAACTCTGGTCAGTCTGGGCTCAAAACCCCAGATTCTGACTTTGGGCCCTGGCTGAACTTACTGATGGTTTGTAAAATACCTTCAACTTCCTTGGAATTATAGTTAAAGGGTAACTGGAACTCATTGCTTCAGGATGCCTGGTATTCTTCTAGTATGGGGATTTAGTTAGTTGCTAGCTGACATATTATCTACGAACTAGGTTCCTCTGATTCTGTGTGAAGGACTTTGAAAGGGTATTTATTGTTACTCATCTTGCAAAGTGTGATGTGTTGTCTCCTGCATAGCTGTTTAGACACTAGCAAAGATAAGTTGGTGAGATCTGAGTTGATTCAGACAAAAAGCAGTAATGTCTCTTGGTGATTCAATCTTAAACATATCAGAACATTTTGGAGATTAAAATACTTTTTTTCTAAGGGAGAAAGCTCAGGTGTTTCTTTGTCTCTTATAAGGAAGTTTATGTTCTCAGGTTTTGCTTCCCTGCCCTTGAAAGAAGACACTCTGGAGGATGCAAGCAGCAGTACTGTTTCTGTATTTCCCAGCTAGACTTCCAGTGCACACAGTGACTTCCAGGTCACCATTTCCTAGTGGAAAGAAACTTTCACAGTTTTGACATGTATTGTATCTCATGCTGAACATGCTGTCACTATCTGAAATACTTGTCTAGAATGAACCCTGCTTTCTAGTAAGAGCAGCTGACAATGAAGATACTTCTTGTCCTGCAGATTTATATATGTAGGTGTGACAAACATGTAATTTAGCAATACGGTAACTATTTCAGCAAAACTCCTTTCTGTTGGAGAATTATAATACTGGGGAGTTTTCTTACTTCCATGGTGCACATCATTGAACTTTTGGCCTTTTTTGGTTATACTTATTTGGGAAATGATATACTGGTTTTCCCCAGGCAGATTTTTTTACTCTTGAATAGAAGTAAACTGTTCCTTGTGTGACTTCATTGGACTTCAGTTTTTTTGTGGAGTGGATGCAGCATAGATTAAGATTTATGGGGACAGGTGACTTGAGATCTCTTAAGAGGTTTAAAACGTTGCATAAGCATGCTTCATAATTGTACCAGGACTCTTCAGGGGCAAACTGCTGAAATGATTTGCAGTATTGCTTAACAAGCTACTTAAGTAACCATGGCTCATGAGTAGTTAGAGCTTCTAACTCAAGTCTACTAAACCTCCTGTTTATTTCAGGTTCAACTCTGGCTCCATTGATCCAGCACAATGATCTGGATACTTCAAGTATTATTCTCACCGCTCCCAACACCAGCATTGATTAGTCTTATTGTATTTGGATCTGTCATCTTCCTGTGGGTAGTAAGCAGGCCAAAACCTGTTTTGCCTCCTGTTGACTTGAACAAGCAGTCAGTAGGAATTGAGGTAATACTTTCTTTGCTTGTAGGCATGCTCTAATTTGGAGCTTAATCTGAATACTGATCCATTCTGCCTGTGGGTGCCAGTGGAAACTCTCCTGTTTGACATACACAGCCTTCTCTCCCAGGTGTACAACTGAGCAGTATGGTGGGAAGAAGGGAAGCCTTAAGATGCTGAGTGAGAAACAGCAGCTCCTGCCTTTAGATAGGCTTTTTACCAGATAGCCTTGGCTGTCACTGACTTATTCCTGTATTTTAAATGCACTGCATCAGCTTAGAAGCTGGTGCTATACTTCTTGTAACTAGACAAGTGGTAGCACTCAGTCCTAGTCAATAATAACCTGTAATCAAATGTTAATGTAGGCCATCTAGAAAATTCCTCTGCATATGACTGAGTAGATCAAAATCAGGAAGGAAAAAGACTTCCCTAACAATGCAATGCTATTGAAATGGTTTAAAGGGCATTGGTCAGACAATGGCTGAGGAATGAATGACATTTCATTTGTTCTGCACTTTTTCATGACCATGGTCTGTTCCTAGGGAGGAGCCAGAAGAAGTGCACTCTTGACAGATAATAACCTGCTTTCTTATTACTTTGAAGATGGTAAAACCTTGTATGAAGCTTTACAGAGAGGATTATATGTTTCTGGTAAGCTTTGTATCTCCTAGTTAGTACTTGTCTATCACAAGTAAATAAGTTTTTTCCTTGTGTCTTGGCTGTAGTAAAATTCAGACTAGCAAAAGCTTTTCTAGCCTTCTGTGGGGTGGAGAGACAAGCGACCATGTCTCTCCTTGTCCCAGTTTAGCTGTAGTCTTAGTTGGCAGATTGGGTGGGAATAAACATCAGAAGCTTAAGGTGGTAGAGTGCAGTCAAGAGTCAGCAGATAATAAACATCAGAGGAATTGTGGGGGGGAACACCTCTGCTTTATCTTACCATGTGGGTTTTACTTTAAAATTACTGCCTGTTTACAACAGATATGAATTTGTGGACATGTCACTATGCATGGAAATATGTGATAGCTTGCAAGCTATTTCAATTTCATTTGGGTTCTGAAATGGGAAAATATCACCAGATCTTGGAAGTATTGCTTGTAAGGATAAAGCCAGCAGTCTTACAATCTTGGTTTGGGCAGAGTGTTTAACTATGGACATTGTCCTTCTATGTTCTGTGCAGTTAGCTGGATGACTGATGGAAAATATTTCCCACTTAAAGTATTGTATTGAAGTGTTATGCACCTTCAGTACTGAGCTTTGAAATTGCTTTTCTGAACTCTTCCATTAGGAAATGGTAACTGTCTAGGCTACAGAAAACCCAAGCAACCTTATCAGTGGCTGACATACAAACAGGTGAGTATAGTAAATGACAGATGCCTTAATTTGAGACACTGTCTTGTAACACTAAAGTGGGAAAAAACTATCTTACAGGTTTTAGACAGAACTCAATACTTGGGATCAGGGCTTCTGCAAAAAGGATGCCAACCATCAACAAACCAATTTATTGGCATTTTTGCTCAGAATAGGCCAGAGGTAAGCAACAAATAGTATATTCTTTCCCACAACATTCTGACACCTTGGGGTGAGAGGGCGGTATTTAAATAGCTTGAGGCCACATGAGGAACAATCACAACTCTTTTTCCTTCCTGGTTCCCTTTTTACTGTCTGAGCACATACCACTCCAAGCATGTAATACAATGATCTTGAATTCTCACTACTCTGATTCTCATGGATGTGCTCCTCACATAACTCCCCCCACTACTGAGTGCATGGGGGATGCAGTTAAGATGTATGAAATCTGTAGGCAATCCTGTCTTGAGAGTTGCTAGTTTTCCTTAGCTGTGCTGTTTTCTCTCTTCAGTGGACCATTTCAGAGTATGCCTGCTACACCTACTCGATGGTTGCTGTTCCACTCTATGACACCCTGGGGGCAGAGGCCATTGTATATATTGTTAACAGAGGTAAATATTGACTTCCACTCTTTCATAATGACTTTTCTAAGAAACTTTGTTTTGAGAGGGCTAAGTTCAAGGGAATTTGTTGTGAAAATCAGAGTAGTTTTAGCCTTACTGTTCTTATACTTTTATAGACACTTATTTTCTTAAATGAAACTGCTTTGCAGGGCACATGGTTTAATGCCTAGAAGAGTCCAGTGGGATTCTTATGTTTCCTAGTGTCTTGATTGCAAGTCCACGGAAGGACCTGCTAGATTCTGTGGACCATTCTGCAATCAGAGTGCTCAACTGTTTGCTATTTGAGGTTTTGAAATCTTGAAATCCCACACTGCCAAACAATCAGACAATGCAGACAGACTTGCATGCAAATTAAGACTAGATGTGTGTCTCTGATTTAAAGTTATAGGATGAAAAGAATGGAGGAGGGAAGGGTAAAGATATTCCTAAATCTGTTTAATCTATCTGGTTAGTGCCTGTTGTTCTACAGAAGCAACAACTAACATGCCATCATGGAAGAAACTGGTAAGGAAGCTTAAATAAATCTTCAGACTTTCTTCCCCCAGTCTTTTGGGAGACATAGGGGAAATAATATGCACTACTGTCATAGTAATCTGGGATCCACCCCATAAACAGGACTTGCCAAACAAAATCCCTTCAACAGTTATGCTGGTGAACCTTGCAAACAGGTCTTGCCTTGGGACTACACAGCTGTGACTTAGTAGTCTAATGGGGAACCAGCATGTTCAGGCAAATCCAATTCCTTTGCCAATTTAAAGGAAATGCTTTTATAATTGTGTAAAACTCACTTGCACACGTGGGGAAGCTGAGGTATTAACTCCAGAATTTAGCAGCCTCTTTCAACCAGGCCTAAATTTCTTTGGATTTAAGGAAGATGGCTAAACCTAAACAATCAGTGAGGACAATTCTGAACTCTTATGGTAATACAAAAAATTTAAATGCCTGTGTTGACTGAGAGTGAAGATATTTCTCTTCAGTCCCTCAGCATTTGCCCTCACTTTGAGCAAACTTAAGATTCTACCAATACAATCAGTTGATGATGGTAGGAGGAACCTTCTTAGCACTGTAAGCAAACCACTCAATCCATAGGAACAAATGCAAATGGCTTTAGAACAAACCAATGCTGTGTTCTAAACATATGTGCTTCTGAGCTGTCACTGGTCTAATGTCTTCTAAACAGACTTCTGAAACGTAATTTCTTTTTTGTAGCTGACATAAGTGTAGTGATCTGTGACACGCCGCAGAAGGCACAGGTCTTGCTTGAGAACTGTGAGCAAAAAAAGACCCCATGTCTGAAGATTATTGTTCTCATGGATCTCTTTGATAAAGAGCTCAAGGACAGAGGAGATAAAGTGGGACTTGAAATTCTGTCACTGCAGGAGGTTGAGGTAGGTAACTAAAGGTTTCTGCTTCATCTTGCCAAGGAATACCTTGCCAGATTGACATCTTGACCTTCTGTGGCAACAATGACACTTTAATGTAAGCATTATCTGGTTGTCACTCCTGTAGCTTGGATCTTGATGAGCAGTAATTTTGAAACTTGATATATTTAGCCAAATGGCCTTGCAGAGTTCAAACCATTGACTAAAGTTGTGTTCATGTGTTGTGGACACTCAGCATGCATGAAACTGAAGACTTGCTTAGCTTAATTCATGGTACAGTTGTAACAGGATTTATCAGGGTTCTAAGCTGGCAGTTGAGCCTAATTGAAACTGTAAATTCAAATTAGTGGCTGCTTAGACATCCCAATACTAGGCTTAATCTTGCATACATGTAAAATATAAGACATATGGCCTGTGTCAAATAAAATTAAATATGTACACTTAGGACTTCCAAATTCTTCAAGTAGTCCCGATCACTTTCCGCACACTCAAATTTGTGCTTTCCACAACTGCAGTAGTCAGTTTTTCAGAGTTGTGTGTATTGAATTCAGGAAGACATCTCTCTTTGAATGAGACAGAGCATCAAGAGGCAGAGTAAAAACAAGTGTTGTATTTGAAATAGAATTATCTATTCATCTATTGTTGTTGCACATCTGCTAAGCTGTGTTTTTTCTCTAACACAGGAGCTGGGAAAAAACAACATCAGACAACCAGTTGTAAGTATCTCTATGGCACAGTTATAAACTTTGAAAACTAATCTCTGAAAAGACCTCCTGCCATGTTAGTAGAGGAGACTGGCAGGATTTTTTTCTTTTATGAACCAGAATTCCTGGTTAATCACAGTTTAGGAATTTTATGTAAATACTGATAAGCACTATAATCCTAACACTGACCTTATGTGGCTTTTTCTCTTCAGCCTCCTAAGCCTGATGATCTTGCTGTTGTGTGTTTTACAAGTGGAACCACAGGTAAGAGAATATATGGTGATGCTTCCCCAGTGGACCAGCCTACCCCTGCAGCTTCCCAGCACAAAAATAGGAAATCCTAAGAATATAAAACAATACATTAGAGCAGTGTCAAACCACTATTGCAGTTTTACTTGGGACCCTGTCACTACAAGTAATCTAAGACAAAGCTTCTTAGAACTGGGGGCAAGAACAGCCAAATTCATGTTGTCTTCCCCTATGAAAAATACAGTCCTAATGTTCAAGAGATCGGTTGTTTACCCATGTGTGTATTTTGATCCACGGAAACTAAAAAAAAAATAAATCTTGTTTCAGCATTCTCTATGCTACTCCCAATTACTCTGCTGTTTCAGTAGCCATTTCCTTTATGTAACATCTGTAGCTGTTCAAGTGTTCAAGATGAGGCATATTTGTGAACTCTTAAGACAATGCATGCTGTGACTGAGCCTAGTACCAAAATAGTTCAGACTGAGCCAAACAAAAAATGGAAAACTGACAGCAGAAGGAGTTAGAGCTACAGCTGACTTTGCTTGATGTCTCCAAAGGTGACCCTAAAGGAGCCATGCTGACACACCGAAATGTTGTTTCAAATGCTGCTTCCTTCCTTAGATGCACAGAGGTAAGCTACTTCTAATGGTGATCATCAGGGTATGTCCCTCAGTCACGCAAACAGCTTTAATGTGGGCACTTTCTGTAAATTATTCGCTCCCAGAAACTGATGCTTTCCTAAGTGCCCATATTTCAATGGGACAATAGTATTGAAAGAACCTTAGTTTAACCTTGAACAAGAACTTCTGTGTAGAAGTTATTCTAGAGTGAGTCAGTCCTAAATGCCAAGAGTACTAAACAACACTATTACAAGTCTTGCCAAAAGATAAAACTAATTTTGATCTAGTGTGAGAGCTGCAAATCTTGAACACGTGATGGATGAGCATGAGTTGCTTCAGTCATTTGAAGTGTATTTCAAAGTAGTCAAATTGATCCAAACTTTATCCACTTTCTACTTAAGAGTAACTCAGGCAGGCATAGGGAATGCTAACCTACTTCTGTTTCTTTCCCCTCTAGGGCACAATTGAGTGTACGAGTTCAGATATCGCCATTTCCTATCTTCCCTTGGCTCACATGTTTGAGAGAGTTGTACAGGTATGTACAGATATATACATCTGAGCTTCTATGAATCAAATTATAGTTAAAGATACGATAGCAATCTGTATGTCCTCAAAACCTATTCACAGAATAACTTTCCTACAAGTGGGCACTGAAAATCTTGCTGCTTATCATAGACAAATAATTATGGCTAATGAAGCTAGGAATTACCCTTGACTGAGCTTAGTCTGGTCAATCTTTAGGCTGTGATGTACAGCTGTGGAGCAAAAGTAGGCTTCTTCCAAGGAGACATCAAGCTGCTAACAGATGACATGAAAACCTTGAAGCCAACGGTGTTTCCAGTTGTACCAAGACTGCTGAATAGAGTATATGACAAGGTATGTGAGCAATTTTAGCTAAATCATCTTCGCGTTCATATATCCTAGTGAGCATATTGATTGTGTCATAATGTCACCACTAGTTAATTACTTCTTGGCAGGAAGAATTCTCTAAAATCTTCTCTGAGGACATGGAAAGAGTCCTGGGACCTGGAGTATAAGAACAGTGTATCCAGTCATAACTGGGCTAAGTTTGTTGCTGTTCAGATACAAAAAGTCTGTTTACTTTTGGAATGCAAATGAAGCAAGTGCAAAGCTAGAAGGATCCCTGTTACTCAAAGCTGTGGCTGCAGTGTGTCAGCAGTAACATGAATAAGTATTGTCTCTGAGTTCATCTCTTAGACATGGCAGCAGTGAAGATAGACCTTAGAACAGTGAAGTAAGATGTGGTGCCTCTTAACAAAGCAAGAATGGGAGGTGCAGATGTGAGTTAAACCCAAGAATCACTGATACTTTTCCCTGCAGATACAGAGTGGTGCAAACAGCCCAGTGAAACGTTGCCTGCTAAACGTGGCTGCGACTATGAAGATGGCTGAATTAAAACAGGGCATCATTCGAAATGACAGCATTTGGGATAAGCTAGTCTTCAAAAAAGTTCAGGTAAATTATTCCAAGCGTAAATAAACTGAGCAGTGTAATACTGGAGGATCTGACGGCTTGTATTTCCCTTGTAGGAGACCATGGGAGGAAGAGTGCGTATAATGGTAACAGGCGCAGCCCCCATATCTCCCTCTGTCCTGGCATTTCTGAGAGCAGCATTAGGCTGTCAGGTAAGCTGAGTTTTCTCTTAAAGTAAGACTTGTTTGATTATGCCCAAATAAGTGCCCAGAGATACAGCTGTGCTCCAGCCCAACTTGTTCCTGGGGAGGTTGCTGTCAGTCTTGGGTATTGACTGACAGGCTGCTTCACTGAAGTTTAGTGTAACAGGAAAAAAATTCTGCAGAGTTGACTTCAAACTACACTACCAAAACACTATGCTGTGGGCTCTGGGAAGAGAAATAGAGCAGCAGAAGTAGGAACATGCAGCCCTGAAAGTCAGGCAGCTACCTCTGAGCTTTGAGGCTTATTCTGATAGTCAATGAGCTCCCAGTGTAACACATTTGAGAGCAGAAAATGAGGTGACCAAAGCAACGTTTGGATAGGTGAACTTAAACACCTGGTTACACCAGTTAGATCAAGATACTTTAAAGGCTAAGGTTGTATTGGCTTCCTTCCTAAGAAGAAGATTTGAGCATGGGCATAGTTGAAATAGAGCTCTTTCACACCAAGGACTTGATGTTCGAGGAATATTCATCCTTTCTCACACAGATCTTTGAAGCTTATGGCCAGACTGAATGCTCAGCTGGATGCACTTTCTCAATGCCTGGAGACTGGACAACAGGTAAGGCAGCTAGGACTTGGACAGTCTCCCAGAGCTGTCAACAGAAAGGGGTGCTGAAGCCTTGATGCATTACTGGTTTTAGTTTAATTAAAATTAAATCATGAATACGTAACTTCAGTGACTCTTGGTAGCAACAATCACCTGTGTGCTTAATAGGTACCAAAATTCTTGACTCAAGTAGATGAGGATCCCTTGTGTAAAGTAACATAGGTCAGATTAGACCCTGTCCCAGCATACAGGAAAGGAATATAGAGAGCTGAGCAAACTGAACAGGGACTTCACAAATGGCTTTAAGGAACTAGCTTTATCTCCAAAATTGCATGTTTTACTCAAATAATTATATCTAAAATATTAGACATGATACTTGACTATTTTCCTGAAGGACTACCTGACTGTGAAGATTTAGCTTTTATCTTGGCAAGGCTATTTTTAATGTATTCTAAATTCAAGCTCAAGTCATCATCTTTGGGCCCACATAACTGCAGAGCATAATGAGAATTAAATGGAAATGAATACCAGGGTCTATGAGGGATTCCTGTGGTGGCAAATGTGGTTTGGGGTTGGTCTGGTTGATTACACCAATAACACTCTAAGCATTGAGACTTAGCTGTTACTTGTCCTGCATTAACTGTCTGAAAACGGCATTTAAATAACTTTTGTGAACATTTGATGTCAGACTCCTTCAAACAATACTGGTTCTTGCTAAAGCAGTGAACAAAGCCATTAAGTATCTAGTATTGCTGCAGTCTTTTTTTTTTTTTTTCCCCCTCCTCTTAGGCCATGTTGGAACCCCTCTGGCTTGTAATATTGTAAAACTAGATGATGTGGAAGAAATGAGCTACTTCTCTTCTAACAATGAAGGCGAGGTAGGCACCATCTCCTGTGCATGTCAGGAAATACTGAAACATAAGACTTGGTGACTAACAATGTTCTGTGCTTACTTACTACAGGTCTGCATTAAAGGACCAAATGTGTTCAAGGGTTATCTGAAAGACCCTGAGAAGACAGCAGAAGCACTTGACAAAGATGGCTGGCTCCACACTGGAGACATAGGGAAGTGGTTGCCAGTAAGTAATTGTTTAACACAAACCGTCCCTTGGATGTGAATCCCTGTTAGTTTACAGTAATCTCAAAACATGGCATTCTAGGATAAAAGCCTTTATACAGTAGTTTATCATTCAAGTAACTCCAGGCAAAGTTCCAAAGACCAATTAGGTTACAAGATCTCAAATAACACCTGTTAGGCCCATAGTTAAGACTATTCTTCACTGTAGAAGTGACGTAACGAGGTGTCTTGGTTTCTGTCAAAGGAGAAAAAAGGAGCTGTCTAATCATGTCCTGAGTTAACTGGAGAAATTAGACAAAGTGCCCATTCTCTCAATAGAACGCAAAGACCAGTAGTAGACTAGCATGTGCCTTTCATAAAACAAAGCTAAGCCTGTTTATCTTGTTATATAAGCAAGATAGAGACTTGCAACTAATGACCTCCACTTTTAACTTCTAGAATGGAACGCTGAAGATCATTGACAGGAAGAAGAATATATTTAAACTTGCACAAGGAGAATACATTGCTCCAGAGAAGATAGAAAATGTCTATATTGGAAGTGGTCCTGTAGCCCAGGTCTTTGTACATGGGGAAAGCCTGAGGGTAAGCGATGTTATGCGTGAGCATCCTGCAAAATTCCTCCCACAATGTGTTCTGGATGATCAGGGCACAAATATATGCATGTTCTTAAACAAGATCTGTTCCCAAGAGTACCGTGTTTATAGGAATATGCTTTCAGACCTATAGACTTCCCAACTGACAATTGGCATCAAGTTGCACGCTATGTAAAGGCTAATTACAGACTTGTATGAGATTAGCATGTTAGGTCAGTTCTGTACAGTTTAGAATCATAGAATAATCCCCTCTGCAATGAGCAGGGACATATTCAACTAGATCACATTTCTCAGAACCCCAGCCAGCCTGACCTTGAATGTTTCCAGGGATGGGGCATTTGTCATCTCCCTGGGCAACCTGTGCCATTGTTTCATGACCTTAATTGTAAAAAATTCCTTTACATCTAGTCTAATTTTACTGTCTTACATTTTAAAATAATTATCTCTTGTCCTATTGCAACAGGCCCTATTAAAAATTTGTTGCCATCTTTCTTACAAGCCCCCTTTTAGTACTGAGAGGCTGCAATAAGGTCTTCATGGAGCCTTCTCTTCTCCAGGCTGAACAACCCCAACTCTCACAGCCCTTCTCCATAGCAGAAGTGTTTCTCCATTCCTTTGCCACAGAGGTGCCACCAATGGTAGCAGAGGCCAGTCTTAAATTTATAAACTAGCCAAAAGTAATTGCTGGAGCATTCAGCACATGTGACAAACAGCACTAGTACTTCAATTATTGCTGTCTCATCTCTCAGTGACTTGAAAGTCCTTGGAGCTACCTTTGAAACTCTGAAAATGGATGGGGATGTAAATGTGACTTGTTATAGAAACACTGTTCACAATCAAGTTCACAAAGACATTTAATATGCCTTATCTTGCTCTCAGCATGACTTCCACTTGTTTTCAGTCTTTTCTAATAGGTATAGTGGTTCCTGATCCAGAGACGCTTCCAGAATTTGCAGCAAAACTGGGAGTAAAAGGTTCCTATGAAGACCTCTGCAAAAATCCTGTGAGTGGCTTTGTTTTTAGTAGGTTAGAGACAGAATTTAATTCTGAAATCCGATCTTGTGTTGCTCTGACTTTGTTCTATCCACCTTTTTTTTGTAAATTAAACTGCTTTAATGCTGGGTGAGTCATACGAGCAGCCTTACAGTGAAAACTGGAACTGAGTATAGGTATCTCTTGATGTTTCAAGGGCTATTGCTGCTTCTTTTACAATGAGAAGATAGACATGATCTTACAGTGGCCTTAATATGGGATGAATGTTGGAATATGTATTCTTGCCAGTTCTCCCTGACTGGGCAATGGTTATGGTCTTGAGTTGCAATTACAAAATGGCAGCTTTATCCAGTCTGCTTCTGCTCTTTTTCTTCCAGGCAGTGAAGAAAGCTATTTTAGAAGATATGATCAAACTGGGGAGACAGGCTGGCCTTAAATCCTTTGAACAAGTGAGTCCTTTCAAATCCTGCTTGTCACAAGCACCTCTATGGCTAATACAATGGCTGGGAAGTCCTAATTCCTGATACTGACTGTGCCAGGATGGGACCTAAGGCCACTGCTCCCAACAGCTGACTGAAGCAGTCAGTGAAATGTTGACTGGCTGCAGGTCTCTTGGCCAATGCTCCTCTCTTGACCAAGAGACCAGTGGCTGTACAGGGCAACAGTAGCAATTTGCCATGAGATGGAGTGGAGCTTCACAACAGGCTGCAGGGGCTGGTCTGTAGTTTCACCCTCTTGCTGTGTCAGCCAAAAGTAGTTTGACTTCCATCAAAAACCAGTTTATTTACTGGATCTCTGGGACTGGAATTCTTGCACTGAGCTCAAGGAAGCTGGAAAGAACTGTTGTCTTCTAATTATGTGAGTGTCATGTGCTAAATAATTTTCCTTTAATAGGTTAAAGATCTGTACATTCACACAGAGATGTTCACTGTAGAAAATGGACTCTTGACACCAACAATGAAGGCAAAGCGACCAGAGCTTGTTAAAGTCTTCCAGGAGCAGATTGAGGCCCTCTATTCATCTGCACAGGAATAAGTGGCCAGTTTAATTTAAACTGCATGGAGTATCCAAATAAATCTGTGACACTACATGACCTATGGAGAACGTGGGCATAAAGTGGAGGGGAGCATGGAGAACTCAAATTTATTTGTTTCTGGTATTCTGGAAAAATGACTTTTGGATGAAGATGCACATAGCATAACTGACAACTGGCAGTGTCACATCCTGCAGGACTAAGAACTGGCTGTCTAGGCAAAGCCAGAACTTTAATCTTCCTTGGACTGTGACTGAAGTACAAAAACATGAAAGAGCCTCAGACTTTAAAAGACAGCTGTATGCAGTTCTGATTGTCAAAAGCAAATCTTGTTTTCTTGCTCAAACTATGAACTCCATTGTGACCTGTTGTGGATTGATCTGCAATCAGACTGAACATGATATGAATTGAAGATAACATCTGTTCAACAAATACAGAAGTGAATTTCCTGTTCCTAGCCCTGGACCACATGGCACAGGTTGCTTCTAATGAAAATAAGTAATTTGGCATCAACTGGTTTACAAAGAACATGTGGCTACAGCAAACATAGTTTATACTCTGGTATGGGAGGCACTGGATCAGTTTTTGCACGTTTTCAAATGAAATGGCAGTGTTAAAGATTTTTCACTTTTGAATTTGAGCCTAGGAAAACTTTTGCTGTCAATCCTAAGGATATAGGTTGCAATAAATTGTAACTGCACAATCAAACTAAAGCCTGTGTGAATTACTTGTTTATCTGCTGCAACCAGATTGTCAGCAAGGTTTACTGCTGCCTGGTTCTGTATGGCTGCAGCTGGAACACAACTGCTGCAGAATGCTAACTTGTTCCCTATGCTGTCACTGGTCAGCCACAGTTCAAGCCATGAGGAAATAAGGTAGTGTAGTCCAGATGTTGCTCCTCTACTCAGTTTTCTTTTCCTTGTAGTAAGGCAATATATGCCAAAGTCTCCAAGTTCATTGTTTCTGCTGAGCCTATCAAGTAAAATAAGGTGTCAAATATTTTCTTGGGCTAAAGCTGCTGATTCAGAGAATGAATTAGGCAAGATGGATACTTTCTCTATCTTATGTCTTCAATCAATCTATGCTGTCTCTGCTGAGAGTTCCTCCCTGTGCCTGCAGTAGTCTGCTGTATCAGTTCAAAAGGCAATGCAGTGCTAACAAGGTTGCAATACGGGGAAGGTGTACAGGTACCTTTCCTATGCCAGTTCTCTTTGTCTGGGAACAGGAATTGTCCTCTCTATCTTGTTCAAATAGCCAGTGGCTGTTCCTCTCTGTATTTAATGTTCTATATCAGATATACCAAAATGAAAACAAGTAGACTTCTTGGTCAGGAAAGACCTACCCTTGCTGTGAGGCATCTCTAGCTTTGCCTAATAAAAGCAACTCGCTCAGTTCTGTTTCTAGTCTGGGCCCAAGACCCTGACCTTTTCAGGTAACTCTTGTGTCACTTATTGTGCTTGTCACAAACGTGAGGCTATAAAGGCTTCTAAGACTCTGAAAGTGTATGTAACTATGCTGCTTATCTTTCCTATGCTTCTTTAAAGCAATGTGACATAAGCCTTACTGATGACTTAATCTTTCTTCCCATGTGCCACTGGGGAGAACATAAAACAACTCGAGGGAAAAAGAAATGTATACAGAAACTGGTTTTGGACACAGA
Source organism: Pipra filicauda (assembly GCF_003945595.2). Lineage (NCBI taxonomy): Eukaryota > Metazoa > Chordata > Aves > Passeriformes > Pipridae > Pipra > Pipra filicauda. The sequence goes on along the minus strand of NW_024104325.1, from coordinate 519,758 downwards.
AATGAGCAAGTCAGTTGGGGATAGTAAATTTAGTGCAACTGAAATGTGTGTAAACTGATAAGGCTGAATCCTGTGATGCCACCTGGTGCAGTGCCCAGAAAGTACTTCTGTTGATACAATAAACAGTGACATTTCCCTGTAGAGATCTGCTTGGATGTTGAAGCCCAGCATTCTGTAGTGGGTCCTGCAACCAGCAGTTGTCAGATACCAATCACAATGCTTCATTCAACCCAAAGAGATCTCTTATTTGTGAGCTAAGTAGAGAAGGCCTCCTTTTCTGCATCACAGCTCAGAAAGCAGCAACTTTGTACAGCTCACTTTCTAATACAGTAGAGCTGCATTCTCTTTTGGAAAAGGAAATGCCTCAATCTCTTGGTTTGCTCCTAATTACAATCAAGCCTCTTCTCACAGTGTAAGCTACAGTGCTTTACATTTTTCATGTTTGTGGCATCTGCTGATAGCTGTTACAAAGAGATGGAATTCAATAGGTAATGGCACTGCCTGAACAATAAAACTTATATAGCAATTGAAGTGTAAATTGGTCTGAAACTAGGCTCTTGGGTGCCACTTCTGCCATATGAACTGCTTCCACAACATCAATCTGAAGTGGAAACGAGTACCTTAGCCATGTTTGCATTGAAAAGGTGCAAAAATTACTTCAGGCTATTGTTTGAGCACTAGGGAAAGCTACAGCAGCCTTGAAGCACTGTTGTACCCAGGGAAAAAGGATCTGAGGTAAGGATGGCTACAGGTACAATGAACTTCAACCCTCTGCAACTTTTTTCCCATGATACAAAGATTGGCACTAAAATAACATCCAGTCTTCTCAACTTTCTTTTAAAAGCTCTCATTAGGAACTGATCCAAGTGGTCTGCAGTATAGCTGTGTATACATGCTGAATAATGAGATACCACAACTAAGACATGATTCACATAAGGCAGATATTCAATGTGAACATTGATAATAAAGTTTTCTATTACTTAACAAAGTGGAAACAACTCCTGTGTACTGCATCAGGAATTAGACTGTCTGATTTTGGCTTCCAAATCATGTCTTAATTGTATAGCATAATAAAATTTGTTGTTTTTTCCTTCCACCTCTATGAAAAACCCACTGTGCCTCCAACTTGTGAATTCCTTGTTAGTCTTTACTGTTCCTGATCCAGACAGGAAGTGTTCAAATACTGACTTGTAATTCATAATTTGGCTTTAATGAGGTTTTTACTTCAATCCATACTATCAAGATAGCTCTAGAATAATTTTCTAGTGCCATAGGCAAATCACTTGTAAAAGCTAAGTAGCCTGCAAATCACTGGCATCTTAGCACGGGAAGTTCTATTTTTTTTTTCCTCCTGGTCTTTACTTGGCATCTGAAAAGCTGTGTGAGAGATGCTTAAACTCTAGCACTAGATTGTATTTGCTCAACTCTTAAGAGACCTGGATTAAAGTTTTTCATCATTTCTTTTACTGTTGGCAATCACCTCAAAGTTACATGCATAAGAATACCAAGGCTAGTCTTTTGCACAGTCGGTCATGTATGGTAACCTAGGCCCCTCCTCACTAAGAACTGTGGTACTTGGCACACTCAGAGGTGTCATAATGGACAACCTCTTCAGACCGGAGGCAAAAGCAGGGGCAGAAAACAAAATTTTCATTATTTGGCGGTTGAACAGGCTGCCTGAAATGTACATTTAATTCAAGCTTGAGAGGTCCTGAGCTGCCAGCTTTCTCAGCTGGAGGAGAAGGTTGTTTTCATAATATTTGGTTGCAGCCTACAGACCTGATCAGAATCTACTGCAGTTGAGGCTGAGTATTCCATGTAGTTTTGGGGTTTTCATTAATTCCTGCTCATATTTCAAAGTAGCTACATCCTTGCTAGTAAAGAAACTAGGAGTATGATACACCCCTACACCTCTAATTGCTTCTAGAAAATAACTATTTTGTTTTCAAGAGAGGCAAATCACCTTCTTGCAAACTACTAAAACTGAACACTAGCTCTCCCTTGCCACAGCTCAGAAACAGCCCAGGACTATGGTCCACTGTCAGCACTAATGCACAGGAGGATGGGGGTAACAAAAAAGTTGCTTTCTGCTGGAAAAGGCATCTGAGTAGGAGCATACAGGAGTAATGCTGGCTTGTCTCTATGTAGTGATTTCTATATGCACTTAGTATTGTCTAAGAACTGTTCATCTGCCTGTGAGAAAACTCAGGCAGGTGGAGATAAAACAGGTGTTTGTTTAAAACAGTAACTTGCAAAAACTCACAACATGCGTGACATGCAACTACACTAAATTTGTGAGAGCAAGGCCACTTGCTGCGTTTTGGAGACATTTAGAAAGACTTCAGCTGGTGCAAGTTACTGCAATTTAAGGTCTTCCTGCTAATAATCCATACGAGATGCTAAATGAAAATGCTCTAAGACAGGTGTTAATCACTAGCAGCAACCAGACTCAAAAAAATTTTCATTCGTGGCTACTGCTGTCTTTCACTCCTAGACAGAACAAGAACTCTAGTCTTTGGGTACAGGCTCAGATTTCAGAGGGAGCAGAGAGTGCTGGCTGTATTTTTTGCCATGAAAAGCACAGAGTATTCTTATCCCAAGAGCAGAAATCTTTCTAAGCTTGAAAGACAACTTACAATGGTGAAATCTTTACTTCCCAGTCAGTTCACATTCCCATGCCTATAAACAAGTTCTTCTACGTCTAAGAACAATTAATCCACAAGTGAATATGAATGTATCATTTATTGGAGGTGGACAATTCACATGATTAAGAGTCACAGGTAACAAATTTTATCTGGAATTTGAATCAGATGTTTATTTTCTGATTTTCAGGGGCAGCTTCAAAGAAATACAAAAGACAAGCAGCACGCATCACAATCAGATGCGATCAAGGAAAAAACCTAACAAATGAACCCTCAGAATGCAATTTAAACAGCAAAAAGAAAAAAAAATCCTGACTTGTGATGAAAAAGATGCATCTTGAAGGCAATCCATTGAATGGCTTCTTCAATTATTTATTGTTTAAAAAGTATGCAAACCATGGCACAGGCATATCCAACCCTTTCAGCTGTGAGGAAAAGAAAACCTCATCCTAACATATTCATTGCATAAATCTAAAGTAATATACAGAAAATTTCAAGTAAAGGATTGTGGTCTGAAGTAAAAATTCCATTTCATAGTTAAAAAAATTAGAAGGCTATCTGTTTTTCTTCTCTCCATCCACTGGTTGATCCGTTTCAGAGTCATACTGGCATTTTTCCACACACTTCCTAGGGAACCAGCCTCGTTCTCTTATTCCACCTTAAGACATGAAAATTTGCATTAACTTGGAAAAAACCATGACCCACTACAGAGGAAAAACACAGGACTGGAAGAGACATCAAGCAATAAGTTATTTTCTTCTATAACACAGAACATCTAAGTCATTCCTAACATCACTGACTTAGGATGCATTGATTCTTTTCCACTACCTAAAATGTTTTCAGATATCTCCAAAGTTCTCCAGTCCTCTACCTTCCTTGAGAAAAATTCATCCTAATACCCTATCTTAATCTTTCTGTCTATAAATCAGGTTCACAAGTCCTCTTTCTACACACCAGGGACAGAGGAAGCAGATAAACTTCTCTACCACAGACTTTCATACACCTGATGACTATTTGTACATACCTTGGGCTCTCTATCTCCTACTTCTCTCCAGGTAAGCCATCCCAATTCTTTCAGCTTTGCCTGCTAAGTCACATTTTCTATTATTCTAATTATTTTCACTGTTTTCCTCTCAACCCTTTTTAGCTGATCTTACTCTTTCTTGAGATGCAGCAACTGCTTTTACTTGTGGCAGTATTTCAGCCGAGTCTCTGCCGATGTTGAAGGATTATTTCATACATCTGGGAAGCTATATGCTTTTTTCTTTTTTGAAAGTGTTGACTCATTTTAAGATTATGATTGAGTCCTTTTTTCAACAGAATTGCTACTTAATCATGCACTTTGCCATCTTGTTGTAGTGCAACTTGTTATTCCTGCTTATTTATAGCATTTGCTATACATTCCTAACAAATTTCATCCTATTTTTGAAGCCTAGTTCTCCAAAATGCCAATGTTATTTTGGATTCTAATCCAGCCTCTCAGTATTCACCATTCGCCACCCACACCACATTCCACCTGATTAAAAAAAACCCCCAACATCGAATATAGCAGATATGTCTGCTAATCTTCACAATAAGCAACACAATACAAATTATTACCATGCACATTTAGATTTGATGTTTGAAGGAGTTCATGGAGTGAGCTGCCAAAGCACTTCCAGCCCATAAAGGTCTCAGACCTCCCACTGAGGTGGGAGCATGGACACTGTCTGTACTGGCCGCTGGCAGCCTCGCTTTTGCCAACATGGAATGCACATGCAATAAATTAACAATGGTTTGGGAGAGATAACAGAATCCAACACGCCGTCTCACAGATAAAATTTTACTTCAGTCCAAACCAAGAGGTCTGAAGTAAAAAAAAAAAGTAAAAGCTTCAGTGCAGGTGGCTGTGATATTGATCCTCTGCAGATCAGCAGGAACCTTTAACATCTTCAACACACATAGTTGTTAGTTTTATAAATGCATATCAAAGTCTTTGGAAATTATTCCAAACCAAAGACATAATGTCTCCTTGTTTTTAAGATATACAAATATTAATCCCAGTCTTATAGTTATGCAGGGTGTGTAGATAGGAAATCTGGCATATTTAAGACAGACCACCATTTAAATATCAAAAAAGTAAATAATCATTAATATCTTTAGAGTCTAAAAGTCTAACTTTTTCTTAGAATATGAAGTACCCCCCTTCCCATTCAACTTCCAGTAAACTACTAGATGAGTGTTCTGCCAGTCTGACAGTCATTTAATGTTACTCAAAACTGGGAAGTCTATCAGATATATAGACTAAAAACTGTGGATGTGGAGTGGAGAGAAGCTAATGCAAGTAAGGTCATCATTATACATTTTGAGAACTGAACATATAATATTGGCTACATTTCCAGACAGCTATAAAATTGATTTGCAATTTTCAACAGAAAAAGTGAAAATAACTGCTTCATACCATCAGCAGCTGAGTTGAGAATCTTCTCTCCATACATCCAGTGTCTGGGGAAGGAAGCGTAACAGGTAGTTAGATGCCAGAACTCATCTCGATATTTCTTTTAACCAAACATAAAGGTGTGGGGCCACTAACTTTAAGCCTCTTGTGGCTAAAATCAGATCCCCTTTACTCAGTGCGATTCTGGGTTCTTCAGTGCACGGTGTTGTGAAGAATGTTTTAACACCTTTAGTCACAGGGCAGCAGACACCACTGTAATCATCTATGGCTCGATACCGAACCTACAAATTTTAACAGAACACAGCAATAGATTATTTTAAGGGGTTATGGTCTTGCTGATAAGTTTCATACCAAAAAAATAAATTCAAGTATATTATTAGATTTAAGCATAATGACAATGGCTGTCAAAGGGATTCTTAAATTTTAAATTAACTGCTTAACAATGAAGCACAGTTATCTTTATTATCACATTTCTTCCCATCTGGAAACTAAGAAGCAAATGCAAAGTAGGCTAAAGGCCAAGTTGAATTAAGCAGAGGTTGCTATACATTGTTTGTGTGGAAAAGTCTTAATTTAATTGCTAAATTTAAAATTAAGAAAAGAAATAGACTTAGCAATTAATTACATGTTCATATTGATACTTTGTCATTTCAGATTAAACTTGACAAATACTTACACTTCTTACTCGCTTGTCTGCTTTCTGTTTCAGTTGCTCTATCTATAAATGATTATAAATAGAAATTTAGGCAGTGTTTAGTTTAAAAGGACTTGTGTGTTCAATGCAAAACGAAGCCAGGTATTGAAACCATTCAACAAACATAAAAAATACTGTTAACATTTAAAAGCACTCACAAAAGTATAAGTTCTAGTCTATCAAAAATGGGAAAACATTCAACAGAACACTGTATATGTATTTCTAGCCAGTCTATTTTAGTTATTTAAAAAGCTAGTCTATACTTGCAAAGCAAAGCAGACAACTAGATAGTGGGGAGAATTAACTTGGGATATTGTTGAAGACCAATTACCGTCAAAGTGTACTGATGACACCCATCTCTAACTGGCCAGTCCAGGCCATCTCCCTCAGGAATCCCAGACCATGTAAACACTTGCTTGAAGTTCTTCCATTTACTTCCCGTATCATAGGGAAAAATAAAGGTCTCACCCGTTTGGTAGTACTGGATTCTGTCTTTGGCCTAGAAAATAATTAAGAAATGCAGTACATAAAAACATACCCTACAAACTGCAATCAAGCAGCAAATATGAAAAAGGCCAGGTCGTAAGCCCTGTATGGGTCCATGAGAGCTAAAGGCAAACATTTTGAGGCAAGAATAGTTAACTCCTGCTATATTAACCCAGGCTTTTAAAACTACTTATAACAATCATGGCATTTAGAAGTATGTCTGGTTTGAGTGTCCCCCATCCCCGTCACCCTCCACTTACTCTGAAACAGCAGAGTCAACTGACCACACTGTTAACCCACTCCACGCTCTGATTTTATGGCTTTTTTTTAAGGACCGACGCCTTACTAATTCTCAGTTACCTACAGAAGCTTCCACAGCTCAGGATTCTTTGATGGATGATCATGAGCACAATTCAACAAGGGTAGTGCCAATTCCACCTCTAAGAACTGCACACACAGACATGCTCTGAATTGCCTATATTCCACAGTTACGAGCTTTACATTCCCACAGTACCAATGACATCTAGTGGAGCAGCCACAGAAGAGTGTCCTCTGTTGCAATAAAGCCATTTTATTAAATACTTATGTATTACAGTCCATGTTCAGTTATCAGAAGGGACATATTAGCACCCCGTGTTTTACAGTTAAAATTTGAACATATTATTCCAAAATCTACTATACAGTTGTAACAGAAATTTCTTTCATTTATATTCAATTGTCCCATTATTCAAAGGTCTACCAGGACTAGGATCCAGCCAGACGCCATGAAAAGAGCCAGTATTACAACACTTCAGTACTTATACCCAGTCAAGATTCTCATGGTAATTTTTAAAACACAGAATAAAAGAAAGACTATAAGACATTCATGAAATGTTTGTGGACTTACACAAAAAAACCCTGGTAGCACTGAACTAGTTTCTAAACACTGAGTCAGTTTTGCTTCCTCTAAATTTAGCTTTTACTGCTTGACTGTATTTCTCCTGAAAAATCTTGTGAAAACCTCCATAAAGATAAGGAAATCAAAGAGCAATTTAAAGGCAAGAAAACTAGGTATTTTCTAGTACTTCTGCAAAATCAAGGAAAATCCTACCCATCAAGGAAAATCTTCCTAAATCAAGGAAAATCCTTCCTTAATATTCAAAGCAGGAAATGAGGAAAACCATGAGTCAGAAGATGTCACTTAGAATGGGTCGGTGAGGTGGACAATTAAAGGTACAGGTAGGTATAACAACAAAGACAACTCAAGTTTCAGATGAAAACACCCACATGTTTCAATTGGATAAGCAAAGTCTTTTCAAAGCAAATATTATTCTAGGTTCAACAAACTCCTCCAAACAAAAAAAGAAAAGAAAAATTACGCATTTACCTGATTTCTCATCTCTTTCACTGAATTTCAGAGACAGAGTAAGGGAAATGCTGGTTGTAGGTGTTAAGTCAGTGGTGAATGGAAATGACACCTTTGGTTTAAATCCAGAGAGGTGAAACAAAAAACTAATAAATATGGAGAATAAACTCTGTAACAGTACAAGAATACTATAATAAGAGCTTACCTTTTCTTCAATCCAAGACTCGATTGAAGTTTTATTTGTCAAAATTACTTTCATCTAAAATAAAAGTGACAAGTGAAATTAGCATTTATTTTCTGCAGAAATACATCATCTATGTAAAGAAAACTTCACTTAACAAACTAAATCTATTTTAAAGAACAAAGCAACTTTCATAGACTTAACTGAAACATAAAATGTTAAAAATTAACACTCAGCAGAGATACATGCTCCAGAATTATATACTTAAGTCTGTATTGTACAGTATTTCAGTTTATGCTTAAAATGTTTTTGCTTCCTTCCAAAGATCTAAAACATTTAAAGAAACATATCAGGCACATTTATACCTATTTTCAGAGACAGGGCCAAGTATTTTGCCTTTTTCAGAGAGTTTATAAAGTCTATCTCATGTTTTCTTTAGTTCATTAGACTTTCACCTCCAAGTTCGCCCATGAAAAATAATGGAAAAAAATTGTGGTAACAACAGAGAAACTGGGATAAAGCTACATAAACCCCTGGAAAAGTTAGACAGCAACGTAAGTTCTAAATGACTCTTCCTATCTCAATCCTGAATTCTGTTTCTGCTACACAAGCAGGCAAAACTTAAAACTTCCAACTTCTTTGTAACGGAGCCTTAACATTACCTGGATAATAAACAGCATACCAACAGCAATAGTTGTTCCTAATGCCAGTCCTAAGGCAAATAAAGATGCAGCAAATGCAGACAGTCCAAAGGGAATAATGGGTCGAGGGTCTCTTTTGGCTGCACTCATGTCAATCTTCACAGAACTCCACCCAAAAGATATCTGCAAAGGGAAAATATCATTCAGGTCTAGAACATTCCAACTGCTGAAACAAAGCAAGTTACCAAGAAGGAATCTGGCTCTGAAGGTAAGTGTCCAGCTTCTGACAGGTTCATAATGCAAGTGGAGTAATTAAAAAAAAAAAAAGTTTCAAAAGATTTTTCTTTTGTCTTCATCAGTATGTTTTTTTGCTAGATGGAGACCTTTGAGATAGAAAGTGAAACCACAAATATCATCTTGCCAGCTCTACAGACCCAAAATCAGCAAAAAATATCTGGACTCCTGCATGTTAACAAAAACGCATTCATCAGTACCAGACAGACGTTTGCACAGAACAGTATCCACTTTCCACAGAAATGCTACAGGTTTGCCTGTGAAAGCTTAGGCAGATAGCAGTTCTCAACATTGTCACTCTGCACTCAGCTGTTACAAACACAACTTCATTTGTTACACTCAGCTCATGTTAACAAGCTCCTCACTGTAACCACAAAGGGTGAAATCAAAGCTTATAATCGTAACCATGAATCTGAGATAAGGGCTGCACTGCAGAAAAACCTTAGCTCATTGTTGCTACAGTTAAAGTTTTCCACTTAAAAACCACAAACTAACATCTAATTTTAGTCCCAAAAATAACATACTTTTCTTTCCTTGAAGAAATGGACATAATTCTAAAAAAGTGGCAAGTAAAAGACAATAAATAGCATCTAACTTGTGTGTTGGAAATAAATAGCAGCTAGTTTCTGTGGCAGCCACAACACAGCCTGTCTCTCTATATAAAAGTGCTACACAGAAATTGTCTTCAGACAATGTAAAGCACTAGGAAACTCTCTATGATTATGACAAGCAACAGGGGAAAAAAAACCAAAACACAGAAACAACTTTCCCTGAATCCTCCTCCAATTAATATATATACTTCTCATAGGTAGAGAGCAGAACTAAGAGCACATGTTGAAACAACAGCAAGGAATTCCACATGCTGCTTCTCAGAAAACCAAATTATCTCATACTTCCAGAGATAACTTATGCATCTGACTTAAATAATACTCTAAGCATTTAATTATGTTTTCTTACTCTGTTGTAAAGCTGAGTGTACATAGTCATAACAAATATGAAAGAAGCGTGAATGCATCCCAGTGGAGCTAAGAGGAGAAACAGAGTGAAAGATGCATGATTCTGGTATCCACAACAGTTGTTGATCCAAGGACAATGGTGATCCATCTTCATGACGCATCTGTGAATAACAAATATTGATTAATATAAAGGACACATACGATATTTATCAAAAAGCTCATAGAAAAGGACAGCTAACTTTTTATTATTCAAACACCATTCATTCATCTAAACCCACCAATTTCCAACGTTTCCAAACACAGTAGTTTCTTTTTTTGTTGCTATTCAGAATTATATTTCCACACTATAAAATAAAAGAAAGCAAATAAAAAGTGCTTCCAGGTCCTACCCTTCTTAGTTATCTGTCCTACTCTTTACTCAAACTTGCTAGCTACTAAAAAGCAGCATATTCCAGAGCCAGGAGACAGAGCCATAAGATGGGATCTGTAAGAACTATCATCACAATAATTAAGCACTAGTATTATTGCTAATTTTTTTAAATAAGCACACCAGAAAAATAGCGGAAATATCAAATTCCCTGTGAACTACTTGCAGGAAAAATATTTAAAGTTACACAGATGCAAGTGTGTTAGTGCCTCTTTATTTTCAGGAGTAAACACTGAAAGCTTCCTCAACTGTTATGTATTGACCTCACACCACTGAAAATCCTTTTCAAAATATCTTTACCAAGTGTAAACACCCTAGATACACTCTTGTATTCAACCTAAAGCTGGTTATTTTGGTGTAGTTTACAGGTACAAAAAACCCCCACCGGGTTAAAGATTTGTTCACATCCCAAATTAGCTTGACAGGTGTAAAAGTAAGTGACCACCTAAGTGATCAGTCCTCAGTGTAAAGATTGTCACTCAAGGAAAGGAGCCTCAAATTTTAAATCTGGAGATGATGCAGCCAAATTACAGCACAGCTCTAGAGTTTCAACTTCCTAAAAACACAGTGTGTTTATAGAAATAACAAATGAACATGTATGTTGCAATATCCTTTTACCCCATTGTTTAACAATCCTACAGGACGACCTGCCCTGTAAACCCAAGATAAATGCAACCACAGCTTGGATTGCAGAAAGCTGAAATGCCTTGATTTCTTCAAGCTGCACTAAATTCCAGTGCAGCTATTTATAATAAAAGCATATTTTGTATCAGAACAAGTCTGTCAGAAGATAACAAGGTACAAACTTCTGAAATTGACCCAAAAAAGATTTATTGCCTGACTTAACATGCAGACTCCCCTCAAAAAAACCCCTCTTTAGTGCAGAGTAAAAGAATAGTACAAATTTTCCACTCAAATCAACATTTAATTCACTTTTGGAAAGATGACAGAAAAGATTTTCCTACTCCCTCAGTAGGTGAATGTTTGGACTCAGAACATAAAAAAGACTCAAAGACTTTTAGGTATTTACACACACTCACATCCCTGAAGCAAGACTGCATTGTTTTGTTAGTAGTGTCAAGAAGTTCTTAGGAGAAACTGATTTCAAGGTATAAGGAAAATGTTAAAGACATTCATTTATTAAACCAAAATACAGTAAAACTGTATAGAAATCATACAGCTATAAAGAGGAAATATTCGAAAAGGGTATAGTGTTCATATGGAAGCTTTTTTAAAAAGCACAATACAAGTCCTGGAAGAACAAATTATGGTAATAGCCTATGATTAGATTTTTAAGCTGCTTTAATATGGACTTTAAATAATTTTAAAGAAAGACAGTACCTGTTACACTTTCGACAGTGGTGTGAACGAGGTGCCTTGTAAGACTGACACACTTTACAGTATTGGAGATACATGCAATCCTGAGATTTTTCCTTTAAAAAGAAGAATAGGAGTGTTAGATATATACATAACTTCACTAACAATGCATATTCTTGGAATTTTCCTAGCCTAAGCATATTTGATTTCTTCTGAAAGGGTGAGTTTCACAGTCCAACACTATTTAACGGTAGGTAGCAAAGAGAGAAAAAAACAAAATGAAATAATCTCTTAGCTAATCTGACTATCAACACAGCCATCTCCCACTGTTGAAAGTGCTGATTGCTAAAAGAAACAAACAGTTCTTCAGTTAGCAAGAGTGACTGTACAAGCAGGATTTGAATGTGAAGTTCTGAGACTAAAAATCAGCATGAGGCCTTTATAATTAAAAAAAAATACAAACAATCAATCTTGTGCCCCTTGTCTCTCCATTTTATTCCAAAAGCCAATCTAGGTTTACCACTAAGATACAGTACTGGTTAAGCATTAATAATAATGCCCCTATAATCTCTCTTACACACACACACACTGACTACAGCAGGATGAGAGACAGAGACACCTGTTGATAGCCAGTAGTAATTGTGGCCAAAATCTTCCCTTCACGAAGTGGAATATGCAGTTGTCTTGCTAAGGCTACATCAGGATCCTCTTCTGACTAGACTCTGTCCTGAGTAACATTCCACAAGTAGAAATGTGACTACTACTAAACTTTTTATTGTGCCACTGGAACACAAAACTCTGGGCAGCTGCCTTGAAACTCTGAACCTGTATCATTCTGGTCCTGGACTATTCTCTCTTCCAAGAGATTACTGAAGCACAGGAAAGGCAAATTTCCATCTAGTATTGCATTAAGCATAAGATCAACATATAATTTTCTGGCTCACATAAAAAAAAATTCTAAATTAATTTCTTGTAACTGTTACTGCTGGCAGCAAAGCCTCCAGTACAAGTGCCTGCAAGAGCTTGCAGATAACCCTGAGGTTCTCAAGTGTTGCTAACACGACCTGTTTCCTGTTTTTTTGCTTTGAGAAGCCCCTGTAAAACACAGCGACTTGACAACACAGGGGAGGGAACGGAGCAAGTTGGAGCGGACTGGGAACGCTGGGAGAAGCAGCAACTAAGCGCGGGGCGGGGGAGCGGGAGGGGGGAGGAAAGAGGCGGAAAGGGAAGATTTCGAAACAAGATAAGGAGGGAGGAGTGGCCTGCGAGCCCGGAGCACTCTTAGGAGACAGAGGTGGCATGGAAAGACACGCGGTTTCTGCCCTTGAGACCGCGGGAGAGCCCGGCCCCGGGGCGCGGTGGTCTCACGGCAGCGCTTACCGGCGTCCACCCCAGCGGGACGTACCCGGGCCCCACGAACATGGCGCTGAAGTAGTTGTAGAGGATCATGACGGTCCAGTTGAGGAGCATGATGAAGTTGACGCTGCCCCCGGCCGTGTCCAGGGGCCAGTACCAGAGCGCGGCGTCGGCCATGGCGGTGGCGGAGCACACGGCCACCACGGCCAGCGCCACTGCCGGGCCCCAGTGGCACAGGCGCCGCGCCCGCCCCAGCGCGCCCGGCACCGCCATCCCCGCTACCGCCACCCGACCGCCGCCGCCGCCCCGCTGCCGCTGCCGCCGCCGCCGCCACCGCCGCCGTGCATGGCTCCCGCCGGCAGGCGAGGGCAGGGCGGGAAGGGACAGGGATGGGAAGGGGTGGGCAGGGAAGGGGAGGAGCGGCGGGGGCGGGGGGGGGGAGCGGGTACCGCGCTGCCACCGCCCGCCCGCGGTGCGCTCTCAATACGGGCCCGCCGGGAAACCGCCGGTGCGGCAGCCGCGTCCGTGTGCCCCTGCAGGTTACAACGCTGCGGGGTTGCGGGGCGGGAGTGACCCGTCACCGCCGCCGCCGCCAGTTTGTGCCCGCGGAGCAACGCGACTCCGCATGCCAGGCCACTCCGGGTTAAAGCCGTGCCGCTTAAAGCCGTGCCGGTAGAAGCACCTGAGTGCCGGCGGAACCTGCGGCGAGGCGGCCGGGGGCTGGCGGGGCGCATTTGGTGGTGTCAGAACGCGGAAGCGGCGCAGAGCAGTGTCGGCGGGGCCGCCTCGGCAGCGGCACTGGCACCGCCGCGATGTCCGCGGACTTCGAGAGCTACGAGCAGGACTTCGCCGTGCTCACGGCCGACATCACCGGCCGCATCGGCAAGGTGCCCAAGCTGGTAGGAGGTGAGCGGCTGATCCCTGCCCCTGCGGCGCTCGCCCCGCAGGCCCGGGGGGCTCCTCTGTCGGAGCCTCTCCGGTCCCGGAGCCGCCGCGTTCCCAGCGCGCGGGGCGGCGGCGGGAGGGGCCGGTGTGTTTTTAGCGAGGTCTCGGTGTCCCGGTGCCCGAATGTGTGTCCTCGCTCCTTGCACAGCAGAATCGGGATCCACCTCCCCGCCCCGGGTCTGTCCGAGCCGCGCGTTGTCTCATGAGGTGTGTTCAGAATACTCTTCAATAAGAATATCGTTTGCTGGTCACCTGTGAGGATCAGCCCTTGCCTTCTGCCCCGTTGTGGGGCCACGCGAGGTTACGCCAGTGCAGCTGAGCAGAGCTGAGGCGTGTTCCCTGTGCTAGCATTGCTGCTGGATGCTGTTTATTGTGGTCATGCCTCAACATCAGTGGTGGAAATCAAGCCTTTTTCCTGTGGCGTAGACCGATTTCGTGCGTGATTTGATCTGAATGTTTATTTTTGCTGCCCACTGTTCGTACATTTGATTTGGATAATTGACTGTGGTGACTCACATGCAGGAGCAGATTCAAAAGAAATCAGTGTTCATTTGCTTTAATGTGTTTGTCAGGAGCCTGCAGCGTTCATGGTCTGATTCATGGCGTGTCCCTGCAACAGAGTCAGTTCTGTCTGTAAGAGTGTCAGTGTAAAAAGGTGAAAATGATAATCTCATTAATCAGCCCAGGTCAATCTCCCAGCACATATGAATCAGTGCCCCAATAGAGGGGTCTGAGTATGAGACAGAGGGAAGGTGACACTCAGGATTTTGTCATCTGCTCCTCTTGTAGCTCAACTTAATGCCTTTTCTGTTTCCAGGTCATTTAATATTTCCGCCTCTGCTTCTAATGCACATTTCCCAAACCTTTAGGGAACTTTAATCATAGGAGTGGATACTGTATAAGGAGGAAATAAACCCATGCTAATGGTATGTCAATTTCCTGTATGACTAAAAGGAAAAGTATCGGGCATCCAGGACCAAAGAAATACCGTCCTACTTTTAGAGTGGGAAATGCATCATTAAGTAGTGACTCTAAACAGGATTTGAGGTAGGTGGTCAACTAAAATGTGTGATCTTAGGGGATTTTGAGTAAAAGCCTTTTTGATTCTGGAAAGTTACGTCCAGTTCTATTCTTAGCAAGTTAGAAAGTCTTCTGAAAAAATTAGGTTCAGTTCCATGGTTAAAGAATAGGAAACTGTGCCTTTTCCTTGGCTTAACAAAGCTGTTTTGCTCTTGATCTTAACAGAAAAGACAAGGGGGTACAATTCCCAAGAAGCTGCAGCTGCGGTGGAAAACTGTCTATTTTCTAATAGAAACTTGCAAAATGAAGAAGGGAGAGAATCAAAGGGTTCCCGAGATTAGAATTTAGAATTGGTGTAATTTACTCTGCTCATAAATTCTATTTAATTTATGTGCACTGTAAATGTGCACTAGAAAAATTTACCGAGAGAATGCACAAAGGTTCTTCACTTTTAAACAGCAAATTTAAGGACCTCTTACAGGAACAGGGAGACAACATAAATACACTACTGGCTCCTTTTCTGAAAATCAATAGTTCTAAGAGTGATTTATGGAAAAAGGAGATGTAATTTCCTAATAGTAAAGAATAGAGATTTAAGTTCCTAGTTGTATAGATTTTGGAAGTCATTGGAGTCTGTTCAATAGTAGAAAGAATATTCTATATTACTAATATTAGAATATTATTAGTAGTGGATTTTCATAATCCTCTGCTTAATCGTCTCCCTTATTCACTTAGGAAGACTTTGGAGCTTATGTGCCAGATGTTTAAAGAGTATTGGCTTAAACAGTGCCATAGCCTAGAAGCAGCAGGCTTTGAAATCATTCAGATTTCAGAAAAAGGTTGCTTTTTCCAGAATTTGCCATCCTGTCAGAGGAGAAAGAATACATGTTCCCTGCAGGACCGGTACCATGGTACTGGGCTAAATGGCATCAAGATAACACAATGGTTAATTTTACTTTTTTATTAAGAGGTGACTTTTCCATGTTGGGATTTGAGGCTGGTCATACATGGTTCAGACCGACTTGCATTATAGCTGCTTCTTGCCCTGTACATTGACAGCTGAGGCTTTACTTCTGTTTTTGGGGCTATTCTGTCTTTCATCAGAAAAAAGCATTTTCTATGACTTCAAAACAAACTGCAGACTTAGCTAATAGAGGCTTTTGACCACCTGGGGAAAAAAAATCTCTGACTATGCTGAACACTTTAATCAGAAATATTTTAAATGCACATTTTTCCCTTGTTTCTTAATAGGAATATTTACAAGATCTGTTTCTTCATCACCAGAAGTTCCAGTTAGTTCTTGTGGAGATGGCTGGGAGAGCCTCAAAAAGAGGACTGTGAGGTGGGAGGGGGATGTGAGGTGACAGTTTTCAGCAGCAGTGATTTGAGAGAGATTGCTGATGGCCTTCTTCCTCCGCGCTGGAAGAAGCAGGATGAAAGGTGTAAGGACTTGTGCTGCTTCTGCATAATACAAAGAGATCTCCTGAAGTCTAGTGACTGGTTTATTTCCCTGTGCTGCTCAAGATGGACCTGCTGTAAGCCTCCTGCTCGGTCGACTTGGAGAAATACTGGTTGATTGTTTTTGCAACATTCCTGCATTCGGTGTTGTCAGGACGTGATGTCTTGTGTTCTAGCAGCATAATGGCTCAGCAAACAATCCTGTTGTCACAAATGCATAAATAGTTCAGCAAGAAATGTAACAAAGGCTTCTGATAATACAGAAACAATAAGCAACAGGGACAATAGAATGTCTTGGGAAAAAGTGTCTTCTGTTAAGGCAGACATCATCTAGAGGATTAAAGAAAGTGTTATAAATAGAGAAATGCCTTTTAAATAGATTTTCTGTGATGCTACTGCAGGTCTTTGAAGAATGAATGTAATTGACTGATGTGTTTTATTAATGTTCCTCGGTGTTTCAGAGAAACGTCTATGTTGTGATTGGACCAAAAATTTATCAAAATTTTGATTGCTTGATATGAAAGATAGTTTTACCAGCACAAATGGTGATACTTAGTCTATTCCCAGCACAATAGACTCTGGGCTGTGATTGTTTTAAACTAGAGTGCTGCCATTCTTCTGATACTTGATACCTGCATTTTCTACTGGGCAATGAAAACATTGTGTTTTAGTCTCTAACAGGTTTAGCTGAAGAAAGTGCCACCTTTAATTTTCTGTTGTACCCCTGTACTGAAGTTTACTGTCTCCATTTCAGGTCTGGCTCATTGTGTTATGCTTCTAGAACACAGGTTTATAACTCAGAGAGAAACGTGTATCTTGTTCCATTTATCTCTGCTGTTGGACAGTAACTTCTGGCAGTGGTGAACATGTAAATCGCCTGAGCCAACACAGCAAAATCTACAAGTGGTCTGTAAACTGAAACCCTTTGTTACTCGGTCTCTTCCTCAGCATGTACTAATAAAAAGAAACAATTCCACAAGCAATAGGACTACTCAGTCTTGATCCAGTTTTTTTCAATCTCTTCATTGGCTGTCAGATCAAACCAGTGCTGTGTTATCCTTCTGCCTTTGTAGGCAGATTCTCACCTTTCTGTAACTGCTGTATTTTAGGGGACAAAAAACATGACTAATGCCAGGGCAAAGCTGAAAGAACTGAGGAAAATGTAGTGAAAACTTGTTTCTTTTAAGAAAGTGATATAACCTTGTGTAGAAACACAGAACGGATTTTTGTTTGCAGTCCTACACAGAGGAAAAACACACTTTTGTTTCCAATCTTTATCTATAGTTTTTTAATTTGACCAGTTAAATTATACAAGCTACATACAATATTATCTTTGGGGCAGTCTGTCTAGCAATATGGAGAAAAAAATTAAATTTAGATATATTTGATGGAGCGTTGTTTTTTATTTTCTTGAAAGGATATTTCAATTCTGAATCAAGACAAAAAGTTATAAAAATTTTTTTTTTCATTTCATGTGATGGAAGTGTATTTAAAGATGTAATCAAGTTGGCAGGTTGAAAACTGCTAAGTCACAGTGGACTTATAGAGTTGGTAATATGAGGATCCTTAATTGGATAGTAGCTTGTTTGTCCTGATCCACTAGGTTAGTGGCAAGCTTCTTTTACTCAGAGTAACTCCCTTGCATCTTGTTTTCAATCTCTGAGCAAGTCATCCTGTGAATATTGTGCCCTCCTTGTTCTGGGGACTCTGACTGTGAAATAAGTTCTCTCTTTCACTTAACCATGGAAGTAAAAGTAAAGCTGAAAGTAAATGCTTTGAAAACCATTCCATGGACTGCATGGTACTGTGTGCCCTAGAGGGTCAGCAGCTGCTTTCCTGGAAGTCTGTGAAGATACTTCTCCAATGCTGCCGTGCCGGGATGTTGTCATGTGCCTCTCATACATCTGTATTTGAAGGAACAACGAAGACCTGTTGTCACTAGACCTCACTCCCAGAAGCTGCTCTTGTTGCCAGCTGGGTGATTATGTATTGGTAAATCTGGATTGATGTTAAAATCTGGAGTTGGGTTAAAGTTTAATTAACTAAACCACTGGATATGATTTGAATACCTCCACCCCGCCCCCCAATCTTATGGGAGCAGTTTCAGCCAGATCTCCCTGTGCACTGAGTTTCCCCTACTAGAGGTCTGTAGCTCAGTTTCTCTGTGAGTAGGTAAGATCTTACTGGCCAGTGGAGTGCTACATTGTTCTTGTAATCACAAGTACAAGCAGAATTTGTACAGCATGAAATGCCTTCCAAAAACCCCCAACTTTATATCCCTAAATTTCAGGTTACTAAATGTCTATGGAAATTGTAATCCAATACAACTCAGGGAAATACTGAAATTACTAGAGTACATATATTTTCTGCTGCTATATTTTAAAATTATATTTCAGCTTCAATAAAACAATATTGCATATTTTATATCTTCCATTGTGTTTATTTTTGTCCACCATCATCTTGCCAACTTCTAATGAAGGAAAGAATGGAGGTCTTTTTGGGATGGTGTGTAGGGGAATAGAAATGTGGGGGGGAAAAAAGGTGGCAGATTCTCTTTTCTTTTGGGTTTAGTTATTTTAAGAAGATAAATCACTAAGTTTTCTGGCCTGGATGTCATCATGAGAACTTGGTGGGGAATTAAAGAAAGACATTGCTAGCAGAAAACTAAAAGTGCTGCACAGAAAATATTTCCTGCAGCTTCTGCTGTAGTGGAATCCACCAGACGTGGCAGCATGAATTCCAGATTTGCAAGAAAGATGATCCTGAACCTGATCCCCTCTGCAGGCAGAGCTCCAATGTATGTAACTGAGGAAGGACAGATTGTGATGTTTGTGTTTCCTTAAATGAGAGTGTAGGGTATGTTAGGTAAATGAGAAGATAGATGGATAAGCATTTCAGCCTGTGAGAAGCTAAATTATATGTAATTAATAAAACAGTCCCATCTTGAAATTCAGTGGCTTGTGGCATGCAGAGGATCAAAGCAGATCATCAGAGAGTCCCTTTTGGTCTTTAGTCTGTCAGTTCCAGGATACAAAGAGATCATGTGGAAGAGAAACGAAGGAATTCGGACTAAAAAAGAAAGCTGAAGTTTAAAGATGCATGATAAAGTCTTGTGCCACTGTAGACTTACCCATCATGATCTCTGAGGAACTGTGACTGGAGACACTTTTGTGCAATTCACTTTTTATTTGCTTCATCAGGCAAACCACCAGCACAGATGACTCATGGTACTCCTAGTTTCGAACAAACAGTGTTATAAATGGCTGTATGTTCAGAGTTGTGTTAACTTCATTGAGACTATGGGTGGATTTACTGTCTGAAGGATGGAAGATATGGCCATGAGAGGGGCAAAGGGCAGTGCCAATGGTAGTACTGAAACCCCTGAATACCCCACTAATTAATGCCACATTAATTAAGCAATGTGGGGACTTTTTATTATCCAGTGTCTGAATATTTCTCAGAAAGTCGCCTTTCATGCTGTAACAAGCCAAGTCTTGGTCAAGCAGTTGGAGTGTTTGTGATGATGTGACACTGAATCTCAGTCCTCAGTTCCTATTGGATCCTTTGCCTGTGAATGGATGGTTGGAGGCAGGTCAAAAGTCAATCTCTACAGCTGGGACATGAGCCTGTTAGGGAAGCTGGCAGATGATGATTGCTTAAAACTGATTTTAATTTTTAAAAATGTTCATATTTTATTACTAATTTGCATTTTTACTGCTACCAGAAGAAAGCGGTTTTCTTGTAGTTCCTGTGGCATTTTATTTTGTTTCTGTTGAAGCAAAAGAAACAGTTCTAGACCCAGCATAGGAGCAGGGGAATAGAAACCTAATTTTTCTTCAGTATCTGGATTAATTTTAAGTGGGATGCCTGGTTTTGTGCATCTCATATTTTACAAATAAATAGATAAGCCTTTGTTCTTAAACCATATTTTTTTTCATTTAGTGTATGTATGTGCCTTCTCATGCATTTGTGCACACCCAGCAAGTGCCAGCTGAGGCATAACTGCTACACCTGGAGCGGCTGGAAGTGCTTTCCTAACTAGCAAATGCTGCATAACAGAGCAGAAGACTTCAAGGATTCTCCAGTCTCCTTTTTTTTTAATTACTAATGTGGGTATCCCCATTGTGACGATGTCACACAGAATAAATCTCTTGAATCAGTTTTAGCTGATCCATATAAACTTTTGAAAGGGTGTATTTTTCTTTCATGGCAAGAGCACAATTATATTGGTATTTTCACAATTCTATTTCAGATGAGAAGAAGCAGATGGTTGCAAATGTTGAGAAACAGCTTGAAGAAGCAAGGGAACTGGTATGTTCTGGCTTTTCATATGTTAACTGCAAATTCCTGGCAAAAATAATAGGATCACTAAATGGTAACATTTAACATTCATGCCCTAAAAATACTTAATTATATATTAGAAAACAAAATAATATTCTTGAAATAGTTCTTATTTGAGGATATGAAATACCCAGTAAGAGTGTATCCTTTTTTAATCTTGTGTTCCCTGATGCAAGGATTGCACTATTGCTGTAGGTCCATACAAAGTTACAGGCTTTGAGTTGTGGATTATGTTTTTTACTTTCAGAATTGAGTGAAATATTTACACGCCATGACTTTGTTTTTTGCTTGTAAGACCCAGGAATCTACTTGATTTAGTCTGTCAGAACGTCTTGTAGAGCAATAGATCTTTTTTCTCTTTTAGTAAGTGAAGCGTGAAGGTGAGGACAAGGGGGCCATGGTAGGGTGGAGCACTGATCCCAGAAGAGTGTCTGTGTTAGCCAAGCATTAGTTAGTGGTTCACACTGACAGGAGAGAGCAATATGTGATGAGCAACATGTGTTAAGCAACTGTGACTTTATTTATTTTGTTCCCATTACAGCCTGTCATCTCTTCCATCTGGATGGAGAATAAAAGTAAAGTTTTATAGATGTGGAGTAACTGAGCCAAGGTGTTGATGACAGTTGATATTGACTTTTTCCCCATGGCCAATAGTTCCTTCCCTAAAGTTGCTTTTGTCTATTGCTTGCAAATGAGTTTGGTCTATCTAATGTCAGAAATGTAACCTGAGTGTTAGGATAAGGAAAGAAATTTGTGTTTCTACCCTAGAAGTTCTTATAATGGAAAGAACTTGAATCAATTATTTGCTTACTAACTAAACAATAATATTGAAATTAATTTTTGAAGTGGCATAGGTAGAAAAAGGTCTCTCTTTTTCAGGTCAACTGCTTGTTGGCATACCTGGTGCTTTTGGTTCAAAAATAGAATTAGTCTTGTAGACCATAGTATGGAAATAGCATCCAGGAAAGCTGGGTCTTGAGATGACTCTCTGCAATTTTGCCCTGTGAGGATGACAAGGCACCTAACCTCTCTGATTTGGTATTCTCAGTGAGAAACACGGAAAAATTCCTGTCCCGCCTCATGATGTTCTGAAGATACATTAAGGCCTTTTGGGCACTTTCATATTCATACAGCTGAAAGAAAGTACAAATCTAGAAATGTTTTTCATCTCCTTTTCACTACAATTTGACATGGCAAAAAAGCAGAGCAGTACAGGGAAGCTATGGCATGGGTGGTCATTCAAATTTGGATTTCTGCTCAAAGTAGATTGGAAGGAGCAGAAATTGAGTTAATGGCTCCTTACTTCTCTCCTTATGTCAGAAAAAGTTCATCTAAATTTGTATTTATTACAAGATTAAAAAATAAATCCTGTATCTGTACTTTTATCCTAATGATGATCTTCATTTAATTTACTGGCTTTTCTTTCATGCTTTTGGTTTAGATATTTAGATTCAGTTATTGTGTTTAAGCAATTATCTAACATGTTTGTGATTAATGTCAAGGCTTGGGTTTAGAAATCAATTTGAACAAACCTGCTAAAACCAGAGCTGATTAAGATGATCCTCTTTTAAACTAAAGGTTACAGCAGAAAATCAAAATAAACCTAATTCCTTGCTACTGATAGTTTTAATACACTGGTTTGCTTCATTATCTAGAGTAGTCAAAACTAGGATTAGCTGATTTTGTTTTATTTCCTATTTGGCTAGGAAATAATACTCTCATGTATTATAAATATTATTGTAGAGCTAATGTAGTTACATTCACTAACCAGTGATTGTTTAAAACACTGTCTGCTTTGTTTGGGTAAAATCACTGGTGTAATTGATTTGATGTATGTGCAGAACTGACACAAAAACTTTCAGTCTCCCAGAGTGCCTTTTCAAGCCAGAGCTGTGGAATGAGAGATCTCTGGAGAGAAATCCTGTCATTCTACATCCAATGTGGAGTGTCTGAATGTTATTTTTACCAGGTTTTTAAGAAAGGTGAATGTTGTGCTAACCTTGGGAAAATTCTTTGAGCACAAGATCTAGCATGTGCTAGAAGAGCTGGAATGAGCATTTTTGAGTGAAATTCTACTTTAAAGAAGAAAAAACTCTCTCTGTGTTGTTTGCTTTTATGTTTTATGAAAGACACCACAAAATTGTTGTGTTGCAAATGCTTGGTTATTCTTATTTAGACATTTGGCTTTTTAATAATGCCCAAAATTTAGTGTTGCAAATGCTAGATTATTCTTATCAGACGCTTTAAAAAAAAATTAAATCTCTATTTTAGTTCCAGCACTTTAGAATCAGAATAAAATAGTGAAGCTTACAAGTTCTATAAAATGCTAGCAGCTGTCCAGAGCAATTTCATATGGAAAAGTGCCTGTGGCACTTGGGGTCTCAGTGAGCACATCAGCCACATCAGCCACACTACGGTACTTTGTTTTATTTTTGAATGGAAATACCAGGGGCTGCTCTGCTTTATTCTGTATTCAGTGCTGGGTGCTGTTAGGAGCAAGCCTACCAAGTTAAACTCCTGAGGAGCCTTGAGGATGCAATTTATGAATTTGGGTGAGAGTTGAGTGCCAAAATGCTCAGCTTCACCACAGTGGTGATGTTGTGGTTCAACCCCAGCCACCAACTCAGCATCACAGAGACACTCATACACCTCCCGCCTTTCCCTGCCCACTCTTGGGATGGGGAGAGGATTGGGAGAGTAAAAGTGAGAGAAATTGTGGGTTGAGATAAAGACACTTCAACAGGGAAAGCAAAAGATGCACGACAAGCAAAGCAAAACAAGGAATTCCTTTACTTTTTCCTGTGGGCAGGCATTTTGCCATCCTCAGGAAAGCCAGGCCCCTTCACGTGTCAGGGTTACTTGGGAAGACGAATGCCATCATTCTGAATTACCCCCTTCTTTCTTCTTACCCCAGCTGTACATGCTGAGCATGATATCATATGGTCTGGAATATCACTGTGGTCAGCTGGGGTCAGCTGTCTTGTCTGTGTCCCCCAAACTCCTTGTGCACCCCCAGCCTCCTAGCTGGTGTGGAAGTACAAGAAGCAGAAAAGGCCTTGGCTCTGTGTAAGCCCTGCTCAGCAATAATGAAAACATCTCTATATTATTATCTCTGGTTTCAGCACAAATCCAAAACACAGCCCTATACCAGCTACTATGAAGAAAATTGACTCTACCTCTTCCAAAACCAGCACATGTCAACTTTGAACATAGGCAGTAACAGAAGTTTGAGCTTGTAGGTTTTCTGAAGAAAACTTGAGCTTCTACACATATTTTGAGATTTAAGTGCCAGGATATTTTGTTTGCTTTAAGTAGATTTTAGCTCTGTTCTTGCTTGTGTATGAAAAGTATGACTTTTTTGGCCAATAATAAGAAGCCTGAAAGTGGAGTTACATGAAAGTAGATTGCATTTAGGTTCGCACCTGCTTGGACCACTGTCTTCTGCATGGCTTCTCATGGAAATTTCTCAGCCCAGCCACATAATGTACTCATTTAATCTCATGAAGAAAAGCAAGGTGTTAAATATTGGTCAGCTGAAATATATGTGCTTCATCGTTACACTCACTAATACTGCCACTTTAGAATGAACATTTTGAATTTCATGGACTGTGGTCTGATCGTTTATGCAACTTCTGTATTCACTGGGAAATGTTTTCATTTTTATCTAATAAGTAAGAATTGGACTTCAATAAAATATTCTGACCTTGCACATATACTTATATATATATATGAGAGAAATGTTTTCTACGTTTATAGAACATTTGAGATCAAATATATTGTGATGAAATTGATAAGAAATAAGCTATTAATTCCAGCTATTGGTTTAACTTACCCCTTTGGAAAGTTAAGCCTGAGCCAAAGAGCTGGGTAGAATTAGAAATTGCTTTGTATGTTTCAATTCACTAGTGACCATTTAATTAAAGTCTGCTTTACAGTTTACTATTGAATATCATTTTGTATAATCAGACTAGATCAGGCAAAATGACTGTTAAGTATCTGGTAATTCCATTGATTAAATTCAGATGCTTTTCTTACAATATGAGGATGAAGTTTCAAAGTGTAAGCAAGTGATTACATAGGAATAAACTCCAGCAGTCCCTTGTGAAGACCTGTAACCAGTTTGGGACCCTAACTGAAAAGCATTTCTGTTCCTATCCTTATTGCTCAACCAAGATCAGTAGGAGGTGAGTAAATACTGTTTCAGGAACCTACAGCAACCAAGGAGAGGTATTCTCTTATCTTTTTAAAGTAGCTTGGAGAGATTTTAAAAGGCAGGTGAGGGATTCTTCAGCTGTGCAAAATAGAACTCTTGAAGAGACAGCACCATATAGAGGAGGCTTCATGACCCAGGGGGCAGGTAATTATCAGCCCTGGTATATAACTTCTTTTGATTTTCTGTACCTCTGTGCCATATTGTTGTATTTCAGGCCCCTTAGTATTCTACATGGCAAGAATAAATAGAAAAAGCTTTTAAAAGATATATTCTCTCTCTGATGTTTGAATACATTCAACTGTGTACAAGTTCTTGAATAGGACTGTCATTAAACCCTGAAATTCAGCTGTATAATACACTTACATACAGATTTGGGATGTAGATTTGGGAAACCAGTTCAAGCTTTATAATTCTGCTGAGTTAGCAGTATTTAAAGCAAAAAGGATTAGTTTATTAAACATAGAGACTGGTGGTAAATAAAACTTTTATATATACACATCTGTTTATATATATGTGTGTGTGTGGCTATAAATAAATAAAATATATTTTTCAGCCAAGGCTTTCCAAAACTGCCCAGCTAGATGGACATAGGCTTTCTTCTGAACTATGCTAATTTGCAGGAATTATTTATCCTCAGTTTTACTATTTTCTTGTAATAAAATGTATTCATCACATTTGAAATTGAAATCCAGAAATGTTTGACTAGAATCATTCCTTCTAAGTGTCAATAATATTAATTCTGTCACTTGTTTGTTGATTTAAGGCTGTGTAAATATTTTGATAAATTCTTTATATATTACAGAATAAACAGCATTTTTCTTTATAAAGAAGGAATATTTCTTAGCATTTGTGAAAAACTTGGGTAAATTCACTGTTGCTTTAATTAACCTTTTGATTTATATGTCTGCTCTTTGTTTTTACTTGTTAGCTTGAGCAGATGGAACTTGAAGTTCGAGAGATCCCACCTCAAAGCCGAGGAATGTACAGCAGTCGAATGAGAAGCTACAAACAAGAAATGGGAAAACTTGAAGCTGATTTCGTGAGTTTTTAACATATTACATAATGAAGGCATTTATGAGAATTTTTAAAATAAAGTAATGCAGTTATTCAGGCAAATAAGAGGTATTTTTGACTAGTGTGAGACATGAGTTCTGTTTGTATCTTGCTGTATATGTGCACAGATGAAAATCAAACTGGGGAAGAGAAGGTTTTCTTTTTGTAGCAATTCCATACCAATATTCCAGTTTCTAGCCTTCTGTCCCTTTGCCCTGGATCTCAGTTGTTTCTCTGCCATTAAACATCGTGAATGTTCATGATGTATGCAAAGTAGTCAGCTTTTAATCCTGTTTCTCAAGGAATGACAGCTTGTAGTAATGTGGGCAGTAACATGAAAAGCAATATAATCTCCAATCTGTGGAATTTTTCAATGTAGCTTCTCTCATGTGCACTTCATTTGTTACTCACTGTTTTCTTTTCTGTTGCTCTTAGATTCTTCTTGGCTTTTGTACAAATTGGTATAAGTACTACATTTTTTGAGTAATGGATGCAAACTAACAAGATTCCCTTGTCTAGGGGCTTCTGCTACAGTTATCAGTCCTTTTTTGTGACTGGGATTTGCACTGAATAGATTTACATAGAGACAAAACTGTTTTCTGTAAAATCCTGAAAAAGTTCAAAGGGATTGCAAAGTGTAGGAATAAGCTATGTTAATTGGCAGCAGCTCAGTTCCTCCAGGGTAGGGAGAAAGAACTAACTAGTGGCAGTATTTTCCATTCACTAGAGAGCTGTGAATTTCCTCAGGTTGCTGGCAGCAGTTTAATCCTTCAGGGGCTGGGGAGTCGATGTTTATACCTGCAGCCAAGAAATCCATCTGACTGTCACTCCTCTGTGCTTCTGCCAAGTTGAGGAGTTGCACAAAAATGTATTAGCTAGAAGATGATTGCAGTTTGTAAAGTCTGAGGAATGTTAGAATAAGAAGACTTGCGTCCGAATTTTGGGACAGTCTCATGCTGTTCCACTGTAGGAATTGCATATGGCCGAACAGTGGCTTCCCAAAGAGAGCAGCTTCTGGACCAGTAGAGAATGCTGTTTATCTTCTCAGATGTGAGAGAATTTACTGTCAGCATATATTTGATGCTGGCCTGTTTCTCTGTGTAGGCAAATGGTGGAATTTGTACTTCATGTTCCCAGGCAATAGCGAATGGGAGAGTTCAGAACTGGACACTGTACAGAAGAGGAGGAATGAGTGTGAGGAAATGCATCTTAGCACTGGTAGTTACGTGAATGCAAGAATGTGGTCAGAGTGAAGAAGCAAAGCAACACGAGAAAGGGGAAGGAACAGATAGTAATAATGGGTAAAAGCAACAGCCCCAAACCCAAGGATCTTCAGCAGAAAATCAAGGAGAAAAAGTGATGTGAAGGATGGAGCAAAGTACTGTAAGAAAACAACAACTATGCTTGAAAAAAAAAATCTCACTTATATAGCAAATAGTGTTGTTACAATGCCCTACAATGCCTTAAATACCCTACATAATTCCATTTTTAAATACTAACATTTTTCTGAGTTTGTATGTGAGGATTTAAGGATCTTTTTGGATTATTATCCAGACAAATAGCAACTTGTTGGAAACTATATAACAAAATGATTCAGTTGTGAGTTCAAAGAGGGAAGAGGAGGAAGGAAGGGAAATACTATTTTTACTCTATAAGCTGCAGGGCTCTCAAAGGTAGAAAGTTAAAATATTTACTGCAGTGGAAGTGCTTTTGATTGTTCTGCCTGAATATTGTCCTGAATGAGTTGTGAACTGTTTGACTGTAAGCAAAGCGTATTGAGTTTATGTAAGAGCCGTAGCATACCTTTAGAAAAAGCAGACCTAAGTACTTATAAAATGAATTCACATTTCTAGATGACTGGAAATGATACTGGCAGTTTTGGGTTATGATCAGCTTACAGGTTCGCTGGTCAAAGTTCTTGGCTTTTCTAAAAGGCACACAGATGTGAGCTTGCAATGTTAAGTGTTCTTTATAAAGGGAGTTGGAATCTCAGCTGGATACCACTGGATATTTGGCCTTTCTTCCCAAGTGAAGTAGCATGTAAGCAGAGCAGAGCAGAGGACATTTCTCAATCATCTTGAAATGTGTGTTTCCTTTTAAATCAATTTCAAAAATTATATACTTCAATATACTTTTTCATTAAGTTCTATATTTCAAACATAAAGTGAATGCAGAACTGGCACTGGTAGTTTTCTTTTATATTCATCATAATAAACATGAGTTTTGATCTTGTGGTTATTTTTATGCCTTATAGCATCTTGCAAATTTGCCCTCACCCAAGCAGTTATGGAAAACAGCAGCATAGCAACATGTTTAAAAGTTAGGAGAAGGAAATCTGAGGTATGTGGACTGCCCGCTCTTTACTTGCAGGATGGACAACATTAAGGTTTATTTGTGATGTTTAATATCTAATTGGCGAGTTTATTTTATCTTAAGCAGTATGTGTAATATTGACAAAATGCTATCAGTTTAATATCATTTATTATGTGCTGTGGCATCTTTATGAATTTATAGGGATTTTTTTCTATACAATTTACTATGCTGTAGTATATTCTGAAAAATACAGGTTTAAGCTGGGTTGATCTGTACTTAGAAAAGTTACTCCAAACATGAGGTTTTTATCTCTAACTTTTTAATCAAATAGGAACAAGTTGCTGCCAGTGCTCTGCAGTCCTGGGATGTGTGTGAAGCCAATGACATCTACACTGTGCACTGTATTGCACCCGAGAAGTTGTAACTCACTAATTGCAATAAATCATATCTGAGGAGAAAAAGCCACATTGCTCTATCTTGATCATCCCTCTTGAAGAAGAACAGTGATAATGAAAAAAAGAATAGCTCGATTTTGTCTTTAAAAGTACTCTGAAAGCACAGCACTGTGAATACCGATGGGGAAAAGCCACAGAGCAAGCATTGCACCTTAACTTCAAGCAGCAGCAGTTCCTGCTGCTCGCCCCAGTGCTCTGCAGTCTTCTGTGGGGAGCAGATGCCTGGGGAGAAATACAAGAATAGGGCAAGCATAAAGTCACACTTCTTTACAAAATGTCTATATACGTCTCAAAAGGCCAAGTTTCAGGCTTGAGTAAAGCGGATAAACCCTATGCTCTATTTTTTAACTTGCAGATGTAAATCTTGGTTTTATTATCTCATTTTCAATAGCATATACCAGCACCTCATTTTTGTAGCGGGGTTTTGGTCAGGTTAGGTCAGGGAAGCTGCATTCCCAGACCTGCAGGGGTCCGGGGCTCCTGCCCGACCGGGCTCGCCGGGCTGCAGAGCCCGTGGTACGTGGTAATGGCTCTATCTGGTGGCCCCACGTGGAGTTGCAGACCACATACTTGTGCTTTCCGGGTTGATTCAGGTCTTGGCACCACCTGCTAAAGAGTTCCTGAAACTTGAAACAGTCTTCCTATAAGCAGGTCGTTTTCCTCCATCTACTAATGCACTATTAAGTGGTCTAAGCTTGTAATGATTTTTTTCCAACTATTTCAGATGTACAATGTCCATGGTGCCTGCCTGCATGAAGTAAGTTCTGAATGAAAAAAAAAAGTCTTTTAAGTACCTGGACTATAGGTGGGATTTATTCTTTCAAATGAAGCATTTTTTGTTAATTGTTACCTGGAAGCAGCCAGTGATCTTTAAACAGTGGGGATATGCACTGGTAAAAGGCTTCCATATTTTATAAACATAAATTTGACATAAATCTATCCCAGTCCATGTAAAAATGGGATTATGTAAACTTAGCAAATGTGTGGTTATCTGCTAGCATTTGTATCCATTCCAAGTGTTCCATGTACTGGCTCAGTATCAGGGCACATAAAGTAGAAAGAAGCAAAGGCAGGCATTCTCCTGAAAAACTTACAGCTGAAATGTAAGGCATTCAAATAGACAAGGAAATATAAAAATCCAGTAAGACCACATTATATGGAAATATTCCTATTAAAAAATGAATACTACATAATCAGTGTTGAAAATGAGATGAGTATATTCAACAAGAAGAAATACCCATCAAATAAAGGAAGCAGCATAAGAACTGTTCCTGTTCCTTCAGCAGCAGAGAGGTAAATTTTGCAGGTAGCATTTTTTATCAGCCCAAGGGACAGTGCTCATTCCTTTTAAATTCTCAGAATTGGTAATGATCTTGGTTATTCTGACTTTCAGAATAACCTTTAAAAGCAAAAAAAAAAAAGGGGGGAGAGTTAAATAGACAGATATATTGTATAAAACTTGATTAAACATTTAAACATTTTGGCATTTAACAGTAGCTTCAGTTCAGTCAATAATGAAGATATATATTCACATTTCATACCTCCTGAAGGTTCTGTTTAAGATCATTGTTAAAATGTCAACTGCTGTTAAGCTTTAAAAACATTTAAGGAGATAAGCCATGGAATTTCATTTGATAAAGTTAGCTACCTTCTATAATGCTCAAGTACCACCTGAGTCCAGAAGCTCACCTGGACAACTGCTGCAGCTGTGTCTGTTATGTTCTGGCTGCTAGTAGCAAATACTGCTACTCTTATTTCAGGTTCAGTCACCTATCCAGAGAAATACTATGAGCATAATGAACAACAGTTGTCAAAGGACAAGTTAGTGGCCTGTATCTTTATGGCCAGAGTCTTCCCTAGCTCTCCGCTTTGAACTAAAACTTTAAAGGCTCGGCTGTGGCTGCTGGATTATATTGGTTTATAAAGCAAAGTTTTATTGCTTTGTAGTTAAAAATCATAAACCATGTGTGGGACTGGTGTGTGTGCATCTTCATGGTTGTGCCCCAACAATGTTATTAAGAACAGGAAACTCACCATGTGAACACACCATGTATGCACGAGCACCCTGCCTGGGCAGGTTCACATGCCTGTAGTGACACTTGATCTTGTTCACAAATTTGAAACTGAAACCAGATCAGTTTTCACTATGTGAGTAGTACAGCTCTTTGGAGCAGGGCTGTGGAGGATTTGTTCTAAGGCACACAAGATTGAACTGATTAAGTTTCAGAAGAAAGGAGTTGAATTATCTGACCATGTACTTTGACAACCTAATTTTGGAGAGGCATGTTGTGAACAAAATGTCCTTCACTCTGCTGTTTTTATAGATAGCATCACCTTCTTGAGATAAGTGCTCTACCCTTTACACAAACTGCTCCTTACAGAGGCACTGGGTTTTTTTCCTCTGTTCCTTTTTCTGATAACTTCTGATGTGATATATGTCTGCCTGGCTGCAGTTGAGCATTAGACCAACTTCTTTTCTATAGAGGCAAATTGCGTATTGTCTTCACTTGTTTTCACTTGTGTCCCTGCCTTGGTGGGTTTGTGGGGGAAGAAGATGGAGGCATTTGACATTTTGCAATTACTTTATTCGTAATACTGCTTTTTTAAATGGGGAAAAAGTGATACAGGGAAGAATATTCTCTTTTTCTTCTTTTTGTTTTAGTAGCATTCAAGGCCTAAACTGCATTTTTTTTATAGTTTTGTATGCAAGTATGGAGAAGGAAGGAAATTTATTTCATAATGAATTTACTAGTGATGAGATACTTTTCCTTAGAGGAAAGTGTGAAAGATGGGAGTTAACATGCTTTATTTATAATTAACCTAAAGGGTTATGATCATCTTAACTGAGATTCCTGAGACCACACTAGTGAAGCACACCTTACCTCCTGGGTTTTGTAATTCTGTAGATATTGCTTACAAAGAATCCTCCCATGTTTGACCAATAAGTGTGTTATGCATATCATAACACAATGTGTGAAGAGATAATATGCTGTGTAAGAGCAACCAAGCAGCAAATTTTTAATGTCGATAAAACTAATTCCATAACTAGATTCTTCTCTCAACCAACTCCACCTTGACATTCTGTGTCTGTCTCCAGAGATCTGGCTCATCTGTTAACACGGAGGGCTAAGAGTGGTGAGTTTTGTGGTATGCTCTTTGTTGGTCCTTCAGCAAGTTGTGGTGGAGCTGATGCACATGATTTTAAGAAAAAACAGTTTGTGGAGCTCTAGTCTTGGCTGAGTGATTACAAATAAAAGTGTTTGCAGGAAGTGATTTGGTGAGTCTGATAATTCTTGTGTCTGGCTGGGGGCTATGAATGAAAGGCATATTGACTCATACAGGGCACTGTAAGCAGTCATGCTTCTTTCCTTTCTCCCTGCATACACACAATGTTTCTATACTAAATTAAGCTGAAAAGTGGTCTGTAGCAGAATGAAATCCTTCTGTAAAATATATTTTAAGGCATCTAATAGAAATTCAGCATGACATCACCTCTGCTTTTTTCACTAAACATGCTGGCAGTTTGTAGACATGTCTGGATGCCAGCCCTCATCAGCCTTTCCCAGGTAGAGAACTATAATTTCTATATTTACCATGAAGTTTGTTCTTATGTTAAAACTTCTACTTCTCAAAGTAGTAGAATTAAGTATGTTTGCTCTTGTTTCTAGCAGAGAGTGGAAGAAGCCATGCCCACTCAAAATTGCTTCTAGCCAGCTGCTGAGTAAATTGTCTTCATAAACAGAAGGTAAATGCTGTTTTGGTGGGGGGCAGAAGCAGGAAGGGTTTATTGTTTCCCACTTTCTCAGTGATTTCTTATTTTAATCTAGTGATAACTCCCCTACCTGCCACACAAAAAGAAGCAACTGTCACTGTCCTGCCTTTGATAGCAGCAGTAATGAAGGTTCTGTAGCTTGAACATTGGTGTGGGGTGCGGTGATGAATGAAGCAGAACAGAGTGTATCTCACTGTCTCTTCGTTGTATTGTTCACTTGTACTCATTTAAGTAGAGGTTTGATTTGGTTTTTCTATCATGAGTTAGAAACTTAAAGATTACAAGAAGAAACATCAGACAAGCTGAGCAAAACCCCACACCTTTTGAAAGTGTTTGCTTTTCAAGCTACAGCTGCACTCTAAAGATCCTTAACAGGTTATTAGTTTTTTTTTTTATTTTCCCCAGCGAGAGCGAAGCTAGTTTGCATGTCACTGCAAAGTAAGGAGAGACATGAGCTACTGGTAAAGCATAAAAAATGGAGAGAAGGTTGGGTTTGACTCGGGAGGGATGAATTCCAGCCTTTTCCCGGTGTCCCGGTGTGTTTGTCCAGGGAGTGACACTGGGTGGCGCTGTTTGTTTGCAAAGCAAGTGCCGTCGGTTCCCCCCCCCCCTTTTTCCCCACAGTTTCTTTTTTTTTCTTTTTTTTTTTTTTGCTTTGGTAGTAACTGAAATTACTGTTTCATGAATAAAATATTTCTGGTGGGATTTGCATTTCTATATTGGCTGAAGATACTGTGTTGAATGTTTTATTAACCAGCCCAGTGCAACTGTCAGCCTATTAAAGAGATCCAATGGACCCTGTTTAGCTAAATAAACTAAATAAATCCAATTCGTCAAATTGTGTTCCTGGCTGTTTATTTTCCATTCTTTTGATGTACAGTTTATTTTAAGTTAAAGCCACATAGTTTTAAAAATTAATGTGAAAATAGAATTTAGTGTTTGAAACATGAGAAGACTAATTGCCATGGTCAAAAATAGCTTCCCTTTATGGTGAAGTTGCCATCTGGTAAATGGTGAACTTTTTATTTGTGACTGATTAACTGTCCCATGTCAAAAATTAGTTTGGCAAACGAGTGGTTAATGGCTTTTTTTTTTTTTTGCCTGCTTGCTTTTGTTGCTTTCATGAAGAGAAACTTGAAATATAAGCACTGCTGTTAAAAGTAACTGTTTCTACCCAACTTAAAGAGGTTTGTGCTTTATCTTGATATTTTCTCAATCAGAATTCAAGGGGAAAATTTTATATGATCCTTACATATTAAATGCTTGCTGAAATACTGATGGCATCATAGGCTAATACTAGAGTGTAAAAAAAATCTCCTTACATAACTGGATGTATTGTATGTCTAGTTGTCAAACAGTTGTCAAACATTACAAATAATAGTATTCTTTATATTCTGCTAGTACAAATAATATTTTAGTTACCTTGTTTTTTGCTGAAAACCTTTGCCATAAAATAACAGGAGACAGGCTATAAATTTATGATAATGTTATTGGCATAGTAAAAATTTTCTGTGCCAGTTGAAAATTCTTGTAAATACAAATGTATTCTGGATTTGTTAATAGAGAAATAAAGAAACAGTATTTGCTTTTTCTGATGCTTTCCATAGCACTGCTTTAGTGATGTTATGTGTTAACTTTTATGTGTTTTACAAGAAATCAGAATTGCCAGGTATCATGTTTTGCATAGTTTTATTTTTATGACTTTGGGTTTCCAAAAGTGGAAGACTGAAATTTAGTGCAATAGAGATACAGTTCTATTAAATTCCATATCTGGCTTTTTTCTCAAGAAATTGACTATAATACCTTAAGAAGTCTTTGTGAAAAGCTAGTGTGTTAGTATGAATTTAATAATGCCAGGTATTCTTTAGAAAAATAATTTAATCAATTCATTTTACCTTTTTTCTTACAAATGTTGGTTGAATTTAACAGAAATTGTAAATTTTTCTTATTACCTTTCCCGCAGACTCTAACCCAAGAACAGAGTAGATATTTAGGCAGATGTCTTCAGTGTTGGATAGAGTGCTGTTCCCTTGTGTAGGTAGACTTTAATTTGTCCTGAAAAATATTAAATATGTCTAATATTTTCTAGCTGCAGGCATTTAAAAATGGTATTTAAAAACTAAACGGCACAATGTTATCCTGTTTTCTCAGATAAAACCTTCCCATTTGTGCTCTAAGCTGGTTCTTTTTAAATACCAGTAATATACACAGAAGGAACTTTATGGTTCAGTAATACTGGCTAGCACAGGGAAAAAGGAGATGGGCTTTTGTAACTGTGGACGTGTTGTCTTGTTTCTGGCTTAAGACTTAGTGAGGAAGGAATATAAAGTAAAAAAAATGGAGCTGAAAGTGTATTTGAGTGATTTTCCCTCCTCCTAGTAACGTTTTTTACTATGTGAAGCATATGGAAAAAATGTGAATATCTCTGTTCTTTTGTTTGGTAACTTTTTATTTGTATTCTGCAATAATTTAATAGTCCATCCTAAGTACAGTCAGCTTCCCTTAAAGCTGCTGTAGAAACCACAACAAAAAGTGATTCTTGGCCACAAAATCAAATTAAACTTGCTGTTCTTACTCAGTTAGGGAGGAAATCCCTGTAAAGGCTAGAGGATCTAAACTTGTACATTTGACAATTTAATACTTGTATACATTTATAATAAGTGGATCAAATACAGCACCTCCCTTACTTTTCATTTGGTTTTTATAAACCGCCTTTAGGGTGTCAGTACTAGGAAAATAGGCCTTTTCCAATATTTAGTGAATCCTACAGAGATTTCACTCCTAAAAGAGGTGATCAATGAAAATTAGAGTAGAAATATAAAGAACAGATAGTAAAAAGGAATATAGCAGGTGGCCTCTGGGATCAGCAGTAGAACAGAATAATTTTTTCCTGCTGTAGTAACATTTCTGATCTGTATAATGAAAAAAAGGTTTTGCTAACTAAATATTTGGTGCCTGGCACGTAAAGAGAAAGAAATTGGGGAGTGTGTGTGGGCTCTGCGTGTTTCCCATTGAGTGGCATTTGTCCTTGCTTTCTGAATCCCCACAAGTTTCCAACATGTCTTTATTTTGGTTTTTGTTTTTTTTTTTTTTTTATTTTCTGAGAAGTTAAGACTAGAATGAATAAGGGTAGTGTTTGCCAACTTACCCTCCCGGTCAGTGTGGAAATCACTGAATTGCAATTGCAGGCTTTGTACCTGTTCACTAAAGACTCAAATGAGAATTCTGGCAAGTTAAAGAAAAGGCTTGTATTGTGTCTGGTGGGTCTTGGCTTGGGCCTTAGTTAGAAAATGCTCCTGCATTATGAAGTTAACACCTTCCTTTTCACTGATTCATGAGTAGAAGATTTGAACCATTATTAAATCGAGCTGTAACCTTTGCTAGGGTGTATCAACAACCCGGAAAAAAGTGGTATTTAATATTTTATTTAAGAGAGAATAATTGCATTAGTATCAAAGCAAATACTCTTATTTCAAAATCTGAACAGTAACTTTCCATAATGATGGGTGGTATTTTGGGACGTGTAACTGCAGGTATTTTGTCACGGGGATTCCTATTTGTGGAGTGCCTTGCACAAAGGGGTTTCTCACACATGACTACAGCTCTTTGGCACTGTAATAATAAGTATTAACTAAATAGAACTTTGCAAATAACTAAGTTGCTATGTTAATGTGTTTCTTGTGATTATTTTTATTTGTTTAAGAAATGCAAGTTACTTTCAATGTTATGGATTGTTCCGTTAGTAGTTTCTTTGAAATTTCGGATTTTCATATTATAATATGTGTCTGTTATAATTTTTAGCATCTTTAAAAAAGAAGAAGTGTTTATCTAGGATTACTGTGGTTGGTAGTAAAACTAATAATGCTAAAACAGGGACTTAACTGTAGTGCTAGGATTTTTTTTTTTAATCAAAAGAATATATTTGATTTGTAATGACTGTTTTGTATTGTTCATAATTCAATGTTATTAATACCCCCAAGTGACCATGGGATTCTCTCTTCTTTCCAGCCAGTCTTCAGGAGAAATCAGACTCTCTGGTTCAGTTGTGTAAGCTTCCCACAAAGTTAGTTCAGTCAACTAAATCAAGGTAAAAAGTTACAGAAAGGTCAGGATTAAGTTAGGGGTTGCTAACCTGAATTGCTTTCCCAGCCTTTTTAAGCCCTTAGTGCTCCTTTTGTCTTTTTCTTACCTTCTGTCATGTTGTCCTCCTGTTAGATCTTTATTTCAGTTGAAGGCACCTGGGCTGCATCTTTCTCCTGACCCATTCTTGGAGTCAGTTTCAAACGTGTTATTAAGGTCCCCTTTTTCCATTCATGAGTTACATGTGTAGCATTCAGCAATGCAGATCGGTGCCTCGGCGCTTGTGCCCTGTAGAGTTCTTGATTTAAAATGCATGCATTTTAGAATGAGCATAGGGAAAATTTGCTCCTCTCCATCCTCATTTTCCCTTTGCTTTTTCCGCTTCTCTTTCTGGGGCAAATGTTAAAAGTTTTTACGTTTAATTTGTACCTAAAAAGTACTCTGTTGCTAAGGTCAGAACTGCTGAGTTCCCTTCTCTTACAATACAGGACCAATTTGCAAGCCATTTGTATGTTTTAAAAATTGTCTTAACTGAAGTTTCATGTACAGTGGTAGTGTTTGGTTTGATAGTACTGTGATTTTTGAAGTGAATCCCCAAATTTTCCTCACTTACTGCACGTGAGCCTGAATAGAATTGCTTTTTGAGGAAAGTGAACTGGAAGCTCCATTTTAGGCATGCACCAAACAGACATGAGGGTGTGGATGAAAGGCTGGTGTTTCAGACAGTTTTGAACATGTTGAAGTGAGGATATTTGGTCTAAGAACTGGGCCAAATCTATTCTACAATAAAAACTGTAATCGTGCACATTGCAGAAACAATAGTGGAAGAACTCCAAGATGCTACCTGTCCTGATGTAATTAAATGTATCCTTTTGGAGCAAGACTACATTTTGAAGTCTTTTCTTCCTTTGTGGAAAATCTGGGCCTTGTGGAAATTTCCATTCCCCTTCTGGTACCCTGTTCCAGACAAAGGAAACCAGGATATGTGTTTCTGTGGCCTGAAGTATCACAGAAGCACAGAATGGTTTGGTTTGGAAGGGACCTTCAGGTCATCTAGTTACAACATCCGTTGCTGTGGGCAAGGACAACTTCCATTAGACCAGGTTGCTTAAATGCCCACATTCTTGACATCCACAGTATCAAATCCTGGTATGAGCTTGGTTGTATAATAGTAACATCCTTCCCTGTATCTAATGCTGAGGTGTAGAGTGGGACTTGCTGACAAAAAGAAAAGCGTCTTCCAGCAAGAAGAGCTGTCAGTGAACACCCAAACTCTGCTGTGACTCTGGCTGTCATTTGGCCTGAGTTTGGCTTGGGCAGGAGTATTTGAACTAATCTATACAATGGAGTTTGTCCTTGCATTCAGATAAATAAGGGTTAGTTTTTTTCCCATATAGAGCAAGCTGTTGCAATCTGGCCAGAGTGACTCACTGGTGAAATGTTTGGCTGTGTACTGGTAGGGGGGATGAAATTCTTGGAATGAGGCTGTGCTGCCCTCTGTTACACTTTTGGGGGAAGTATCTATAAAGAAGTCAGAATAGGTTGTTCTCCTGACATTATAAACAAAGAAGGTGGACCTTTGATAGTAGCAATCTTCTTGAGGGAATTGAATCAAGCACCTCCTGTGGAAAGTGCAAACAAATGTATTGCTTTGCTCAACTTCAGAGTTGTATTCAAAGCTTCTTGTGCCTTATATTGTAACTTTTATGAGGCTTAGTATATTTTAGAAAAAGAAATCGTTGGCATATGTTTAAGTATAGGTGAACAAATTTATGTGTTTGTATTTGTTTGGATGTTTTTTAACATTAATAAAGTCTTTTCCCCTGTCCCAAAAATTCAAAGTAGAATTCAAATTCTCCAGGATATATAGTCTGTCTGTAAGCTTCACTGTTGGACACATCACTTCAAAAATAGCCATATGAATAAAAATATGTGATGCACTTATTGACAGAGAAAAGCCAATAAATATCCAATTTGATTCAGGAAGCTGAGAAATATTTTAATAACTTTCTGACATTTTCCTGTAGTTCTTATTTACCTTATCAATAGTTATGGTGACATATGATTGTCAACTTTTTATATTAAACCAAACTAATAAATTAAACATGTTGTGTTTATACCTGATGAAAGCTGACGTTTTGGAAAGGTGTTAAAATATACTGACAGGTCTTGTTCATAAACTCCTTTGGTATAAATATGTAGATGACATCTTTAGATATTGTTTGTACATAGGCTGATAGGCAGGAAACGTTGACAACGTAACAAATGCAAATGTCAACCCCACAATTTAACCTTTCTGTGTAGGAAAAGATGTTAGTTTTAAGTTACATGTATCTTTTAACTTTATTTTCAAAGTTTTTTTTGAGCCTGTTATCATTGCTGTTTCATGTGCCACTGAAAGTAACACTGCAATAAGAAAGATTTGCACTTAAGAGCTTTTCTCTGTGGTGTTCCTACTTAAATGACTATAGCTGAGAGGGTGGGTTTTTTTCTAATTCTTTTTATTTTTCATGTTTGCCTGGTATCGTCTGAATCTCTCTGCAATATCATCTGTTCATTCCTAACTTGCCAGTGATTCAGAGCTTGTGTGGCTCAAGGGCAGTAAACCAGTAAAACTATTCTAAGATATTAGGGCAGTTTGTTGTAACAACAGACACATGTCCTTGGCTTTGACCTGGATCAGGGTTTCTTCATATGTAGGATGTTTCTGATTTGACCTCAGTCTTCTCCATGGTGATGTAAATACACTGTGTGTTCTCTACTTGGCTTTTTTTCTGCATTCTCCACAAGCTGTGGTTAATACCCAATCGTGCAAAAGTTATGGCCAGTTTTGGGTGTCCAGGGCCCTCAGGGCACCAACAGCCCTCAATGAAGCTGAGCAGCCTCCCCAGCCCACCCATGGCCCAGGGCTCCATTTCAGGGCTGTGTTTCCCTGCTCTGGGGATTCTGTGGGATGCTTCTCTCCAGCTCCCCAGGTCCCTGCCTGGCTGTAGTCCCTGCTGAGCTGGATGCTGATAAAATGCCGGCCTGAACTTAACTGGCGATGGGAGCTGTGCAGCTCTGCCAGATGTCCATGGCACCTGTAAGTTCACCATCCTCGGTCCTTCTGACTTTTAAAACTACTTGATCAGAACTTCTTAAGTAATGCTTTTGTGTCCCATGCCTGGGCACCTCTACCTGTGGTCTGGAGTCTGGGTGAGCAATGTGGAGTCTTTTGTATACCAGTGTGGAGGATTTGTGGTGGGATTTCATAGTACTGACTTAGAACATGCAGTGAAATACCAAATACCTTGCCCTGCTTTCACAGTGGGGATGCCCACCTTGATCCTGATGGCTGCAAGCAGAGTTCCTACTGAACCCTGTGGCCTGTCTGAATTGTGTCTCTAAATTTCCCATTTTAGGCTTATGAGGGCTTTAAGAAGAAAAACTTTCACACTGTCCTCTATCTGTCAGCAAGGCTTTTCATTCTGTCTTTTGGTGACTGATTTCACAACTAAGATAAACTTTTCCGTAGCGTTCTTATTGCTTCTTGATGTAGGTCTTTATGTATCACAATTAAAAGTGCACTGGTAGGTCGGAAGTGTAGATATCTCATGATGTTTCACACAACTCTCAGGTTGGCATCTCCAAGAATGATGCAGTGGTTTGAGTATTGACTCTGTATTACCTAAGGATGTATATGTTAATCTTATTAAGGCGAATGCATCCCTTCCTCACAACTCATTGAATGTGCTGTACTTTGTGTGTCGGAGAGGGAGATTAAGCAGAAACACAGAAATTTGGGAATGGGAGGTTGGTGTTAAT
Source organism: Pipra filicauda (assembly GCF_003945595.2). NCBI lineage: Eukaryota > Metazoa > Chordata > Aves > Passeriformes > Pipridae > Pipra > Pipra filicauda. Next base: position 479,528 of record NW_024104325.1, on the reverse strand, counting down.
TGGTTTGTGATACTGGAGTGTTGGAATTAAAGCTGTTGCTGTTGTGGCAGGAATTACAGTTTGCTAAAATTTAGTAGTGGTAGAGGAAGTTGCTACTGGTTTTGTTGTTTTTTCCTTATTATAAATGAGTTAAAGAATGTCCACAGTCACAACTGGACCTCTGTTATAAATAAAAACAAAAATGTACCAACAGTTTTGGTGTTCCCAAAGTGCCTACAGAGGTAGTTAATGAAAGTCAAAGTAATGGGAGGCTAGTGCAGGCATATAAAATTTAATAGTTTTGGAAGGCTTCAGGTGTATTAAAAATAACTCTTTTCCTGAATAATTAACTCCTTTAACTTGGTATTGAATCAATCAGCCAATTAGTGCGGTCCTGTTTTGTATTGTGGAAACTTTGGTAGTACATTAATGTACACCAACCTTTTGAGCAAGATGTTTCTGCAGTTAGACTGACTTATATATTACTTAAAGGTAGCTCTGAAGAGCATTTTTCAGCTGCACATTGCTTTCTTTTTGTTAGTTAGATGGACAGATTTGGGATGTACATCTCTGATACTGCATAATTGACAGAAAACCCTCTGGTATTTGACTGTCCAAAGAACATGAAAGGTATACTTTACTTTGCAACAATCATATTCTGTCAGATGGTTGCATTGACTTTCTGAAACAGTTGGAGAAAATTGATAGGACTTAGTGCAAATGAAACTGTTACATTTGATTTTTACCTCACGTTACCTCCCTGTGATATCAAGCAGTTCCCAATTGTACAATAAGCATATTTTGTATGGCTCTTATTCCAAATCTTTCTCTGGGGAAATCACTGGAAGTTGTGGGACAATGCTCTTTCATGTGCTGTTTAACTGCCATTGACTGAGTTTCCTGAGTTATCTTAACTAGGTGGCTTCATTTAATCCACTTCCTTTGTACAGATTACAAATTGCTGCGCTGTATCAATAGAACTAACCAGTTTTTTTCAGAAAAAAAAAACACAAACCTTTCATTTCTAAACTGTTACTTGGGAACATAGTTTTGAGGTTCCCAGTAAGTCTGTCGGGGCCTGAGCACTGTAGCTGCAGTGTATTTCTGGAAGTTGACATTAATTAGCATTCTCATTCTTTAGCTTTATTTAGCAGCATTTCTGCTCAGTGTAATACCAGCTCACTTTTTCTTCCCAGAGGTTTTTTGTTGTGCATTTCCTGCTTAACAGAATGTTTGTTTAAGTAGATACAAGTGCAGTGAATTTCCTGAAAGTTACTCATTGGGGAAATTGAAATGAAATTTTAAAATATCATTAGGAATGCAAACAATAAATTCTTTCATTTGCTGTAGGCGTCTTTAGGTTGGAATGACTAGAAAAGGTTCTGGTTAATTAGAAGTAATTTGTTAGAAACCTGAATCCTTTTTTTTTTATTTCCTAGATTAAAACTCAGTTCCCAGCTGGATGCTTATAAGTGCAGGAAATGTAATTGTGAGATGATTAACTGCAAAAAGATGGATAATTGGAGTTCATATGATATGTCAAATATGGCTAAACCAGAAGATTTTCTGCATGTTGAAAGAGATTGGCTGAAGTCTAGATTGCAGAATATTGAGCAAGGAGTGTTTTTAGAGATTAATAGTCACAGATTGCTGCAAGAGGATGGGGCAGAGCTTGACTGCAAAGAGCTAACACCTCCCAGCCCTTTCCTATTTCTTCAGGTTTTAATTAGCATGGGTTTGGGTTTGTCCTCTTCCCTTTATAGCTGTTATGTGAATTGGAGATTAGGAAACACAGTAAACATCATACATCTAAAACCAATGCTTAGAGACAAAGATATCTCCTCCTCTCCACTAGGAAAGGCTCAGCCTACCACAGGATAACAGCCCATCAGATCTAGTGGACTTGTGTATTTGAGTCTCCTGTGTTATTCCCTCCACAGTGTCTTGCCTCACAATCAGCATATTTTTTTTCTATAGATTTTTTTCTGTTTGTAAAATTTGCTTTGAGTCCTTTTTTTTGTATTTTTTTAACTGTACTGTAATAATAAATTAAAAGGTGATACATACAGTATAAACTGCATCAGTGGCATTTTGCTTTCATTATCACTCATAGATGTTTAGTAAAACAGTGCCTGGTGTTTTAAATTACTTCTGCTTTACTTTAAAATGAGAGCTTCTGTTTGAATAGCCTATTGTTCTGTTAACTACTGCATTGCACTTCAAACTGCACAGTGTTATTATAGTCACTGCATTTTGGGATCATATAAAATATTTGTTCTCTCCCTGCTCCCAACCTATAAACTTCATATCTCGATAAGGAGTTTCTAACCCTTGGAAATACTGCTTTACAAATTCAGCTAATGACCCAAATACAGCTTGTTTGTTGTGTATGAGTTGTATTAAAATAACGTACTGTATGTGTATTGTCATTAATGATATGCTCATTTTGATAATGGAGCTGCAGTCTCTTAGTATGTAGTCCTTGGGGAGATGCTGCATTTTTTTAACTAAGTATTGTTCTGGCTCCTTTCCTTGATTGGCCCAGAAATAGCAATCAGCTGGGGAGCAGGATGACATGCCTCTTAGCGATCCCTTTTATCTTTGAGATGAGTATCAACATTGTATGCTTCCTAATGGAAGTGTAATTTAATGAAATCTATTGGGTAAACATACTTCAGATGTTCAAAGGAGGTGACAAAATTTTTGCTGGCAGCCAGGACCTGGCTGGTTTCCAGCTTGCCTTTAGCTGCTATGCATATAGCATTGAGAGAGGCACTTAAAATAGGAACATAAAGTATTGTTTCTGTTGTGTTTTGGGTTGTGGTTTTTTTTTCTCTCTGTTTTCTTTTCTTAATTTTATTTTTGTGGTATTCGTAGTAGTGCCCTCTGACTTCCTGGCTTTCCTAGTAAAATGCTGTGTGAGGTCAGATTTCCCCTCTGTCCCTCAAAACGTAGATAACAGTGTTAAACTCGGAGGAGATGGTTGGCACAGAATGTGCTGCATATTGGGGAAAGGGATGGGGGGTGTGAATGATAGACACTGCTGTTAGTAGCTCTGTGAAAGAATAAGTTCCTCTGTAGACTGATAAAATTAAATATCCTGCTTTAAAGATTGTGTCAGAGTGCTTTTGTTTCATCAATAATAATTGCTGATGCAGAATTGTCCTCTATGAGGTTTATAACAGATGGCTGGGAGTGGAAGGAAAAGTGTTCAGCCTTCCACCTCCTCAGCTAGAGACACGATTACTAAAAGGAGACAGTTGTCCCTGTTACCATTGCTCCCTCCTCATAGAGCACGGTGATCCACACACAGGGACACACTCTTTGTGGTAGCAAACTTGGCAGAAAGACTGGAGAGATCATATCAGCAATGTTGTCTCTCTAAGTGGATGTTTAACTGGACAGCTGATGGATCTTATTGCTCAGATCCTAATGGTTTGGTAAACTGTGGGGGAGTGTTTGAGAGGAAATACGTTAGTGTTCATACACGTTTGAGTGTAATGAATATGTCTGTGAAACATGGGGGTTTCTTCTTTACATGGAAGGTTGAGGGGAGGTATTTTTAATTTGAAGACTTCCACAAGGGGCAGAATTGGGGGATGGAGGACGTGTCCAGAGAAAGATAAATGCAACATTGACCCTTTGCTGTTCTTTCAAGTATTGGTGGCTAAATCAGAGCTTTTCATTGTAGCCTACTTTCCTTCCTGCCTGATCCTGTAAAGAAGTCTCATTCCCAAGCTTACGTTGTCACTCTCCTGTGAATGTGTGACATGATACATTTGATCGTCATGGTTTTACTGCACTCACAAGTGAGTTCTTTGGACTGGTGGAAGTCACGGTCTGCCAACAGGGAGCTTCTTCCCAATGTTCCAACTTTGGGTACAAAGGCAAGGTCAAGCAACTGACTCTTTTTGTAGGGTTGTTGAGCTTGTGCTCCACATGGGAACAGTAACTAAGGATCAGAATGCACTTAGATGTAAAATGGAGTGAAACTTATTGGTTGTTTACAAGTAGAGGAACAAAATATGAAAGATCGAGGAAGAAAATTCAGGATATGTCAACATCTATTTCTATAACTGTAAGCTATAATGCTGATACAAAATAAATTGCAATCATACTGAACTGTCTTCATTCAAAGTGTCTGTGGTTACTCAACCAAACTGCATGTTACTTTATGCTTACTATATTTACAAACTTTGTAATGATGCCCCAAGTTTGTGCAAGACCCAGGTATGTACTTCTTTATGTGTGTGGATACATGTGCAATGTCTGTGCTATATATGGAATACACTGATGCCAGCTTAGTTTGTGGTAGTTGTGGGACACTTAAACTAAATATAATGTAAGACTATTTAATATACAAACACATTTTATTTAATTTTGAACTTGCATTGCTTCTGGAGACTGGCAAGGAGAGGCAGGAAATGGACAAAATTACAGGCAGCAGCCAAGTTTCTGTCTTTATATGTTGTGAACCCAAAATAATTAAATGGTTCACCAGACTTTCAACTTAACAAAATCAATTCATCAAAGGGTCAGACCAAAATATTTTCCAAAACAAACAGTTTGGTGGAATGGTGAAATGTCCTGGGTTTAGATCTGCTTCTTTGAAACTGTCCTTCTTGTGAAGTCCTCCTTTAAAGTGAAAAGTTTCTGTACACCTTTTGTGGACCAGCACTGTAAATTGGTGTCTTGGCAATGGCTTCAATGAAAACACCTTGAAGTGGTATCTTAGTTTCTTAATATGATTTTTTTTCTCTGTATTGCTTTCTTTAGGTACAAATAAATGCAGTGATGCAGTATTTGGGGTGAGTGTTTCGTATAACCTTTGTGGATGTGGACACAGCTTTTAAAGTCAGGTTTCAGGAAAGCCATGCTACATCTTGAGTATGGAAATACTAGATCTGTAGTGATGTGATTGTACTTCCTGTGTCTGTTTCATGGTGAAATTTGGCTTAAGGGAAGACAAGCCTTATTGGATATTTTAATTTGATTCTCCTTCACCTAATTATCAGTTGAGAGTCCAAGAGAAGGGAACTAAGTGGTGTAGGTTGGCAAAGTGGTGCTAATCAAATTTATATCCCCATTTTGCATTTAGAGGAAGGGGCTGACTTAAGGCTTTTTGCATCCTGATTTTTCTCTGAGTTTCTCTTCCACCAAAGGCATAATTAGATGGTAGTCTGCTCTCTCTATCTATTTGCCTTCATTTTATTCCTCCTGATTTGTTTCCTCCTTTATGGCAGCCCACGCTGCACCTGCTTCATGTCCCAGTGCAGAAGATTAGGCTGCTTCTGAGGCCACCATCAAAAGCTGCTTTCTCACTAGGTCTATAGGAAGATGCAGAGGCATTACCTCTGACTACTGCCATTGCCATCTTTATCATCTTTTTTCCCCCATTGTCAAGCCATCGTTTGTAGCTGCTGTAAGCTTTTACCTGTGGCAGCTTAAAAGATATAGGTTGAGATTTTTTCAGAAAGGACCCCGAAGAAGTCAGTGCTCAATCCTCAATGGCTTTCAGAGCTGAGCAGCTTAGACCTCTTAAAAATTCCAGTCTTATGTCTTTTCAGGTGGGATTTTCAGATTCTCATGTGTAACCTGTAAAAGGAAGATACATAGAAACCTGTACCTCATTTCATGATTCAGGGGGGCTTGTTTTTTTCAGATTATATAAATGCTTTTGAAATTTCATCCTTTGACAAGATCTTGTCACAAGAAACATGTTTCAGTCTTAGCAAGGTAGCATTTGAACAGCTGTGAATTCCGAAGGAATCACTTGCCATTTGGAGAATTTCATTGATATGTTTTTTTTCATATGAAATTCCAGTATAGTCAAGCAACCAATATATGCAGAGGCCTTTCAGGTTTGTGGATGTACCAGCTGAAGTAATAAAATCAGAAACTTATATATAGCAAAGCTAATCCTTAAATCCCTGGAGAAAGGTCCAGAAGTACCTCAAAGATTTGGAAGTGTTGGATGTTGCTAAGAAAGAAACGCAAGAAATTCTGTAATGTTACTTGGAGAAAATCTTTCTTTTAGGAGTGATCATCTTTTTCTGGGGCATGATTCAAGATGACTCTGCAATCTCTGAAGATGTTTGTGCTTATACAGTTCCTACTTAAAAAAAATCACTACCAAACACATCAAAACCACACCTCCTTATTCCATCTTTACTAAAAGGAATGATTTTTCCTTTTCGAAAATGTTATAGGGTAGACAGATAACAAGTTTGAAGTGGAACTGAAATTATAGCTGAGGGAAAGGTAAAATTACAGAACATAATACTGAGAATAATATTATAGGTAGTTCAGGTGATTCAGTCAGCAAAGAATAGTTCTTGTAAAATTTTCCTATAGGAATGTATTGCTAAAAATTAGAAAACTGGGATAGCTTAGAAAAGTCAATACAGTTGTACATCACATTTGAAAACTCTATCAAATGCCATAGTTTTTAGAAGACAGTGGTATCCCCAGCTTCCATAAGGGTGACTGTGTTAGATTGGACCAAAACCCCACATAGCTTCATGTTGTTTCTCCGTAAGTGAGTAAAAGATCACTGGAGAACAGTGCGAAACTAAGGCAGGTGTGTACCGTTGCTATTCTTACACTCTTCCAGCCTTTCCCAGTTGTGACTGAGAGATTCCTGAGCCAGAAATGGTATCTCAACCTAGGGCTGCATGACTAGAACAGGAATTGGTTATCAAAGCTGTGGCTCAGGATCAGGGAAACTGAAAAATCAAATTAGAAGTTGTGCTGAAGGTGAGTCAGTTGTGTTTTTCCCTGGACTCAGAGAATGATGAAGCAGGATGCACATGTGTAAATGGTGGGGGTTTTGGTGTGGGTTTTTTCATGAATGTCTGGTCACTGCTCCAGTGTGAAAGTGTAAGAACTGAACTGAAGACCTGTGGTAGCAAAAAGTATCAGAGCTGGATCTGAAGGTGGGAGATGGGGATGGTTCTGCCATGAGCAAGCCTCTTGCTTTGGACCTATTCCAAGACTCTGTCAAACTTTGGAAGGAGCAGGGGTGCACACTGCCTGCAAAATGATAGTGCATCAAATAAAAGTATGCAATTTCGGTTCATATTAAGGTTCTTTCACTTTGTTTAATTTGCTGCATCATATGTAATTGGACAGTATTATTTTGTGGGTAGAAGGAGGTCCTTCTCAAGTAGTGCTAGCAGTAAAGATTACAGTCTAGGAAGTTATCAGGGCTCTGAAGTTGTATAATGTTTTCTGCATTGCATGGATATTTATTTTTGTGTCTTAAGGCTATTATCTACTCACATTCGAGCAGATGTTTGGAATTGTACAAATGAGAATATCTATATCCAAAGATGTAATTTTAGGAAATACTTTATTACGCTTGTAACTTGCACTTCTGTTTACTTTGCAAGTGTGTGGGCTTTTATGCATAGGAGTGCCATCTATTTTCTATCTGGATAAACTTTTTGTTTTGGGCTCTAAAATACCAGCTGTAGGGCTTCCGCAAAGATGGTAAGAAGTGCAATTAATCATTTATCTGCTAGGTGTCAGCAAAGGTTCTCTTTAAGATAAATAAATTAAAAATTGTATGCATTGATACACTAGATCTTGAGGCTGTGTAGCTCAAATGTATTTGGAGGCTGAAAAGGAATTTCTAAGGATATATTCAGGGAAATAAATACTTGTCAGTGTCTAGAAGATACAGCTGCACTTCATACTCTTCATTTAATTAATTCGCTCCATTGCATTTTTCTTGATGTATGCAACTTTGAACCTCTCTTTAATTAAGAAAAATTAACAAGCTTATTGGGTATGAATAAGATTTCATAGATTTCCATTCAGCAAAGGTTTTAGAAAAAATTAAGTTACTGTGTGTGGCGTTAGAGAGAAGACACTTCCATAGAGTAGGTCAAAAATAAGAAGCAAAGGGTAAGAAGAAATTGTCAATTTTGACAGTAGAGGAAGCTCATCAGGAATGTCCCACAATTTCCTATTTGTGTTGTTCAACATATTTTTAGATGCTCTTAATACAAAGAGTTGACAAAGTTACTGGTGCTCCTAAAATATGCAAGACAATAAAAGGGAAAGCTAAATTAATTATTTCAGGAGTACTGAGCGATTAAGCATTAAACTCAGAGGTGAAGGTTATTGCTGATAAATATAAAATAATGCACCTGTTAGGCAAACAATTCTAAGATCACATTACCAATGATGGGGAAGTGTTACTGTTTGGCAAAAACATAATACAAAGACCGAACTCAATAGTACTCAAAAAATTGGACTTTAGGAACTACTAGGAAGGGAATAGAGATTGAGACAGGTTATCTCTCTACCTACATACTTTTACAACTCTTTGGTGCTTTTGTGATTACGATTCCCTGTTCCCCAAACGTGCTGTAGAAGTAGAACATAGGTCTACTACTGATAATGAAACCTCTGGAGCAGCTCAGTGCGAGGAACTGGGTAATGGACAGGAATTCTTCAGCTAGGATAAGAGGGAAGGGATATATAGAGAGATGATTACATAAATGAAGTGTCATATAGGAAGGTGCAGTGTCAAGAAGTTACTCACCATTGCTCATAATACACGTCAGGTGGCATTAATTTACTGAATGAGAGATTAAGAAGCAAGAGATAATTTTTCCACACAAGTAGTTATTAAACCATGGAAGTCATTGCTACAGAATATTGTGGAAGCCAGAAGATTACTTACTTTCAACAAACCTTTGCAAATTCAGGAAAGAAGTACCTTGGCATTCTTTAAACATGAGAGGGCATCAAAGTTGGGAAGTGCCTGATCCATAGTCCACCACAAGGTGAGTGAGCAAGGAGAGTATAGCAGACAGGGGTCAAGCACTTTGACTTCTTCTCTGGACTTCTCATATTGGTACTTAATAGATACTGAACATTAGACTGGATAGACCTTTGATATGAACTAGCATGGCCAGTCAGCTTTATAAATTGTGTTTTTTTCCTGACTACATGTGACATAGAAGAGGATGCAGTGATTTTTACAGGATTGTACCCAGGTTAGGTATAGACAGTGTGTCTGGGCTTTCTGGCTCCAAGAATGGTGAAATTTTTTGCTTAGATAAGTAGTGGTTGTTATTCCAAACTGAAAACTTGGGATCATTGCAGCCAGGGGTTGGTTTGTTTGGGGCAATAGATCAATATATTTAGCTTCAGCCTATGCAGAAAATAAATAAGACTTCCTTTGTTCTGGTGTGATCACTAGTTCTGGAAATAGTATAACTTAAGTGGGGAAAACAGCACAACTACTTATTTGGGAATATAAACAGATGGAATCTGTTTATATGTTTCTGTCTCATTCACTTTATAGCAACATTCTTGAAAAAAGCTCTGTAAATGGAAATATTTTTAAGTTTGGATTAATATGCCTACTTAAAGATAATGCAAATATTAGGCTGTACTTTTATGTGGTATTGGTTATACATAACTCATCCAGCTGGGGATCAGAGTGTTACCACTTGACTTTTGTTTTTAAAATGTAGTGCTTAAAATATATACAACAACCAACTAGCAAACTATCTGGAAATCAAAAGGTTGTGTTGAAAGGGTTTCTGTAGAATTTTTTTTAAACCAGTTTGTGGAAGTTTGAACAGAAAACCCGAACTGAAGAAATAGTTATACACTTCTCAGGCCTTGTATAAAGTCTCATGTTTATCATTAAATATCACATGCCATTTAAGAATTCATGTGAACTATTACTGTTCTTTAGTTAGATATAATTTTTTTTAAGTGCTCTGTTAGTAGTGCAATTTTTTTTTGTCTGAAGTAGTATTTAGTGGACCATGGAGTGTGACAATGGAGTTCACTGAGATTGGTAATTTTTTAATATAACTATGCAACTGCACAGTAAGCCTAGTATTTCCCCCTTAGCTCTTCTATTAATGAGAAACAGTGTTGTCTAATATTACTGTGTTACTTGTAATTCAGTAGGTCTCAAATAACTCCCTCAGGCCTGGTGGCCATACTGTCACAGATGCTTTAAAGTCAGAAAGATGTCCTCTCTGCACAAAGAACTTCAGTATCTGACCTTTGCATTGGCTTTGCTAGTGAAGGATATGCCCACACTGATGGTATCAGGTTTATGCAACAACACAATTGTGTTATGTCTTTTAAAATAAGGCAGTATTTTATTTTCCTATGTTATGCTGCTAATAATTGAATTTAAAAACTAAAACCGAAGTAGTTGATCTTTAGACTTTCAGCCATGTTCCTCTACTAGTTGCTGTGTCAAAGAGTGTATTGATGCATAGCTGGTGTTCATATATTTCCTGCTCATTCAATAGGAAAATATGATAGGAATGCTGTCACTGTGCAGTGAGAAAAGTTTGATATTTTTCCCAAATCAAGTCCCGTTAGGAAGAACTCCAGCCATTGAGATTTGAATGGGTTCGTTTTGTTAAGTTCTGTCTTGCCAGGAAAGTTGCTTTTTTACATTTTCTGTTTAAAAAGTAATCAATTGATCAATCTCTTCCCATCTCCCTCAAATACTTGTTTACCAAAGGATTTCTTCCTGTGCCGATTTTACAAAGTTCAAGTCAAAAGATGCAGGTAGATCTTGTGTACTTACGCTTCAGCTTCTGAATTCCAGATTAAAAAATCATAACTCCACAAAGAAAGTATTAAAACTTCAGATCTTGGCAGAATAGTATTTTTCCCAGTATATGAGAAAAAGACAATGGCCACAAGAAGCAGGTAGCTGTGTGCTTCTGTGCATTGCACAGCTTCTATCAATACAGTTTATATAGTGTTCCACAGCTTTTAATCTAAAGACATGTTACAGTTTTCTTAAATCCATCTATTGATTGTAAATCAGGCAGGTATAGATTGAATAGCAAATAGTCACCATCACCATCATAATTTTAAATCAATTTTGTAACAATGTGAAAAAATTTTTGCACTGCCAAATGCCTTATTTAATATCACAGGAAATAATGAAATCATCATTCAAAATTACATTAGTTTTGCTTTTTTTCATCTTCCATTTACTAAGCAGGACTAGAATGACATAAGTATCTATCTGTGCGGGTATATTGCCTGTATTATGTATGTTATCTTCCATTTTGCTCTTTAAATACATAGTTCCCTTTCTAGACTTGTTCTCTAATGTGGTTTTACAGAAAGTTGACTCTAATACAAAGAGGGACAAAGGCTGGCATTACATCTGTGTGCTGGCCATTACACTAATTTCTCAAAATGTATGTAGGATTTGGAGAGCAAAGGGGAAGAGTGGAACAGTGGAAGAGACTGTCTTATATGTACACTTACTCCTGTAAGATATGAAATATGACCATCAAGATTTTAGGTTAATCATGGTAGCATCCGACAAAAAACATTGATTGTGTGGTATTAGGACCAAGGCTAAGAGGCTGAGTATCTGTAACTGCTCAAGCCTCAGTTAAACCTGTTTTTCATCTCTCTATGTTTTTAAAAGTAAATTTCAAAGTGACATGACTACTCTGTATTTTCTACAAAGCCAGACCATCACCGTTTTAGTTAGTATTAATTATTTGATTAAAGCCTTACATTTATACCATTATATGCAAATTAATTTATTAAGATAGAAGTTGTTATAGGCCTTTTGTGTTCCACTGCTCACTCTTTTGTGCTGGTTCTGTGTAAGGTTTCTCTGAAATGTCTTAAAATGATGGGAGGGGGTGGTTTGTAATAAGTTCTGACACTATAACTTTGAAATCACAATATACATTACACAGATAATGGAATAGTCCAACAGAAATTAAATTAAAAATATATTTCTACTTGCAGAATACTTTTCTAGTATTACTTGTTTGCTAAGAGTATATTAGGGAAGCATTTTCTGTAAATTTTACCAGGAGATGACTTTCAAGAAGATAAATATTGCTTTACTTTTTACTTGAGTTTGTACACTCTTTCTATCAGTGTAGTTATTGATGGTTTTGTTTATTTTTATTCTACCTACGTAGAGAGGTTTTTTTATCATTTTATGTCTATAAGTACTCAATGTTACATTATTATTTCACATCACTTTTTTGGTATCATAATTTCTAAGGTAAGAAATTATAGTCACAAAGACAAGATTGGAAATTCTTTTATTGGTCAGGAAAGGAGGTGGAATATAAGTGAACATGCTGAGTTTTTCAGCAGAGTTAAAAAACAAAACTAATCCCAAAACCATTGCAAATGGCAGAAAAAGAAACAGAAAAAAATTATTTAGACAAATTTCGCTCCAATTACCTTGCAGATGAAAGTTTCTTTTTTAAGTGCTGTAATCCATAAAAGTAAAATAATTCCTAGTTCAAATGCTAAGGTCTGTGAGCATACTACCAAGTTTCAGGGGGAAACTGTTTCCAAGGTCTTTTCATGAATGGTGTGTTATGGAATGGAGTCACTCAAAAAGGAATAATTACAGAGTGATCAGAAGATTTCTTTGAAAAGATTGTGCTAGACCTTCTGTGTGGTTTGTGGAAGAACAGAAATCAGTTTTGCTCCTAGGGTGGGCTAACAAAATGTATTGTGTTTTTGCAGCTACTTCTATCTTTGCCCCAAAAGATGCATACATCACCTTGCAGTGCACTCAGCCTCTGTAAGGTCATTGCCTAGAAAGCAGATCTGGGAGTTGTTAGAAGTACAACACACTGATGCACCATTTGACCAACCACAAAAGTTTAGTTTTGAACTCTAATGAGTCTTTGCTCATCTCATGTCTTAACACTACCAGTTGTTAAGTAATTAATTCCTCTTTGATTGTACCTCTTTATGTGCTTTTATAAACTTATTGTTTTTATTTTGTGTTGTATTTTATTTGTACTCAGCCTCTTTTTGTTTCAGAGCATAGAGTTACCAGAAAGAATTAATTCGAGGAACACTTTTCCACCCTTTGTATAGTGCTCATACTGAGGATCTGTGATCTGCAGTAATTCTTATTCATTTGGAATATAGTAATTTGTTCCTGTCAGCACAGGGCCTGGTTTGTTGTTTTAAATTGCTGACTTTTGTTTTTGCTGGCGTGCTCCCCAATACAAATTGAACATCTGACAAAAATCTATTTGTATGACAGTTCAGTCGAGATAGGTGCTCTGTGTTGCCTAACAGTACAATTTGGGGTCCCCAAGATAAAAGTTGACTGAATGCCAAGATTCTAGTAGAGCTTGTTTGTGCAGATAACAGAGGAAATCCATATTCCTCAGGTCTGTAAATCAAACAGACAAAGGAGAAATATGTATGCACGCCATTCTCTGAGATAGTGGACTGGTAGTTTCTTCTTAGCGGCAATGGGGACTATCTAACCCCTGAGAACAAGGGAACGCTGACACCAGGATGTTCCTATGTGAAATCAGAGTGATTAGAGAGTCTGAGAATGCTTCTCCCACTATAACAGAGAGTGCCTAAATAAATTGATTCAGTGGATCTGGTTTGTGGCTTTATGGCAATCTCTGTACTTATGGGGTTTTGTCTCTTTAGACAAAGTTGATCCATAATACGGTGGAAGAGGAAATCCAGCCTCTAGGTCTTGACTGTGTTTTCAAGAGTGATACAGACAAATGTGCCAACCTTAGTGGCCATCTATGGAAATACTCTTTAGGAAAACACATACTGCTTTCTAATGATCCCCTGCAATGATTCTTTCAGGATATAATAAGCTACTGAAATATCTTCTTTTTGATGAGGTGTTTAGATCAAAAATTTGAAATATAAGCTAGGAATCCTAATGGCCTAGCAAACACTTTTTGATAAAATATTTTCTGAGATACAATAATTGCTTTTCATTCTCCAATAAAAATATCCCCCAAGTTAGCTGCATGCAACTGTACCTCCCATTTTTGCTGCTTCACTATGGAGTCTCTTACATTTTGGAGTTAATGCTCAAGTATCACTCTTCTGGTTTTTCTGCAGGACAAGATATTTCCCAGGTTGACAGCCATCCAAACCATGAATTTAGTCTTGAACACTTCTTGCTAGTTAAAAAGTGTTACTCTAAGGGCCTCTTTATGGGCAACTTGTATATACTTTAATGCTTGGAAATTTTCAGGATATATTTGAGTATGAAATAACTATCATTTTATGTAAGGATTTTTTTATTACTCAAATGTTAGGAATTAACAAAAATTAATTCCTGATCCATATACTTATAAGTACCTCCTGAAAGACCCTAATACTTATTTTATACTTTAGATTTACTCATCTGTTGATTCAAACTGTGATCATACATTTTTTTTTGCAAAATCTAGGTAAATAAATAAATAAGAACATGAATGGTTTGTTATACAGTGTGTTCAAGATCAGCTTGAACAATAGTTTGCTGGTTTTCGTGATCTTTCAGACCGAAAAGCATCTCACCTGTTAAGTTCTTTCTTACCTTTTATTGAACTTTCTCCACCTCTCTTGCAGAAAGGTTATAACAAAATACTCCCAACATGCAAACCAATGTTCAATAAATTTTTAAAACAAGAGTATTTTGATAGATTTTTATCATCCTGCTGCCACTAGATGCCTTGTAGTAGCAGTGGATAATGGCAATGGACAGATGACAGCATGGTCACTTCAGGGTGACCACTCCTGTTTGGTTTATGGTCCTGTGGGGGACTTGAGAGGGAGAGTTTAGGATAAGACCCAAATGTCTGAGCAGAGGGAGGGAACCAGTAGGGAGTGGCTAAATGAGTGGTGGGAAAGGGAGCAAAATATGATGTTTTGTCACACTTTGAGCTAGAAAGAGGTAAGTATGATCACACCAGTGAAAGCATGTGATAAACTGGGGTGAGAAGGTACAAGCTGTGAAAAGTGTAAGATGGAAAATTGATGAATGATAGGGAAAGGGAAAGAGCAACAGGTACATAATCTGAGATTTTAGTAGAATGATTGCTATCACTTTGTGAGAGTTCATCCTGAGATTACTGCATACATTTGAGTCTTTAAATTTATTGCATAAATTTGAGACTAAATTTGAGTCTCTGAATGCTTAGGAATCAAAAATCCAGATATGTTCTACATATTGGGATTTTTTTTCCTTCCCTTCCATATATTCTTTCCACATTGGTTTTGCATGTCAGGTTCATGAATTGGAGTTGAAACTATTATGTTTGCCATATGCTATCAAACTTTGTTTTTCTTTGTATCAGATCATCTGTATTTGATGCTAACAGCTTTGTTATACCAGAAGTTTCTACACTGTGCCATGCAAGAACAGCTGGTGGGGTGGAGGGACAGATGTTTGGTCAAATGGTACTGGGCCTTTCTTGCACTTCAAAGGAGCTGAGCAGAGATATAATATGACTGTAGAGTATAGTTCTGTTTTTCCAATATGAATAATTTCAATATTTGCCATATTTTATTAAGAGATTGGGAGAGCAAATGACCTGTATGAGCAGAAATTGGAAAGTAATTCTTACTGTGGAGTTCACCTTGTAAAGATGAGATCCTATGTATTAAATTCCTATTGCAAATACATACTCCATGGAAGAGATGCTACAGCATTCTGTGATACAAATTAATTCCTTTTGGTACTTTAATCATTACCTTCTTTGTTTGGAACTTCAGGGTTTTTTAAATGAAAAGTGGGATAACTTTTGAATTTAATCTTTGCCGTAATATTGAGATCTGAACATCTTTCTTCCTGTGCATGAATGCCTGTTCAGTTGCTATTTAAATAAAAGAGGTATTATGTAAACAGTAACCATCAAGGTTTATTAAGTATGAAGATCATAGATGTACCTCAAACTCCCCGAACTGCTGATCATCATAAACTGGCTACATTTACTGAAATGAGAATCATTCCATCCCTGCTCTGTTCGTTAAGATTTCCCCTTGTTATCCATTAATGGCCACTATAGGAGGCAGTACAAGTTCTGGTCTAATTGAAGCTTTGACTGATGTAGCAGTCTTTAGGCAGTCATACATAAAGTGAGATTTTCCTTAAGGTTCACACTACATTGCCTTGACAGTGAAAATCTAGGCAGCTATAAACAAGATCAAGAGAAATGTGTAAACATTGTTGGTGACAACATAGGAACAGGGACAAAACAGAAATACTCAGTGAATTTTTTCAGTTTGGACATCAGTATTTCCTAGTGTTTCTTATTATTCTTTGTGTGGTACGTTGGTCTAGTTAGAAGCAGAATTTCTGACTGTGCTACAGATAACAGGAAAAACAACAAGTTAGCTGAAGCTTGTCTATCAGGAAAACACTTTAAATGCCAAATATTTTATAAATATCAATATTTTGTGTAAATATACTCCCTTTCCCTTACACTGTGTTACAAAGTTTAAGTTCTGAAGAAATGAATCAAGTAGGGGATGGGTTAGCATGGCTATTTTACATATAGATATGTGCACTACAGTAATATTTTTTCATCCATTTTATGCACTTTTATAAATGAATATTTTAATAAGTATTTTCACTGAATGGGGAGACTGAGGAACTCAAATGAAGAGGCAGTACAAAAAGGAGGAGGACTTTGGCATGATAAATTAGAGGTAGTGGATTAGTTACTGACTTTTATCTCAGGTAGTGTAAAGCAAGAACTGCTCATCATCAGCTTGTGATAAAACTAGAAAATGCCATGTCTGAGCATTGGGCTAGTATTTTACCATATTAGCTATTGATTTAACACAGCATGAAACAACTGGTGCTGTCCCAGTAGTGCCTGGTGGGGAGCAGTGAAAATACAGATTTACTCCCCCTTCAGTCTGCTGCAAACTTCAAAGTCAAATTGTGGCCACTTAACTACTAAAATTACTAAACTCAGACAATTTTTCTCTTTTTTAGAGGAGGCAGCATGTCTGTGTGTAAGTACATATGTTCTAAAAGGAAGGAAAGGAATCCCAGCTGCGTCACGTCAGGGCAAAAATGACAAATTCAGGGAGCATGAACAGTAAGATGCAAATATTAGTTTTAACTGGGCTGTGTTATACAGAAAGTGCTTTCCATTTTCCTTTTCAGTAATCAACAGTTTGAGCTAATGTGCTTATGGTCTAAAATACTTGCAGTGAAATACACAGAATGATTACCATATGGGTGTATTTGTGTGCAAACCACCATTATTACACCACGTTTGTTCTTTGCATCAAACATTATTTTATTTTTTATTTAATGACAAAGTCAGAAATTATCCTCTGCTACTCTCATTGAATAGAGTTTTTCATATTGTGATTAATATTCTTAGGGCTCAACTGAAAATTTCTTATCCTGTGTATTATTTTCAGAAATTAAAAATCAATATATGAGTGGAAAGATGCTGCTGAGAGTGTGCATGATCAGTGAAAAAAAGGACGGTGTCTAAGAATAGATTTTTATGCACTAAAAAGTATTTTTGGAAAGGTCTGCTTAAGTTTCTTTGGTTTAAAATAGATCCTATCAGAGTAGCACAAATGTAGATGGGACAATTCATCTGCCTTGGAAACATCTCATTCATGCCTGCCCTCATTCTGGGTGTCCGAAATGAGACCTGTCTTTATGGCTTCATTTTGGTTTTTATTCTTGGAGTTCACAGTAGACAAAATGTATAATTTATTAATAGAACTGAGCTCTGTAGCAAAATTGTACTTTTAATTGGAAAGCCTAAAAAAATGCTGTCTTTCCTAGGCTTTGCCTACTGTTAGAAATCCAGGGAGTTGGAGAACTGAGAAAGATGATGGTAGTTTTCAAGAACGGCAGCTGGTTCAGCCCAATTATAGATTATCATTACAGTTCCTGATCTCTGTAGTGTGAGGCCAGAGAATGTAGATAGAGACTGATAAAGGCAATTAAGTATCAAATGGAGGAAGGAAGTGAAACTTGGATGCTTTTTTCCTGGGAAAGGGAGAAGCTGTTGGAATGTACCAGCAGATGTCTTGTTACTGTTAGCAATGGGAATCTAAGCTCCAGATGGAAATACCGGCTGAAACAAAGATATTTTAATGAACGTTTAATGTTTTGGTTTACCTGAGATGTTTATCATCCTTCACCACGAACTAATTAGTGTGAACTAATTAGCTGAAAAATCTTAAGCCTCCTTAAGATTTTTTTTTTCCCTCCCTGACTCACTGTCTTTGGGAACATACTCTTTAAAGGTTGGCACTCATAGTATAAACTTCTTCCTTTGGAGGAAAATGTCTCCATGTTTTCATTTTCTCGGTTCATCTTTCTGTTGGTCCAACACACTGGAATTTATCTTCCATCTCCAAGATTTAGAAAACACTTCTGTTAATTACACCCTTAACACACAGCATAAAGTCTTTGGATCACAAAACAGTCTGAAGTACGTGATCCTGATGTGTAGTTGCTCCTGGTCCTCTAAATAGCATTGGGTGGATAAATGAGGTTGATTAAAAAAGAAAAAGAACAAAAGCAAGCTTTTAGTAAAAAAGGAACCACTGTAATATATGAGTTAGGTCATTACAGCAAGAGCAGTTGAGATGACCAATGAAGATTTCATAAAAGAAACATGAGCTTGGTGATGTGCTTGAAAAAGGCACTAGGAGTTCTCTGTTCCATCATTATCCTTAACAATTTTCCCTAAAAGGTAATTTTTCAGAGAAACTTGTAGCTCTTACATGTATGCTTATCTACATGTATGCATCTACCAGTTCTATATGCAAAGATCTGCCACAGTTAAACCATTTCAAAATAAGCTTATTTTTGTAGCCTAGTTATGCTGATCTTTAAAACAAAGTTATGCAGGTCTCGCAGAGACTTCTGTAGAAGAACAGTAGCCTATAAGACATTAGTGACTCACATGACTTTTTAAAGTCTGTTTTAGGAGTGAAAGTCTTCTGTGATTTGATGTAGAGACTGAACACCCTTAAATAGTTCTGCAGGTTAGCTTGAACAGGAATTGTGGATCAGTTTATCTGTGAACAGAACTGACTTCATTTTGGCTGTTCCTCTTCTTTTCATGTGGATGTTTTGTTGAGACCACAGTCTGGACATGTCTGTTTTCGCTCGAAGTCCAAGTGTGAAGCTTTGGTATAAACAACAGAATTTATCCTACTTAGCCCCCCATCACCCAAATAAATAGTCAGTTTATGGGTTACTTTGAGTCTGCATCACGTGTGTTTTTACCCCTAAGATATCTTTATTTTTAAGCTGTGTCTGAGTCGGAGAGAGGGTGTTCCCCTGTCTCCAACCTTGCTCTTGCCTTCTCTTCCAGCATTGCTGATTGAAATGGCTGTGGTAAAGAAGGGTCTGCAAGTTGCAATCTTTGTCAACAAATTAGGCCAATATGTGCCAATGTTTCCTATACGTATCAAGGCAAAAAGCCCTAACACCAACCAACTTTTAATTTAACAGGCTAGATTATCAGACTGCTCTTTGAACATGCATAGGGTGGTTACAAGGAAGCACTAGGCTTTTGGTGAAAGCGAATCTGGGAGGGAATGAATTTGAGTGATCTCATGCACAATTTAAAGGAATGTCTATTGACAAATAGACAAATTGGTTAACAATTGACAAGTTGGTTAACTCAGCCAGCTGAGTAGATGTGTAAAGATAGATTTTGTAATGAAAGACGATAGTTTAATAATGGTCATTTGAAGGAATCAATGGAAAGGGGTTGGATGAAGCACTGAAATTAGAGTACTGAAAAGCATATTACAGGGGCAGACAAGCAGCTGTAGGTAACAGTAGATAGTGAAATAACTGCAAGTTGGCAGTGCAGAAGGCACACATCACTCTGTTGGCCTGCAGAGATGTTATGGTTAAATTTGAAGATAACCCGTGCAGCAGCTGATGCCTGGCATATATTGAGGTTATGGTACATGAGTAAAATGGCTGGCACTCTGTTGTGCAGAGTAACCCAACACTGAAGGCACCTTGGAGAAACAAAATTCCAATGAAATATGTATATGTAGAGACCAAGATTTAGTAATGATATGTGGTAATTCGAACAAGCAAAAAGTTGAGTGGTTATAATTCAAAAAAAAAAATTGATTTATAGACCAGGCTAAGGGGAGTTATTACTTGTTATGTTGGGAGAATGCTGTCCAAGCCCAAGCAATACTTACCTGAAGTTTTCCATGCTTGGATTTACTCTTGTATTTCATTATATTAGTCTTTGGTAGATGTAGTCTTAAATGGGAAGGGATGATAGTGAGTTTTTGAGCATTCTCTAAAAAGTAGAATGAGGCAGAAGTCAGTTAGTTCCAGCCTTTTGAATTTTGAAAAATCTTTCCATTTCTAGGTTATAAAGTTTAAAATTCAGAGCTCAAGTAAATAAAAGCTGGTTTTCTAAATACAGATAGGAATACAATAGGAGTCATCCTCTGTTACTCCATAAATTCACAGAAACAATGAATTTCAGTTCACAGGTCACCTGTTTTCGTCCCTACCCACAGCCCATGCAATGTAGCAGTTGTTCAAGCATCTGCCATGTTGGTGACATACGTGGTCCCCTGGTCATGAGTTTGAGGTGGAAGTAGTTTTGTGGGCAGAAGCTGCCATTTTTCATGACCAACATGTGTTGTATCCTCGTGGGAGTTTGCTTGACCTTCCTCCCTGCCCTCACCCCATAATGGAACCAAAAGTGTGTTTGATGAAGATTATTGAAAAGAAGATTTATGGACCTGTGGCATCTGTTTAAGATGGGTGATAGTATCTCTGCATTAATTTCACATTAGCACTTGAGGTTTGATTTCTCTCCACCGTTGTAGGAAGCTGTTGACACTTGGCAGAGTGGCAGAACACGGGTTTTGAGTTGTGTGTTTCTCTTTCAGAGTTGCCTGCAGCCTATTCCCTGTGCATGCAGGGAGGGAGGCAAGTCCGGGGGTGGCTGAGACATTGACTTTTGCCAGCTGACACATACTGTTGAATTGATTCTTTCAATCAGAAGTTTCAGTGGATTTGTAGAATAGTTTTTGTTTACTTTTGGACAGAAATGTATCGGCTTTAGGGTTTTTTTTATTTTCTTAAGGAAATGCTTGGAAGTCTGGCATTGCATCAGGTTGTATATTAGCACTGTGTAATAATTTTCCTGCTTCTTACACCCAACTGCTAAACACTAAGCTACTTAGGAACAGGAAAACCCCTTTGGGATTACAGTCTGAAGTGTCTAGTCTATTGTTCCTGGATCACCTCTGCAGAGAGATGTAGAAGTTTTGAAAACTGATGTTTGAACACAATTTTTAATTCAATTTCAATTTTTTTTATTAGGAAACGTTTTATGTTTGTGTTTAAACATAAGCTTTAAGATTGTTAAGTAGGATCTCTTATTTTTCCTCTGAATTTGTTAAACTGTATCTTGTCCATTTCTGCTCAGCAAAAAATACTTAAATACTTATTCCAAAAGGCGGAGATGAATGTGTATATTCTGCAGTATTTAGCTATCCATTTGAGAATCAGGTCACTTTTTTCACCTTGCTTTTAGCGAGAGCAATGGCAAAAATGACTACTCTCAAAGAACAGAAAATAAAATCTAATTTATTCCTGCAAATTATTTTTGGTTATGTTAATCTTGAGTATTTATTTACATCTAGAGCAGGGCCAAACCGTGAAACAGATGCCTGGAGATTTTTTTAAAACATTTATATATACTAGGAAATGCTAATGAATTTTGTATGAAAACAGATGTTTGTGGATAAATAAGCCTTTTTGTTTATTTACGGGTATTCCACAAAAAAATCTGTTTAATCCGTTCTTAAAACATTGAGCCTGAAAAATGGAGAGGTTGGGATGAAAGGATTTGCTGGGTCTTTTGTCTGAAACGAACCTAGGTTTGCTCATTTGTTTGGGGGGCTGCTTAGCATTTAGGAGGGAGAAAGCTATTCTTCAGTTCATGTATGAAAATGTACAATACTTTATATCAATTATTTGACTGATTGCTGGAAGTGCGTTGAAGTGAAGGGGCATAGGCTAGTTCTGGCCTTCACTAATGGGAACATTTCAGTTTGTGGATGGTAATTAAAGTATAGAATGCGGAAAATTAGGCCAAAATTGAATAGAAATGAATAAGTATGTATTCTGTTGTGCAGATGTTGGAAACAGATTATTTTGGATCCCTCTTTCTATCTACATCTTATTTGGTTACCATGTAAAATTCGGTCAGACACCATGTAGATTGTTTCTCTTCCCATTACCTTTCCTGTTTTTATGTTGTGATGTATCTGTATAGGTAGTAATTTAGCAAAATATCCTGTCTGCCAGGTGTGGGAACTAGCTGATTGTATTGTAATACCAGATCATTACTTAATTCATATGCAACCTAGCCTAGCACATGGAAAGCATTATAAATCTATTTACAGTGTGGCTGGTCTGATGATAACATTGTATTAAATTCCCAGGTGAGGCAATTTAAGCAATTGCTTTGCCATGTGTAGGCCATGGAAATTAACTTCTCATATGCTTTAGTAATAGACGAACTTCATTGGTATGCTCAGATTAGTAGTATAGCAGAATTCTTACAGTCTGGTTACGTGTACCCTGCTTCACATGTAGAATCATACAGGGGGGTGGTACTGCAGATCACAGATCTTAATTAGTTTAAGCTGAGTTAATTCATTTCAATTCTAATTTAGCTGGGCTTGCCCATGAAGACATTCAGTTCTATTGGGAAATGTTAAGGCTTGGGTCAAGTAGACAGATTGTTTAAAGCCAAATTGCCAGACAGAACTGAGCAAGTGTATCTGTTTGAACAGGGCTTTAAGGAAATCACCCAATCGGTATGCAAAAATCCTGTTCATAAACCAAGAGAGGTCTGCTTGGAATCAGAAATTCTTCCTTGTCAGAAGGTCTGGGTACTGTAGTACATTTAAAACAGCCCCTGAAACTTTCTCTGTCTTGAAGTTCTTGTAGAAAGTAGCTTAACCCTTTTCTGTCACCGTGTGTTTGGGCACATGGTACATTTGAAATATATCCACTGAGCAAAAGCACTTGTGTGCTTAGACTTTTTGTCTAGATATATACAAGAAAATATAAAATACAAGGAAAACTTCAATATATGACAGACCTTTACAGACAAAAACCTGCACACAGAACCTCTTAAACCTATATTGAGCTGCCCAGAAATGCCTTGGATTACAAACTCTGTAAAGCTTCTGTCTTTTCTAGAAACATACATATAAAGCACCAGTAGACAGTGGTAACTGACAACTAAGACTAAAAATGTTGACAATTTCTTGATTTGCCTGGTTAGCTTATGTATAGAAGTCATTAACTATTTATAAAATGCATTATGAATTGGGTTCCTTCAAACTGTAGCAGAGTGTGTGACATTTCCAGCTCAAACTATCATTCTTGCATTTGGCTAAAGTACGTATTTATAAACAGCTGATAGTTATGAACTAAAAAAAAATATAGAAAATTGTTTAATTACTGAGTTCAGACAAGCCAAACTAATTTGTATAGCCACATTTGGAAGTGTTAACCAATAATACTTTAATAAAAATAAGAATAGTAATTCAAGATATTGATATTTTGGACAAATCCTTAAAGAATAAATGAACACTTTAGTTCAAAGGCCTTTCCTTTTATATTATTGATTCATTTGGAAGTGAAACTGTGATCAAAACTAGTATCAAATTATTTATTGATTATGGCAAAGAGTTGTAACTAATTATAGTCAAAGTATTATTTCTTTTAATATAATTGCTGATTTTCAGATCATGACAGATTTTTGCAATAAAAGAACAATGATACAAATATATTTATTAAGTTCAGCGGTGATGATATAAAGATTATAAAAGGTCTCTTAAAATTGTATTGCTATTTAACATTTATTTCTTTTCCATAAAGTATATGCTTTTTCCTTTCTCCCATGCTGGCTCTTAAGAATGAGAATATCATCCAGTTAAATCTTTCAAATAAATGATGTGTAACCAAGGACCATCTCAGTCCCTACATATTATTAGGCAGCTTGTTCACTGGAGAACAAGCTCATGGAGCATCATGTTCCTCATCTCAGTCTAATAATTATAAATACATTCAACACTAACAGAATCAATGGGGCTGAGTCATTTTGTGAAATTGGGAGAAACTGTACAATTGAACTACTAGACCTCAAATGAAGTCTTAAGATTGAATCTTAATCAGACAAGAAGATTAGATATTTATTGGTATATATTTGTAATTTCCTTCCTTATTTGATGTGTATCAAATAAAAATTGGAAAATAATATAATTGAGCAATCTATGCCAATTTGTTGGCTTTTTGGTGAAAAAAGAGAAAAACAAAACCTATCTCCATATGATATTCTTGCATACTGTGGAATGTTTTAGTCCCCCATAGTGATGAAATGAATAATTTAAACAGGCAGCTCTGATACCACAGCCTGTTTAAAGGTTCTCATTTCCTTTAATGCAGTAGACTACTTTAGCTTGGTTAGTATGAAACTGTGACAGCTGAGATCTCCAAAAGATTTGGCACAATTCACCTCATGTCGTAGGTCCATGGTATGCTTTGTCCTTTCTACGTCTGTAGCTTTAGTACATAATGTAGATCTGAACACTGGCAACTGAGTCACAAATAGGTAAGCTTTGTAACGATGATATTGGTTATAAAGGGTGAACTACACAGGATTAAGAGCTAACATATTTTGCTGTGAGGTGACCAATACAAGGCTTACTCCACTGCTAGACCACATAACGGGTGACCCACTTCTAAACTTCTTTGTCACAAAGGTAGTGAATTTCCCTATGTTCACTATAATTTCTAGTGAGTTGTTTCCTGCCCCTTAGTCTCAAAGAAGTCTTTTGGCATGATGGTCCAGTTAGGGAAGATTTGAGGAGGGTTTTGTTTTTTCTGAGTTCCCGCTGGTAGTCACTACCGTGGCAGGGTGTGAGGGAAGCTCCCATCGGTAAAGGAAGGCCCTGCAGCTTAGTTCTTGCTACTCTTGGGTTTTTTCCTCTGATGAAGTATAAAAATGATCATAGCCACTCTCAAAAAAAGAAAAAAAATAGAAAATATGATAAAAACTCTGTCTCTCTTTTAATGGTAAATATTAACTGACTAAGGACCTGTTATTTGGCTAACAGAGAAATTGAAAGCTGGGCTGATGTTCTCATTATGGACTTCTCTGTTGTTCCATTGAATGCTGTGCTACCCTGGTAATCTTCAGACATTTGCTTTCCATTGCTTGGCACTTGTTCTAGTTTAGAATCCACATGATCAGTTCATGAGCAAATCTGATGCTCATAAGTTGTGAATAACAACTGTAAGGATGCTATGAATGACTGTCCCAGTTTTGTGGTGTTTCCTCGAACTGCTGTAAACCAGTGTTTCCTTGTCCTGTTGTTTTCTCTCCTTTCTTTTGCCCTTTAATTTCTTGCCCTTTCCCAGTAGGCCTTCATAGCCTTAGCAGCATAGAGAACACTTGTTTAATTTTTTACATCTTTAAATGCAATCAGGTATGTCAAATGTGTGTTGTTTGGGTTTGATTTATATTAGTCATATGGGAAAAACTCAGTCTTCCTTTCCTGTTTAGTGGCATCACTGCAGTGTTATGTTGAGTTCTGTGTCCAGCTAGCAAGTGTTCTTCAAAAAAATATGTTTGGTTCCTGCCCTGGCTTTTCTTGATTGCTTCTGATATTATTGTATATCGCCTCTCTGGTTACTCCATTAACATAACTGGGATCACACGTTACTTATCCTGAGCTTCACTGAAGCTGCTTTCATCGCTGCAATGTTGAGGGTGTGACTGTCTTAGAAATTCTAAAGTTTTGCCATGCAGATTTGTCAAAATACAGCAGCTGAAGAACTTTGTAATAACTTTTACTTGCAGATTTTTATTTTTTTTTATATCAAATAGGTATCCATTAGGGGGCTCTCGAGGTTTAAGATGATCAGCCTTGATACCAATGGCTTCGGAGCTTTACTTCCTAACCCTTTTTTCTTTTTGTTTTACAGAAAAGGTCACGAATCGCCTACAGTGATGAGGTGCGGAATGAGCTCCTAGGGGATGACGGGAATTCCTCAGAGAACCAGGTAGGATGCTAATCAAGAAGCCCTAGTGGGTGGCTGGAGGGTGAAGGAGGTCACTGGCACACTGGGCTTCTCAAGCTGCTCCTTAACAGCATTAGCAACAACTCATGTGGAAGTGATACTATTTAATGCAAAGCTGGGGTCTTAATCAACTTCAAAATGTTTCTTGGAGATCTTACATTTAACCCTTTAACTTGTGATCACTGTCTGCTATCTTAAAAAAAATCTTTTCTTCTCTTTTCTTTATTATTTGGTACTTAAGAAATAACTTGAAACACGCTGTTTGCCGACAAAGCCAAGGTCTTCACCTCAAACACATGTAAAAGGAATAAAAAAAGTACATAATGCAGCTTTGATAATAATGCAGTATAATTAAATCAACACTGGCAGGCAAAACAAATGAAAGTGCGCTCACAGAATTAGGCAGTTCCCCACTCAGTTTCCTTGTGTGATTCCTTCCCTAAACAGATTTTCTCTTCTTGTACCAAAAACACAAGTTGTACTAATAAGAACATGCTTTCATAATGCATGTTGTACCAGGATGCAGAATGCTATCCATCTCTTTTAATGAATGAA
Source organism: Pipra filicauda (assembly GCF_003945595.2). NCBI lineage: Eukaryota > Metazoa > Chordata > Aves > Passeriformes > Pipridae > Pipra > Pipra filicauda. The sequence continues at coordinate 453,103 of NW_024104325.1, read as the reverse complement.
AGCTTGATAATCCTGAGGCTTTCTTAAAATCTTGTAACCAAATTGTTATTCTGGATACTACAGTGAGGATCCTGCTAAACTACCCAAAATTACAAAGGCAGTGTTTTATTCAGGAGACTTTGACCTACCTGTTAATATTTGTTCTGGGGCTGAAACTTGTTTGACACTTTGAAAGCAGAATATTTCTTTTCTTTTTGAAAATTATGTCTTCAAAGTTGTACCTTTTGAATTAGAATTTAGCCAAAAGTTTTCTTAAATGTCAGATTGCCTCTTCTGATGATATAGAATCCAAATTATTTTATAGTGAAAGTGAAAATTGTTTAAATACTTACTCAAGAAATGTGATAGTAAATAAGGAAATGGATCACAACAATGTTCTGAAATTTTCTGTATCTTCTATACCTGCAGTATAAGCTCAACTCCACTAAGAACGGAAAAAAAAAAGACTTGGAGACTTACCCGGTAAAATGACTTTCAAAACACAGACCTTGTTACCCTTATCTTATGCAGTATTTTAAATATGCTCTATAAGTTTTAAGCTTAGACTTTAATTCATACATTAATGAAAGCATACACAGGATACAATTTATCTGAAGACACAAGACTAGAGTAGAGCAGCTCTGATATCTATGTGAAAAGTTAAATTTAAAAGATGTTAATCTTCATATTTATATATTACAGCAAGGGGAGATTCCAAAATTTGAGTAAAATAAAGAGGGGGTTTTATCCCAATAATAAATTTATGGAGAAGGTGATTTTAGGAAAAAGAGTTTCATAGTCTGCATGTCATGATTTTAAACGCAGTCCTGTGAAAGTGTTAAGATTCTCATTTTATTTCTCTTAAGGTGCTGCTATTTTTACATTTCAAGAAAAAATTATGTGAATTCAGACATAAAAGGGCAATTGTGATAAGAAACTTTACTTAGAATATCTTATGGGTAGGGATGAGATAAAATATTTTATTTTCACTTTTTAGGGAATGTTTAATTAACTGGTTCATGTGTGCACTTTTTATGAGGTATGATCTTTTTTCCAAACGTGATGGAAGAGACATGGTCTCATCTCAAGGAACTAAACGCTACTTTCAACCATTTGTCAATATGAGGATTTTTTCTTCCAAATGAAGAAATGGAAGAAAATTTTGGCTGCGTAAGGAGTTTTGTATAGTCTTTTAGGTAATCAAAATCATATTCCATAACCCAACTTGAAGCTGTTACCCCTGTACCTTTGAAAGTTCTGAATTCCTTTCTTAAAAAATATTATGAAATAGCACCGTAAGGGAGTCACCTAATTTCTTTTAATTATGTGAATGCCATTATTTTTAAAAATACATTATTTATTGTGTTTTTTCGATAATAAATCACACATTTTCTTTTTCTTATTAAATATCCTTATTTACGTCTGTACTTCTGTGCATGTAGTTATGAGTGCAAGCAGTTAGTGCAAAAACTTCAGCTGGTATTGAGCTTATTAAAATGTACGGCCATCAAAATCATATGTAAGGTTTGGGTGCTTACCATATACCGAACATGATATATTGTCGTATTTAACTCGGTAACCCCAGGTCTAATACACTTTCATTCCTATACATTATTATATTGATAGAAAACTTGGACTAGATGATAAAAAGATGCTCAGGTATAACTTACAGCCTAGTAAAATATTTGAAAATGTTTCAAATGCTTGCTTTCAGTTTCTCTGGTGGAAATAAATATAGGTACGTGGACTGACCCTGACCCTGATGCTGTAGGATTTTTACTTCTCAGTCAGTTTGGATAAGGTTAAATTAGTTTAACCGAAAAATGATGGGTTTGTTTTCCCCAGTTCAGTCACCAAACTGTAAAAGCGGAGAGGAAGGATTCCTCTTCTGACAGGAGGTATTGAAAAAAGTTGCCAGTTCAGAATTGCTCCTGTACTAATCCACAAATATTGGTAAAATCTGGCAATAGAAATACTGGATATCTGGGCAGCCTAGGGTGTTATCCAGAGGCAAATAAGATATACGAGTAGCACATTTTGGGTATGGTCTTTGTCATTGTGATAACACTTGCATAATGTTTTTGGTGGAGAGAGAAAACAAAAGGAACTTATTGTATACTGGCTAGTATGACCATATTAAATATCAAGGAATAAATAAGGCACTATTGGGGAAATAAACAATCTGGATATTTTCATTATTCAACTTCTTTTTTTATTTGAGTTTCAAAGGTACAATTACAGTGAACTACAGCCAAGTTACAAACTGTAATAGGTAGGGTGATAGGTATGAGTTTCCAGTTGTTCTCCCAAGAAGAAAGATTGAAGCACAAAGAACAGATTGAAGAATTAGCAAATGATGATTTGTCTTTTGTCTTCTTGGTTTTCCAAAATGTCTCCCATAAGTAGCAGCCATTATATCTGGATGATAGATTAGAATACAATTGCCTTATAATGTGTATACTAAGACTTAACTAATTTTACCAGATAAAGCATATAGAAATTTCCTGTAAGAAGTTGTAAGAATTATACAGTTTTACTATTGAAAGTTTCTTTTGAAATAAATATATCTTTGTTTAATTAGATAGGTGGTGATGTAGTGCTCTTAATGCACTTAGAGTTTAGTAAAGTCATTGCTTAGCATAAATTAATTTCTTCTTAATTTGAACCATATGAATGTAGTCAAATGAGGCACTTAGAGGTTGAGAATCAAGAGACATCCCCTCTTGCATAAAAAAACCCCACTTCACTCACCCAATCCCAAAAACTGTGTGCATTGGGTTGTTATTTATTTTCCAGGAGTGGTCTCAAACAGGTTTTGTTGCTTTCAAGTCTTGTTTGTCATCCTGGCCACCAACATTAAGCAAATCCCTTGAAAGTTTTTAATTTAAATCCCTTGAGTTTTTCATTGCAATGATACACTACTTAAAGTTGTGGCTTCACTTTAATAATAATAGAACTGTTTTATGTAGCAATTCGTATGGTTTTGAGAAAGGATATGTTGGGTTAAATCAGAAATCGTTCTCGACCAAAATAATGTCAGGTACAGTATTACCAACTTCCTTGAGATGCAAGTGTTCCTTTCTCTTGTGCAACTATGTTCATTAGTAAGTTAAAATAAATCCTCATTAGGTTAAATTGTGTGTCTGTATATACATACATTTTATAAGTGATTTCTGGTGAACAAATGTTTTGTGGCTACTTAATTTCTGACTACAAAGTTGTGATAATATTAGATTTGGACTTGCTGTGCATAAAGTGTGTCAAACTTCAGCTACAGACCAGGGGGTGAAGTTGGTCAATTTAATTCGCCAAGATCTAAAGAAGGTCGGTATCATTTTATATAGCCCTGGCAGAGCAGATCATTACCAGACACAAATCTGTTCGTTACATGCCGAGGGTTTATAGCAAAATAAATAGACTGTCATCATAAGTTCAGAAAATTGTGTGTTCGACCCACGATAATGTGTAAAGGGCGTTTAATAGAGTTCAGCATTTATTCGTTATCTATATGCGGACAGAGACGGCGGTAGCGTTATCAGCTTTTTAAAAAAAATTCGGTAGTTTTCTGTGTCACGTGACATGCCTCACAGACACACACGCGCACACACACACACACACACACACATCCCATCTCGCTCCCTTGCTCTCTGTGGCGCAGTTTTGATTTTAGTCACAGCAGAAGGCTTAGCCACAAGAGATTCCACTGGTTCAAACCAGCGTAAACCAGATTTTTTTTTTTTTTTTTTAGCCTACAAAGGAACAGATTACCTCTTGTATCGAATTCTGTATTGCAAAAAATTAAATAAATAAATCTTTGTTTCAAAAATATGCTGATTATCATAACCTAAAATGGTGGCTGCACACGGCTTAACGCTGTTTATAGTTCAGCAGTGAGCATAATAAAAATAATGTTTCAAAATAGAAACGTAAAGGTAACACATTTTCATCAAGAGCATTGTTAAATGGGGGAAAAATATATCTTTTGTTAATTTGAATGAATATCTTTCAGCCAATGTTAAAAAAAAACCCCGAACCCTCTCCCATTACTTAGCTTAGCTGCAAATCCCATGCAGAGCTTAAATTCAGCCATGCAGCACAAACAAGATAGAACATTTTTGTTTGGGACCTATTGAAAAAACAAATGTGCAGCATTTTAAAACTCTCATTGATTATAGCAGGGTGGCATGCCCAAACGGGCTCTATTGCGGGAGAGTCGTTTTAAACTTTGGCCCTTTAAGTATCATAGTCAACTGAAGAATGGTGGCCTCAGAAAGAAAAGATAGCTATGTGATCAACTCCCAGATCGTCTCTTTCTAAACAGCCTTAATGTTTGCCTTTTTGGGGAAAAAAGGGGGGGAAGAACTGGAGAAAGAGACCAATTTATGATAGGCCAGGCACTTGAATTTAAGCATTGGTTTGGCAGACAATGCAGTTTTCTTTATACCAAATTCTAGCAAAGTTCCTTTAAGCTATGTGCAGAGGAGCTGGTTCACTTAGAGTCGATGTGGTGTAGTAGCCCTCCTAATTACATCTCGTTAGAGCCTCCTTGTCCGTTTTGTAACGTTCAGTTTTAGAGGAGCCATATGAAACAGTAGAGAATAATGGAGGTTCTTTTGTTTCCTTCATGCTGGTGAGACTTAAGTAGTAGTAAACATTCCGAGCTTACACATGTTGAAAATTAGTGCTATGAAACTGTAGGTGAAATATCAGCATAAACTGAGGTAATTATGTAGCTGTTGTACTTTCGAATTCAACTGGAATCGGTGAGAGAACTGTAATTTTTTTATAAAGAGCCACTCTTGTGCAGACATTTATTGTCAGTGATTATAGGTTTTGTTCCATTACAAATAATTTCTCTCTCTCTCTAAGGGGAGAGTATATTACAACATGGCTTGATGGTCAGGCTGGGGTTTTATTTAGTTTTATAGTAAACCTACCAGAGCAGTATTATTAACGGTGTTAGATTGTGTTGATTTACAAGCATAAATTAATAAATATAAATGTATATACTATATAAGTATGCACACACACTCTATGTGTGTATATATACACACACTCTGTATAGTGGATTAAGAACCTGGAATGGGTGTTTTCTGAGGGAAATATGTTTCATGTTGTTCCCTATTCCTTTGTCTATTTTTAAATAAGCTGTTCAATAAATCATAATTCTGAGCCATTTAACTAAACTGCTGCTTTTTTTTTTTTTTTTTTACATGGCAAAACCCCCTGTATGAAGTTCAATAAAAAAATTAGGTAATATAGTTACAGTAGAACTTGGGTATATAAAAATTGAAATACTGGTTACATGCTATAAAGATGCAGTCATCTATTAATAAGTTAGATCTGCTAGTAAAATAAGAAATCGGTTGTCACAACTAAAATATACAGAAAACATTCTGCAAACTTGTATATACAAAACCACTTCAGCTGTACAATCTTGGAAGAGAGGAATAGTAAACTTGTTTTTTTCTTTATAATATAGACTTCTATGAAGTCATTCCCCTTTATTTCATGATGGTGTCTTAGATGTGGTTTAAAAGAGAATTTCACACTATTCTCTTTGTTTAATGTGACAGTGTGAGAAAGTGATCTTTATTCGTTCAAAAAACTCTGCATGTAGTCTATGTTTAGGTTCTTTTAATGTGTTTGTCTGTGATTTTTAAATGCTAAACATGTAAACAGATAAATTGTCAATGTTAATTCTGTATCCTGTCACACAACTGATCTTTCTTTCCTGCCATTTCTTTCCTTTTTATCTTTTTTGTGCGTTCATGTTGCAGTTGATAAAATTACGTGAAGAGGTGAGTACTTTCTTGCTTTTTGTTGTCTAGCTTTCCCTTTAAAGCTGAGTTTCTAAATCTGAAGTAGATCTTTTTGTTCATTGTTGCAGGGAAATCTACACAAAGCAAAAATATTGATTACATTGCTTTAAAATATTCACTGTTGTGCCTCTTTTTCCCTAATAATTGTATACTTACATAGGAATCTCTAGATCAAACCTTAGAAATTAACATTCTTTGATAGTGGAATTTTTTTAAAGGCACTAGAAAAAGAAGGGGGAAAAAACTCCTCTATTATTTGATCTCTCCTAGAATACCATGATCAAATCAGGTACAGTAATAATCATGTTTGCATCACAAAATCTTTGATAGGGAAAATACATTTATACACTGGTATTGAAAATGAAAGCATTGCTTTGGTATAAACCGTTGCTGAAACATTGTAAAAATTACACAGAATTTCACAGTGTTTTGAGTTTGGAGTGAGGTATTCAAAGAGCTTATGTATTATATTGGATATTTCACACCCATTGAAAATACAGTACAGGTAGGTAGACCTACACACACACATATCAATATTTATTATTTATTTGTGAGTGTTGTAGATCTGTAGGTGTAACACTAGAGATCAGTATTCCAGAACACCTTTCTTCCAGTTATAAAATGGATCATAAATATTTAGAGAGAAGCCTGTTTTAATGGTCAGTTCCTCAAATGTTTCAGTTTATTTTCTGAAATTAATCTCTGCTGTTACTTACTGCTCTAGCAAAGCAGGTATTTGAACTGCTATTTTTTTATTATTTCCTGGTAGCCACTGAAAAGAAGGTCTGAGTAAAGTCAAGATTTCTTACAGGTCAGATTTCTGAAGGGTTTCATACAGAGAGTTTGGACCAGCGAAGTATTAGAATAAATATATTTAGAAGCATAAGTATTTTAACATCACGTATTTGTTTGGTATCCTTTTTGTGAAACCTGTGTGCCCAGTAATGTATCAGTAATGCATACTGAACTCTGCAGGAGAGGATTTGTAAGTTTTAGAAATGGTGATGACAAAGAATTGTAAAGTAACCAGATTAAGGACAATTACAGAGAATTCTTAAAAACAGATAGATATTTGTGATATAAAGATTCTTTCACTAGTTCTCCAAATGCTTTGTTTTTCCCACTTTTCATGGAGCTGATATTAATATGTAAAAACTACTGAGTAAAACAGTTAACAAAAAAAAAAATTAAACAAAATAAACATGTAGCTACATGAAAGCCTTCCCACCACTGCTGAGCTCCCCTCCCCAATAGTCCCAGTATTTAAACAGATGACAGTATTGTTGCAAGGCTTTGTATAGCCTGATTTCTGAGATTTTTCAGAAGAACAGGGTTCATTTTCTCATCCCTTGAACAACACTAGCACGTCTGCTCCCATGCTTTTGCAAAGAATATAGTAGGATCATTTTTGCTTGCAAACATAGATTGTAGTTTTATAAACATAAAGATTCCTAATTTGTAAAATTACTCTGAAAATTTAATCTTATGTGAGGAACAAAGGTGCTACTTATGTGCTTTTCTTTTAGAAATAGCTGTGAAGGCTAGTAAGAAAATTCTGGATGTTATTGCAAAGGGCTGCAACTTGGGAGCTATTCTGAACTCAGTCATACCTTTTGGATCTTATAAATCTTCATCAGCCACCTAAAAGAAATTATATTGCTTCTGGTAATTTATTTTTTTTGTTTTTCCTTGCTAACCTTATAAGTTACTTTTTCCTCTCTCTGCATATAGTGAAAGCAGTAGCAAATAGAACTATTATTTAGGAATTTATTATTTTGCCTAGATCAAAATTGCACAGGTAGAGGAAAAAAAAATTAAAAACCAATTGTTGGCATTCTGTTCTCTGCACTTAAGTACCCACTATGTGTTGAATAGATTGTAATTGCAGTGGTGTTTTTATACCCAATGCAAAATGCACATTAAAGTTTAAATGAAGGCTAGTACAGTGACTCAGGCATAATTCTTAACTCGTCACATAGTGAAACATCAAGGCATCCCCAATTATAGTTCTCCTAAGGAGGTATGAAGTGATCTTAAAAGAAATTGTGGTTTGCCATACTGTTTGTTAATAAAACCTGGGCTTCCTCTCATTACAAGGCTCTATTCTAGCACACTTGCCGTACACAGGCTTCCGTGGAGGCTGTGTCGCTCTGTCTTTTGAGCTCCTGAGATCTCAGTTTGAATCCAGCCCACATGGAATGACTAAATCTCTAGTGATAGCATGCCACTTTGCAAAACTTCCTTATGTAACTCCAGATAGAAGCTGTTTCTGAAGCTGCAAGACACACTGAATCACCTCGCTGCCCCCCTCACAGAGTGTAGGGGATACTGTAGGAGAAGGAGTTTGGGGAGGGGTGGGAAGCAGTTGAAAGCATCAGCTGCTGCTATAGGGCCTTGATTTCATGTCCAAAGGACAGGGTGCCTCCAAATCCAAACAGTGTAAGTGACACCACCCTTTATAATAAAATTAAGTTTCATTATAGAATGCCTTGGGTGGAAAGGTTCTGAAATCAAGTAAGAAATGGCTCTGAGTTAATGTTAACATTGAGTTCACAGGGCTTTAGTATTCTAATTGCTCACAGTACAACTGAACTGAACTGAGGGTTTGTAATTTATTTTACTTAAATGTGGCTTATATGGTATATAAAAATACACAGTTAAATGCTAATTCTTTCTGTTCAGTAGCTCTTTCACCTTAAATTGTGAAATCTGATTATTTCTCCCTCTCTCCCTTAACATAGTAGGACAGTGTTTTCATTTCCAGTATAGCACTACAGCCCTATACATCTGTTCTATGATCAGTGTTCTACTCCTTGTGCTCACTCCCAGCCTTTGGTGTGTTTTTTGAAGTATCCCCTCTCTAACTTTTAGGATTCTTACCTCCTAAACTCCTTTTTATATACTCCTCTCCCCCTTTCTCTACTTTTCTTTCTTGAGAGACATCTGTGTAATGGTGTTAGGTTTCTGATGTTTTTTACAAAGTTTAAAATATTTAACACTAGTTGTTCTTTAATAGATTTGAAGGGGCAGTATTTGGAGAAAGGCACTACACTCTTTTTTTTTGTTCTAATGGACAGTGAAGAGGATCCAGCAGATGTTGTGAAAAGGTGCCTTTTTAAAAAAATTAAGCAAAATTAACACTAATTATCTAGATTGACCATGAGACTAAGAACATGCACCACTCTAGTTGCTGTCATGATTTCAATTAAAGCATTGTAGCTTATGGTTTTAAATTTTATTCAATGCTTGTGCTGATTTTTTTTCTTGGTGGCCTGCCCCCCATGAATGCAAAAGCCTTTTTTGCAATTTGCTCTTAACCTATCCACTGTGTATTAGACAACTCTATTAATTATTATAGACTGTTATTGCAGCTTTCCTGACCTTCACATTGGGTCCTATCTGTGCTGATCTAAATGCATTGTTTTAATGATTTCCAAAAAAAGAAAAAGAGAGGGGGGGGGGGAAAAAAAAAAAGAAAAAATTCAAGGCAAGCTTTGATGTGGCTTTAGCTGCCTCGATCGTCTGGCCGCATCTCAGAGATGTGTCACCTATGCCGGGAGGGAATAGGGAAATCACGTTTTGAATGGTAATGATAACATACTAATCACTTCCTTTCTTTGAAGATAGAAGCGAGATATTCTGTCAGCATCCCTGGCTGCTAGAGCTTGGAGGCACTGGTCTAGGTGTATTAGCTTAAGTGTGCATGTCAATACAGCTTGCATCTCCCAAGATCCATAGGGGCTCATTAGAGCAAGGTAGATCGTTTCAGTAGACAGCCACTCAGATAATATGTATGGCACCTCCTTTTTTTATTATTATTAGAAAGCATTTCTTCCATTTTAAAATGACATCTGTCAACAAGGCAGAGTTGTAGGAAATATTTTTTTGACAAATATCCAAAATGCGTTTTTTGGGTAAAGGACTGCTTGGAAAGGGGTGTGTGATTACTGGGGGGGGGTGGGAGAGGGTTGGCTTATATTGTTTGATGACTTGATTAGAGCTAGTCTAGGATCAAATTTCCAAAGGAAATGAGCTTACATGGTGAAATGTTGGTGTTTTGGATGGAGAATGAACTAATGAAAATAATAATTTCACTTTCTTCACTATTGCAGCTCCCCAAGTGAAAATGTATTGGAAGATGCATTTTTATCACAGTTGATTGTTATCTCATAAATGGACAGATGACTTCTGGGAAAAATATCTTATACCTGCGTCTGTGTATATTGTTTATATGTTTGTATATATTTAGGCATAAGAGATGTAAATCAAGAAACCAGTGTTTTGTTTCTACATCTTTTTACATCAAACAGTCTGAAGAATATTCATGCTGTTCAATATTCTGTATGAATAGCTTGTTGTTTTTATCAGCTCACTTCAGTAGTACGCATAAAGGAAATATATATCCTCTGCTGAAAATTAAGTTCATATTAAAAACTACCGCTTGCATTCAAAGTGATGGTTTCATCAAGCCATAATTGAATAGAGATCATGGGTGCTTGCATACATGTGTCACGGAGAAATCTATTTTGGAAATGCTCTTCAGACAGGTTTCCCATGTAATAGTTGCATTCTGTTTTATTGGGTTCATGTAAGAAGAGTTAAGCACATATTCCGTGTTTCAAAACAAAAATGATTGGTACACATAATTATGATTGATCATAGAACCTGCCCCTTCCAGTTGTCCTTATAACAGGCTCTTCCATAAAATATACGTGGATATTTTTATGTTTTGGAATATGAAAGCACAATTAAAAAGGGGGAGAGAACATTGTAGACTGCTGCCTGATTTTTTTTTCTCTCTCTTCCCTTTTCTTTTTCAGAGGGCACATCTGCTCGATAACACAGAGAGGCTGGAAAGGTCATCTCGGAGACTAGAGGCTGGATACCAAATAGCAGTGGAAACCGGTAAGAATTCTGAGAGTGAGCAAATTGTCTTGCTTATGCACAGCAGTCTTCACAACACATGACATTTCAGGGAAACTTCAAAGGCGAAACAGAGACAGCAGCCCGAGATGTGGTTTACATATTGGGGAGACAATTGGGAGCTTATTTGCGCTTATCTTTTTTCAAGTTAAAAGGCATGACATCTACTGAAAACAGTTCCTGAGGTTTAAAAGTATACATCTGAAAAGAGATGGAATACTTTGTCTAAATTCTACATTTGTCTTAATATGCAGTTACATGTTGTCAGTTTACCCACCCGCAATGATTGCTAGCACACACTGCAGACTCCAGTTGTTTTTGTCTTTTACTTTTATTCATATATGTAAAAAATATCATTTTAATACATTTTGTAAGATATTAACTGCAGTTGATATATAATAAGGCTATCAACTCAATTTTCTTGCAATCAGATCAGTGACTGATTATGCAGCAGTTTCTGTGCAATGAAAGAAGTAAACAAATCATACTCCAAAATGTACAAATGGAATAAAATTAGGGAAGAAGGCTAAATTGCAGTGCAGTTATTGAATTAGCGGGTTTTTTTAATTGACTACAACTTTTCAGTTGGTATTTTCGAAATGTTTTTCTAAGTTTTAGCAATTTACAATGGATTTTTTTAAATGAGCAATAGTTAAGCCTTCAAAGTCTAATCCCCTTAAATAAAGCTTGTGAAAGTTGAAAAAACTTTCAGAAAATTTATGTTTGAGCAATGAAGTTATTTTCTAGCAGAGAGTCCCAATTAATTGGTATATTCCAGTGTGTGTTTTAGAATTCAAGCCTTATAAGAGCTAAATTGAGTTGAACCCTTACACAGTTAAATATGGCTGTGTTAAATGAATGGTATTACCAAAGTGCCTGCGTTTTAATTATTCTGGGCTTAGTGCTATGCACAATAATAAAATGGGTGTATGAAACATACAGTGCAGAATTTGGAGGGGACAAAGAGAATTAACTCTCTTATGCCAGAGGATGACATGTTAGTATAGATGGATATATGATAGCAATTAAGTTTGCTTTCCTGCAGATTTTCAGATCTGTTCTATCAGTGGTCAATAACTCGTTTTTAGGACTATTTTAAATGGTTCCTGATCTGCTTCAGTTGAGCCTGGATCTTTCACAAAGAAACAGTATATAAAAATTCAGACTGATCCTTTTGGGGAAGAGATATCTTATTTCCTTTTTTACTCCATGTGGAATTTGTTTTATGGAGATGATGATCATATTAACTTCAGTTGCATATCTCCATGGTGATTTCTGAGAAATATGGTTGGAGTGCAAATGTATATTTATACAGAAATGGTGTCTTTCAGTATCAAAACCAGGTGAAACTGCATTGAATTCCATAGAGTCACACTAATTCACCCCATCTTTGTATCTGTCTGTACTTTTCATCTTATGCAGTGATATATATATATATAAACTCTGTGAAGACTAAGAGTGTAGTGACATTACATGACTTCTTAATATTAAATAATTTGGAGATGATGACTTTGGAAATATTGTCATCATTGTAATGCAGATTTTTTTCCCAAGATTTTTAAGGAAACTGATTAATTATATTAATCCTTGCACAGATCACAATGATTCTAGGTATGAGTGAATTTAGATAAATTCAGTGCAATGAAAAAACTTACTTTTGGAGTTACTGTAGGATCACTCTGTGTTGAGGTGCCATAATAAAATAAAACATTTTCAATTCATCTTTGAGTTGACTCCTCAGACCATGTCTTACCTTGATTATTACTTTTACTGCATAAAGCACTACAGCACTACACAAACAGCACTACACAGCACTGCTGAGGCCACTTCTGTAGTGCTGTTTCTGGGTCTGGGCTCTCTTGTACAAGAAAGACATTGACTTACTGGAGTGAGTCCAGCAAAGGACCATGAAGAGAATTAAGAGACTGGAGCATCTTTCATATGAGGAGAGGCTGAGAAAGCAGACAGTGTTCCATCTGGAGCAGTCTCAGTGTTGTAAATAGCTGATGGGTTGGAATGGAGAAACAGGAGCCAGACTCCTCTCGGTAATGCCCAGTGATGGGACGAGAGGCGATGGGCAAAAATTAAAACCTGTGAAATTACACCAGAACATGAGAAAATAACTTTTTACTGTGGGAATGGTCAAACACTGAAATAGATAGCCCACAGCAAAGTGAAGTCTTCCATCTCTGAAGATACTCAAAATCCAGGTGGGCACAGACCTGACTCTAGATGACCCTAGAGCAGGGTGCTGGACCAGATGATCTCAAGGTGTCCCTTCCCACCTCAGCCATTCTGTGATTGTCTGACGCGGAGGTGACAACCCTTAAGTATCTCTTCTGCTTTATTTAGGTGATGTCTTTTCACAATTGTGGATATGTATGCTGCATATTGTAATGAAGCTGGATGATTTTCACCCCATGAATAAGTCACATTTGGGTCTTTTTTATTACCTTAATCAGCAAAAATACATATACTATTTTAACCTGCCCCTGTGATCATCTCTGGATTAATCTGACATCACATAACTAATTTTATGCAATTTCACATTACCATTCCTGAAACTTACCATGATAAATTGGAAGCTTTTTTTCCTGTTTGCATCTCTAAATTGATAAGCCCTTTCATCTTGCGTACAGTTGTTCATACAAGCTGAGATCTGTTGGAAGGTCTGACTTCCTTCTTTGAGCAGTGTCATTGATTCATGGGCTTCAGTGGTGTCTGAACAGGATGCCACTTATGTCACCATCTCTAAGACACAATCCAACACTGACTGTCAGGCTTTCATAGTTTGTATGCTGTCATTTGTTGATAGTGAGGATGCTTAAATCTATACAGAAACCTCCTGAAGGACTAAGCAGAGCCTTTAGTATCAGGCAACCAGTTCTGGAGTACTCTAGGCTTACTGTAAGCAAAAGAATGTTATTCTAAATATTTGTAAAGGTATGTTGCAAATTTAACAGGCATTTGATAAGCAATTTGGTACACCAGTGAATTTATCAGAGCATTTGCTTTTAAATTGCTTGAATTTTATGGCAAAAACACACTCAAGATATACAGGGAGACCATGGGTTGTTTGAATCTCAAAGATCTCTATTATTTGTACCAAGGAGGATAAGTTTTTAGTAAAGGCTGATAACACTGCAAAGTGCACTCATCTGCTTTTTTTGGTTCAAAATACTGTTTTAAAAAATATTTCTTGCTATTTTTCTGGTTTTATGTTATAATCTGCTATGCTTGTGAGGAAGCTGTGTTAAGTAGGCATTTCCAACACCACTCATTACTTGCAACTGTAGAACTCAGTATGTCTAATTTCAGGCCATTTAGTCTGATCATATAGTCTCAGAATGTGAGAAATATTTTAAGAATGCATGAAAATTGCTATTTTGAGCCAAAGGAGAGTTCATTGAATTAATCCTGGTGAATCACAAAATTCTTCCCATTTTGGAGGGAGAGATTTCCTAATTCTCTTACCTGTGCTCAGATTTCCATAGTCTCAAAATGAGTTCTAGAACCTCCTTATTTTGTCTGTAGAATATAGCGTAATAAGGTATACACTTCTTTGTCATGTCTTAGATATGTTTGCCCAGGCAGGAGTATTTTGAATGAGGAATAGTTCAAAATGCTTTGTTCGTCTTCAGAGATAAAATTGGCATGGAAGTGTAAAACACTGTCAAGGAGAAGAAGAGCACACCTTGTTGTAGAGGACCATTGTACACTGCAGTTGAATTGCTTTTTGCTGAGTTCTTCTCAAAAGCCAGATACTTTCTAGGAAAAAAAAAAATCCTGGTGTTTCTATAACATAGGCTTCCTCTTGTTTCATGACTGTAAAAGAGAGATCCAACCACTGAATGCTGTTCCAAAATTCATGGCAAAACTATGTTGCGGTATTTCCTTATTTTCCTTCATCAATCTTACATATTTCTATAGCTTTCAGTACATTTAATTTGAGAAGAAGTGTGGAGCTTGCCTCTGTGAATGATGATTACTGGATATTATGCTGTGGCTCTGACTATCTGAAATATCTGTGCTACTTAGAAGAGTTTGTAGTTTGTGGATAATAGATCTTTGCACTGAATCTTAAAATTTTATATTGGCTTCTGTTTTTGTACCCTTTTGTAGTATGTAAACATTGTGTTTTAAAGTAAAGAAATCAAAGGAAGAGAAGTCTCTTGTTCCATTTACAGAAAATTATTCTGAATCTTGAGGTTGCTTAAGATGTTTTTTTCTTCCATCCTCCTTGCTCTTTGGGAATCTCAAGAACATGTAACTGAAGCAGTTAAAGGAGAAATATCTCTCAGCAAGAGACACAGCAGCTTATTTCCCACCCTTGTGTGACATGAATAATTCTTGTTACTAAGGGATCCAAGCAAATTTCAGTGGCTTTCACCTGTTGTAATGAACTACAGTCAAAACTTCCTTTCTGGACTGAGTCATAAATATATAATGCAATGTAGTGGTAGCCTACAGGCTTATGGTCAGACCCATCTCAAAGTATTGGCAGCTTACCTGTTGGAAAACAAATAGGAATCCCTTTAGACAAAGTTGTATCTTTGCTTCTTTATGAAATAATGGTAGTTATTGTCTTATCCAGATGCAGAATGGAGTGAAAGTACAGTGAACAGATCAGTGAAAGTTGTTTATAAGGAGCTCCTGAAGGCAGGAGTCTTCAAGTTCGGTGACTTTAGCATGAAATGGGACCTGTTTTAAAACAAGTCCAGGAGGTGTCTTGCCACATGTGAGTAATGGAATTTGAGGTACTAACACATTGACCACATTGACAGTAGCATGTCATAGATTTGGACTTCTAACTCCTTTACTGATGGAACCACCTGAACCCCCAGCAGCTGTCCTGAAGGACTTTCTCCCTCCATATTTCATGGGGTTGTTGTGCTGGTTAGGTATCATAAATGAGATGCACACCAGAGCTAGCATAAAATATGTGAAACCATAAAAATTAAAGTAAGTAGATCCACTAAAATGTTTCCATTTCATTATGGTTGCAAGAGCTGGAGTTTGACTTTTCAGGTACGATCAAACTAAAATGTGTTTGCTCAGCTTATAAAAAATTTTAATGGCTCTAACATCCAATGTTAATTTAACAAACCGTAATGTTCATATGTGTAGGGCTACGTTAGACTAGTGGAAAGGATGTTGTTTCTTCTATGTTGTAATTTTGTATGCTTAGTAATTTGCTTACATTAGTTAATATCACTTGGGCCTTAATGCTCCTGTTCTGTCTTCAGGTGCATGCATATTCTGATTACATTTGAGCTCCAAATAACTAAGAGTATGGAAATGAAAACCAAGTTTTGAAAATCAGGGCCTTGCTTCTGGTGCCCCTTGCTTTAAATAAAAAGAAGTCTATTCTTGTCCCAGATATTTACACTTAATATCTACCTATTTCATCTCTAATGAATTATTCATACATGTATATGTGAATACTGTATGTAAAACCTTTCATTAGAGAAAGAGGGCTTCTGAGTTCTGGAGCATATACCAATATCTCTTCCTCAGGTGTTTCTTTGATATGCCAGAACATCTTTCCACTGAAATCTTAATCCAAAGTTTCTACAGTGAAATGAGGTTTTATGCAGTTTCCAGTCACCATCAGAGAGAGCTTTTTCATGATCCCTGTTTCTTGTGCTAGCAATGGTATTTCATGTTTCATATATAATTTTTTTTCTTTTCTGGCTGATTTCTATTAAAATCTGTTTATTGTTTCAGAAATTCATTTTGAAGTGGCATATTGCATTCCTGCATCTCTAAGCCCTCTGCCCTTCTTCATAGTCTGGGCTTTAAAGTGGTGAGGAGGAAGAAATAGGGAGAGATTTTTGTTCCTGAGGATGTCAGGCCTCAGGAGTGTCCCAGCTGCACGATCGTGGAGAGGAATCATGTTTGGGTAGTGCTGCCGCCTTGTAACAGTCAGAAGCAGCATTGAGAGGGCATGGAGAGACCAAACTACTCAGTTTCCATTCTTTAGTGTTTTACTATGCCATTGTTGATACCAGCAAAGGGCTTTTTACACCTTCAGTTTGAATATTGCTTGCTGGTTCCTTGCTTGTCCAGTCACCGAACTGCTCCCTACAGCTTTCTATCTGCCACCTCCTCCCTCCTGGCCCTCCCATTCTCCTTTCCTCCCTCCCACCAGCCTTCCCAGCTCTGACCTTCCCAATTCTAGCTTTTAGACTCTGTCTGTATTCGGATACTCCTGTGCATATTAATTTGAATTCTAGCACCATCCCAATTTTCCTTAGCTCTGTGCTTCCTCTTAAAGATTTGATTCAGCAGCAATATGGGCCTTGCACCTTTGTGGTCATGAAAAGTTTGCCCAGTAACCCACCCAGGCTTGTCCAGCGATGTTCAAAGTCTGGTCCGTGGCACTCTGCATTTGCATGTGTTGTTTCAAATGCAGCATATCAATTTTTTTAGTATATTCATAGATTTACAAGTACATAAAGTGCTTACCATAAAGTAAGGAAATTGTGAATTTTCATTATTTAAGTACTGTCCTCTAGCTGCTTGAGGGTACCAAAAAACCCCTTTCCAGATACTTTTTTCAAAGAGACCAGGAAAAACTTATTTTGTAGAGTTGTAAGAGCATTTCTGTTAAAAGATTATCTTTTGGGTACTCAGCGTCTTTCAACTGGATTTCCAATAAAATGAGGGCTTATTTTTCATTTCAGTAGGTTTGGGATTATACCATTAATGCAGCAAATAAGGAATGTCAAATCTGTTCAGTAGTACAGATTTGCTAAGGTGTAATAGGAAAAATAGTGATCCAAATTTGACCATTTTGTCCCCTCTTCTGGAAGAAGTCCCAGGTTATTTTACATGTGCAGGAATTCGTCATTGTACCACACATAATGGGACAACTCAACTTCAGTTTTGTTAGGAATTCACACCCAGTTGAAGTAAGTTTGTTTAAGACTGGTTTTTGGATGGGCAAAAACATTGCAATAACTTCTTAAAGGTGCTTTATTACATGTAATAGGAACATAGTTTCCTGGGATTTTATTCCATGCTAGAATGATGGAAACATTTTGTTTCAGATATCAGAGACTTTAAGTACCTCCTGTGTGCATTCCAGACAAAAAATCATACAGGCTAAAATGTGTATGTGTTTTCACAAATACCTTGCATTTTTCATAGAATACCAGTGACTAATAGTAATATCTGAATTATAAACTGAACTCAGAAGATAAAATTAAAGCATTCTTTTACAGGCTCTGTATTGGACCACCTCTACCGTGTAGACTGTTCTTTGGGAAAATAAGCTCTTAGTGAATCACTGTAATTTTCAGTGTAATTTTCTTTGATGCTGACCCTCTTTCTTTAGTGTATTTATTGGTATAAGATGTTGTCATTGTAGTTTATTCTTAAGTCTGTGGCAAAGCTTTTGAAGACTTTTTGTCCTAATAAAAATGTGAGGATTTCAAGTTGAGGTATATGATGATTATATTTTTTGGTCTGAACTTACACTACCTGTTACTTTCAATTTTGAAATTATTTAGCCTCAGGGAGCTTTCCCTCCTGCGATAACATTTCAGAGTTTGTTGTCTGGTTCTGAGCAGGTAAGACAAATAAAAAAAAAAGAAGGATAAAAATAAAAAGGTAAATGAACAGTATCTGTTATTTCTAGCAGTCCGAGTAAACTCTCCAAACTACTTTGGTTTGACAAAGAGAAAATGGACAAAGTCACCAGATTGTCTGACCTCCATATATATATATTCTCTTTCCTCATCTGCACAACACTCTCAGCCACCATGCTTAGGTGTCTCCAAGAGATGTCAGAATTTTATCTAACATAGGTTGTCCAGATAACCCATTGCAACAGGTGGACAAAAGATGTGAAGTAATGCCTGTTGCAAGTAAATATTCAACTTGTGTAGGCTTGAGAAGCTCTCTTGATCAGGTTGCACACTCTCCCTGAGGCAAACAAGCTGTAGAGAACTTGTCCAAAAAGTTTCAGATAGTTGGGAACTGCTGGTTAGTCTTTAATGGGTAGAATTAAAATTCTGATATATTGTCCCTAAACACTCTTCCCATTTACTCACAATTTCTTCCCTTCCTCCCATCCTGTACCAAAACCACGTCTTTTGAACTTTCACCAAGTGAAAGGAATTGATTTCAAGTGATACTGACTTGGCAATGGCAGCCAGCCTGTTGCAACTTTAGAAAGAGCACAGCTGAATGGAATTAAAAGTCCAACTTTTGACCTTCAAGTATATTAATAAGCTGCTAATTTAATGATTTCATTTGGTGATTTCATTCTCCTCAGAACATAAGCTGTATATTTCATTAAAATAGCAGGCTTTGGTGAGTTATTATTTTGGGTGTCTAAGTAAACAATTTTCAATAGTTTTTGTCAGATTTTTCACTACATGGGCATGGCTGGATTTGCACAGCATGAGGTCTTACTTGGCAAAGACTTTTTGTATTACGACTTGACATCAAGAAGAAAAGTTGATGAGCTTAGACTTGACAAAGCTCACCTGTGTTTTGGGGATTTTTTTTTATATATTTCATGTTTGAAGCTTTCTGCCTCTGCTTCCTGACAAGCTAACAGTGTTTTCCTCCAAATGCACTAAAGAATGAAGTTTAACATTAAAAAATATATCTGTAGTGAACTTGCTTTTCAATATCAAAAGGTTTTTCATGGTAGATAATCTTTCAAGTGCAGTATTTTCCCCTCTTACACCTTTGGACTGAAGAGCTATAGTTGCACAAATACTTTTTTTTGTTAGACATGTTGGGGTGGGAGTGGGGTGTCATGGAAGGCCCAAACTTCTGTCCTGAAGCGAGACATAGAAGCACAGAATTGAAAAACATCATTTTCATCTGAGTATGGAATGATTGAAGAGCACCTTATCTAGATATCTCTTCATACAGTTCAAGTCATACCATACTATTTTGTGGTAACGATTTTGTCGTGCTGTTTATAGAGTCTCTTTTCTCCTGTAATTACTACTGGCATTTATGATCCAAAAATTTATCAAAGTGTTACATGAGCAAGCATACAGGTTTCAGAACTACTGAACATTATGGAAACTTAGTCCTGTTACAGTCAAAATGTCTGCTTTTGTAATGTGTGTTGGGTGAAGACAACCTCTGATTTTTGCAAGGAATGCTGGCCATCCAAGTCTCTATTTTTAAATCAGAACTTTTTTTTCAGTTGGATTTCATTTGTACTGTCTTGCTTTTGAACAATGAGGCTTATCTTGGCCTAATAGCCCATAATATGAGTTTTATTTGATTACTAAGTAAATGTATTCATTGAAAAATTGAGATTATTGTCATTCTTATAGAAAGACTCAGTAGTTCCATGTTAAGTGTTGTTTATTGACTGGCTTGATTTCATGTTAGAGTGAGTTCAACTGCTGCTCTGCAGTACCAGTCATCTTTCTGAACTAGCAATATGAACTAGCACTGTGATTTTTTTTTTAACTGTTACAGTTTTGTTTTGAGAAACTACTGCTAGTTATTGGCTACTAGCTGTTTTAAAGAACTATAGACCCACAAAGTTGTTGTTCATGGCTTTGAAAACTACAGTTTCACAGTTTTACATCAGTCTGTTATAGGCTACTTATGCACATCTGTCCATTCTTGTTTCTCTATGTCTTTTCTTGGCTCAAGAGTGCCTTTTTGTTTTCTTCTGTGATATTGTGTTCCTTCCATATTTTGCAAACTCTTGCTTTGCTCCTAATTCCCAATATCAGCTGTCTGTCACATTGTGGTTATTCTTCTGCCATTTGCTATTTACCTCATTATATTTCACTAGCTCCAGAAATGTAAATGTAAATTTTTATATGGAATATCAAAATATTTTATACTCTTGGCTTAATCCTAACGAGTGTAATAAATGTTCATGGTTATAAACATGCTTAGTTATTGACAGAGCATAAATATTTACATATTGAATTGCAAATGTGTGTGTGCACTTGCACTCAGGTGCGTGCTGGGGAAGAATCATAGAATCATAGAATATCCCAAGTTGGAAGGAACCCACAAGGATCATCCAGTCCAACTCCTGCTGCTGCACAGGACACCCCAAGAGTCACACCATGTGTCTGAGAGTGTTGTCCTAAAATGCTCCTTGAACTCTGTCAGGCTTGGAGCTGTGACCACTGCCCTGGGGAGTCTGTTCAGTGCCCAACCACCTTCTGGGTGAAGAACCTTTTCCTGATATCCAACCTGAACCTCCCCTGACACAACTTCATGCTGTTCTCAAGGGACCTATTGCTGGTCACCAAGGAGAGGTTTTCTGTTTTGCTTAGTATATTTCCAAAAAGATTTGCAAGGTAAGAACTTGTTTCCATGAGGGAGGTCAAGCTCAGCTCTCTAGCGATCAGGAGTAGCTAATTGTTGTGGTTTGCATTTGTGTGAAATAAATTCATCAATTTACACTGTGTGTCCTGTAAAGATAAACACTGGTGCAAAGATAATCTCTTACATCTGCTTGGCTGGTCTCCACTGAGATGAATTTTTCCATATTTGATGATGTCTGTGACTATAAATGTGAAGATTTTTAAGCATTCATGTATTTGGGGATTTGGTTCCTGTTTAGCTCTCTTGTAGGATCTAGAGAGCCAACATGGAAAACAGTTGGATGAAGAGGATTCTTCAGACATTACTTTTTTCATTATTCTTGTAGATGCAATGATTCTGTTTTCATTACACGTGTCTTGAAATTATTAGTCCGATTTTTATAACTGAGTGTTGTAAGATTTCCGTATATTGAGTGTTTTGGCACTTGACTGCTACAATAAGATTGGCTGGAATGCCATCTTTAGAAATTTTGTGAAAATTATTATATTTGCTTTACTTTGTGTGTAAGCTATTTTTCTGTTCTAGTGCCCTGTTTTTCAGTTATGAAATATGAAGTAGAGAAGAATTAAGAATGAAACATAGAGACCACAATATTTTTTTTTATTATTTCTTTTTTTTTTTTAAACTAAATGCTTTCAATTTTACGGTGAAGATGTATTTTAAATCCAGTCTAGAAACAATGATATTTTCTTAAACAAGTTTAAAATGATGAGTCAGAGTATTGCTCAAATGTTAATGAGTCAAATGGAGGGTTTTTTATTGCATAGACCATAAAATGTTCAACACAACAAGAATTTTAGCATCAGCATAATCTTTATAAATATGTCATCAAGGAGATTAAGTATTTACCATATTTATAACAAAATAAATGTTAATTTTAACACTCTAAGATTAATTTAATCTTTGGAGAAAACATTTATAAATACTTTTCAAAACCTGGCCACAGAAATGAAAATGACATTAAATTTGTGGAAGAAATTAATCATTTGTAAAATACACTCGGATAACCTTTACTGTTTTCCCCATGTTGATGACATTTTTTTAGTTATTTTATTCAGTTACTAAAACAACAAAATAATGTTTTTAATCTCCTTTTTCTAAGAGAGTTTCTTCAAATTCAAAATTAAAATAAGTCACATAACCAATTAGAATATGCCAAAGCCTATGTAGTCCATAAAGAAATATATGGAGGTATGGCATGATCTCCTGACTACCCAGAGAGGACAAAACTGAGTCTGAAAGGTTTTCCTTGAACTTCCTTTGGTGGAAAGTGCCATGTTTTAGCAGCTATGAAGAATGAATGTTTAATTAAAAAAATAATTTTAAGTAGTGGTTCAAAATAAGGTTGACGGCAGTTATTTAACTGCAGGTTTTTACTTCTATATTAAATATTTAAGTCGTGTATTTCTGTATGTTTGTAAAGAGCAATGTTTACTATTTTAGTTCATTTTCCTGTTTGTTACACAGATAGTTATTTGCATAATCATATTTGGTAAAACATTTAAAAAACTTAGACCATTCATTACAGGATCTTTTATTCTTCTATAATGCTCTGCATAGCATAGACCATTATATATACATTTTGTCTGGAATCTACTATGTTTTGGTAACAAATGAATGTTTTAAATATTTGCCTTGTAAATCTATGGAATTTGAAGCAAAATTTTGATACAGGAAGGTAAAATATTGAATTAACACTGGGAATAGTTTTAGATGGTCTCCCGTTGCATTGAATCTTTGCTGGCTCAAATAATCAAAGAAAAGTCCTGTTGCCAAAAACCAGATGACCTATGTTTTCACTCATATCTACAACAGAGGTCTGGAGTCAGAGTATTAAGAGTTTTGTAGAATAGTTTTGTACAATTTGTGGACTATCAGTTTTTCTGTTACATCTTATTCATGCATAAAATACATTTTCTGCTTTGCATAATGATAAAAAGTTCCTGAATTGTAAAGTTCTGCAAATGTGCTGAATATTATTAAAGTTTTGTAGCCAATTTAAATGCTTGCCAGTCACATGCACACTGTGCCCAGTTTGTGCTGCAAGTTTAATAATATCTCTTCACACAAATGCAGTTCTTTACAAATCTAATGTGTAACTTCCATATTTTGAGTTGTTATGCTATTGACCATTTGTTGCAATGGAGTACCTACCTAGCTGCAAAAATATCTGTATGGGCTTGGCATTCCTGAAATTTTTACCTTCCCAGCCTTTTTCCAAGAGTATGCTACGGCTTTGTTGATATTTGTCTGTGTAAATTATCGGGAGACCAATTGCCCACTTCTAATTTTTCTTTCGACATATTAATGCTTGAGTAACAAACGACAAATCAGAAGAAAACTTTGTGTGATTTTTACAAGGGCCCAATCCAGAGTTCACTGAAGGTAGTAGGAAAGGTTCTCTTGATTTTCCTAGAGATCACACTGGAAATAATGAATAAGCAAAATCAAAAAGACTACATCTGTTATTCAGCTAGTTCTTTTTTATGAGTTTTATTTTATTTTGGAAAAAAAAGTTAATGTCCAGTTGATATTGAGTAGCCTCTAAAATGGGTTCATTTTTGGTGTGGGGAAATAGCACAATGAATGACCATTCTGTACTTGGGAGATGTTAAGTTCAGAACTGAAGATATAGTTCATGAAGACAGTGCTTCTAAATTATAAGGTTTTAAGTGTTTGAGAACTATTTGAAAATGATCCAAGTAGATTCTGTTTTTAACTTCTAATGTTTTGGCGAGTTTTTATCGTGTCAAATACAGAGCTGTCTTATCTCCAGAGATGAAATTTGCCCATTTTACCTATACGATATTTATATATGGACAGGAAAGAGAAGTCAGAATCCAGATTTGTTGACCCCTGAGATATAATATTGACCTCAGTGAGTATTAGCTTCTCAGATCAATAAATGCTGTTATTGACCTCAAAGAAAGATCAATAGCAGCTTGTTAATTTGCAAACTATGACTGCAAGGAAATGGTACACATTTTGTTCTTCATTATCACCTATTTATATCTATATTTTAATGGCTTCACTATTGCCACCTAGAGATCATCATGTCAAAACATTTCAATCCTAGCTTTTAGAAGGTTGGAGAGGCAGACATTATACATTATGGAATAATTGATGAGCAGTACGTGTTATTTCCCATATCTCATGAAAACAATACACTGAACAGTTGTATTTCACCTGTGTTGTTTTTCTTTTTTCAGTAGTCCAGTTCATTTCATTTTCTCTGGTGCACTTCATCAAAACATTGCATAAAGGTACTATATTTTACCTGCCAGGAAACATTTCTACATGAATAATAAGGGGGATGAAAGCCTGACTCCTGGAAACAAGGAGACTGAAAGTGATCACTATAAAAAATCATAATTAATATACAGCAGATTTTTTTCCTATTTACATAAGGATGGCAGGTTTCTAGGCAAGAATCTGTTCTGCAGCAGGCTGAAATGTTACTTTGTGACTATATAACAAAGAAGAAAGTTTTAAATGACAAAGTATTGGTGGAGAGGTGTTTTGTATCATAGCAGGTTTTGTATATAAACACTGAAATGTCAAGTTTGACAGAGTTTGAAATGCCTAAAAAATGCCTATTGCCGAAATTCAAATGTCAACAACAGTTCTTCTGCATATACACTACTTGGATATTTAAACTCTAAACCCTCATCAATGATTTAATATTACTTTGGCCTTGTTATGATCTGACTGCCAAAAAATGCACAGGCTGATTTTTATGTGGTCTGGAGAGTAGTGTCTTCGTTCATAGAAGACAAAGCACAAGTCTGTCAGCCTTTTACAGTCATCAGTTCTGTCTGATACACCTGCAGTGATCTTGGCAAACTGATGGCTGTGTTTAGAAAACTTTTGTGTGATTCAGTGACAGCATGAGAGGTATTCAAATGCAAAAATAAGGCAATACTTTAATTCTTTTCAACTGAGGTTACTGCAAGTTTTTTTGCCAGTTTCATGGCTATGTGGTTTTATCCTTTAATATCATGGGTTCCCAGAGCTTCATTTGTGCATCCTGAGATAACCTATGTGATCCTCTTGAGAGACAGAGTCAATGATATTATAGTCATTCTGTAGGTAAACAGACCACAGCACAATGATGTTAAATTAAAAAGAAAAAAAAAAGCAGGACCAATGAAAGTGAGGTCTGTGCAAATCTGTAAAGATGCTTGTGGTGATTATGCAGCATCTTTTCTGTCTTACATAAGTCCTGAATGATCAGAAAGGGTGGTATCTGTAAGCCTGTATAGACATCCCAAATAATAGGAGCAGTTTCCTTGATTCTCTATATTGTTTTGAGTCACCTTTGAGTAACCAAGGAGTTTGGATCCTTCTACAAGAGACCAAAACAGAAGTGATGCAGGAAGGTGGCAGATTTGGGGAGGATGGAAAGTTCATAGTCACACTGTAGGAGTAGAGACATCATCTCAGTTTTACAGTTTAGGTTTATCTCTTTTCAGCTTACACAGATCTCAGAGGAGCACCCACGTATTCAAAATGTCAGATTGTCCGTTCCATCAGATTTTTGTAATAGAACTGGGAACAAAGCCTGGGCCAACCAGATAAACAGTTGATTGTGAGCCAAATGTGGCTCCTTGACTCTGCAGAGCACTTACTTTTTAGCATGGAAGTTACCTAGTTTGCTCAGAAACACTGTGGTGCAGTGGTTGGATCTCAACATGACCCCAGGTCTCAGGATTAGAGAAGATGGTACCCACGATATTTCTCAGGATGTACTAATGGCTGGTTGGTACCTGGGGAATTTTCTGCTCTGGAAGCATTGTCTTTAAGGTGTACTGTAGTTCAAGAAAAAACCTTTTGAGTTCAAGATCACAGTCCTCTGCTGTGAACATCTAATGCTTTATTTTGTCTTTCAGTATCTTGCATAATCACTAGAACTATTTGCTTAACTGATGAGAAGCTCTTAGGACTGATACTATTCTATGATTCTATGATACCAGGTCTAACTTACCCAAAGGAGAAGGAAATATAATACAATCCACAGTGTTTTAATTTTTAAAAAGTCTTATTCAGAATCCAGCTTATGCAGTACATAAGAAGGAGTTCAGTTTGAAATTGTAAAATCACTGATTTAACTTCTTAATAGATGTCACTGATGGCAGACTTACTGATTTCCATAACTGAGATGTTTTGAAATTTTGCACTAATGGTCAGTGGGGCACCAACTAGTAATGTTATGAGATGAGCCTCATTGTGAATGACTTTTACTCTCCATGTCTTGCTTTATTAAGGGAATTTTCCATTTACTTCCTATTTTGGGAAAAAGTCTCTACATTATTAAAGTATATAAAATATTTGATGCCATAAAATGGATCTATTTTAGTTTGATAAACTAGAAATATCCTGCACTGTGAGGGTCATAGCTTATAATACATACTGTTAGTACTTTTTCATTTTTCTATATTAGGAGATTAGTGAAAAATAAGCTCTATCAATTAAGTTTTATTGCAAAATTATCTTCAGATGTACAGCAGTGAAGATGATATTGAGTGATAACACTAGAGTGGATTTTATATAAAGCAATTACAACTTGAAAACCGCAATCTGAATGAAAATATTGCTTAGGGTTTTTTTGTAATCTAGCATTAATACAAAAAACTCTTCCTTTGGAAAGTGCTTAAATTACCTCTATTAAACACGAGACATTCCTAAGGTGTTCATGTGGGCTATTGACTGAAAAATACTTTGCTGATATCTGGTTTCACTGCTCATGCTTTGGCAAGTCTGTAAAGTACATATAAGTATAGTATAGTTCCACCTCTTAAAATGATGGTTAATAGTAATACCATGTTTTCCTAATAATATTAATTTTATATGAATAAAACAGTTCTTAGTTCAGAAATTATTTTATGTAGATGCACTTTGATGCTGTGGAATTTTTGCATTCTTAAACGCAATAATTTACCCTGAGAGAAGCAGCAAGCCTTTTTCACAGTGTAATGTAATATGTAATAAAAGCCACATATGTTTCCTTGACATATTATTCTGGAGTTGAAAGCAGGTTGAGCTTTGCAAAATGAATTTTAAGAACTTCAGAAGTGAATTGATTAATTCTGCTCATAATGAATGAAATCTATCTGAATGCTCAAATCATTCCTTTTGTAGTATCCCATTCTGACATCCCACCCTTGGTGGGACAGGCAGTCCCTCAAAACACATAAACGATTCTGTTTATTTAGAAAATTTAATTCTGTTAATTAGAAAAACAAAGCAAATTGTTCAAGAAGCTATAAAACAGTTCAGCCCCTTTTTGTGGCATGGGGAATTTTGCATGTGGCATTCACTACTTGTTTTGGAACAGCATTCTTCAAAATGTTTTATTGAGTGCATGTACAAGAGAAGTATCTCTGTAAAACACCCAAATTTGTAATAAACTGAACAGTACCTTAAGGAGAATCAAGTAATTTCAGAAGTGTATCACTTGTATTCCATTGTTTCATTGTAGATAAATAGTTTGTGTCTCTGACCAAATCTCCAGTGATGCCAGCACAAATCAAGACAATTGAGTCAAGTGGTTACAGGTTTCCATCCTTTCAAATTGATCAAATTGAAATAGCCCATTAGGAAGTGATTTAAATCAGTTTAGATAAGCTCAGTCTTAGTCCTGGCCCTTGAGGCTTTGGCTACTGAAAGTTCACTTGAAGCTGGACATATACCAGCTCCACAGGCCATCAACTTTATTAGTGTGGAGATAAGCTGATTAGATCTTGTCAATCAAAGGTGCCAATATCTCAATTGAGTGTCTCTCCCAGTCTTTCTCTCCTTCTTTGTTGCCTGCTTCAATGCCTTAAAAAAAAAAAAAAAAAAGAGAGAGAGCAAGCAAGCAAGAGATGTGTGTGTGCATCCCCCTGGTTGTCACCAAGCAGGGTGCAAGGCTACTGTGATGATGTGATGACTATATTAAAGAGGACATCAATTTGTTTTAAAGTGTTTTGATTTTTATGGTGGCATTAAGAGAGAGAACATTGCGGTTGCAGCTTTACTAGAAAGCAAAGAGTTCTAGAAGGAAAAAAAAAAAAAGAAGTGTTTCTTTGAAACCTACCGGGTCTTTGAGTCTTGCTGTGCCAATGGGCGCTTAAGTGCTCCTGTAACTGGCATACTCTGATTCACCACCAGCTTAGGTACTATTCTTTCCTCCAAATTATTCGCTTATATAAAATTATAAAATTATGTGTGGATGTTTAATCCTTGCAGAAATAATTTTAAATGTTTGGTTATGCCAATAATGAGCATGATTTAACAGTCTGGGAAATTACTGCATGAATTAAGGTCAGGTTAGAACATATACAGTGACTCTCTCTCTGAAAATGAAGCTATGCATGCACTGAAAGTACACGCAGGTATTTGCATCTCTGCTTTGTAGAAGGAAAAACAGATAAAGAGAAGATCAGCTGTAAAAATGTAATAGCACAGTGTTTCGGCTTTAGGCTTTATCACATAGTTAAAGATGGGATAGAGGAAAACGAGGCTTTTGTTCTTCACATCTGAAGTTGGCTCACACCATGCCTCCCTCATACTTCAAATGCAAACAACAGAAGCCCGTCCTTTTCTTCCATCACCCTACACTCACCACCCAATGAAGGCTGGAGCTACAGTGCTGCAGAACTACATTGCCACACTGGATTATCTCTTTATCAGTTATTCTTCACTCCACTGTATCAATTTTCTGCTAACCAATCAGACACTCCTCTTAGGAAAGACTGTTTGACTATTTCTTCTAGATAAATGTATTTATAGCTACACTGATCCACGCAGGCAACTCACGTGCTACATGTGAGTTGGGGACAGAAAGGGAATTACTTGTTCCTTCCAGGAGACTTCAAGTGTGTCCCCTCTGGTTAAGACTGCTATTTGGGGATATTCCAGGAAAAAAAAAATCTAGTAATTGTGCGAAGACCTTAATTATTCACTTGGGTACTGGAGTTCAGATATAACTCTGGTTTATGTTGCAAATTGCAACACCATGTATTTACACAGAACAGAAAGATGCTCTTTCTCTAATCTCACCCTTGTTTCCTGCCAGTCATTCTCACCAGCTCCCTGTTCAGTTTGCACATGGAGAGGAATGGCCAACTTTAGCACAAAGAGAATATCATAACACTAAGCTGTCTGAATTATTTGAGTAGGAGTTTTCTTTTGCCTCACTCCCAGAGAAGACAGTAAGTTGTGACAAGGTTTAAAGACATTTACATGGAAGAAATCGTGGGAGAGAACAACCTTATTGCCTTGTTGTAGCTAGTTAGAATTCTTCTGTGTTTAGATGGGGTTGCTGAGCTGTATTTTTTTTTTCATGTTTAATACACTGTTAACAGCTCTTATGCTGCAGCTACAGTCAATCGGAAGCAAATGTTCTTTTAAGAAGTTATTGAAGGAAATCTATCTAACAGACCACTAATCAAATGGTGCACCTTTTTTCCTCCAGCTACTTCCCATACTGAAACCACTAACTCATTGTTTAAAATCTTTCTTTGAAAGCCAGAAAGAAATGTGCTGAAGTTCCAACTTGCCTTTTGATTGATCTGCCTTACCTTCATTAGTCATATTTTTCAGACTGATATTTGTTTCCTATGCAGTCATCTTTGAAAACCCATCTCTTTTGCTGGTTGTGTGGAACTGCACAGCACAGAACTGAATCAGCAGTCAAAAAACATGGTGATAATATTTAATAGAATCTAGTATTTCACAGTAAGACTGGATAGTGTGATCATGACTTCTGAAATAATTTATACATTATTAAAAATATCATGTGCTAACACAAATTATATATAGATGGAACATATGTTTTGTCTTGACAATTCTGAGAGTGTTAAATAACAATTTTATCTCTTCTTTCAGTCAAGTTGCAAGTGGAGGAGTTGAGCTCTGTCCTGATGGCTGAGTCTAATGTAGTTTTATAGAATCATAGAATTTATTGCTGTTTATTTCAGCAGACCCTTCAGTTAATACTTATATTCAGCTTAATAGAAGGCCATAGATGTCAGTAAATACAATTTCTAGAAAGATGCATTAGCCAAATAAACAGGGATTTTTGGCAAGCTTTTACTTCAGGGCTACAGCTGCTACTGAAGTTATTTAAGTTTGCATTGTATGTGTACTGTATTTGGGTTGAGTGTGCCTAATGAAAATTATATATGCTTGTAAATATCCTCCCATTGTTATTTAATAAAAACAAACCTAGAACATTGCTGAAAGGACTTGTATGTTAAGGCTTTCTTTGACAGCAGATTTGTAATGTTCTAATTAAAAGTGCTTAAAAGTCATTTAAGGAGCATCTGTAACTTTGAGACCACTATCTTGAGGGAATGGTTTCAATGTAGTGACTCTGGTTTGGACATAAATAAAAAAACACTGGTAGTGCTTGGGTTTTTTTTCCTTTGGAAGTTTTACTGTTGAGCAACCAAGACAATAATTTGGTTCATGTCATTGTTACAGCTTAATTTTGAAAGCTTGAAAAAATCATCAGTACACTCTTTTCCATTATTTGTTTGGTGAGTTTTGTTTGGTTGGTTGGTTTGGTTTGATTTGGTTTTTTTGTTTGGTTTTGGTTTTGTTTTTTAAAAATACTTTTTAGCATTGTTTATTTCCTATTCAGGTAATGAATGTGTCTCAGCCAGGTAATGTAAAGCAAGAAAATAAGAACTGGAACAAATTACTCTTTGTAGCTGTACTCCATGGACTCCATTCTCCATGTTCTCCGAGTCATCTTGTGGAGATAATGTTTACTGACTACCTTTGTGCTGATTACTGTACAGAAGTATGTTACATATATGACACTAGATGCCTGTTTAAAGGTATCCTCTGTGAGCTATCAAACACAGAAGCAAAGATGTTTTAGTTTTAAAAAAAAGATAAATCAATATTTCTTTTATGTTCTTCTTTGGAGGTTAGTCCATCTTCAAGCATTAGAGGGCCACAAGCATCCATTTTCCCTGTTTACCCTGCAGCTTGCTGGTTTTCTAACCAGGGAGAAATGTAAGTGAATATTGGAAAGTAAAATTATATTTGCCTAAGCTTCCTTTTCAGAAGATTTCGATTTTAATGAATTTGTCAGAAAATGTAATTCAGAAAAAGTCCTCGCTTTTTACTTTTTTTAAATCATATTCTTGAATTGTGAGGTAATGCAACTCTTCTTCTTTTAGAACATTCATATGTCTTTGATCTCTACATTTGGGGAATTCTTATTAGCTTAAACACATTCACTTTCAGGAAAAGGCCTACAAGGAGGGAGGATTTTTCTTAAATGGAGGGGGGAGGAAGGAAAACAAAAAAGGGAGAGAGAGAGAGAGAGAGAGGAAAAATCTTTTCCTGTTTCTTCCCTGAGGCTGAACTGTTTATCACTCCATCCTTGTTCGATAGAAGTGAATTTTATAATAAAATTTTCCCTAATCGGGCTCTGTCAGTGAGGTGTCTTATCGTGGGGAGGAAAATGACACCGATCCTATCGAAAAACAGAGACGATGTCACAGTGTCCGCAATCACAGCTACTCAGCTTCCATATCTACCTTCTCCACAAACACCAAGCACTGCTTTTTCATAAGAACATCAAAACCTAGCGAAGTCATTAAAATTGCACCCGCGTAGAGTTGCAGGGATCAGCCGCACTAGCGCAAAATGGGATGTGGGAAAACAGACTCTCTAAATGTGCTAATTCCATTGTCACGTGTTTACGGCTTAATTTTAATCAGTTAAAAAAGCCACACATTGCAATAAATTGGCATTATCTTCTGTGACACCAGAGGACACAGTTGGTTCAAGGATTTAGAGGGTCGCTGGCAACAGTATATAGTGTTACAGACAAAGTATTTTTACGCTTGAACTACGGTAGCTAAGGTGCAATCCCCAGTTAAGACTGCAAACAAAGACTATAACCCACACAGTACTAAGTTCAACATGCAGACCACCTTCAGCCTGGAGACAGTGTAGAATGCTAAACTGAATAGTGCAGAAGAACATTTTCTAATTTAGTGGTTAAAGGTAATTTGCTGGCCAGTATAATTGAGGTTGCAGTTCAGTAGCGTTCTCTTATGTGTCCTGTACCATAATGAAAAAAGATGTATTGGAAAAATCCCTTTGCTGCATTTGCATTCGGTTTCTAAACTGATGGTGCTTGTTTACGTTGTGCCATTAGATTTCTTCCTCAAAACTATGCGTTGTGTTTTCTGTTCTTCTACTCACGGAAATGTAGGTAAATGAGCCAACATGAACTGAAATGTAATAGTAGTAATACTGCAGCTTCCAATGAAAGGTTTATGGAAACTTTAAGTTTTCTAATTAGGTAGTACCACAGGTCACATGAGAATTGTACATGGTATCCGTCTCTACTCCTCCCATTTTCTTTCTTTTCCTTTCCCCCTCCCCCTTAGACTTGTTCTTTCACTTGAATATGGCTGGTCAAAATGTTTATAGACGGCAGGAGAATTATTTTCTGTAGAGCAGTGTGATCTAACTAATAAACATCCATTTCAATAAAACCATGTCTATAAAAGTTGTCCAATTTTATTTCAGTGGATCAAACATGAAAAATATGTGTGACCAGTTTAATTCCAGAATGAGCAAACAGCAAGCAAAGAAACAGTTGGAGTAAGAATTTAACTTTTATGGAATAAACATCTCTTTTCAGGACACGAGCATGTCCATAGCCAAACACAAATGTCTATTTGAATCAGCACTAAAGAGCACTGCTAAATAAATACACAGAGACATTACTGCAAAAAAGAAAATGTGTTTAGTGTAGGGTGTATGTTATTGCTCTGCCATTTCCCACATTAGATATTTTGGCTTGGACAATTTAGTGCCAAGTATGTAGCATATCATTTCCATGCATTCTAAGCACCACAAGCTCTTCAAAAATAAACATGAATATGACCAAACTATTAACAAGTCGGCAATGAACAGCATTAGGAAATAAAGTGAAATTAGTATATGGATATCTTTTACATATAAAGAAATAGGAGCATCTGACCTATTTGGAAAGAAACCTGCAAAACTGTTTCAGGTGGAAAACAAAGGGACAACATTATCCAAGCCTGAGTTAAATCCAGGATTTTTTTCATTAATTACATGTTTACAAAAAAAAAGAGATGCTACCAATGAAAAAAAACAAATTCCTTAAATATATGAAAGAGGTTTTGCACTCCTCAAATTAAGTAATGCATAAGTTTTTCTGAATTTAATACATATTTTTGTTTATTTATAGTCATTTTCTGTTTTTTCTGAATTTAATATGTATTTCTATGCTTGCAGCTTTCTTACTGATTTGAGTTTGTAACATGATGCAAGCTATGTTATTTGCACTTCTTACCTGTTTAAGCAGTTTGAGTAAATATGTGGGGTCATTTTATTAGAATAATAGGGAAAAAAAAGAATTGAGTGTAAATGTAAAACACTGTTCTTTTCTATATCTGGATTAGCAGCGGACTCTGCATGACAAAAAAGGACTTCTTTATGTCGGTATACTTGGCTTTATAGAACCATTATGACTTTGTTCTCTAAAACAAAATACAAACATCTAATGATTAAAAATATTTTATTTGAGAGTTTTGCATTTACATTTCTATGGATACGTGCTTATATTCTGTTGGGAAGAAAGTGACATAGTATTTTTTTTTTTTAAATACTTTTTAGTTTGGTTTAAAATCTGTCAAATGAACTAGGGGAGTGTTTCTTTAGCTAAAGAAATTGCACTGGTTGCAGGTCTCCCCAATTGAGATCCCCTAAGATTGTTCAGCTCACTTACAACAAGTGCTACAGGTCGTGACATGTCATAGCCAGGTATCGGACATCCCCTTTGAATGAACAGACTGGTATTTTAACCAGTCTGAAAATTATTATCCAGTTTTTTAGAGGCGTGAGCAGATTAGCCTCTGTCTCTTTCTCTCCTTCTCTTTCCCCTATTTTTACAATTCACACTTACATCTGGTGCTGTAACTGTGATCATATTTAAGTGGAATTACTGAATTTGATTGCTTTGAACTGAGTGAGGGCTGTGGTGGGGAAGTGGGAGAGTAGTTCATGTTAGGTACATATATAGGAGGAGAGTATTTGTTTGTGCTTGCATTGGCATGCCTCTGTGCTTCAGTCCTTAGCTTATAGCTATAAGCTAAGAATTTACTCGTTACTTGTAGCAGAGTAGTAAAATACTTTACACTGGATATATCCCTTTGAAAACGAAAGTGTAAATTTAAGTATTTTGTCTCTGAAAAGAAGAACACAAACCAAGCAATATTAATGTACCCAAATGTGCATTTTAAGGGTGGTGAAGTAAAATTGTATTTTATAAACATATTTACATTCTGCAGTATCTTTTTAATAAACATGAGTGAAAATCAGTGTTTCACATCCAGTCTTACAGAGAAATATCCAAATAAATGTAACTTATTTTTTAATTCTGCACAGAATCAATTGAATTTCATGTTTTATGTTGTCAGTAATTTCATTAATTTAGATCTGTAAGTATGTATATTGTATTAAAATAGTCTTTCATTTATGCAGCTCATCACTTTTGGAAATTGTAGGTATGTTTGCTTATCTAAATGCAACAAAACCAGAGGATTGGCACTCATTTCTGTAACTAGAAACTTGCTGTGTTATACTTTTGCACACATAGGCTGCGCCATTGAGCCACCAGTCAAATAAAACTGCTTCCTGACTTGATATTGTGTAATGGGTGGAACTAAAGATGTACTTAACAGAACTGGGTATCAGCATCTTTTTGTGTTTGTTACCATAATGGAACTGGGGGGAAATACAGCATGTTTCTAAGTACCTACTTGTAACATTAGTCAGTGTTTTATAAGTTTGACCCTATTAGGATTTTTTGTGTCCATAAATATGCCATAGTTACTTTTTAATACAGTGCTTATAACATAGTTATTTGTTCTTTTGAAATGTATATCAATTTCTTATTAAACATTTATCTGCGTACCAGAGATATTAATAATAAATTTACCAAAAAAAGCATCTGACTATATTTGAGTAAGAGTTAAAAATACTATGTTAATAATACGCAAGTAGTAGAAGATGTTTTTTCCTGAACAGAATTTAAACTTAATTAATTTCAGAAAGGTGTCTGTGATTCTAATTAAAATAACTTTTTCCAAAAGTGTAAAGATACTTTTAAATATGTATGTATGTGTATATATATATATACTTTTATATATATATACACACACATGCACACTCACACATTTATATATATATATGCATTTAATTTAGGTATTGAATTTTATCCATACTGTAAGATCAACCAATTAACCTCTCTATCTGTGAAAGGGATTTTAGAACTCAAAGTGAATATTGTTGCTGCTCATCTAATTGAAGATGTAAAATGTCCTGTAAGTCTAGGCAAAAGATTATTCTGTTCTGCTTAATTTGTAATACACATTAGTAATACATTTGCATAAAGACTAACCACATCTAATGGGGGGGGAGGGGGCAGCATCTCTGAGCAGTGTGTTTAGTATTTTTAGTTTCCTGGGGTTTGTTTTCCTTCAGTGCTAGATATTTGGTATTTTTATTTTCTTAATCATGGTACAATAGATGAAGTATGTAAGCACATTTCTATGAAATTAGCAGTCACTTAATGATATGAAGGCATTAGAAAAAGAGGAAATTACCTTCCCTGATGGAACTATTAAATCTTCACTTAATAACTGATTAGTGACATAAACTTCATACTGTGTAGATCTGTGATGCAATGTTACAGATACTGCATCTTTTTCATAAAGCCTCCTTTTTAGAAATGTGTGTGGTTTATTTTTGAGTGCCAGTTTGTTTTATGTAGATAGTCTCTGTTTTTTCTGTCTGTTGTTACAACTGGTTTTGCATGTGGCTGTGTGTCTCTGTGTGTGTGTGTGTATGTTCTGTTAATGAAGCTTTGTGCAGAAAATAGGTTTTATGGTGGATACATGTGATCTTAAATAATTATTTACATCTTTGAAATCCTATTTTATAATCCTATGGCTGTTTTTTCTTTCTTGTGTTTCCGGATCCAGGATCCAACTTCCCTGAAACACAAATTCTGTATGGTCCTTATAAGATCACTTCTTATGAAACAGAATACATTTTTAAGTGGCCATTTTCAAAACTCTTTAATATTAATTTCAAATGCTATAAAAATATAATGTAATTCTATTTTAATGTGATACTATCAGGGTATTATTCTGGCATTTTTATAAGTTCATGTGTAGTGATGTTGTAGTGTTTTATTACCAACATATAATGATGTATTCTGAAAATACGCTGTCACTTAAATGTGTATGTACTTAATTTGGTTAGGAGACATATGTCTGTGATCACTAAAAAAGCATAGCAGTGATTACAGTATAAAGAGCAACTGACAGAGTCATTAAGTTTGAAGAATATCTACCTTGTATATACAAAATAATTACAAAGTAATCAGAAATTCTTCCTTATTTTCTAGTATATTAGAAGTATATTGTATAAATTTGGTGTGGTGGCATGGGACAAGGTTTATTTTATGTTAGTGCAACTGTGGTTAGAAAATCTGCAGTATCTGCAGCTTGTATATATGTATAATGCAGTCCAACAGAACTCTGACCTTGTAATTCTTCTTGCTATATATTACCTTGCAACTTCTAATACCATGATACTAAGGATCTGTGTCTTGGATGAACACCCTGTTGTATTACTTGTGCAAACGTGGGGAAAAAATTACTTCCTATTCCAAAAACCTGGCAATCAGACACAGAAAGATGGATGAGGATTAGCAGGTTGAAAAGGAAAAGAAGAGCAGTGATGATCAGCATCTTGGGCAGGGATCTTGCTGCATCAGTGGCCTGCATGTGATAAGATTTGGGCTGGGGTTTTTTCTTCTCACAAACTATATAGCAATAGATTTTAACAGAGGGAATTAGAAAGTTCATAAGGAGAAAGATAATTTTAGGTGGGCCTAAAAATCCTCCCAGATGTGATGGGCGGTGAGAGAGAGGGAAAAAGGGTATTTTCTTGCAGATTTTGCTGGTGAAAAG
Organism: Pipra filicauda; assembly: GCF_003945595.2. Taxonomy (NCBI): domain Eukaryota; kingdom Metazoa; phylum Chordata; class Aves; order Passeriformes; family Pipridae; genus Pipra; species Pipra filicauda. The sequence goes on along the minus strand of NW_024104325.1, from coordinate 416,028 downwards.
TTGGTCATATTGGCCAGTCACACATACTTGCTAAGAGGTTGAATGATATACTGAATAAAAATTCATAAAGTGCAATTGGCCCAGCCTTTAAGAATGGCAACTGAAATTTGAGATGGGAAAGGAATGGAAACTGGAGGCAGGAGTGAAGGCAGTAGAGGGAAGGGAAGCACTGCAAAGAGAGAGATAAGTTGCCCAAACCACTGGCTAGAAAAGGAATGATTTTATCAAAGCCAGGGAAGAGATTATTTGAATAATCAATGCAAAAGCTGATGAAAGCCTGGACAGTAGATTTACATATCAGTTGACAGAGAAGTCTGTATTTCAGTGTTACCTGGAAAGATTCTACAAGATTATAGACCTAGTCTGGTAAAAAGAACATGAAAATTATGCTTAAATAATGCAGAAAGAGCAGAGAAAAGAGAAAGGAGGTAACAAGGAGAGTTGGGGACAGTAGAAAGTTAAAGAACTCTTTTCTAGTCAAGTTGAGCTTGAAACAAAGGCTGGATATATTCAGGTATGTCCCTATAAGAGACAAGTCTTCCTCGATCATCTCTTTTTTCATTAAAACTAGATTCTACTATAGATAGTCTCATTTAATTCTGATGTCAGATAAGTACTTAGCATAGTAAATCAGGAGGCTAGAACAAAATTTAATGTGAAAACCTTCGTCTGTCTCATGCAGTATGCTAAGTAGTGTGTTAGGGTAGATAAAGTACACAGGAAAGGTCATGATAAAATAACATGTTTATTCTCCAAATTCTTGTCAAAACTCATGGAAGGAATTCTCCCCAGTTTTTATTTAGGGAAATGGCTACACATTCTAATAGATGTGCACACAACTTTTTTCAATAATTTGATTCCAACAGCACAGTTCTTGAATATTTAAAAGTGTGACAGATCTAAGGCTTGGTTTTTGAACTTGGTTTTGTAGAAGCAATGATGGAATGTATTAAAACCAATTGTTTAGTTCAATGCTAGTGATGGACTGAGAGATACAAGAGTAACATAACTATTTGCTGTCATGGAAAACATTTGAAATAACTCCTACAGCCCCACAAGGCACTGTGAGATTTTATGTATGTATCTTTTGTATGTACATCTAGATGCATACAATTTCTCCCTCTCTTTTTTTTTCTCTCTGTTAATATATGTACACATACTGATATACAATTCTTAAGTAATGCTTGGATAGTAGTAAAGAAATCCCTGCTAGTTTGTGAGTATGTAAATAGGGGATGGCTGATTCTAGGGAAATCATCATAAAATGAGGCACCCCCTCTTTCAGACCTGAGAATGGGTCTGTGTTCCAAATCTGTCTGTCATTGCAAATGATTACCTTTTAATTTGGAGGGCGATAGTTTAGTACTATGCTATTAACCTGTACAGTTGTAGCCTTCATATGGTAGATGGAATATAATGATTGATTTTGGAGTTGCCCAGACTTTGTAAAATAAAGAAAAAAAGCCCAGTAAGACTTTCAAAGGGCATTTAAAAAAGTCTTCTGTTTTCTAAAAGTGGATCACTATTGCAATGATGTGTAAATGCTGCACAAAGATACATAGCAAGTGGTGTCATTTCTTAAGAATTTTAATCTTGGGTTCTGTGAATGAAGAGGCTTGCTTGCACCACTCTGTTCCCACTTAAACTCTTGTTCCAGATATCTTCATATTTACATGCTATTCCTAAGGGCCTTATTGAAAAGGTTGGATCTGTGCTGTATAGATTCAGATTCAGTGTTGTCTATTCAGAGTTTTCCACGGCCGTTGTCTTGCATGTGCCCCAGGCAGGGAGAGTCATTTGATAAATCTGTATTTAAACTTATCTCTAAAGTGAAGAGAGACACTGCTGTCATACCTGATGGAGGAAAATGATTAGACATTGACACAGTTCACAAATTCATAGATTTTAAAGATGGAGGACTATTGAATCATTATCTCACCTACTGTATAAAAGAAAGCCAGCAAATCTCGCCTAATTATTTCAGCATTTAACTGAGTAAGTTGTATGCATGAAGATATCTTGTCCAGAAAAACATCCACCACGAGTTGATGGTATCAAAAGATGGGGAGGCCACCTCTGTCCTTAGTAGTCATTCCAATGGTGAATCAGTCTGCATTTAAAGGAGTAGGAGATTCTGTTTCTAATCTGTGTTTCCTAGGCTTCAACGTTCAAACCTAAATTCTTCGTATTCCCTTTCGTGGCAGTTTAGAGACTGTATTGGCAAGTGGAACCTTCTGCCATGAAAATATCTAGAACCATAAACTAAACTTCTTTTCAGTTTTATTGTGTTAAATCATTTCCTTCAATGCCTTGTTGTAAAATAGGGTTCTTTGCTCCAAATTTGTACATCTTTTCTGTGGCCCTTGACTCTACTCTTCAATTATTCAACACCCTTTCTAAAATATGGAGAGGAGAAGTAAAGCATTTCAATTCAGTCTAGTGGTGTATTTCAGGGGAGTATGATTCACAAGTGATTCACAAAGATGATGCAAGACATGAGGCAGCTTCTGTGTTGCTTTTATGTTTCATGTCTGCCACATTATGACAATGTGTCATACCAACTCTGGTTTACTTTCTTTGTCTAAGTGTAGAAAGTGTGATAAAGAATCAAGAGTAAGAGAAAGTCTCCTGAGCACCCATTTTTTATGTTTTCCTCCTCCTAAATATGCAATGCTCAGAAATGAGATATACAGAAGTGTAATTACAGGTATTATAGAAACTTCTGTAGACTATAGAAGTTGGTACCATGAATGATAACACAGGTTCTCCACTTCTCTCTTGTGCTGGTGACATTTATTACAGACCTTAGTGGAGACTAAAGAGGGTAAAACCCTCACCTTGTTCATACCTTTTCCATCCTCTTTCTTCTGCCACAAATCCATACTGTAATCACAGGGTCTGTCAAATGACTGCAACTCTGTGTCTGATGTGGGGTCATGTTTTTTCCTGCCTATGAATAGGACTGCTTTTTGCATTATTATTTGAGGTGATATTAGAGTTTTAAAATGGGATGTGGCCTAGAGGGCATGTGCTTCAAAGTAGCTCACCTGCTTTCTCGGAGTGTTACAGTGTGTCCCTCCAGCAGAAGAAATGTCGGAATCCAAAGTTTTTTTCACCTATCTGAAAGGTTGACTTCAGTGCTGCATGCTGTAAGTTACATTTGTTGTTTTTCAAAGCAGGAGCATCCTGAAGCATGTCCTGTTTGGAAACATAGTTAAGTGCTGTGTGCAAGGTGGAAGAATGGGGTGATGAGGTAGGGCACAATATATTTCCTCTCATCTGCATTTAATTTCTGTCATGTTGAGAAACAGCTGAATAAGGAGATGCCAAACTTGTAGCAGTACAACTGTGTAGAGGGATTCCTGCACTTAGTTGTAGCAATTCCAAAGGGTGTTGTATGTCCAGAAATGGTGGTCTACTTTTCAAAAAATAGGCAGGTAGGTAACACTGCCTTAAGCAGAAGGATCGTTTCACATAGACAGTAGGTTAACAAAAGTAGTGCTGGAGAAGATTTGTTCTAGTTCTTCCACTGCAGTGCATGAAGAGTCAAGTTATTTTTCTCTGTATTCATTTATTTTCTCCTTTGTTTCTCTACTGCTGTCAAATTCAAAAGCCCTTACTGAGAAGAGGCTAGCTGATTTCAGCCAGTGCCTTGCTTCACCAGCCCACATTTTTAGGGAGCACAGACTTGATATTTTTTTGTGGATCTTAATCCACGACATCTAAAAGAAAAATAGTTTTACTTGTAGATTCATAAGTGTGCAAATGTGAGGTACCTATCCTGGATCAAACTGCTTCCATCTCCTTCAGTTTGCTTTCTTCAGACATGTGCAACATCACATGAAAGGCAAGAAGGTATGAAAAGCTCTGTCTGGGTTGTCACTATCTGCCCCACATGGAAATCATATACCAGGTATTTAATAGGTCAGAATTTACTTCAACTCTGAAATATGGTGTTTCAGAAAGAGAAGAACCATCATTCTTACCGTTATTAACACCGAAACTAGCACTATATCATAATGAGATTTCTCAGGTCATCTCTTCTTGTGTTTCTCTCAAGCTAGTAGAACAATTTTGTTCTTACAATACCCTTTAAAGCTAAAAAGGGCCTAGCTATGGATTTTAATTTTTAAACAAAGCAAAAAGAAAACAGTTTTATCCATCAGGACTTGTTTCAATTACTTTCTGTTTATCCAGAGCTTCTTGGCAATATGAGTTAAAGAAGGGAGATTCTCAACTAAGTGATGAGTGTTCTCAACTAAGTGTTGAGGGACGGTGTCTTTTTTTTTTTTTGTATTCCAGGTATTACATTGCCAGTGTGTGAAGTTTTGTGTGTTTTATTTCTATCTATGTATTTCACTGAGGAAATCCAAACTATGTTGATAGGGCTGTCAGTGCCATCATCATCAGGTTGGGTTTTGGAACACATTTTGCTACTATGTGACCTTTTATTCCAGTCAATAAAGTCAGTGGATTTGTGCTGGTATACAACTGAAATAACACAGTAATGAGTAAGGCCCCAAAAAACAGCAGACAGTGATATAGTGGTATATTCATCACTTTTCAAAGGTTATGGCAGCTTCCATTGGCCTAAGTAAAGAAGTTTTTTATTGGTTCAGTTAAATCTTGCTTAAACATTTGATTTTGTGAATCATATAACTCATTACATTTTTACATTATATTTATACTGAAAACCTGCTTTAAATTGCTGCATTCATAGAATTTTATAACCTCAATGCTTGCTTATGCTTTCCTCTCCTGCTGGGGTTTCGCAAAGGATGTCAGGAGAGCATCTCCTGGTGTACCCCTCACATGCAATGCCATAGTACAGTCAAGTGGGCAAGGGCAGGGGAGCAGCCTCAGCTCAGAAAAGCCTCCTATCACTCTTTTTTTAGACCAATATGTTTTCCATAACCACATATATTGGTATTACTATTACTGTTTTAATGTATCCGTGTATGTGCATGTGTTCACAGTATCAGGGATGTGGTAGCATTCGGGTTTGTTGTCCTAAATGCTGCTGTTTGTGTCTGCAGTTCATGCGGTTCAATCTTTCAGTCCTGTACATTTACCAACCATTCAGTCTCTGAGCAGTATTCACACATATATTATGTAAAATAAAATAGTAATAATAAAAAAAACATTATTAAGAGTGGGGGAGTCTGTGAATGGGTTATTGCAATTTGCCTATCATGGTAATGACACCTGTTAGAGGTGTGATACAAAAGGCAGTGACAGGGAGTGTAATTTAGTAATTGTAGCTATTGTGCTGTATAGCTGGTCAGTTCACCAGGCAAGTACAAAGAAACCAGTGTTAAGGCTAAGCAGGGGTGGGTAAGCCTAATAGACAGAGCTAGTGCTTTACTGAAAGAAACTTTTGGTGGAGGGCTAACTCCCAGGGGGAAGGAGTTAGAATGGATTGAAAAGAATGAACAAAAGTATAAAAATGGTACAGGTTTTCTCGTTTCAGTTCTTAAAGTGACAGGGGACTTCTGATGATGAGCATGACTTGCTCCACTGGCCAAAGGAGGGCGAGGGGGAGAGGGAAGCTTTTTGAAATACTGGATGGGTGCTGATTTACTGCAGCTGCAGAACTGAGATACACCCAAACCAGCAGTTGTCTCTTTCTTGCTAAACATCTCAGTTAGCTTTGGCAAATTTCACCTATCAAGGTAGTGATAAAAAGGTAACAGGGTCAGAAGGTAAGTTTGAGAGGTTGCAGGAAGCCACTGCTAGCAGGTCATAAACTTGTGCCCTGGTCAAATCTGCATATGCATATATGATCTGAGAGTTCATTTGGATGGCAAGCCTGCCAACTGCAAGTATCTGAAGACTTTAACTAGAGTCTGAAAAGTCAAATAAGGTCTTCAGTGGCTTCTTTCCTTAGAAGCCATAATGTTCATGGAGGTTTTTTATGTTACAAGTAAATGAACTCAAGATACAAGGATAATTTGTTACTGCTTCCTTTGGATATGGATTTGGTTTGTAAGCTATTTGGAGCACAGACCTCATCTTCCATACCTTGGACACAGAGTAGTGAATACTCTTTCTTAATCCCAAATATCGTTGTTTTCGATCATATTGTGAACTGAAGAACGACACAAAGACTACACAAATTAATCTTTTCCCTGGTGCAGTATCCCTGCAGACACCTAACAGACTACGTAAAATGCATAGCCGTTAATTAATTTTCTGTTTCTGTAATTATGAGAATGCTAAAGCACTTACAGACTTCTTATACTAGACCTACCTTTTTTTAAAAAAAGTAATTTGAGATTGTCTTTATCTCTCCTCCCTCCACCCCCATCTGTATATTTGATTTTCCACACAGTATATTGGTCTTTCTTCATGTGAACCTGTAATTATTGAACAAATTGTTGTCACAATGGAGAACCTCCTAGACGATTATGAGGATGCGTTAGAAAACAATAGACTTGAGAGATAAGTAGTGAACACAGCACTGAAACATATTAAGGCCAGATTGAGTCATTTAACAGCTTTAAGAGAACAAGGAAGTAGCCTCAAGTTAACAAAGGTCTGCACAGCAGGGCGTTTATGCCAGCAAATACTAATTCACATTTGCTAAACAGTATAAACAGATTTGCAGGCAACACCAGGCATCCCATTTAAGGGGATTAGGTGTGCCACTTCCCTATTGTCTGGGCTGAGGAATGTGGGGTGCTCAATCTGCTCCTTGCAATTAGCAGACACACCCTTGGTGCAAAGCCAGTGGCAGGGCACTTAATCCATTGATTGGAAAGGTAATATTTCTTCTTTGAATTTAGAAGCTCGTCCTGTGGTGTAACTTGCATCCTTGCTGACCCCACACCGAAGCGTTAAAGTGACCTCACATCGTGTGTCAGCAGCCGGTTGATAAGAGTGTATTTGGTTTTTGTAAACTGTGCAAACTGGAATATTGACTTTGTTGCAGTCAGCTGTTGGGAGTGCTGCAAGAGGAAGGGAATACCTACTAGCTTTGTAATCAGAGCTAAACCAATGGTTAATAAATGGGCCATCCCCATGGTCTAGTTGTAAGTGCAGGGTGTTGCTTGTTTATGATCAAAGTGCACAATCCTTACTAGTAACTTTTTTTTTTCTCATCAACGGTTAAAAACACAGTAGAGGATTCATGTGATATGCATGCTATTATCACTGATTTCTGTAGAAAGTGATTCATGTTACACTGGAGCTGCAGAAACCCCTGCATTGCTTGTGTCTTGCCTGTCATTCAGGTGGTAAAGGCCATTTCCATGCTCCTTCAGCTGCCTAAAGGGTCAGTACAGCAGAGTTCCTTCGAGCCTAAGAAGGAAGCTAAAGAACCTGTCTCAAAGACACCTTCCTAGGAAATTTTTAGAAAATAAAATTGTGTACAAACAAGAGAAGAATGAGCTGGTATTCAACTGACTACTTACATATTTTCTACAGGCATCTGAATTAATTGCAGATTATGTGCCAAAGGAGAATCGAGTTTTGTGCCAATAAAAAGCAGCTGAAGCAGTGTGTGTGTCACCCTGCGTCTCTCCTGGCCTTCTGTTGGCTGGAGAGGGATCTGGTCACGGTGCTGAGCTGCTGTGGGGAGGAAGGGTTGGTGCACGGTGTGTGCACACTCTAGGAATTACTGGAATCCGCAGAATCCTGGAGGGATCTGGAGTTTTTGCAAACCTCACAGCTGGCTGTTGTGAACCGTTTCAATCACGGACCCTAAGGGGTCACTGCAATAGATTAGGCTGATACAGCCTCAAATTCCTCAAATACTGGTGGTGAAAGCCTTGCCTGATGCACCCCGAGCTTCAAATCTGCCTGCGCCCCCTCCATCATCCTCAGTACCTCTTTTACCAGTGACAGAATTTCAGAAATCCATCTCTAGCTATATAGGGATGTCTTCCTTCAAAGAAGCTTCTCAGATTTGTAAAAGGATCTTCCTGGAGGTAGAAATATGAAGTTCACAGAGCACAGATAGAAGAGATTTGTCACTGGGCTCCATTTTCTAAGGTAGAATACCCAGTCTATGAAACCAAAGTGGGTCATTCCACTCCTGTCTTTTAGGTTAAAGCATTGGGCATAAAACTATCATATAAGGTGTAAAAGAATGCTTCTTTCCAACAGACAGGGAGTTGGATCAAAGGCAACACACCTTTTCTCAAGTACAACCCTTACTTCTCATGAAATCACTGGGGCTCCTTGGTGAGTTGAAGGCAAGGATGTGGCTACAGCCCTGCTTGTGGCCACATTCAGCCTTCCTGGAGTCAGACTCAGTGTTTGTGTACAGTGTTTAAAGGGTAATAGCACTAAACACTGCCCTCACAAACCACGGTAATTACTTCTACTGCTGAAAAAAACCAGAACATGAACAAAAATATCATAGAAAAGCTATTTCTAACACTAGTGCTGCTCTTTATGGCTAAGTGGCAGCCATCGTTTTTTTCCTAAATTATGTGTTCTTTTTTCAAGCATTTAGATGATGCAAACCAGATTTTTGTGGCAGCATTATTGCTTATAGCCAAAAGAGCATTCAAGGAAACACTGTATTTCTGCTAAATTACCATTTATTCAGAACACTTTGAATTGTTTATCTTTTTTCATTCTCCTCACAAATCAAGTAGCCATTGAGCCTGTATTTCTGAGCATAAGTTCAGTGATAATTTTAGTAAAAATAAAAGCTACCATCTACTTTTTGGGGATGAGAGTGTGCAAAGTTCTAGGTTTTATTTTTAAAAGGAAAACTCCCCAGGAAAATTGTTTTTCCTGTTTGACAGTAAAACTTACTGTTTGTTTTGGAATTTTTTTTCTGACATTTAGTATCATAGTAGAAATTTTGTTGATGTAATTACATTCTAGGTAGTGTTTTACAGCTATTTTTTGTTTACTTATTCTCTGGACTGATTTTTTTTTTTTTTTAAAAAAGATTATGAGTATTCATTAGAAGAATACTGTGAATGCCTTTTAGTTTTTCATGTAGCTTTTTATTCATTTCGAATGTTCCTAATAGTAAGTGTTTTATGGAGGGAATGTTCCAGAGAAAAGAAATAATAACAGATAATCATGCACAGGTATGTAATTTGAATATTTGTCTCAGGCATGTGAATATGAAAGTTCTTTGGGGTTCATCCAGTCTGCAAGTAAGAACAATAACATGAGGTGGAGGTGATTAATCAAGTATTGCAGAGAGAAAAATATGAATTACGAGTAATCAAAACAGTATCTAGGACAAATAGTTCACAGGCAATCCACAGGCCACACATGTTCACAGGAACAAATTATTGAATTGTTTCAAGGTGAGGACATTTGTATACATGAAAATCTTTGTATGCAGTCATGAATAAAAAAAATGTACTAATACAGTTGCATAAATCATTTACTTTATAAATGCTGTCCAATTCCTTTTTCATAAGAGAACATTTCTGTTTCTCCTGTGGAAAGTACAGTCTTTATCTGAGAACTGACCTAAGCCTTCTGCATGAAAATAATAAATAAATAAAGCAAGCTGACAATCAGCTCTACTCAATGCATAGCATACCCCTGAAAAATACTGTATCATTCACCTTTGAACATAATAATGTGATTTATTTTAAAACACTAAAACCTAGACTGAAGGATCAAAATAAATATATTTTTCTTTGTGGCATTTTCTGATTTTTGTAATTTCTGCAGCGCGTGTCCTCTTGTTCTGCTGCTTGGCATAGCTGCTAGTTCCCTGCTTGCAAGCAGGTTTTATAGGGATATTTTTTATCCTTGCTAGGCATTGTAACTTTTAGCTTAATAGTTTTTAATTCAATTAGAGTGAATTAAGTTTACCTTAGGATCTTTGGAGCCCCTTAGAGGGCTGATCTGATTAATTACTGTGCAAAACAGATTGTTAAAATAACTAGGTTTTATGCAGTTTCTCTTTGTTCTTTCCCTTAGCTTCTGTAATTCATAGACATTGATACTGGATGAGTGAGGTTAATGTGGGAGACGTTCTCACAAGCTCACTGATTCTCTGACTTTCCTCCCCAGTCAGACACAGGCTCCTGTGGGCGGGGACCATGTGGGTTGTGAGGTGTGAGATGTGCTCTCCAATGTGGTGGATTTTCTCTGTCAGTCCCAAATGGATGACCAGCAGAGGAATCAGAATGGCCTTGTGTGCGTGTCCTTATGAATTTAGTAGCTAATGAACCTTGTAATGCAGAGTACAGGCTGAAGTTAATTTTATTTATGTTTTTAATTGTAGCAACTTTTAATAGCCAAAGCTAGAAAATGTATCCTACTCATCATCCATGTTCCTGATCTGTGTCATGTCTGGGACAGCAGAGAGCAGCAGGGCAAAGAGTCATCTGAGCTCCAAACATTGCTCTGCTTCTCTATGGGTTCACACAGGTCAGGAGTTTAGTGGTTTGTTTAAATGGCTGTGGTCCTGCTCCTGAGCCAAACCAGATGGGCCTTAGTAGAGACATGGCATCTAGTTATACACTTCCTTATATGACAAATTAAAGTGGCTTATACCATGCTTGGGCAGATTTATCCCATCCCTCTGCAACCTTGGCAGGCTCACGACAACATGGTTTTGAGCCAGGCAGTGCAACAGAGTGTAAGGGTCACTTTAAAGAGAAGGGAAACCACCTGTGTTGGGCATGGCTTATAATTTTACTGGATGCAACTGCACAGCAAGAATTAGAAAGGGGAAGACATCATGTGGCTTCGTGTGTCCCTGTGTGGCTGGAAGTTGTAGCTGTGCCTGTAGCCCGAGAGGTGGGAACAGAGGAGGTCTCAGCCCAGCACAGGCAATTCACTAGAGTTCATCCTCAGTCACTTCCTCCTCTCAGTCTCCAACATGAGCAGAATAAAACCCATCCTTTTCTGTGGAGAAGGAAGCTGGCTAATACAGGCTGGTCAGTCTTTGTATCCTGGAGTGGGGATTTCCAAAGGTAATTCAGGTCTGTAAGGGTGAAGTTCTGTATCAGTCACTTCAAAGAGACTGGGGATTTCCAAACTGAAATCAGGTTTGTAGGGATAAAGTCCACTGTTATTCTCTTCAAACAGACCTTGCAGTCACCAGTTTGTGAAAGCTGTCTTAATGGGACCCTATGTGTGTACAAGCTCTATTCATTTATAGGTTTTCTGTGATTTTTTTTTTTAATCTACCATTTAAGCTCTGCCATTTGTAATTTTTCTTTAACAGCCAGAGAGGTGGTGAGAAGGGAGGAGAGCTGAGATGTTACTTACTTTCTCCTTCTGGGGTGTAGGCCTCATTTTATGAAACTACTGAAAGTTCTCAGTAGTTTAGTCCCTTTTTGAAGCACAACAGAAAGTCACTGCTGCACTGATGTCACCAAAGAAAAATGAGCTGGTATTGAGCTGAAAAGTGCATAAAAAGTTTATGGGTCTTTTAAAAAAGTTCTACTGTGAACTGCAGCAGTGGATTTTAACTTGAACAAAACCAAATCAAGTGTTAAACCCTTCCACATTGAGATGTTGTAATGGTAAGTGAAACTTTAAAGACAGTGTTGAGAGAGGCGAAGGGCCCTGGCGATGTGCACTGCAGGGGGATCCAGAGCAGGAGCGGGGTTGGGCCTGCTAGAAATCCATGATAAAACTCAGTTAAACAGGACCATTGCCAAGAATTTATCACACATCTGTTCTGCCTTGATTTTATATTTAATTATCACCTGCAGAAAGTCTGATTTCTAAGCATTTATTATGAAATTAATAAAAGAGTTTACAAGGCAGTGCTGTAATGCACTCCAGGGTGTGTCCTGCTGGAGCTGGGCCATTTCCGAAGTTGTTGAAGTTGTTCCTCGTAAAGTTTGTGCTTCAGTTTGTGGTCAGAACAGAACAATATCCCAGGAAAAATACCACATAGTTCTGATAGTGCTACCTGGCAAAAGCCTAGTTGCCTTCTATGGCCCCAAAATGTGTATGGGCTGTCCATATAGCAGGTTTTATAATGAGCTGTAGGTGACAGGCACCAAAGTTATAAAGGCTTCCTGATAATCACTACTCTGCTATTTGCTATTGTCTTTTCTGGTAAATTGACACAGAAGATATTCTAATGTGTTCAATACATTCAGGTTAAGATGCATCTTTATATAAGTGTATGTGCATGCATATGCGTTTGAGACGGTGAGGAGTTAATCCTAAAAAATGGAAAAAACCTAAAGATGAAGAACTCAAAACTAAATAAATAGTTGAAGTGTTTCTTAATCTATTGCTGTCTTTTTCCAGTAATGTAGGCAGCAAGTAGTATGACATTAAGTAACATTTTGAGTATTGTGGGGTTTTCTGTCTTGTAGAATTCAAGTGTATTTTAGTACATATTGAGCACATCCATGTAGAAGCAACTCAGGGTTCTGTGCATGTCAGCAGTGTGTAGCCTCTGTTAAGCAGCTTTTTCATTTACTACTTCTTATTTTTCTTCACTATTTTTTTTATTTACTTTTACTTTCCATAGTGCATCCAAACATATTTTCTCCCAAAAAATCAGGAATTTGATCCACTCAAAAATATAAGACATAGTTAAACGGTTTCTGTCAGTGCGTGGCCAGTGTATTTTTAACTTGCCCTTTTATCCCATTCTTCTCCCAAACTTCAAGCTAGTCCTTTTTTAAATTTCTGTTCAAAGGCAACATTATTAGAAGTTCAAGCCTGGTATATTGAGAAAATGTAATTAAACATATATTTGATACCTACAATTGCACTTATCAATGAGATAATGGCAGGATGATGGGTGCAAAATGTATATGCTGAAATTTCTTTAGAACTTCTGTTTCTTATTATTATCATTATTTTGTTATTCAATTAGTGTAGTGCCTAAAGGCTGCAACTGTAATGAAGACTGTACTGTACTGAGTATTGTACAGGCACATGGTATGATTTAGGATGTGAATGGATGATTGTGATCAATTCAGTTGTGCTGGCTTCATGATTTGCTTCTCAGATGAGCGGCTGATTTTGTATTAATTACTACTTTGTTGCAGTCAATGCTGGCCTGCAAGGGTGGTTTAAACTGATGTACTTTTCTCTGTAATTACAGTGGTTTAGAAGTACACAATGGGCTAAGAGTTGATTACTTCAGCTCGTGCAATGAATGGATGGCCCTGGGCTTGTAGCAATATGGTCAACAAGAGTCTTGGGAACCTTTGAGAACAATCTGCATGCAGCTTGGGAGAAAACGAAATGTTATAGGTTAAGTGTGAAAGGAGAAAATTTTCAACGTACAGTACTATGTCCAATAATGCCCTTCCTGTGTGACTACTCTGTATTTTTCTGCTTACTCCACTAGTGCAGATCTTAGAAATCCCAAAAACCTTGCATCAAACCTTGTAGACTAAAACTGCTTCCTCCACTGCTCCTGTTGGAGAGTTATTTTGTGATACGGCCCATTGCTCAAAGTGTTGTGGCAGCTTTTCCTTTTGTGGGAAGCTCCTTCCTCAAGTACCTCATACTGCCCAGAAATGCAGAAACATCTCAGATATTTTAAGTCAGCACCAAATCATTCAGAAACTAGCTGGCAACTTACCTGCCTCTTTGGAACATTGCTTTTCTGCATAGAAACTTCCTGAGTTGATGAGCACAGTCACCTATCAGCTTAAAGACATGCTCTGCACTTATCCGAGCTTCCAAAATATGGAAGCTACTCCCTTGAATAGTCAGAACAGAAGGCAACATCTATATGATTAAGGTTTATGAGGTCTGTGTCCAAATACAATGACAAATTCAATATAAATCCCCCAAATGAAATAATAAAACAAAATCTCTACAGAGATGTATGCACTCTGAAAACTTCAAACCCCATCACTGATGGGTTTAGGCTGATTTTTTCAGGATGCTCTCCGCTTATTGGGAAGTCATTTAATGCCGTGTCATATAGATAATTGATTTGAACTGCGATTTGATATGTACACATTTCCAGTTCTGCATTGAGCATATAGGCTACTCTTGTACCTCTTCTCCCATGAAAATGAGCTGTTTCTATTTCAACCAGGACCGACTGTGGTTTTCCTGTTGCTATAGTCATCTCTAAAGGACACGGCTGCTGTTCATTCACAACCTGCATATATAGACAAGCACTAGTTCTGATCTGTCAACCACTGAATTTAACGAGTGCCTGTTAGAGGTAACATTCTGCTCTCCTCCACTTGTGACCAAAAATTGTCTTAGCTTCTTCTGAACTTCTTCCTGCCAGAATTTTATTTTACAAAGACAGGACAAATATATGATGTGGATTTTTTTTGTTGATGCACTTGATTAATTTCTTGCTTCATAGTGTGTTTATGAAAGTTAAACTGTGCAAGTTTTCTCATAACATAACAAGGATTAATAATGATGGGGTCTATTAATATTGTTAAATAATATATAATATTATTTATATACATATCTCTCCTACCTAGATATTATAACCTAGGTAATAGTAATTTTTTAATTTCACTATGATAAACAGTTACCAACGACCACGTCCAGTTCCTTTTGTTCATCCACTTGGAAACAAATTCTCATTTTTTACTGAGAATAACAGTGTGTCCATTTTAAAGAAATTATTTTAACTTTTGAGTTATAAATATGCCATCAATTTTGTTGTAGGTGTGAAGGCCAGCAGCAGAAATCAAGATTTCACTTGTTCTGTTCTCCAGAGTGTAACCTTATGTGAAACTTAACATGACTGAGTTTGAAATGGACTGTTTCTGTAAAAATGGTTCCTCCTTTTGCTCAGTACATCCATGTACTTCTTAACTGATCCTTTACTTTTTGATAAAAAGATGTTCCCCTTCTTTACATCTTTAAAAAATGTTCCAACAAAAACATTTTTTCAGTGGAACACTACTTTAAATTTGTTACCAATTGTTTAGAAAGGGTAGAGTGATGGGAATTCAGTGTTTGTACAGCGCCTAGTGCAATTGGTTCCTACTCTCTTAGAAAGCAAATATTAATGCTCAGTTTTGCATACCATCAATGCAGTCTTTAAATGTTACATTTTTAGATTCTTAGAACATTAGTTCTAAAGACGTACAAAAAATTAATTGAATTAGAGCTTTCAATTCTGACTTCAATATGTACTATCACTAGTCAGAAAAAAAAATACTTCTGAACTCCAAAAGTTTTGATTTAAATTAGATAATAAACTGGCATTATCCTGTGATGTAACTTGATGCAGAGTCTGTATAATTACAGATATATTGTTACATTTAGATATCAAATCTATCTCCTGCTGAGCATATCAATTGTGGAAGCTTTTCTTGCACTCTAGCCAAGGGTGGACGTTCCAGCATGCTGCAGTGAGGTACTCAGATGCACATTAAGGCTGTTGATGTGCTGAAGATTCCTTAGTGGGGAATTTGAATGATCATCCTTTGTGTAACTGCATATTCCTTTAGTTTTTACATGAGAACACAGACATGTAGTATCTTTTTTGGTGGTAATGGGATTAAGATTTGGATGGAAAGTTATGATATAGGCACGTTGAATTTTGTAATGGAAAATAAGGAGTTTTCTCTTAACCATCAGGGAAGACCAAATTGGCAGTGTGAGTCCATTGGCCTTTGGAGGTTTACACTGATGGTATTAAGTTACATATTAAAGTTATCTTCATTTGTCCTGGTTGTTGTTCCTATACAGAACAGTGTTTTGGCTGCTTATAGCTAGTCTGTTGAGTTCTTCAAACATGTGATGTTACTGTCTTCCTCTCAAACACTGTAATTGTGGCTTTTCATTTTTAGGGGTTTTTTTAGGTTTCTTAAAGGATGCTGTGAGGAACTTCTGTTTGTGGTGTATGTTGGCTTGTAGGATAGAAGTTCTGTGACTGCTTCTGCGCTAGACATGTATTTGCACCATTTCTTTCTGTTGAACTCTATTCTATTATCCATTTTTTCATTTGTAGTAATATACTGGTTCTCTCATTAGAAACACGCATCCAGCTCCAATTACTCATTCTTATGAACAGACCTTCCTCTGAGAACATCCAGAGATACTGAGAAAGTTAGGATGAAGTCCACAGACACCTAAAGTTCAGCCTAAGAACTCAGCCAATGAAACGTGATTACAAGGCCATGGACATAGATCTCATCTTGCCAAGCTTACTTGTCACAGCACTTCAGAAGAAAGCCGATGGGCAGACAAAAGGAGAAAAGGACACTGTGAAATGCCACAGTTGCAGCTTTTGTTGAGTTGCTTTCCTTCACATTCTGTTACTCCATTAAGCCTTAGACATCGTGTTCCAAGAAATGCCAATTCTATACAGAGCTTCAGTGAAGAAAAATATGAGGCCACTTGCAAAACAACTGTAAGAGATTATGTGCTGTTGTTGCTCCTCTAAGTCAGGTCATTTTAAGTTAATTTTTAAGGATAAAATGTCAAGCATTTGTTTTCTGGTGTAATGGAAATGATGCAGTACAAGCTTTCAAAATGATGATGATTTATATTTTTATTCCTTTTTCTAGACTTAATGGGTACAGGGGTTGAGAAGCAAAACCTTAATGTTAGGGTGCTATTTAAGTGCAGATTTCTAGTGTTCATGAAACACTATTTTTGTACCCAGAGCAATGAATTCAGTTGCTGAACATTTTCATTCCACTTAGACATGTTTATGTTATGTATTGTGTATCCACACGTCTCCAGACACACAACCAAAACTTCCTTCATGGTATATTCTCAAACAGCAGACCGTAGTTCAAGTGCAATTAAGGGCCATCACATGGTCGTGTAGCTGAGGCAATAGATCAAAGGCACTTCTATGCAATCGTGGAGAGATCATTGTCTTGAGTGACAAAGCATATGGAAACCATACCTTTTTCTTCACCTGATCTGTTTCATTTAAACTTATGTCTCCAGTATTTGAAATCCAATATTAAAAACATCTATTTTCCTATCTCACATGTAATTGCTAAGTTTCTGAGTGGATGAAAAGATGTTCAGAAGATCCTTAAACTGACCAAAGTAGTATGTTCCAGTGGAGGAACTTGGTTGGAAATTACTTGGTCTTTGGTAGAAATATGTGGAACAAGATGGTATTGAAGCCAACCTTCTAAAATCTGACCCTTATGCTAAATCCTTCCTTCCAGCATAAGCAAGGCAATGAAAAGTTATTCAGACTTTGTAGGTATTGTTAGTAAAGACATGAATTGACCAAATATAGCATGATCACCTTGGAGAAGGATTTTGCGAAATATTAAACTATTTTGATGTTCCTAGATATAGATGGGTATTATGGGGCTAAGAAGGAATATAATTTTCATTTGGGCACTGGAAACTTGGTTAGATTTTGGAATTTCTAGAGGAGAAACACTGTTATGCTCTCTAACAGATAGTGACAGAGGTGATGGCTAAATTAAACATTCATGCTCCTTCATATGGCTGTTTGCTGAAATATTTATGTTGGGATATATTTCTTTCTTTTTTTAAGATTTAAGTTAGCACAAAGAATGTGTGTTTGTTTATGCCTCATAGATTAGGGTCGGTGCTGTGATGTGGAAGGCAACTGATTAGATGCTACTTTGGTTTAACGATTATGTACTGATTTATTAATGAGGTTTCATGTAAGTTTATATTTTTTTAACATTCATAAAATAACAGGATAAGTATTAGAAAACAAAGATAGACCAAAGTATTAGAAAAACAAAGGATAACGGACTATTAAAAAGATAATCCTGTGTTACAGTTTGTAGTCAGAAATTGAAAAATAAATTATCAATTCTGTGAAGGTTAATACTGGTAATTGGCAACTTTTGGGTATTGATGGGCTTGCTTGTATCATAGTAATTCTTTAGGTTTGATTAACATATCACTGTGATTAACCAACGATTGAATTTTTGCAGAATTTTCCTGTGTATTTGCGAACAAAAAGCTTAAACTTTTTCACATATTTTTGGCCACCAGTGCTTCTGCCAACTGCTTCTCTCCCTTCAGTTACAGATACCAATTTCAGTTCTGATCTCTGTAGGTCCTAATATGAATAGAGTCACATGGCACTCCTCAGATCTAGTGTTCCTCCAGTATTCACACATCCCCAAATATTTTCACTTATGAACAAAAACTTTTTTTTGTTTTATCATGTTTTTTCCCATTCTGAATGCTGCTGCAAATATTTTCTAAGTCAGTTGTCTCTTTGCATTACTTCTCCTTGTTTTATCATGCTTCTCACCTTCCAGCTCATCGAAAACAAGCTTTTTAAAGCACTTTCTGAGTTTTCCCCAACTCAGTGCTTGCCTCCTGTTCTTCATGAGGAGATTAGGCGCACATTGGTTTAGCTAATGATGATTACTTCCATCAGCATAGAGTGGTTTTGGCTATTCTTCCACACATAGTGCCTCAAAAAAATTAACCCTGCTCATGTATTGTGAGTGTGATTTCACGCTAGAACTAAACTAATCTAACGGTGAGCTGCCACTGAAAGGCACAGGTACAGACCTTCTCCTCATCTATACAATAATAGGTAATTTACTTAATACACACTGGGCAATTTGCTGAGACCTCTTGATGTACTGCTACCTTTACATTTTGAGGTATTTACACTTACCGAGTTGAAAATTTAGCTTGCAGTGGAAATGGGAGGAGGCATAATGGAATTAAATTTTTTTCCTTAAGTTTATGATGTTGTCTTTCATTCCAAGTTGATTTATTTTTCTCTTTTTTGACCTCTATTTGTGGAAAGTCTTATTATTGCTGCCTGACTTGAGACTCAGTAGTGTTCACAAAATATAGCTATATATTTTAAACATCAATTTTTATCACTCTTCACAATTAGTTTGACAAGCTATATTACAAATCCCAGTATATTTATTCATTCCTATTACAGAGGCCAACTTCACTAATTAATTTTTCTTCATTGTTCCTTTGTCTGACATTTTGACTTGGAGACCCTGGTAACATTTGTATATTCCATTCACAGCTTGCTTGCTGTTGGTGTATCATGATGTTGTCCCACAAATTTCATATCCTTATTTACCCTCCTCTCTTCTAACACTGTTTTGTACCCAACATAAGAGTCAATATTGAGATGCATCTAAATGAAAGAAATCATGTAATTTCCAAGAGATTCTTTCAGGAAGATTGTCTGATTACTGAAAATTGGCTACCACAATTAAGGAACTCAAAATAAGATAACTTGAGTTTCAGCTCAAGTTTGTGGCTCAAGGTAAATACCTCTCCTGTAGGCTGAAGTTGCTACTATCCACAGTTGAAACCTGGGTATTTTGTACAACTTTGTCTTTAACTTGAAGACTTTCTTTTGACATTGCAGACATGTCAAGGCTAAACTCAGTTCAATAATTTCATCATTAAACATTTATTTTAAGTTAGGTTCCTTCCTCTCCAGTGTCAGGAGACCAGTCTTCCTGGACTAGCACAGACATTTTTGAATATCCCCGTAAGTGAACATTAGCAAGGAATGAATGAGAAATGAGACATTTTGATGTTTTGAAGAGACTGAAGGCAGACAAAATACAGTGTACTGAAGATTTTTCTGAAGGAGCACCAGGGTCTCTACTTGATAAACAAATCCAAATCACTGAGATGAAAGCTGAGTTCTGGAAATAAATGAGGGCTTTTTGTTTGGCAGGTTATGTATTTTCTAACCCGCTCATTGTGGGGACACATTGTTTTGAATTGGTTTAGGTAGAATTTGCTATTTCTTAAGCAGGAAGATTACCATGAACAGTTCTTAGTATTTGAGAAAATACTTCTTCCTATAAAGGAAGATTTTTTCCAACACATCTCTGAAATGCTGTCATCTGTTACTTTCCCTAACACATATAAGAGGAATGAACAGCTAAAATGTACTATTGGAAATCAAGCTAAAGAAGTCGAACCCTTTTTCCTCACACTGGCGTTCGTATTTCATATTAAGACCAGTTATCTTCCTGTAATTCCTACTAGCTTACTGAAGCTTCTGTAAAGAAGATTAAATTTTCTTACAATGGTGAGATGTTATGTGCTTTGATAAGGAAATGTTTCTTTTCTGTAAGTCAGTTGTTAGTAATACAACAATTATTTGATAATATTTCATTCACAATGGCATGCTTAAAATAGTTGCTGCCAATTCATTTTTAAGAAAATAATTACTTGTTTCTAACATCCCTGAAGAAATAATTATGTAATAAAAAATTACATGACTGACATATTTGTTACCTATAATAACTGCAAGTATTCCTTGAATTTTTAAGCAATTTTGTAGGGGTTTATATTTAAATATTGAAACCTATTAAAATTGCCCATGGAGATTTGTGGGAGAGGTTATCTATGGGCCTCTGCTAATTAATTATGATATATTTTACTTCCATGTGATTTGTCACTACTAGTCCTGTAAGGACTACAGGAAAAATCATTTGTTTAATCTGACTGGGACCTTGTGGCATTTAATTGTAAACATAACTGTGATGCAATAAATCCAAATGAATTTGGACAGTGATTAACAGGAGCTCCTTGATATGGTAATGAGATTAAAAAACTGGTTCCTAAGTGTTTCTGTGGATTTCATTAACATTTTTGCAACTAAACACTTTTTAGGATAAGAGCAGTTGCTTGTTGTTGACCAGTATACATTACTGGTTGAATGTAACCTTCATGAAGATATTTCTTTGTGTCTATGTATAATGTATAAATATTTTTATATATGTATATATGCGTGTCAATGGCAAATGTACAAAGAAAATAAAAAAAGGAAGATTTATGCTGCATTTAATTATGATGGGCCAAACAAAAATACACCACAGAGTTAACCTTATTACTACATATATTTCAAAAATTCTAGAGTAGACTAGTGAATTAATCACAGATATGTAGTTCCTGCTGTGAAAGCTTATTATCTAAGACACCTGCAAATATTTAGACATCTGCATAGCTTTACTACTGTGAGTAGTTCTACTGATTTTGTTTATCTGTTTTTGTCGAATTTATGCCCAAATTTGTCATTACATGGCACATTTACAACATGAAAAAGGAGGAATGAAAAAAAATCAGAAGTTTGATATGGTTATTCAGAAAGCATATAGATTGATCCTTTCAAATACTTTGTCATCAAATTGCTAGAAAGCTGAAATTTTACAGAATATATGTATAATCTTACTATTTAGCAGAATTACTACTGCAAAACTGTAGAGAAGAAAAAAAATATTTCCATTAAAAGCACCAAACTGCTACTGAGCTTCAAGGCAAAGGAATTTTTTTGTTTGTTTATTCTTGCAACTCCCCTCATGCTTATTTTAGTCTTTTTCCAAAACTCGGCTCATCTTCCTCTGTCCTGATCTTTAAATGGACTTGATACCATCTCCAACAGTTTGATCATCTTTCTCTTCTTTATGCTTTTAATACTTTTATTGCTGGAAAAAAAAAGAAATTGATTAATTTGAAGAGTGAAAGCCTCATTCTTTGTAACCAGCATTCATGTAGCAATACTGCATTTTTCATATCCTACCCTGGGAAAATGCTTTTCTGTGCTCTAGAAGGAAAAATGGTTCGGTTCCTACAGCTTCTCTCTTCCTCAGCATTACGATTGCTAACCAGAGGTCACAGTCAGTTGTCACTGGAACTCTGTGTTTCACCAGTAGAAATGAGATTGTGACACAAAATGGAGACCTAGCAGAGGTCGGTATTTTGTTCCATGAAATCCTTAGAGAAGGAGCTTTTTGTGTCTTAGGGCTGATGTGGTGGCAGTCCTGTCACCAGCATAATACAGGTTTCTTGTTTCCATTTGCTTGCAGAATTAGAGAAAGGGCTCTGAGGCATCTAACCCTCCCACAGCTCCAAGGCAGGACCCACGATGTGAGTGGTTTAGCTATTTTTGTTTTGTTTTTAATCTGGGTCACAACTTCATACTCAGATTGATTTTTATCTTTGGGGAAGAAAATGTAGATTGTTTTACTAACAATGGGTAAATATTCATGCCACAAATGGTGATGTGACCTATATTTTGTTACTGTCCCCCATGCAGAGCTCTCTTTCCCTTTGGAAACCCAGATGTAGGAATGATGGTGAGAACTGGCTGCGGGCAAAGCTACATATGTCTTGTAGTGGGCTGGATTAGAATTTGCAGTGGTGTCCCCTGAGTTCCCATGGTACTATGATGCAGCAGATTTATTCAAATCATTAAATAAGGAGTTTTACTCAATTAAACATCAAAAGGTATTGATTGTATAGGACAGTTACTGGTATGTGCTGTTATGTAGAGGTTACTGCAGCTGCCCAGCTCCAGCTCCCTGTTCGTTGCATAGTTTGTGTTATGGAACTTCATCAGCAAAGCTTGGTGTATTGACAGTGCCCATCAGCTGAAGTTTTGGTGCCTGAAGAGGTGGGGTTAAACACCCTGATGGTAGTGCTAAAAATCTTGAGCACAGCAGTGGTTAATGATAGTGGTTAAACAGCCAGCAGTTCATTGTTTTGATTACAGCCATTAATTTGACGCAATCTTCTTTGACATCGCCATCGTTATTTCAGGCTGTTTGCAAACTCAAGAACGTAGTCTTGTCACTACAAATTGTTTTCATTTCGTGTCTATGAAGATTTTCCTTGAGACCACAAGGGTCAGAAACACATTTCTGAAGAAAGCTTAGATATTGCAGCCGAATATTGCAGCAGAGGGTGAACACTACAACAAATTCTGCTTCTGTGTTATCATGGAATATGCAGAACCATGTTCAAAGGTTGCACAACAACTCTAGTCTAAATGTGGGGTTTTTTCTTTTTTTTTTTTTCCGTTGAGAGACATACGATAAAAGGGCTGTGAGCTACCTAGACCTCAGAGTTGCTTAATAGCTTGTGGGAGCTAGCTACTTGCCAATTTTAGAGCATCGGTCTATCTGACTTAACCACATGTAGACTTACTGGCAGGTCTACTCAAATCAGTGGTGTAATTATTTACTTCTTAAAGAGAAAACAGGCTTACATTATAATGACCTTACAATAACTTTCAGTTTTATGTGGAGAAAAATAAACAGTTGTCATTTCCTTGTTATTTTGAGGTTTGAGCCTTTACCACAAAGGTTTTAAATATTTACTAGCTACTATGTTCTGAAATTTCTCTGTTTAAAAATACAATGGATTTATTCAGGGAAATCTTTCTGCTGCACCAAGCTTCACAATCTTGATTATAGGACATTATAAATGAATATCTTTCGCCACCATTTTTCTTGTTATTACTTGAGTTTGAATTCATTCAAACTGTTTACTACTTTTAGTATTTTAGCTGCCAGCTAAAATTTCAAAATACTAAGGCTTTTTTTTTTTTTAATTTGTGGTACAGCCATGTTCCTAGAAAAAAAGTATTTTTGGCATTGGAAGAAGACATAAGTTTGCCATTTTTGTATCTGAAAAATAATTTCACATTAGAATGCTCCCCAAGGGTTTAGTTTTGTTGATATGAGAGATATCAACATGAAGCTTCTTTTTTGTTAATACTATCTTTTTTTTTTTTTTAATATGACCCCTAGTGGGGAGAGTGTTCTCATTTAATTATTCTCTGCTTTTCTTGCTTTGCCTGACATTGAAGGTTAGAAACTCCATTTTTCCTTTTACACCTTTTTGCTTATTTCTAGTAGTTACTCTGAGATCTTGAGCACTCAAAGGACACTAAAAAGAGGTGAAGCAGTAGTTTGGCTACTGTGAGGGAAGACAGCAGTTCTAGGACAGTAGTAGGGCAATAATGGTCTGGTGGAGCTGGCTGTAGGAATTATTAACTTTGCAAGTATATTTGAAAAGCAAGAATTGCATCACTTCAATTTCTAGCTTCTTCTTAATGTATGACTCCTGAAGCTTCTAAGTAGTTGTGGTTTTTCGTGGGAAATGCGATGATTTCAACCGGTTTTATTTCAAATCAGGCTGGAAAGTTGAAATATCCTTTTTTTTTTTTTTTTCTTCACGGAAAAGGAAGCTCTGCAGAGTTTTGGTTTGTTTGGAAATCCTGAAATTAAGCTTTTCAGTGTTCCCAAACCGTGTTGAACTATTTCATTCTGGTTAGACCTTAACCTTTCTTTTCTCAAATTGCTGCCTGGCTCTGCGGTAGTTGTAGGGCAAGCATGTAGTCTTGCTGCTGGTACAATGAAGGAGCTTGGCTTCCTGGAGGTGATGCATCTCCATGATCCATCATGTCAGCTGATCAGATGACAGAGTTTAAGATAAGACCTTGGATAAAGGCATTTTAGTTAGGTCTGGCAGAGAAAATGTCACTCTACACCAGTTGGAGCATAATGTCTGAAGAGTCTAGACTGTGGGAAAGAAACTGAGCTCTTCCAAATGTCTCTGTGCCAGGTGAGACAAGTTTCGGAGAGTTTATCTGATTCCTGCCTGTGGCAGATGAGGAATGCACACTCCTGTTTTACCATCTCTGCTGTCACGATGATGATACCTCTAACAGGAAAGCAGGAGCCTTAGCAAGATACATGGTGCTGAAAGAAGGATGAGAGTCTAACAGTAGCATCTTAAATCACTTCAATTGTTTGCCATGTAGACCTATTGCAAGATATTGTTGGATAGAAATTCTCTTTTCTGCACTACTGCTCCCATATGAAAATGAGAGCACAGTAGCTCAAGCTGAAGTACCTGAGTACCAAAATGAACTTTTGTTTTGCTTCAATGTCTAGTCTGTTTTAGCCAGAGATTAAATTAGGACAAAATAAATTTCTAGCTGGCTGTTAACAATGTCACAATATGTCACAATATTTGGAGTGGAGTGCTATAGAAAAATTTAAACTTGTATTCAAAGTTATAGCATTAAAAAAAAAAAATCTTCAAACTTCAAAAAACCATATACCTTCCATTACTCCCCGACACTGCATAAGCAAAGGCTCCTCTCCATGAGGAATGGGGTGTGGGGCAGATTGCCCTACCCCAGCTAATGGGCTTCCTCCAGTGCTGCTTAGCCAGACTTCAGGTGGGTCTCCCAGCATCCCAACACTCCTTTCAATAGGATGAGCAGCAGCATGTTCATTTTATAAGTGAGTAAATGAACACACTGAGGATGTCAAGAGATGTTTTCAGGAGTACGTGTGTGATATTTGCTTTCAGAGGATGGTTTTAGTAATGAAGAAAATGCTAAATGAAAAGGCTGGAACATTTTTCGTGAATGACTTTTTTCAAGTATGTAGATGCAGACTTTTTTTTCCTAGAAATTTTGAAGTTAAACCTAATATTTCTCATGTTCATAGGTAGAAAGAGCAAGCAGAACTCAGCCTGGCTTTGTGAATTTTCAAAATCTTCCCCAAAATAGTGCAAAGGAGCTTGCGAAACACAGAAGAAATCATAAAGATTTATTTACACTGCTTGTTCTCCTTTTTGTCTGGCTAATCATCATATTGTTTATTCCTGAAGTGAGAGGTGATAAGTACATAGTAGTAAAAGCTGACGGGGAAAAAGATAGTAGCCCTCTTTGTAGTGATGTAGTGTATCGGTGAGATGCAGCCCTTGTTTCAGCTGTGGTTTGTTAACAGGTAATACTCTTTTGGGCAGGAGATGGAGATTGAAAGGGGAAGTGGAAACTTCCTCCTTTGCTTTTATCATCAGACATCCATTATCCAGGATATGTGAATTGAAAGCCAAATGCTTGGAGCCCCAAATATCGCTCTGTATGTTTAGGCGTCTCAGTATAGGTCAAGAAGTATATGCAGCATACTAAACTGGGAATTGTGGGATGAGTGGCTGTTTTGGTCTTGGTAATAGAAAATGCAAGTCATCTTGGGTGGAGAAAGTAGGTATATTTTTATGCAGGGCCCAATACTAACAAGTAAATATTTACCTTGGAGCGGTAACGTCATGTTACCATGCTATTTCATTGTAAGAATACGTAAGAGGTAAATGTTTGCTTTTAGTTACTGTCCCTGGAGCTTTTAATGTAATACTGTTTAAAATCGTTATTCATGTCGTAAAAAGGCAGTTTTCTCTTCTTACAGAGAAAAGACCGCAAAGACAACAGCAATTCAAGCTGCCCTTAAGGCTCCACCGTGGTGCACTAACCCATCCTGCAGAAACAGCCTCTAACAGTCCCCTTGTTAGTGTTTGTTATGTCCTCAGCCCATCTGCCTCAGTGGCTGTCAGTGGGAAGGAATTTGGGTGGTCATTTTCCTGATAGGGACATCAATTCAATTGAAAGTGGATTTCTGCCTCAAAGGCTTACCACTCAGCAGTGACTTGTGGCCATTATTACCTTTATTTGTTTCTGCTATTGTCTTGTAAGGGACTAATGCAGAATCCTACTGCTTATTCTGTAGATCCCTATCTGCCTTTTAAGTTACCTGGATTATAACAAATGACTGAATCAACTTTGTCTTCAACAAAATTGAATTTGATACCTTTTAGACTTGCTCTACATATAGAAACGAGATGAATTTGAGGGTTGCCAGTCACAATTAGAAAAGATACTCCAAGTATATTACCTTACTAGACATACTTTTTTCCTACCCACAGAAGACAGTGAATGGTCAGTCATCTTTGCAGCTATTGCAAGTGATTTGCCATGTCTTTTGACAGAAGTGGAATTTTATTTTAGGTGACTTAATCATGGAGTCTTCGTAGAAGTGGAAATAACGATAGAGTGTGGTCTGTGACCTTGTCAGTGCCGATAACCCGGGCTATACGTTCAGATTTCAAACAAATGAAAGTTTCTGTCAGTAATCCTGAGGGTGATTTCTACAACTTCCTTGACAGGAGTATTGAGACAAGAAAGCTTCTAAGAACTTCCTTGGAACAATACTGAAAGATAAAGCTGTCTGCAGGGGAGCAGGTTATAATGAGGGCGGATCCCAGCATGGTGAGGGCAGCAGATAGTGATCTACAAAAAGACCAACAACGGTATTACCAAAAGCAATGGTAGGAGGATGTTACTGTGTTTTAGCACACGATGTGGTAACTGGCAGCAAACCAGGAGTAGATTTTGTGTGCTGAGCTAGTCAGGAATTGTTATATTTGTGTACGATGTTTATTTGCTAAGCTTTATGGTCAACTTCATTACTCTTCATTTTATTCATTATTATGTCATTGAGCAGAAACTTGTTAAAAGATTAAAAGTTCCAATTGGTTGCTCATGCCTAAGGTATGTAAATGCTTTGCAGCTCCGACAGTAATTTACTGACATTCTGGCAATTTGCACTTAAATAGTTTATGCCCACGCATATACATGCACACAAGCACAGTGTAATAGAGTAAAATTAGCTCTTAGTATAAAGGACCTGATCCTACAGAAAATCTCTTTTGTTTCTTTGGAATTGACCAGTTTAAAGTGTCTATGGGAGAGGTTCTCAGAGAGGAGCTAAAAACAAACAAAGTTCCTGTAAAATCCAAGGTGCAACAGTTCGTGCAGAGTTTCTTTTGATGCAGACATCACCAAAAATTTCATAGAACCAGCTTTTCAAATAGGTCGCCTGTGTTTATACAAGTGCACAAATGCACATATGTTGTGCACACACAATTGTAAGTGTAGAATATTGTGTGTGTCTCCATATATATGATGTATTCAGGCATATAATTTTAAATCACGTTTTACCCTTCTCACGCTCAACATGTTCTTCTAATTTGCATCCAGCTTTACAAATACTGCTTGTGAATAGTGATAACTCTTTTGTTACAAAATAGGGGTTTGATACCAGGCTGCCGTGTCCTCAAATCTGGTACAAATGCTCACATTTTGAATCTTTACAGGCAGAATTTTCGTGGGCACAAACTTACTAAACTCTGTCTTGAAGTCTAGAATCAGGTGTCAAACACTCAGAGTAATTATTCTCTCTTTAGAGAGCAGATATTTCCTCAACCAAACCTGCAAAATCATGCAGTACCACATGAATTCGGATAGCACAAGGCTGATAGGACACTGCAACCTTTTCCTACAAAGCCAAATTACAGATTTGGCCGTAAAAACAGATTTTTCAAAATTGATGAAATGCTTTTATTTAGGCATCAGGTGTTCTTCTCTTTTTTTCAATTAAAAAAAAATCCAAACCACTCTGTCATTTAAAACTAGACAGAGGTCAGATCTTTTAAGAGATTTTGGAGATTACTGTAAAAAATATATCTTTTAAAAAAAAAAAAAAAACAAAAATTATTTACTTTTATTGAAAACTATGTAGTTTCATGACTTTGTGATATTGGAAGTAGAAAGTGTAATATATATGTAACAATGATTGTATAATCATGCACAGTACTCTTTGTCTACAAATAAGGGATGAAGTCATGTCATGGAAGAAGTAAGACGTGAAATTGAGTAGAGAAAAGTGAACTATACATAGTTTTTGTCAAACACTGCAGACAATAGAAAATACTTAAAGACTTGGGAAAGAAAAAGATTTTAATAGTTAAAACCTGAATTACAGAGAAGAGATGAAAAATAATGTAGACTCTGTATGCCACAAGTTATGGTGTTACTAGAACAGTCTGTATTGGAAGAAAGGGATTTCGAGTCATCAAATAGACAAGACTGCTCAATTATAAAAAGCTAATAATTGAATGAAGGTTTCTTTAAGTTTTCTTTAAAGGAGGGACAGTGGGAAAATTTGAGAGAAAATTGAGACAATTGTGGTATCCTACAAATAAGGTACATTTATCTCAAACATACAAAGGAAATATGGAGAGGGAATATATTCTTACACTGAATACCCAATTGAAAATATTTTCTACCTTTTATTAACACAAAATTTCTTACATGTAATAGGAACAATCTGTTTATAACCTAATGACCTGTGATAATTTAGCTTTAGAGGGGTGAATAATACCTTTTTAACTCACCGCCCATTATTTTTCCCAAAGTTATCAGCTAATCTGATAAAAAAAAGCATCCTCTCCAACACTGCTTTACACAAGGGTAACATTCTGTCTAGAGGCATTTCTGGGGAGTGAAGCTGTGGTGTTGCATCAGAGTGAGGACAAGGTGCTTCATTTTGTAATTTCTGCCATTGTTTTATGTTTCTGGAGTGTCTCTTCAATACACACATTTTCAATGAGCAAATGACTTTGCTCTGAGAGCCAAAACTGTAATAAGCTTCTTGCACAGGTTTCTCAGAGGGTGTTACCTCTTTATGATCTGTTGTATTTGCCCGGGTTAGGTTAACTTTTTCTTAGATTAACTGATAAACCTAAAAAATTAGCAGTTTTTATTTATCAAGTAAACGCAGCAGTTTGTGGTTTTCAAATGAGGAATTTGAATTTTGAATGAGGAAGTTTTTTGCTGCTTTTTTTCCTTTTTTTTCTCCTCTTAAGTTTAGTATTTCAGGTGGTGGTTTTTTCCCTTCACTCTGCATAGTAATAGTTTGGAGAAGAAGGTATAAGTTGTAAGACTTAAAGCAGTAGCAAGGAGTAACAACACTATAACAACTTTTTTTTTTCAGTTGTCAGAGTGTTTCTTTTTGGTGTACAGAAGCAGAAAAGATGGTCAGTTTGCCCAGGACATAAATCCTTTCTATCTGATAAACTCAGAGACCATCCCACATAGGCTAATAGTGACTGGCAGGGGATAAGCCATTCCAGGTTAGATGAGAACCAAGCACTTTCTCTTTACTGGCATGTAAAATAGCTATTGAAATCCTGAAGTCAGTTGTGAAAATGCCAGGGATTTTTTGGAACCAGGATAAAGCCCTCAGGGATTTGTGGCAAGAAACAATTCTACACTGGTCAGTGAAATACCCTGAAAAGTCTCCTGGAGTCTTCTACATGTGGATTTTCCATTTGTCTATAAGCAGAATATTTCAGAAAAAGCTAAACCAAAAGTATCTCTGCCATTTATTACCATGCAAAATAACAGAAAGGAATGTGAAACCACCAGAGAATTCTGAAAACTGAGCGTCCAACCAAACTGTTACTTGTGATTTGAAGTTTGTAATCAGGTAGATTTCTCACATGGTCTTTTTTAACCTAATTCTGTTTTCCTACATTTACTTCTTTATGCCTAAGAACTGGAGGGCAGAATTTCTCTCATTTTTGGATAGTGATATAATTATTCATCTGCAAAAGCAGTGGGCTAGATTCAGGACAAGAGAAAGCCTTTGTTGTTTATAGAGAATAACTTATTTTTAGTAAACCTTTTAAAAATGCGCAATTTTTTGTTTTAAAAAGAGCTATAGAAGGCCACTGAAATGCAGTCAAAATAAATTGGTGGTACTCCCATGTCACCACTTTCTGTTGTTAGTAGCTACAAAAATGCCTGTATTTCTATCCTCTCGATCTCTTCTTTCTCTGCTGCGTCTTTCCATCTTACACACACTCGTATCTGCACTTTTTCTTTCTCGCACACAAATGTACTGGCTTTTAGTTTTCCAACTTTAAATTGATTAGAGCACATTAATTTTTAAATAAGTGTCACATATCCTTAACCAAGCACTAAAAGGTTGAGAAGGCTTCATGGTGTAAAGTCTGATCCAAAACTCAGTGAGAAGAATTTTAAAAATGTGGGCTGCCCTTCATTAGCCCTCATGATATCCCTTGACAGGCAGTGTGTGCTAACTCTGCCATGCCAGGCCAGGGCAGGACCAGCTGCCATGCACCATTTACCCTCTGTCAGCAGCTTCACTCAGAGCCCGGGCAATACTGTACACACGAGTCTGTCATGCGTCAGCATCAATTAGGCTCAGTTTGCTGCGCTTGGGAAAAGCAACAGCCCTACTATTAACTATTTTATTTCTTTCCCTCCCCCCCCCAATCATCATTTGACTCTCCAAGAAAACTGTTGGATTTGGCAGAAGTGTTTTTGTAGCCATTCTTGCAAACAGCAAGTTCGTTTTGAAAGAGCTCACTGATTCAGATGAGTTGGTTTCACTGCAAGGAATTTGCTTTATTGGTACTATTATTTAAGTGGGGAAGTTATATGCAGCCTGTGCACTTACAACCCAGTCTGATTTTCCCTTTCACTTGCTATGAAGAATTGTTGATGTCTGTCTGCCTGTACATATATATATAGACTTATATATACACCCATGCACATGCAGTCACAGTAATAGTAAGCATTAAGTCTATCATAAGGCTAGGGTGATAATATATTTCATTAAAATTGTATCTTCTGACCTTCTTGTATTATATACTCCTCAAGTTTTCAGTTTTCCAGTTGTAGATACGCCCTTGCATTGTTTTTTTCCTGGGTATTGTTGTTTGAATTGATTGTTGCTAAAATTTCCCCAACTTTGTGAGAAACCCACATGTGTGGTCATGCCTAAATTTGACTCACTATTTTGTGGCTTTTCACCGCTATTATGAAGGGGGTGGGGAGCAAGACGACCACCCATGGTGTGTTCTTGTCAAGCAGTGTGGTGAGCAAATGGGTTCGCTGATGTGCAATGAGTGTTAAGAGAACAACCTCTTCTGGCAGAGTTTTCAAGCACTTCCCTCCTTTCCCCCCCTCCCCAAATTACAGCTTCTTCCTCCGTGTAAGTATAGAACACCCATGACTATTTATATAATAAAAGAGCTACTGTGTACTTTAATGGATAGTTAAAGACATTTTCACAGGTCTGTATCCACATGGGATTTATGGAGACTTATAGGCCTGGTCAGTTTGTAAAATTGTGATAGCCCAAGAGACTGTTGTCAGATGTTGGTAACAAGACAGTGTTTGAAAGGAATCAAAACAATATAAATCCTGTGAGATCTGTGGCAGCAGGATGGGTTCTAATGGAGAGGAAGGCAGGGTCGACCACCACACAAGAGAACTAGGAGAAGAAAGTGTTTTTTCTCTTTCAAGCTCGCAGCACCAGCAGGGGTAAGCAGATTTCTGAAAAGAATCTCATCAGTGGATCAATCCAGTGTAACAGATGGAGTGCACAGATATTGTCTATCAGATTTCCATCGCATGTGGCAAACAAATACATTGTTGCAACTGTTAGCAGCAAAACTTTCCCTTTTTTTAACTTCATAATTACCAAGAGTTGAAAAGAGCTGTGGGTTAATGATTTCCTAACAATAACTATGGGGG
Organism: Pipra filicauda; assembly: GCF_003945595.2. Classification (NCBI taxonomy): domain Eukaryota; kingdom Metazoa; phylum Chordata; class Aves; order Passeriformes; family Pipridae; genus Pipra; species Pipra filicauda. The sequence goes on along the minus strand of NW_024104325.1, from coordinate 384,188 downwards.
ACTTGGAGGATAGTAACTTCCCCAAGGAATACATTAGTAGGAGATATAAAGTCTCTAAGCATCTTGAATGGAAGGGTTTGGATCTGCAGAAATAACTGCCTATAGCATTGCATTTTAAAAAGTGGAAATTTTCCTAGGAAAGGGAGACTGGGCTGGATCTTCGTTTCCGGTACCTGGCAGGTTTACACTGCTGACAGCAGAGACAAAGCAGTCCTTACCAGTACAAAGTTTTGGGCTTTGTTGCCATTGTAAAACCATTAGCAAGAGCAAGATTTGGGATGTCTGAGAACAGTTCACTGTGAGTGCACAGTTACAGCAGTCGGAGGCAAGGTGTGAGGCTATGAATTAATTTCCCAGTGTTATTAATAATGCTGTTATTATTTAGAGGTTAATTTTATTAAGTGTTGACATGGATATCAAAGTCTGGATGCAAATATTATAGAATCATAGAATAGTTTAAGGGACCTTTAAAGATTATGTAGTCCAACCCCCAAATATGTAATGGTCTCTTGGCATCTTCTTCAAGTGATAGCCCTGAAGATGGACTAATGACTGTATGGTACTCATGGTGATGGTGTGGATGCAATAGATTTAGAAGTGATGGTTATCAGGGATTAAATGGTTAAGCTTGTAACAAGAGCATGTCAGAGTTAATTTTTGTAAATAACAGTTGTTGGACCTAGTAAATATGTAGTTAGGAACTAAGAGACCATGGTTTAGTTACCAATTAGTTACAGAAAGTATGGACAGACAATTTGAAAAGTTTCTCTAGGCTCAAATGAACCAAGTGGGTAATAGGGTGGGTTAGTTCTGTGAACTAAGTGGAAAAGGATTGTCCGGGATTGAAGGCACAACTCAGATACCCAGAGATACAGAACTGCGACCATTTGAGATGACACAGGGCATCTCCCATCCTTTTGCCAATTCAGAGGAATGCAGGTCTCCCATAGATCCTTTATCCATAAAGCTGAACCCATTGAGAGTGTCTTGAGTAATATTCTCCCTCACATGGCTGTAGGAATCAGGGAAAAAGAATCAAGCCCTGGATCTTGACAAAACAGATGTGTTTGGCTAACCAGAGACACTAACCATGTGTTTCCATCTATGGAGATATTCAGACTCCTGGGAAACCTGCTCTAGGTGACCATGCTTGAGCAGAGAGGTTGGACCAGATGTTTTCAAGACATTCTTTCCAACCAATTCCAAGAAGTCTGTGATTCTGGGAAGAAAGATGAGTATAATGCAAAATCTAGGTTCACCTCTTTGTTTATCAGGTGTGTGGAAATGGGAATTCCCAGATTCTCAGAACTTTAACACTCAGCAAAATGGGTTATATTCTTGGGAGCTGTGACAATTGGGATGTTGGGGTTTTTGCTACAGCAATGCATAGAATCTGTTCATCAGTTCGCTTAGTTTTGTTTTTTAAAACCTTTTGCAACATAGCATATAGAAAATGAGGAAAGATTTACTCCATGCTTAAGGCACATGACTCGGATGGTGGTAAAGTGTTTTCAGTTCTAATCTACCATGAGGCTTCTCCTTATTGTGTGTAAAGCTTCTCAGTCTTTCTGAGGCTGTGTTTCCTAACTTGTCAAGGAAGCTGTTTAAGGCAGGGGCTAACTTTTTATCCATTGTATAAAGTGTAGCTAACTTAGTGAGACTGAATGACTACCATTACACATCATTAATGAGGTTTGAGAGTGATTCTGGTCCAAAGAAACCAAATGTCCAAGCCAAGAAATAGCAGATATGCCTTGACCTTGAATATCATTGAGTTTCTGGCTAATATTGTAATTCACAATGTTTCTGATCTTAAAGGTTTAGCCACAAGAAAGAAGAATTTTGCAGAAGTAAAGTGAAAATGTTTACGTAGCATCTAAAACAACAGAATAGTACCATTAATTTTTCTTTGCCTTTTTCAACATATATGACGTTATTCAGTATTTTTTAACTCATGCTCTAAGCTTACTGTATTTCATCAGTACTTGAGCCACCTCAAATAAAAGTTCCATTTGTAATTGGCTCCTTTGTACAACCCCCACTCTGATGCTTTTTTTGTTTTTTTTTTTCATTTCAGTCTCCTCTTTGGTTCCAAGAATTCTAAAACAAAAGCCAAAATAGCATTTACACCCTTGCTTCCTCCAAAATACCTCTCCTCCTTCTGGGCCTACTTTCTTTGCACACTAACCCTGTAATTCTAGCTCTGCAGGGGCCCTGGTGCCTTTATAGTATCATAACCAACTTTACATGTCTGTCTAGATACTGAATAACCTTGCTTCTTGGAAGAAATAACTACACACCTAGCCATGCCACTCTTTATTTGCCAGTTAATTGAACCCTGCCTTCCTTTTGTCTCTCAAAAGAATGGAAATTATCGGTTGCTCTCTGAACACCTCTTGCCCCATGAAAAAAAAATATGATTTGCCCTATTTCCTCACAAGATCCAAAGACCCTTTACCATAGATCTTTAAAGTAGGAGAGGGATGTGAAGACAGGTAGATATTCACCTAATACTCAACAGTTCTTACTGTATCATGTCGCAGCCCTCAAAATAGAAATATGCGGTGTACAAAATGCGTCTTGCACACAAAAGTATAGTTCTCTAGTCACAAAAATACATAAAAATCACTCCTTTGGGTTGCATTATGGGGTGTTTGTCTTGCCTGTGAGTTCTGTGGATTCAGGCCCTGACATGCCCACTAACCTGTTAGGTGTGATGATGTCAGGACACCTGTGGTTTAGGTAAATACTAACAAAGAACGGTATTGAAGGCACAGGCAAACTTGCAACACGTGTAAAGGAGGGCTGAGAAGGTCCTTCTTGAATTAACCATTCTTGTGCATTACCAATGGGTTTCGAGAGACTTGTGCTTTTTCAGAAACTACCTTTATGGAAACACGAGAATTAGTAATGAGTGAGTTCGGTGAGGATTCTTGTCCATCCACCTGACAGAGAAAAATTCCTTGCTAGAGGCAGCATGTTTGGAGGGCTTAGATAAAGCTTGATAAATTGGGCAACTAGATGACAACGTCATTAGGGACATAAATAAAAGAGTTCAAGAAAAACCAAGGTAATGATAACAAGAGTCATAAATTACACAGTCAGGTGTTGGCTGAAATTCACTAAAGGAAGTAAGTGAACTGTGTGTGGTATTTTATGGATTACATGTATATATGTAAATATGCATTATGTTGTGAATAAAAGGAGAGCAAGTAGGCTTAGCATGAATGGGTTGTTTTTACCACTTTAAGTTGATTTTGGACATACTAATGTAAATATTTATTCTCAGATGACATTGAAAAAATGGCAATACAAACTTAGCAAATAGTCTTCTTTCTAGAGAAGACAATGTGGTTATGGAATTGACTTTGACTGAAGTTAACAGAAACAGCTCTGGCACTTTCAGGTAGACTATGCTGTTTCTATGCTGATTTTGGTATATCATAACCAGACATCTACCTCCGACATGTACTTACCTCAAATCAGATATTTAGTTACCTAGTAATAGTGCATCTAATTATTCTCAAGGAAAAAAAACTATATTTATGAAACAAAGGGGTATTTTGAGACTTAGTAAAGGTTTCACTTAATTAATAACTCAGGTACCATTATTTATGTACTTTACTCTGAAATATCATTGAAATAGTAATATTAGGCTCCCTTTGTTCTCATAATCTTTGGTTTAAAGTACAAATGGAATTTAAGATCAATGGGTTTATTCAAGAAAATAAACCTTAAAGGAAGTTGTTCAGCACTGCTGTAGTAGTACATTATTGTTGTAGATAAAGAGTATGTGAATTTTTCAAAGCCATTTTGGGTCTGAAGCAAAGCGTGGCTCAGCTGGAATTTAAGAATGAGACTATATTAGGAAGTTTATGCCCCCAGTGGAATAGCTTTTTAACAATTTCCATCTTTGCGACCCTTAACCGATTTACTTTCAGTTCAGTTGTATAAAGTAGGAAGCTCATAGTTTTGCAGACAGTCAGAGTGAGATTTGGAAAGCCTAGAAAAATGTTTAAGATCTGAGAAAAGCAAGAGTCAACCTTGGAGTTCTGTAGCTTCTGATCTGGAGTACAGGAACTTCATGTTTATAGCCTCCAAGTTCTAAAGTTGAAAGTGAAAAATATACAGTGGTAAGTCCAGGTCTGTATGAGCATCTTTACTTGTGTAGTAACTGTAAACAGCAGGTTGTATTTGTGTAATGGGAATAGAAATCCCATGATAAATGAAGCTGCAAATAGCCTGAAATCTCACTGGAAGTGGTTAGGTGGAAAATTAATAACAATTAAAATTTGACAAAGTACAAGTGGCAAATGAGTTGCATTCCTTCTTCCCTAAGGAAGTTGAAGAGGAAATATGAACACCTGATGTAGAAAAGTTTACCAGGTCATTGAGTTCAAGAGAAGGATCAGGAGGCCAGACCACTGAAAAATTAGTCTTGAATGCTTCATTGTGTATATTTTAATGACCTCCAAGTAGCTTAAACCTATATTCAGAAGTGAAACAACCATATAAACAAAATGAGGGGGGCTTACTATGAGACAAGAAGACAAGAGGGAAAAGTGGACACAATTTATCTCTAGTGTAGAAGAACTTGTAAAAGGGACCACGGTCCAGTGCAGGGTATGGAGACAGGAGGGCTCCAATCTGTTCCAAGCCACCGGCGCTGTCTGACCCGGGCAGGTCACTTGACTTCTTTGTGCCTCTGTCAATCCAGCTGGAAAATTGGGTAACAAAAGCAAGACCTTGCTGAAAAGCAGATGCTCCATCAGAGTTGAGCTGTCCTGGATAAACAAATTACAAAGCATTGATAGATACCATAGGAAAACTTAGATGGGTCTGTGGTTCCAGTAAGGAAAAATGAGCAATGTGGGAAAGATCCAGCTGACAGTGCTGGGGGCTCACAGAAAGCGATTTGTCTCCGAGTTCACAGGTGAAATGAGGAGCTTACAGGATGGACGCAAAACTGGTTTGTGTTGGAAATCAGAAAATCAGAAAGACGATGGTGTTTGGAGTCCATCCTGTGTAAGATCTGATTTCAAATTGCCCAAGGTGAGAAAACAATAGCAGTAATTTATTGCTTGTGGTGAAAATTTAAATGCTAAGAGGCTGTCTGGGAGATGAGCATCCTGTAATTCATGACCAGATATGTAGATGCAAACATCAGAGGCTGTACATAACTCACTGGTCTTGCTTTAGAGTTATATTTTAGACCTTTAAGAGGACCTCATTTGAAATCATATAATCTTTAATTTATTTTCTTAATTTTTTAATTTCCATGAATTTACATCTCGGTCTTGGGTCTCAAGTCCTTCAGAAATATAGAAGGCCTTATAGAAGCCAACTGCTTAGGCTTTGAAATTAAACTAAATCCATAGGCTCGAAATTGGTTGAAGATAGAGCACTGTGTTAGGAAAAAAGATAATAGAGCATAAATTCCAGATCCCTGGATTGCAAGAATGTGCCTTAGGGTGGTGTTTTGAAAATGTTTGGCAGAGTGCTATACAGAGGAATGTATTCATTTTACTATTTAAAATTACTTTTTCAGTATGTATAAAAATCCATAGTGTGTAAATTTTATATGAAAAATAATGTTGATATTTTTAAGGAAAAAAATCTCTAGGTGTAGTGTAACAAACAGACCTCTGAAAATAGGATTTAGAAAATTGAAGTTAATTTCTTGGCTCTGCTAATAGAAGTTGAGTGCTTTGGCATGCCATTTTGTGTCTTTTTACCTCCATTTCCCTATCTGAAAATTGGAGATAAAGATTCTTACCTCTTTGTACAGAACTGATGATGAAGAACATCAGGTAAGAATTAGGGTGAAAGTAAAGCATGCATTCACATTTCATTGCAATGAACTAAGAAGCAGCCTTGTGTTGTTATTTGATTGTGTTATTTGTATTTTTGTCCCACTGGTTGATGTGGATGTGACAGAAAAAAAATGCTGCATGTATGTTCCTTAACTGGAAAAGGGAAGACATTGACTACCACGCCAGCACACTTTTTCTGGCAAAGCTATACATTAAGTGCAGTTCTGACAGTCTTGAGACACTAGTTCAGCATGTGTTTTACCACATTTTAAGACTTACATAAACATGCGAAACCTGCTGTTCCATATTAGCTTGGGATGTATTGAAAATAGTTGTTCTTTGGCCTTTCTGATACTCTGGATGAGGCAAGGTTAACTTGAAGACTCCAAGATGCTTAGAAGGGTCTTGAGCAGTATGAAGTACTGAGTTCACCCTAATCCCTGAGCCTTAGGGTGGCAGATCATTTGGCAGAAATATTGGAAAGTCACACTAATATTTAAGAGAAAAAATATTTCCAATAACCTGAAGTGTGGTTTTCTGAGAGATGTGTGCCAGAACCAAATCTCCATCAAGTCATTAGTTTCCTGTCCTCATACTTAGTCTTGGCAAGGAAACCTTTCGTTGGAAGATGTGTTATTATGGCAGCAATGGAATTGCTTTGAGACGCATCCAAAAACAATCTCAAAAGTTGTACAGAAAAATGCTAACTTCTCTGGACACAATGAGACTGGTGATTTCTAATTCTGCAACCATGTTAGGACTTACCTGTCTTGTGGGCTGCTGTGTCGTGGTGCTGGGTGGACCCCTTTGTTCTGGTCACCCGAGGAAGTCTTTGTGTTTCCTGAGGATGCACTGCACTGTCACACAGGCCACAGGAGCAGAAAAGGAGTGAAAAGTCAGAGGCAATAACTGTACTGAGTTCTTAGATTTTAATATGTTTATATGATTTTTTCCTACCTTCAGTATTAAGTCTGTTCTTATTTCCTATCCTGTGAATACACCGAGTTGTTAACTCTTTGTACACATGGGTGTAGCAGTTTTGGCTGGGATAAATTTAATTTTCTTTAGGCTGGTATGGGGCTGTATTTTGGATTTGTGCTGAAAATAATCTTGGTAATATGGAGATGTTTTAGTTATTGCTTAGCTTATGCAGTGCTTATGCTCAGTGCTTATGCAGTGTTAAGGCCTTTTCTGCTCCTCACCCCACTCCACCAGTGAGCAGGCTGGGGGTGCTCAAAAACTTGGTGACACAGCCAGGAGAACTGACCCCAACTGACCAACAATATTCCATGTCATATGGCATCATACTCTGCATGTAATAATGGGGGAAGGAGAAGGAGGGGGAGACACGTAGAGTGATGGCATTTGTCTTCTCAAGTGACCATTGCATGTGACAGAGCCCCGTTCTCCTGGAGATGGCTGAACACCTGTCTGCCCATAGGAAGAAGTGAATTAATACCTTGTTTTGCTTTCTTTATGTGTGTGGCTTTAGCTTTCTCTATTAAACTGTCTTTATTACAACCCATGAGTTTTCTCTCTTTTCAGATTCTCTCCCCCATTCCCACCAGGAGGGAAGCAAGTGAGTGGCTGCATGAGGCTGAGTTGGGGTTGGGGTTGTCTGTGGTTAAACCATGACAGTCCTTTTTGGCACCCAGTGTGGGGCTCAAAGGGTTTGGGATAATAACAGATTGACCAGCGGATATTAGGACGGATTTATATCTGTTAGTAGCTGTGGGTCATGATATTAATTCATCTGTTCTCAATATTAGTTTATCTGATCTGCACCATGTGCTTTTTTTTTGCTGTACATGTTAAGGATTGGTGTTGGCTTTTGCAGTTTCCTGTGCTCTGCAGTGATTAGTGGTGTTTTGCCTGGGAGATTTGTTGTTAAAACACTGACCTTGGCTTCATCTGGTATTTGGGCTCTGTACTGAAGCCACTGTACTTTGGGTACCATCTCATCCAGACAACTAAGGGTTATAATTCTTCCTCTGAGAAGGTTGGTTTTTTTTTTTTTTGTGGAGGAATTACAGAATGGCACCTTTGCTACCTTCCTCTGTGATGTTTTCTCCCTCCTTACAAGACCTTCTTAGTATCTTGAACATTCTTGAATAGTTAAAATACTTTTATTGGTATTTCCTAGGAATATAGCTGTGATTTTGTCCAGGATTCACAACCCCTTTAGGAATATGATCTATGCTTTGTGAGGGTATGGCAATGGATGGCACAGCATGTGGGAGAATATCTAGGAAACTTCTTACATCCGCTGGTCTGAAACTTCACTCCTGAACAATTACAGGATCCTGATGAAGTGATAGAAAGCTTAGGGGAAAAAAATGCTGTGGCTATTCCAAAGAGACAAAACTTAGAATCATAGAATTGTTAACGTTGAAAAAGACCTCTAAAATCATAGAGTCCAACCATTAACCTAGCACTGCCCACATGTTCACTGCTAACCCATGTCCCCAAGTGTCACATCCACACGTTTTCTGAGCATTCCCAGGGATGGCAGAACTTCCTGCACTGTGCTGGACCCAGGCCAGCATCTACCAAACACTGCTCCATGTTATGCAGTCCCTCCGAGGGTCTGCAATAACAAAAACATCTGTATTATCAACGCTGTTTCCAGAACAAATCCAAAACACAGCCCCATACCAGCTACTATGAAGAAAATTAACTCTATCACTGCCCAAACCAGCACAGCACAATTAAGGGACTAAATATAGGCAGGCAGAGGGAGAAAGTGTTTTTGTAGTTACAAAGTAGAGAGCTGTATTCAGTCACAAAGAGCTGTGTTCAGTTGGCATCTCTGCCACAGGCATCCCAAGTGATCCTGGTCAAATCACTCTGTCTCTGAATCTTGCTTTTTCTTTGTAAGGAATAGGATATCAGACAGTTTCTCGAAGAGATACTTGCAATCTCCCCATTGGTTTTCAGCTATCGAGCTCTGGAGTGGACTTTATTCAAGTGTATCTTGTGATACCTAGTATTGCTCCTATTTTATTTAATGCTACCTTCTAAATCTTGTGGTAGTGTCATTAGAGGAAAATGTCCTCTACTGGGAAAAACGCTGCCTAAAGCAACAGGCGAATACTGCCTTTGCCAGTGCACCTGGCAGTAACAATAGGCTGTGAACTACAAAGGGTGACATACTGCAATTAATTTTTGAATGAGCTATTCAAGATACTCTCGAAGTGATTGAGGATGATTTTGATATCTTTGTATCCTTTAGTGTCGAATGGGATTGGTTTAGGATCAGACTTAGAACAGTTAAAGAGGCAATGACAGGGCTATGCTCCTGTTGGCAAAACTTACTCTTATTTGCAGTCATCTGTGTCCTGTCCTCCTTAAACTATCCACAGGGACTCCTGTGCAGAGTACACTGGGCTTATTAGTATGTCACATGTTACCATGCCCTGAGTGACTGTCCATAAGCAGTCACAGCAGAGGTGGGCAGTGTGCCACACAGACATCGCAGAACAGTCACGGGCAAGGGGTCTGTCTGTGCTGAGGAATCAAATAAATTACAATAACTAGAATTTTCAGCTTCATTCCTAAAAATCAGTTCTTGCATAACTAATTGTGTGCAGTGAGGAGCTGGCCCTTCTCCTTATTTCAGTCTGATAAATTGCCACAAGGTAAAATAAAATAGATTACTCACCAGGCATTGCTCTTCTAGGATGTCATGGGTATGTAATGCAGTTGCAAATGGAGAGGGCAGGTGGTCCAGACAACTGCAAATGGAAAGGTGCCAGCAAGGCAGTCCTCTATTAAGAAGTGATGCAATTATGAAATGGTTTGAGGACCTCTATATTAACCCATAAAACAACAGACACTCTCAGAGGGAATTGCCTTCTCCCTGACTTTTGCCTGCTGAGCTGCATTTTCTACCCTCAATTGAAGCATCTCTCTTGTAATACATTTCTGTACGTTTCTGTCTGTGACAGTGAACCTTATCTGCTATCAGAAAAAATAGTAGAAAGTCTGAAGTGGGGTGAAGTTAAAAAAAAAAAAGAAAAGGTTTGCTGTAATTTCAAGGCACAATAGTGATAGGTAGAGACTGGGACTGGCAGTAGTTAAACAAATCAGAGATGAGGACTTCTAGGCGAGTCTGGAAGTATCAACTTGTGCTGAAATGTTTTCTCTCAGGTGTGGGCTTAGGGAGAGAAAACCGGTTAAGTCCATTAGCATTGCCTTGCATGGTCCAGCTGCTGAGCTGCCGTGTGGCTCTTCCACAAGGACTTTGTTTTCCAGGACAGCATTTGTGGCTGCTGTAAGCATCCTGTGCTTGCCAGTGCAGAGCAGACAAAGCAAATACAGCAGAGCTTGAATCCTGATCGAGGCAGCAGTGGTCTCATGGATGGGGAACCGTTTGGGGTTGATAAAGTTTCATCAGAAAAGATTTAATTCCTGGCTCTGGCACAGTGCTGGGGAGAGGATCTAAGCTGGCCAAACCCTGTGTCTCTGTTTCTCATCCAGCTGAACAAGACAGTGACACTTGTCTTCCCACGGGAAGGATATCGAGGCCTTTGGCTGGAAGTCATCCTGCAAAGCATGGGTGTGAAACTGCTCATGTGCTGATATGTGAAGTTGGCTGTTTGGCCCTTAGCCAGCTGTGCACATGAAGTCCCTTTGGAGGCAGCAGGACTTAAACATGTGCTGGAGTTTAAGCATGTGCTGAAATGCTTTGTAAATGCAGGTCTTTGTGACTAATGATACTTATGTGCTAGGATGATTACGATCATGATCTTGGATATTTCCGAGAATGCTTTGTCTTTCCCAATTGAAAAAAAAAAAAAGATTTCTGTGGCTCTACACTTATTACAATGCTGTTTTAATGAGTGTTTTTTGTGTTTATAGTAAAGGCATGGGTTGCACGAGCTTGGGCTTTTATAGTTCTTTTTGAAGGGAGAATGGTAAAGCAGAAGAAGAAATCTAATTCAAACACTATCTCTTTGGGGGCTGAAAAGGAACTGTTGCATTGCATAATAAGGAAAACTCAAAAAAAAAAAAAGAAGTTAATGATATTACTAGAAGCAGGTTAAAAAGTTGATTATGGAAGCTGAGCTTTGTAAATAACTGTGAATTCTAAGCTGAGGTCTCTGAAATGCCAATTACAGTCACTTGAGTACATGGGGGCATGCTGGGCTTTTGCCGGGAGAGTTAATGAGCAATTTCATAACGTGCTATATATCACTTTAGGAAGACATGATAAATTGCCTCTAATGGTATTGTGTGTATAAATGGGAGCTGGTTTTGCTCTGTGTTCAGTTCTAGTGATTGGGTGGTACACCTGGAAAGACTTGTATTTTAATGGGCCCTTTTTAGCACTTTTGCACCTCGTATGTTCTGGATTATGTATGATTGATGGCCTTGAATGTATGGGAAGGAAAGATATGTAGATCTTAATGCTTTTAAACCATTTGTTTTCCAGTCTTTCTAAAAGACCTCTCTGTTTTCTGGGTAATGGTTTATACGTCTCAAGTAAACAGAAGTACGGTTCTGGGACTTTGGCTTTTAGCACTATAAATCCAGTGGGTTTTTATAGGATGGTCATTCAGTTTACAGTGCACTTAAGAAAAGATAGCTGTTTTCATACTAGTCATTAAAGACAAATAAGTAGGGAGTTTGGTAGATAATTTGATGCATGAAGTAGATTTAAAAAAATATAAAACCAGAGTTTGCTGGGCATTCGTCTAGTTTGCATTTTATATGGTGAGTAAAATTTCTTTTTACCTTGGGTCACACCAGTGTGTTCACAGTCACAACCTTTCTCACTGTCTTAAGCATTTCACATACGTGTTGTTCAGCAGCTGGACTGATATTCTTTAGAATAATAAAACATGTATTTCTCAGTTTCGTGTGCCTGTGTCTTTCATTGTCAGGTGGAAATTTCAACTGGGGAAAGAGATTAGATGACTTTGCAATGCTTTTGCATTTTAAATGCTTGCTTGTTAAAATTAAATTTCTGACTAATTGCAATAAGGTAATTTGCACCTTCCTCCAGTAGCTTCTTATACTTAGTTTCCATTCTTTGCAGGTATTTAATAAAAAATTAATAAGATGAGGCTCCTGTGTGTCAGGTACGATGGGTCAGGGTCATGGAGGCGGGTGGGTGTCCAGCGAGTGCCATCAGGAGTTACGTGCCACTGCAGCCTCGTGACCTGATCGCGCTGTGCAAACCCACCACGAGACTCAGTCCCTATTCCCAGTATTCAACAATGTCACCAGGCAAGAGAGAGAAATGACAAGCCCCATGTTATGAATGACATAATTAAATGAATTCTGAGGTGTGTGTCAGAGCAAGGAGCCAAACCCGGTTCTCCAAATTCAGATGCAGTGCTCTGAGCACAAGACGAGCTTTTCTGGTGTCAGAGGGAAGCTGGGTTTTCTGCCAACTTGTGAAATTATTTGTTGAAAACATATTTTAAGCTAGCATATGTGTAAACAGTCTGGATTAATTTGAAACTGAGGTTACTAAACCACTGGAGTAACATGAATAGAAATTAATGTGTGAGGAGGTGTGCTCCACCAATTTTTTGCTTTCTTGATATTTATATTTAAAGTGTGATGCTACTACCTACCTGTGTTTAATTAAAAAGTATAGATGTCCAACTTAGCTTTCTACCATAATACAAAGCAATTAAATGCTAGGAGAAATGCAAAAGAGGAAAAAAGTTAATTTCTATAGCTTGATAGCTTACATTTAATAAAAAAAAGTTATTATGGATAATGCTTTGGAAATAAAAGGCAAATTTGCTACTTTAAAGTGGAAATATTCCTGTTGCATAACGCAGCACAGCTGGGTTTTCTCTAGTATATCTTTTTTACCATGTTTCTTAGTATGCTGATGCAATGAAGGAATATTTTTCTGTGAATTACATGATATCAGTATCACCCCAACTTAAAGGTAGTCATGTTTAATAGAATGCATTGGTATCCAGTTGTGGTTTTGGTTTTATTATATATGTGTTTGTTTCCTATAACTCCTGGCACAGAGAGTCTGTGTTTGTAGTAATTGCATTTTTTTAATTGAATTTTTTTTCAAATCTTTTTAATACTTGAGAGTATGTTAGCATCACTTGTAAAAAATCATGTCTTGAAATCTCAGGAGCATAAATGCTTTGGATCTAGGCATAAGAAAAATAAAAATGACCCTAGATTTGTTGAGTATCACAGAATCACAAAATGGTTGGGGTTGGAAGGCAGCTCTGGAGATCATCTAGTCCAAACCCACTGCAAATGCGAATAATATGTGTCTTCACTGTCCTTTCAGCTTCCTTAATCAGGCATCCAATGGCTACCTGGTTTTCTTTGTAATATAGATAGGGATCATTGCAAAAGTAAAAAAATAAAAATAAAAAATTGCTACATTGTAAACTTGCTAAAAAAGTCTGCCAAGTACTCTCAACTGGGAAAAAGTGTTTCCCACTGCTCTTTGTGTGCAAAAAGATTCCCTTTCATGAAAAGCAGTAGAGATTTGAAGAAGCCAATAGTGGAAGTGCATTTGAAATAGCAGTTATTGTCTCTTGGGCTGTTTTGGGGAATTTGTTTTGTTGGTTTTGAGGGGATTTGAGAGTGCACTGGAATAACTATTACTTGTTTAATGAAAACAATTGCAAAAAGGTACAATATATATTGTTCTTTCAATGTTTGTGTTGATTTTAGTAGGTAAAAAGCTGGCTGGAAAAGCTTTTGAACAATCTCAGCTCTCTCAATATAAATATCGTAAATGATAGATGCTTAAGTCAAATGTCCCATACATGCTGAAGTCATATTCAACAGTGTGTCCCAGTGATGTGATACCTGGCACTTAAATCCTCTTTGTGGCCTTTTTAGTGCAAAACTTCTCCAATAACCTACCCCAAAGTATTTTGAGACAAACATGCTTGTTTTTTTTCCAAAATAATGTATGTAATCTATCTAATATTTAGGTAGAATGTCTTATCTGCTTTTGGCAATTTATCCTCAACACTCTCGTGTTCAGGATTATTGTTATTTTTTATCTCAGATAGGGTTTGAGCACAGTTTGGACGTTGCCTGTCCTGAATTTCATAGCATTGAGCATCCTCTGCCTGCACAAAAATCTTCATCTGGAAAATAGGATAATGGTTGTCTGTATGATGTTGAACCTCAACCTTGTGAGTCCAGAAGAGACTGACAGTTTGTAAGGAGAGCTGTGAAACATCAGACTGATGTGGGCTTGATGTTTGCTCAGAGCACAGCAGCGTGGGCTGCTGAAGATCATGTAAAAGAAATCCAGAGTGACCTCCCCAGTGTCAGGCTGCACCTTGTCTCCAGAGACAGGAACTGAACTCAGATCTCGTGTCTCAACTGACTGAGTAAATCTGTTATTTTTTCCAGAATATGTTTAAACACGTACTCTGTATCACAGTTAAGCACAATGAGAAATCTTGCCTCTTTAGAAAAAAAAAGAAAAAGAGCCTAGGAGTTAGGTTAGGAAGGGTAAAGAAGCAAGACAGGCAACTTGCAATCCAGCCCTCATATGAAAGTTGCCCCAGGCAATTTTGTTATGTCCAGGGAAGCATATGATATTCATTGCAAGGGCCCATCATTAATGCTGACTCTCTGGGAACCTGTCTTATGTTGTTTCCACTTGGGACAGGTTAGCTAGAAAATTGATCTGATTTTATTAAAGAGTCGTTTTCTTTGCTGTCTGGCAGTGGTCTCTGAAAAGATGTTTTGTCTTTTTAACACTTGGTGATTGCTCTAATAGGATCTCAGAAGTCCAATGCCCAAATTGAGTCTCATACACAAAACTACTTTGTTTTTGACTCACAGCATGGACAGTTTAAAGTAGAGCTCAAAGGACCAGTTCCTGTTTATGCTGCAGGTTTTTTTATTCATTTTTTTTTTATTCATTCTTATATGCATTGTTTTTATTCACATCCCTCTAATTAAAAATAAAATACATTTACAGAGGGTTAATTAGTCAGCTTTTTTTAATATACATTTATCTATAGACAAGTGGTGATTTTTAGTGTATGGTTCATGATTTCTCACTGTTGGCCACTTTGTTGAGCCTTTGCTGCAATCATCTTTTTCAGTGGCAGTAAATACTGTCCTATTCTCAGAGCTTACTCTGCCTGGATGAGATCTATCTTGCATCCAGACTAACAAGTTTTGAACAAAAAAAAAAAAAAAGAGAAATCTCACCTCTCTTCCTCTCTTCTAGTTTGAGGGAGTAAGGCCTGTGTGTAATAAAGAAGCAACTTTATTTTGCTTAAAGGTTTTTTTGAAAATTCCCACTTAGCTGTCTATTGATCAAAGGATAGTGGTTTAGTCAGTCTGATGGCTTAGAGGGATAAGATCTGTGAGAAAGAATCTTGCCTCTGACTGACTTTATTGTGTAGGCAGTAGGGGATTCCTTCTAGTGGTTTAAAAAAAACAAAACCATATAAAATTTGTCTTTTGGAGAAGTGATAGTGAGAAACAGATTTTAGGACAGAACAGGTAGAGGTGGAGATTGTAAAAACATTCTCAGAACATGTTTCTTTAAAATTATCTGCCAACAAACCTTTGTAACAGCAACCTGATATTCCCCACAGCCCAGCAGCTGAGGCCAGATGTTTGACAGTGGTGTGAGGCCACCATCCACAAGGGTGACGTCAGGATGGAGCCCATGTGAGAACTGTGTTGGGATGTGGGATGGGTTCATGTGAAAGCTCTGGTCCATGAGGAAAACTGGCAACCTGTAGCTGTTGGTCTTGGTGGTATAGCAGGACGGGGGGGAACTGCCCAGGATACAGGGTAAAGGGAGTTGTCAGGATATTCTGTGCCTGTATCGGATGTGCTGAGCAAAGGAAGGGGGTCATGTGCCAAGGAAGGAGCCTTGACATGTTTTTCCAGTCATCTGTGCGACCCACAGTAGATTGAGCAAAAACCAAGGCAGGGAAAAAGTAAGGATGCTGTTCCTTAACACAAGTGCCCTTCCCCACTGACTGCTCTTTTAGGTTGACTTAGTTTAATTCAAGAATTCAGGGCTCAGACCCCTGTTGCAAAGCATTGTGCTGAGCCATGGCTTATAATCTACCTTAAAGGCAGACTAAAGGTTTTTGGTTTGTTGTTTTGTTTTTTTTTTTTTAAATTTTGGTTAACTAGCTAAATAAATTTAAACAAGATTCCAACAGATTGCACTTTTCTAGCTTCAAATTTTGCACCAATTCAACTTGGAATTAATTGTTGGTAGCTAAAGGCATCTTGATTTTCTGAAACTTCCTTGGGGAATGGTCTTAGAACTGTCTTTTTTGCCCTAAGTCCCTCTCAGGTTGCATGGACATTTGGCAAAGATCCTGCACATGCGTGAGTTTGATTCCTTTTCAAAAATTCTTATCTTTTTCACTCTTAATATGAGATTGGCTCTAGAGGAAATTGAAGTCAATTTTTAATGCACATGAGAGAGACATGGCAAAGATTTTATATCATGTAAAGTGTCAAATCAGGTGCTACACTCCTTTCTCCCAGACTTAAGTTTCTACACAGCATATCTGAACAAATGAATTTGTGAAGGTGATGGACCAGAACTCTGAGCCCATGTACCTCCCTAGGTCCTGCCTCTTTGTACTGGGGAGTTGGCATTTGAGCAGGGCATAGAATTGCATGGAGACAGACGGTGCTCAGCCCAAGCAAACCAGGCTTAGTGGAAACTCTGGCTGCAGCTTCCAAAGGGACTGTGCTGAAGTTATTTTGAAGTGTAAAATTATGCTAGAATCTTTTTTATAATAATCATGTCCTGAAATAATTTGAACTGACACTGTTTTAAAGAGTTGAGCATTATAATTTGTATTTATCATGGAAGTTTTCTTCCTCTTACAAATTATTCTAAATGTTTCCCAGGCTGCAGGATACATTGGTGGTGTTATTTTCTTGTTTTGTTTTGTTTGCTGTCTGAAAGCATTGAACATGCACGTCACCTTCCATAATTCAAGATCTGTCACAAGCAGGTCTTTAGCTACTAAATTTCCGTCTTTGGTTGGTTGACATTTTTTGTTTTGTTCTGTTTTTAAGGATAAGGAAAGCTATACTGTGTGGGGGTATTATATTCACTGTCTGTTTGTCCTTTCTGTCTACCATCTTCCTTCAACCCTTTGAATATTTTTAATCTATTTTATGAAAGAGTCCAGCACTTTACTTGCCCTTGAGCACATTCACAGTGAAGGCATCTGAATAACCCTTTGGAGATCCTTTCTGTGTCTTGTCTTTTGCAATCCCATCTGCACTGTCACAGAATATGGCCAGAAATGGAAAATTGCAGCAGTGCAGTGGTGACCTGCAGCTTCTGCGTGGTACAGAGCTGGCTGCAGTGGGCTATAAAACATGAACATGGTGTTTTAGATGGTCCTCCCTCCCCCTTCCTCTTTTGTCAGTTTACTTGTAAATATGAATTTATGTGCCTCAAGACAATGCAATACTATAGATAGGGCTTCCAGTCAGTTTTATGCACCAGTCAGCATCAGAATTTTAGCTTTATATTCCTCTAGGCATGCGGCTCACTGTGCAGCACTATTTTCCCACTGTAGTTATCCATTGGCTTAAGACTTTCATAACCCAGGAGGACACTTAAATCTCGCTTCAATCATTATGCCTCTGAACACTTTCCCCTTATGTCTTGGCTTTCTTTTGCAATCTTTTGTCTTACAATTTTTATCCTGCATTTACCTGCATTGAATTGCATTTGCCATTGTACAAGAATTTTCCCGAATTACTCTAACCCTGTCTATTCTTGATGTTTAAGGTGGTGCTCCGTGGGGAGATAGAAAGATGTGTGCTGTACACCTCAGCCATCTGTCAGATGCAGAGGATGCTGGGCGTGGTGCGCCCCAGCTTTCTGACTGTCCTTGTGTACCTCTCAATACAAGGCGTGTGGAGATCACCAAAGCTTTGGTCCCTAAATGCTACCGAGCCACACTCGCCTTCCTTTTTGCATCCTGACACCATGGGCTGTCTCACTCCTTAGCAAGGGAGTGGATTGCTGTGGCAGGAACCAGCCTGGACCACGCTGACAGGTCCAACAGGAAAGGAAGCCAGGGAGGGCAGTGCCAGCGGGACACTGAGTACAGCTGCACCACGGGGCTCTGCTCTGGCTCTCGAGCACAGATGTTGACCTGAAAACAGTTTCAGAAATTGTCATTAAAGTCATGTGGATTTGCTTATGCATATTCTTTTTTTAAAATAACAAAACAGTTTGTGCTGTCTCCAGGACTCATAGGAGCCAGCTATTTCAGAGGTTATTTACTTTTGTGATGTTTATCTTTCGCCCACTGGTGGGTGTGAACATCACTGGTTTTACAGTGTCCAAAGCAACAACCTAGGACTATTTTTACATCAGACTTTTTTTTTTTATTTTCCATTTTAGTTTACACAAGCTTGTCTTTTAAGGATCCCTCAGAGCTATAAAAACAATGTAGCATAATCTGATGCTTTACAGTTAGGAAGAGGAAATTAAAACACCCTTTTCGTTTTAGAATTAAGTACTATGGGAAGTAACCACTGAATGTAACTATTTAAGGCATAATGTATGAATGATTTCAAGTCTTTCATGCCAATCGCTTTTCTCTCCCATTTTTGATTAATGAGGCAATGTAAAAATAGAATAAACCTGGCATTTTATAGCAGGGATGTATTAAATGAAAACCTAACAATTCATCGTAGCTTACTCATCTCTCTGTAAATATGAATATTACTTGATATACTGTATATATGTATCATCCTTTTCCTATAATTTATTTTTAATTGTTTGACTTGAAATGATTTTCTGCTTCCTCTCCCCCAGGCCAGGTGAGAGTTCCTATTCAGTGTAATTCACTGATAAAGGTGCTTTACTTAGTTAATACCTAAAATTCTTGTGCAGCCAAAGTTTATCTTCTTAGAAGAATAGGATTTTCTTTGTGTTTATTTTTTTTATTAAAAAGTAAAACGATATTCATTAAAGGTTATTTACTTCCTGACCCTTTATTTGAAGGGCATATGCCTGAGATAGTTAAATATAGAAATGTCCTAAGAAACTTAAATTCTGTGCTTAAGAATAAAGATGTCCTTAGCTAATGTGACTTCGCCTCTGACCTGCAGAGCAGAAAGTCAGAATCAAGTTCTTTGTCTGGTGGAGCATTAGCAGCCATCCTTGAGATTGGAAAGATGTACTTGCTGAGGGAAAGTTCCTTGTGGATTGTGCTGTTTACCTAAGGGTTATATCCAAGGCACTCTCTGAACAGCTTGGCT
Source organism: Pipra filicauda (assembly GCF_003945595.2). Lineage (NCBI taxonomy): Eukaryota > Metazoa > Chordata > Aves > Passeriformes > Pipridae > Pipra > Pipra filicauda. The sequence goes on along the minus strand of NW_024104325.1, from coordinate 365,136 downwards.
GATTATTGAAAAATGCCTTATAGTAACTTCCAGCCTAAGTTGATCGATATTAGTGCACAGGTTTACATGGGAAGGAGGGAGCTATTTAAACATTGAGAGCCTCCGGGATAACTGCGAATGAAAAAATAATGCAGAACAAATATGTTGAAGGGTTCAAGAGAGAAGACTATCTTGTCTCTGTACAGGGAAAAAAAAGTTGTTAAATTGCAGCAGAAAAACCATTTGAATTCACTATTAATAAAGTGAAGGTGGATTTTTCCCTAGGCCAAAAAGAGGGGAGAAAAAAAATCAAACCCAACAAAATGTAGTGCTCTTTAATGTAGAGAGAAGTTAAGAGTCATCTAAACACATCCTTCCAGAGAAAGCTCACCTTCACTGCAAGTCTCTGAGCTGTTCTTGGCCTGTGGTCTGTACTAAGCTCCTGCCTCTGCAGCTCTGGGACCCAGCTCAGGGTTGTTCCCCCTCTCCAAGCAGGCAAAATTCAGATAATGACTTCTGTACCAGGAACACTAGAAAAGAAAAACTTAACGTCTTTCAACATCTCTAGAAGAACGTGTAAGAATGTGGAGTGGAAGGGTCCCAGCACCTGAAAATGATGCTTTTTTTCCCTCTCTTGAATATGTAGTAATTACAAGCTAAATGTTCTAGTGTTCTTGTGCTAAGAAATTGGAAGTCAGGAGATATAGCTTTGTCATGAATTCTTTTTTACTTTTGCAAGAGCCATAACCTTCCCGTGTCTCCAGCTTTGTCAGTTCATAATGAAACCATCAGGCTCCAGTGTCACATTCACATGATGGTTGACAGGATAGAGGAGGACACAAGAGGAGCTGGTGGGAAAAGCCTGACAGGAAGACAATGGGGGAAGTGAAGAAATGGATTTGTATCATGGAAAATGGGAAATAGGTTGATCTCTTTCCCAGAGCAAGAAGGAAGATGAAAACTTATTTTCTGCTGAAGGGACATGGGAAACAGACTGGCTTGATGAAAGATCTTTGGACACTTGGAGTGAAAAGCGTGATGTGCCTCTAAAGCCTTGTGGTGAAAAATCCATTCTGGTATGTGGTTAAGATGATGTAGGCAGAGGAGGCTTCAAGTACAGAGCCAAATAGGATGGAAACCGGATAGATTCCTTTAGTAGGTCAGTTGGTGTTAGCTTTCAACATTTAAGAAGTTTGGAGTACTTGGCATCCTTTTTTATCAGTTGTTTGGCACGTGTGTATTAAGGAGCAGACTGAACTTCCATCTGTGCTGGGAGCGAGATGGAAAAGTCATCAGTGTGTAACTCACTGTTGCTTTAACTGTTTTCTGCTCTGTTTTGGCTGTGTTTGTGGCTGATGGGAGATCACTGGGAAAGAAGTGAATGCTTCACATGAATGCTTTTAAAATAAACTCCACAGCTTACCATGCTGTGCAGAAACTCTACACTTTTGTAGGAAAGGTGGAGCTCTAAGAACAGTTGTGGAACATGCCTGGCTGTTGTACCACGATGCAGAAGGGGCTCTGCGGGGCCCAGGAAGGGGTAGGTCCAGTTCCTGACTGCACTAACCAACAACACCGGCTGCTGCCCCTGACTCGGGAAACATATTTTAGGAAGTCTCACAACTGCAGCACAGAACTGTAATTTTGCTTTGTGACTCATGCTGAGATATAGTCCTTGTGTGTCTTTTTGTCTGGGCACCTAATAAAGCTCAGGCCACACCTGTTTATGGATGCAGCAAAATGGCAGGGAGCTTATTTTTATACCATTGATTCTGATGAATGCCACTTATAATCAACACCTCCACGAGGAACTGGCTTGTGTGCAGAAATGCTCTTTAATTGAAGGGTACACAACAGAAGCACAATGTGGTCCCAGCGTGTTTATCTCATGAAACCAGAACTATTACAGTTATAGAATATAAAATGCTTTGAATAGATCATATCTGGTTTATGCTTTCTATGATCATATAGATATATTGATGATTTTTAAGATCATTCTTGTTTGTAAAAAGTGAAATGTGGTCACTTTAGAATGAGAGAATTAATTCTGTGTAGGGACCATATGACAATTTTGGGAGGTATTGCTGTCCTACATAACATACAGGTCACCAGGCTTTTCTGATGAGATAGAAAAATGACTTGCAAGAAGCTGTTAGGTTAATTACTGTTTAGAAAAGGGGATTAAATTCTAAGAAGTGTGCAGCACTCTGTGGACAGAATGCTTGTTGCTGACAAATTAAAACAACAAAAATATTTTGGAAATGATCCCTCTCCCCCTTTTTAACATAACACAGCAAATTGGACCTGTGAATTTTGACAAAGGCTTTTGAGCTGGCAAGATTCAAATGTGCATCACATGAAACTGCATTTTAATGCATCAGTTTGAATTGAAAATTAACAATTTTTAAAATCAGTGATAAGATATCTGTGGGATGGTCACTTTTTTTTTTTTTCCACAGTCTGTGACATGGAGCTGAGAGGGTGCTCACAGTCTGTTTTGCCTTCATTTCAAACTGAGCTGTATTCAATTAGATCAGAATCCCTGCTTGTTTTTACTGCCCAGTGCTAACGAATTCATATTCAGACCTCTATTTACTCAATTATTGTTGTCAGCATTTTTGTTTAAACATTTTGATTTGGGTTTTTTTTTGGCAGAACACAGTTTTCCCCCCAGCCACCCCATAGCAGTAGAGGTACGTATAGTGCTTGCAGAACATGCTGTATGTTCATGCAGCACATCATGGCCAACATAGAGCTTATGGTCATCAATCATTTGATTGTTCTTTAAACACTGTTTTAACAGGCATTCGTTGTATAAATGGATCAGGTTATTGACCTTTGCCAGCAATTGCTTGCTACATGTCATCATGGCTTAATGACATTATCAAGGAACATATTCTGTATTGTAGATACTTTAAAGGGCTGATGCATTGTCTCTCACTAGGACACATGGCTGGCTAAAGTATCTTGAATTAGGAAGTTACTTGATGTCATTATTAAAATATGCAGAGTATTTCCAACTACTTATGGAATAGGAGGGTGAAATACTTCTCTTTTCTACAAAAGCAAAGCCCAGGAAGAACAGTTATTTGTCGTATTGGAATACTTGTTTTGAAATCCTGCTTCATTTTTCCTTTACAATTTAATCTTCTACCTAGAATAGAGTGGTGCAGACCTCTGAATATCCTTTGAAAATTGTTTGACTGGTCTGCAGAGCTCCAGCTGCAACTCCTCCATTTCTAGGAATACTATAGATCTAATTGGCACTATTAAATCATTACAGCACATAATAGATGGAACTTCTGACTAAATCAACTATGTTTTTAATGACTATAAGAGTTTTTAAATTAGAATGGATACAGCATTCTTTATTTATTTCTATGGTGTGGGAAGGTTGTTAACTGGAATGGCTGATCAATTTAAATGAGGGAAAGTAGCCAGTATTCTATAAATTTTCTCTTCTGGTTAAAATTTAAGGTGGTACTGACTTTTCAAATCCCAAACTGTGAAACTGAACTGTTCAACTGACTATTAGTAAGTTTTTCTAGGATTTAGACCTACAGTGGTTTCTGTAGCTCCTCATGTCCCAGTCTTAAAGTTGATTTTCTCTTCCGCAGAAAACATACACCTATGACAAAAATTAGACAGTCTTGTAATCCTATGTTTTCCTCGACTGTTGTATTATAATTCAGACTCTACATGAATCAGAGGGTTCTTAAAAGCTTAAAAATTGGTATTAATCAATAAATCTTCATGCCATTGCTAGAAAATAATTAAGTAGCATTACTTTCATTTTATAGTGGAGAGAGACTCTTGGACATTTGGTAGCCTGGATATGACCAAAATGCAGATTTTACCCTCCTGTTCTGTAGTCATTCCTCTTTGGAATGGCTTTTTTGTACAATGTAAAGATCTTGCTGCTGTAATAATTAGTCCAGTACACAGTCTTAGTCTTTGGTTTTCTCCTACTGATTGTTTGAGACCCTGTTCTTCAATATCCAGATTCACTCCCTACATTGTGCTCATATTCTAGTCAATTCCTTAACTATTGTCTTGTTTTCCTTTCCATTGCCACAGCAAACTATCTTCTCATGTCTTTTAATTTTAATGGTGCTTATTATCAAGTTTTCCTGATGTTTATTAACAGCTTTCCAGTGAAAAGCTGTAATATAAAGCACAACGATGGTCTTGTAGAAAAGTAGGATTAAGGTCAGAAGTGGTGAATTCTTGCCCTTCCTTCTGATTTTAAGTTAGTTACATCCTTCTTTTGTCAGCTTCTGAGCTGAAAAAAACTAGTAATAAGAATTTTTACTCCTAAGCATATTATAGAGATGTATCTATTAATAGCTACCCCACATTTTCATAGATTTTAAGATTTAGAAGGAGAACAATAATTATTTGTCCAGGTGTTCTGCACTGGGGCTGTAGAAATTCAATAGTTAATACTGGAATAGAGAAAGTATTCCTACCACAGACTGTAAACCAGGTGTAACTTCAAGGAAGTGGGGGGGACAACAAGCAGGTATAAAACTGGTGCAGGGGAGGAGAATCAGGACATAAAAGCACTATTTGAGAGTTTCTTCTAAGTAAATCTCCTCACAGCAGTCTCCATTCTTTTTTGCCAGGGTTACATTTGATTGCTGGCTTTGACAACTCACTGTTGGCAGTAGGTTTCAAAAATGTCTAATCCAGCTGGATTGTTCTGTCTTCACATTTCCTTCCTACATCAAGAGCATATACTATTACCAAAAAAGAAAAAAAAAAAAAAGGAAAGAAAGAAACAAGGAAACAAGGAGAGAGAGAAAAAGCAGGTTGTTTCCATTATGGGATTCAAGATAAAATGGAAAATATAAACTTAATAATTAAAACCATGAAGGCTATAGTGGTGTTTTGTTTGGGGGGGGCAGAAGGAGAGAAAGCAAAAGCTCACAACGCATCCTTAACATCTTCAAGATAGATTGAGAGCTGTGATTTCAGCCCCGAGACCTAACAAACATTGCATACAAAGTGCAGTAAATGCAGTATTCATAAATGTATATGCTCTTTGTGACTTCATGTCAGCGGGGTTCTGTAGACCCTCATTTGTATCAAATAAACTTCAAATGGTAAAGAATACGTGCCAGCCAGGGACGAGCATCACTTTGAATTGTTCCTTGTGTATTGTAGCTGAAATGAGAAACATGGCTGGCTTCCTGTTTGTCAGGAGTGAAAAACAGGCACATCTTCTATAATTATTAGTAATAGTATCAATTTAATAAATTATTCACTCATGACAACAAGATTTACATTGTATTTGCTGATAGCTTGTGAGGGTTAGTGTTTGCTGTAGGAAGGTAAAATATGACAGTAATGCAGTGTACATTGTAAATCCCTATGTCACACCTGCACTGAAACAGTGAAGACAAGTGGTGCTAACTTATTTCTTACAGTACCTTCCTCCTCCCTTGTGGATAGTACCCACGTGTGCTCACATTTTGTGCTATTGCTTTTCCATTCTGGGACTAGACATTTAGAAATTCAGCTAACACAAAGGTTCATGCTTGTGCCTGAGATTTCCATGGACTGTGAAGAAATTATTGTTACTAGTGTATCAATGGACAAGAGGAGCCATATCAGAGATTGCAGGAATGGGACGAGGTGATGAGTTGCTTATGCTCAGCTCCTTTCAGTTGTGGCAACGTGGGAGAAAGCGCAGAAATGCTTGAGTAAAAATTTAACAAGTGAAAGATAGATCTGAGCTGAGAGAGGAATTAATATGCTGATAGCAAATGGGAGAAGTCAGACCATGAAGGGATTGGCTACAGAAGGAATGTAGCTATTGTTTAACACGCTGAACTGAGGAGAGGCAGTGGCATGAAAGAAAAAGACCAGTATGATGCTAAAAAAACAGTGTTTGTAGCAGCGTTGCTACATTACTGTAGGTGGTATGTAGATTTTTTGCCACGCTAAAAAAAAAGTGTGTGATAATACTAAGAAAGGGTGAAGCTTAAAAGAGAGTTTTAGGAAGGGGAATGGCTGGGACCAGTCAGTTTCCTATTGATGTCATGCAGAAAGAATTGGACAGCTTGCCCAAAAATGAGAACTGAAAAAAAAAGAACTGAGTAAAAAAAGATGTTGAGGGTGGGTGGAAAAGAAGATGATTGTGTTGCCTGTCATGAGAATAGATGGTGTGGAGACATGTTGGGGGACAAGGAACTGCTGTGTTGTGTTGAATTTGAGTTGAAGGCTAAGCAATGAGAAAGATGGGAGAGGAAATGGCAGTGTACCAGAGAGAGAAATCTGTCACTTATTAAATAGTAACTGAGTTGGTGCATGAGATTTTCCAGCTGTAAATCAACTGCAGATCTATAGGGAGGAAAGGAACCAAAGCCAGAGCTTTACACAGCCCTCACAGAGAGGGCAGGATCCTGGGTGCAGAGGGAGGAGGAGGTTTCAAGAGGGAAAGCATGACCAGTTTTGTCAAAGGCAGATGTGAGCTCTTTATCTGGGAAGTTTCTCTATCCCTCCATCCATCCTTGTGTGGGGCTGGAGGAGCTGGCTCTCACCAGATCGGTAGAAGCAAGCCTACACTCAGGTTTGGGCTGGGATAGTTTTCAAAACACTATTTATCTCCTAAATTATCTTCTTGTTAATGGGTTTCTAAGAGGAACCCCCAAATGCACCCAAGGTTGTTGTGATATTTTGAAGTTGCATGAGAGGCACCAAAAAATTCTGATTATTTGCTGTAAGATGTCCTGATAACAGAAGCTAAGCAGTATGTGGGCATTTGCTTGTTTCAGTGGAATTCTAGTAGAAACATTATTTACCCTGTTTTACAGACAGAGTAAATAGGATAAAAGAAATAAGGTGACTTGCCAAAAAATCAAACAAGAGATCTGTGATCAACTCATAGTCCCTTGCATATAAGTACTCTGATTTATTTCTTTGTAATTCAAAAGCAATTGAAGCAATGAAAAGAAATAAAATAGAAATTAAATAAAATAAACCCCAGCACATCTTCAGCAATTCCTTTGCTAAAACTTGTGATATGGTGTGAAAGAGGTTGAAGCTGTCCTCCTTGATAATACATTAAATAATTATTAAATTTTTATTTTACCTTAAGTAGGAATAATATTTGATTGTCACTTAAACTGGTTCTTTAGAATCTCATAGATTTACCCACAATAATCCAAGAACATTTAATAAGTCTTAAAATATTCATAACACACAGAGATCATTACTCTTGAGACCTTTGTACAAAGCAGTGAAGTGTGTTAGACATATGGCAGAAACCTCTTAATTTCTTATTTCTTGCTATGATTGTATGAAAGAAAGGAAAATTCTCTGTTCTTTTCCCCATTGCAATCTGCATGCCATTGTTATATCTGTTGTGGGCCAAAGTCATCTCATACACATGAGATGAAGAACATGGAGTTAATCAGGCTTGAATTTAGCTCAGTAAATATAAGCACAATAATAGTAAATTGTTTCAGTTTTCTGTACAGTATTTCAGATAACAAAAATGAGGAAATAATTTATTTCTATATCCAGAATGACGTTAACAGCCCAAACTGTGCTGCATGACAGATGCTGGTACCTACCTTTTATATTATTGGTAATTATCTAAAGTTGTTAATTGCTGTGGCATTGAGTATTAAGAAAAAAACCAAACAACAATTGATATGTCCTGCATTGGAAATATATAATAAATATCAGAAGCCCTTGTCACAGTACTGACTGTACGTAGAGAGGATGAACAATTTTGTTTTAATTATATTTCAATGTGATTGTGTAAAGTCAAGTGGAACCTCCATGGATTAAATCTAAAATAAAACTGTGGTTGCAGCGTATGGTCATAATCCCCAGATCTGTTGTGTCGAAATGACAGAATAATGAGTAGAAGTTAAAATGTCCTCTGCTTTCAAGTCATCATGGTTGTCATTTGATTAAATAATAGTGCATTCTGTTTGATGTCGTGGCTTTATTATTCAGAAGCACTTCAGTATATGTGTCCTACCTTTGTATTATGTGCTCCTGGCAACCAGGTGTCCATATAGGTTCTTGTTTACACACCTGCAACAGATACACTGTATGTTTAGCTTGCATGTGTGCTGCTTGAATATGGAATTTTAATTATTCCTCTTAATTATGGTGCATTCACCAAAAAGAAGGAAATCATTGGTCAGGTACAAAAAGAAACTGCTTAGTATTTGAAGGAATTTGATAATTTTGTTGTAGTTCATAGCTTGGCAGGTGGTAATAATGCTATGCCAGCACTGTCAAAATATGAAAATTAAAGTGACGATGGGTTTTAATGAAATCCATTTGACAAATATAATTAAGGTGTTTTAATATGAAGCCCTGTAATAAAGACTACCGGTGGACTCCCTGAGGTCCTGACTAATTGTGTAGATTGCTTTTAAGCTTTGAATAGTTTTATTGGATAATGAACTGTTAAGAAGTGTTAGATCTTTCTTAAGCAGAATTTGGTTTGAAAAAGAAGAGGAGAGACAGGCCTGAGGTGTGGCATTTTAAACATAATTAGAAGAGAGATTTAAGTTAACATCTTTGATCTTGCTGTCAGTTTTTGATTAGAGCTGTAAATGCTTTAATCAAGTGCAGTGTAGTCATTACATTTCTAACTGTTTTTAAACTGCGAAATTACTGAGACACTGACATCGGTTTAACACTTCTTGAGAATTTCCAGCAAAGTTATGTTTGTAAACTGGGTGTTTGCATTAAATTGTCTTACTGCAATAATTTACCGATTCAGTAGATCATGAGATAATTATATTTTGGGCCTCAAATAATCTAAAAACACTTTATGAGAATAAATATAGTGTCCTGTAGTGGAGGAGAGTGGACCACTTCAGATTTCATTTTAAAAATAATTTCCAATGTTTTTTTCAATTAAAATGGTATTAAAAGTGGTGGTCGTAACGAAAATGAATATGTAAGAAGCTAAATGCAGTATTTAAATGCCTTCCATAGAAATACAATCCTTTTAATGTTACGTACTGTATTTGACCAATGTGGGTTCCTTCACACCCATATTAGAAACAGGGAAATAGGCACAAATATTTATCAGGGGTACAGAAGTGTCTGAGCCAGTAGCAGAATTCTGTTCTCTCAAATTCCATCTTGCAACATTAAAGATTGCTTGAAGAAATTTCAGGAAGATCAATTTATTTATTTTTTTATGGCATCCAAAACAGCACTAAAATGTGAAAATGGCTGTGCGCTCAGGTCTGTAACATGAGTGGGGACGGTGGGCTGGATGGTACCTGCCCGCAGGTGGTATGACTTTCATTTCAAATACAGAACCCAGCAGTCCAGCGTTCTTTCCCAGATCTGACCTTGCCTCCCCGTGTGCTTGATCTTTGAGCATGACAGAAAATCCAGGTACTTGTCTCTTTACTGTGTGGGCTAGGGGCTGCTCTGAGTACTATTTTGTTCATATTGGTCCTCTAGAAATTAAGAAATAAGGTACAGCAAAGAAAAATGTACTCAATTTCTTCAATCTGCAGCATATAGACCATTCACGCAAATAAATGTTAACAGTGGCCTGTCAGTGAGTCCTACGAATTTGTTAATGACATCCCAGAGCAGACCACCTGATGCCTTTGGAAGCATGTCCTGCATGCTGACATGTCTGCAGACTGACAGACCAGGAGAGAGAGGAGATGTCATCCAAACTTGGGCCATCCCCACAGAGACTCTTCTGCTGCCAGCACTTCTTCATGGCACCTCCAGTGCACAAATCTGTGCTGACTGCAATTCAAGTAGCACCCAACAGTGAGAAGCAGAGACTCTGGTAACCCTGACTCAAATCATCGGGGACTTAAAGACCATGTCCAGTAGCTGGGATGGCACTCCTGGCAGCTGCTTTGGGAGAATCCACGCAGAAGCTGCTGCCTCATGCAGTAAAGTGCTCTGTTCTGGAGCAGTTTGTTTCTAGAAATCTCCAGGTTTTCCCCAAATTAAACCATATAGTGGTAGTCTAATGTAGAGATGCCAAAAGTATCGATAAGTGTTGCTAGGTTGCTCCATCAGAAGAACTCACACTTGTAATCTTAGACACACTGAAAAATCAGGTGTTGTAGCAATTTTTCCTCACAGGGATGGCTTACAAACAAATCATGCCTACATGCCATAAAGGTCCTGTGTAAGTCTACCTCTTAAACACCATTTGAAGAGCTTAACTTGATCCTTAAAATATGAGTCTGCTCGGAGGAATGCTATAAAAAATCTATTATGGGATGGTCTTTATTTCCATCTCAGCAATTTTCAGAAGAAATATCTTTGTTTGACAAGTACAAGAGCAGAGACTTTCATTTTATGTGTGTGTGTGTGCATGTGTATACACATAGCCTGCAAATTGAGCCTAGATTTTAAAATCAATCTGTATTCTTTCCTTCTTATATACCTCCTGATAACACTTTTTTTACCAGGCCGTTGGGTATTTTTCATTGTTCCCTCTGAACCCTCACTGCAGGTTTAGGGAGGTAGTGGTTTTCCTAGCATTACTCTGTGTGTAATCAAAGGCAACATTGCAGATGGAAATAACTAGCACTTAGCTCATGTGTGTGAAAAAGCAGAATCCATAGCTGCATTGATCCTGCAGGGTAAAAAAAAAAAAAAACAACAAAAAAACCCAAAAATGTCTTGAGATGGAAAGGTGTAAGTGGAGGAAGACTGGAGGTTTTAAGAAGTGTGCTGTGTAAGGAGCACAGAGATGTTTATCTTGACGTTTTGTCCTTTAGGTGCAGGTTTTTAAATTATTGTATATTTCAAGTGAACACAGATTCTAATTGATGGATATAAATATCATTCTGTAGAAAACCAAGACTCAAAATATAATAAAATACACAACCTGCTAAACTTCATTGCCAAACAAAAATACAGCCAAGTGAGCATTTCCTAGAGAACCCTCCAGAGGCCAGGATAAAATTCTGGGTTAAAACTGGAACTTGAACCAAAGCCAGGCCAATAAGCTACAGACTGTCCTTTCCCTCTGTCCCTTGTCCTTCCATGTCCAAGTAGCTACTTCAGATCGCCAGAGTCCTGATAGAAGAAACACCCTTCTCTGCTAGCAAAACTACAATCATGACTAAACTGTTCTGCATTGCACATCACATGGTTTTCTAGTTGTAAAGTGCCCAATGAACAAATTAACATTGTCTTGAAAGGGGTTTTCCCTCTCCAAATTGCCATCTCTTTGGAGAGATATTATATTTTCAAGGGAAACAAGCTTCATTAGTAATTTGGAATTAATTTTTCCTCCTTTTATAGATTAAGTTTTAAAAGATCTTTTTTTAGTTTTGGTAAAAACCTTGAACATTAACTTTCCTCAGCATTCTTGTTATTTTTTAAGCCTTGGTGCTTTCATCCTCCAACTTTGCAATACAGTTTTTTTATATGGCATTTAGATTTTGAGAGATTTGGTTTATGAAAAAACATTTAAAGGATGAACTAATTAATATTTCTTCAGCCTAAGGTACACTACTGTGTTAGAGTTTTGCCACATTTGTAATTTATACCTGTTAAACCTTTGTTTTATCATTTATTTTGGACTTCTATGCTTCTATTTGCACTTACTGGCTGTAAAAAGCATTTCATTTTATATTGAGGAAAGATGGTTTCAGTTTCAGTTACTTTTACTGTACCCAGAAAGGAGAATGGGATTTGCAAATGATAAATGGGGAAGTTGACTAGCTAACTAATAAAGATTTGTCTTAATCAAGTATGATTTGTCAGAACAGGAGCGCACTGGGGTCAGGGCACACGCAATGAATAATACAGCGTTCACTGGAGAAAAGGACCAGGCAAAAGGCCTCATAAATATGCCACGATTACCCATTGCTAATTCTTATTCAAAGAATGAGTTGCACTGAAGCCAGCTTCGAGGTTGCTGGGCTGTTCACCTGCTTTGTGGTCTTTCCAATGTTTAAGAAAGTTTATATATATATATATATATATGTGTGTATATATATGTATATATATATATACACACACTGTTTACAGAATACTTTATTTTTTCACAGACTGCTACACCTTTTGGTCAATGATTTTAAGCATTATTTCTTATCATCTTCTAGGGTGTTGTTTGTTTTATTTTTCTAATGTCTGGATGCTATTTTATTTCTAATTTTCATTGTTTAAATATGAATATGAATACAGGAGGAGGTAATTCCATTCACATTTAAAATGGATTTCTGAACAGGGCAAGAAAGGTTAAAACACTCTTTAGCTCCATGGAAGTATTAAAAATCAAACAAGCATAGATTTCTTGCTTGTGTTGCCAACATCCCTGACTTTCAAATCAGTCTGTAGATTCAGAATAAACCTGGTACATCAGGTTGGGGGAAACATGAGCAAACCCAAATGGCTGTGGATTTATTTTCTGTTGTTGACTTTGCTTTTTGCTCTAAGGAGCAATTTCTCAGATTGAAACAGCTGAAGCATATACTGTTCTCATAGGTCTTCTGATGTCCAGAAGCTGAGATACTGAAAAAAAACCTTGTTCCTATTCATAAGTTCAAGCTACATAAATGGGTTGTGAAGAATCAGTTAAAAAATAAATAAATAAATAGTTCCAGTGCTTACAGATATAACTAGCAGACTTTGTTCTTCGTCATTTTACTGCTTGAATGTCATAGACTGTTGTTTTGTGTAGTCAAATAAGATTGAAAAAAACCCCTCTTGCTCCACTCTTGAATTTTAAAACATATTTCAAAACATTTTCTTCTCTTTTGAAAAACTAATGTGACTTTTTTTTCTTTCTGTTCACTGTTTGGCTCTGCTATTCTGTCTCATCTATTTTCTGCTCACCTCTGTGTCTTGAAGAGCACTTACTGCTTTAAGAGCAAATCAACTCTAGAAGCAGGGCCAACTTTACGAGCCTCGAGCTGCTAAATGCAGGAGTTTAAGTTGCCAACTCTCTTCCTGCACATTTTAAGTGTTTGAAATAACCAGTGCTGTGGGGTCCAGAGTAATTATTTGCACTGCTCTAAGTGTACAGAAAACTTGGTAGGTGGTGGAGCATTTTTGATTAAATGATGATTATGAATCCAGCTTTAGATGAACCAAAGATCACTGTTGAGTCATCTCGGTGCTGTTTGGAGTCATAGGTTTAATTAAGCGATGGTTTGTGGCTCAAATTTTAGAGGATATGTTTCTGCAACTTAATTTAGATGCAATCAGGATTGTTAATACTCCACCCTGCTAAATAGCTTTCAGACAAGTTCAAGATTGGCAGTACTGTAATGAAGCAGCATCCATTCCTTGCACCAAGCTCAGAGTGAGCAGGGACTTCTTCCATCCTGGCAGCACTTTAATAGTAGTAGGAAAAGAAGGTACTGAGAGTTGGTTCCCAATTTCACGAACATAAGTGATTGAAAAGGGGGTAGCAAGTTGTTTACTTATCGATGCACTAAGGAAGGATTTCTTTTTGCCTTAGAACTTATTTGAAGGAAAGGGGTAGAGGAGGAAGATGTGATGGGAGGAATTTGGAGCAGATGAGCACTGCCAAGCTGGGGCATGGCTGGAACAATGGCTGGACTTCAATGTAGACAAGTGCTCAGCAGAATCAAAGTCTGCCACCTCCTGTGAATGTTGCTGTGAGGATGTTAGTAAGGGAGCTCAGCTAGATGGGTGATGGGAGTAGACAGAAAAAATACATCAGTTAGTGAGAAATGAGTAGTTTTTTTACCAGGAGATTGATGTAAGTTAGGATTTCAGAAAAAGCACGAAACTTTAGAAATAGAAAAGGCAACTGGAGGTGCAGTTACTAGGTCTGTCATATATCATCTTTCTCTTTTCTTTTTACTATTTTCTTCTCATTCATCTGCCTTTTTTTTTCCTGGGGAAGGACAAAGTAGGTTTGGACCATGGGAGGTGTTGGTTATGAAATGCTCCCAGTTTCTTCTTAAAAGCATGTCACACCTTCCTCAAATATCTTTTCTTCCTTATTTTGAACAAAGCACAAAGAGTGGATTTTGATTAGGTGTTCTGGATGTTTTTCTTTCTGGTTTCCCCAACCTCAGTATCAACGGACCCCTTTTGCTCTTGGCCAATGAAAATAATTTCCTGAACATCCATTATAGCTTATAGGGACCTTTTCATTTGAAAAAAATGTTTGTATTTTTAGTTTGGTGGGCATCTTGGACTTTAGCAGTTTGGGAGGTATCTTTAGATGTTATTTGCTTTCACGATAAGACTGGGCAACTTCTTTTATCCTCTCTTGCAACTGAACTTCTGACAGCTCTGGAAGTGTTGGATGTCCTCAGTGTATGCTCTGGACTGTCAGTGCTCTTTCCACTGGTGCAGCTTCTGCTGAAGAGGCCAACTAGTCCCTATAGAAAATAGCTAATTTTTATTTTATTGTGTTAAGTGACCACTTAACAGCAAGCAGATTAACATCTTCGTGACAGATTCCTGAGGCATCTAAGCGCCAACTCTCATGTTTCACTGTTCTGTTAATGCTCTACAAATTGTCTCTCCATTGGCTAATAGCTGTTATATTATCCTTCATTTATCTGTATTAACCTGTACTTGTTGTTTAATAACTTTAATGATCTAAATCCTTCTGCTTCTAATTATATCGACTGTTTAATGTACATATCAACTGTGAACTTAGGAATTTATCAGACTTTTACCTGTGTCCTTATACTTCAAGATATGTCATCACTTTCTTTATTAACTTTCTGCTGTCAGAAGCATAAGGCATTTGACTCAGCCCTGAATTCTTCAGCTCCTGCAACATCTATTTTCCAAGTTTGTAAACCTCTGAAAAGCTAGTATTTAATGTTTTCTAGCTTTTTTTCCCAGAAACTGCTGTTGATGATTTATCCTCGTCTTCTAAAATCAAAACTTTTAACCTGTCCAAAAAAGAGTGGCTTTTAGGAAAAAAAAAAGTCCTGACCTGTGTCAGTGTGGTTCTCAAAAAATCTTAGCTTTTACTACATCTTCAGAGCATGTGATGTCTCTGTGCAAAGACAACACACAATTGCACTCCCTAAACGACCCTACTAGACAGGGCTGAAGATCTCGGGGTGAAACTGTTCTCCATTCCTACCCTGACCAACACACAATGAGTTTCTTAGTGTATTTCATGATTCTGTAGAACAGCCATCCTGATTTTTAACATGATCTGCTTTTCCCAGTGTAAATTAGTTTGTCTTTTCCAATCTCTTCTTACGTAGCTCAGATGCATACACTGTACATATGATGAGGTTGGGCAAATCATACTTCCAGGCATCCTCTCTGTGATTTGGTTGGTTTTAAGCCTTTTTTATATTTTAAATTATATCAAGATATCTGCTGCTCTTATGAAACATATATATATATATCTTTTTATATATATATATATATATATACACACATATGCAGGATACTCTTTGAGAGAAAAGGTGCTGTATAAATTATGTTGGATTATTTTATTTTTCATATGAAAAGAAAAATGGAGAGTCTGTCTTCAAAATTCATAAAAATGCATGTTTGTTTATCCAAAAGCCTAGAGAGGCTCATTCCATGTCATTCCTATCTCTTGAGTAAATATATTAGTCATTCTTAAGGGAAAAAGTATTATTGACTTGAGTGATTAGAAAAAGCTCTTTCAGAATCAGTTTAGCTGATAAAGTAAATAAATACTTAAATGGCTGGAGGCAAAAAAAGTAAAAGAAAAAGCAGTCAAGCACAACTTATTTGTGTCCTTGACTTGTGTGTAGGTATTAGAAACCAAGCTTTGTAGACCATATATTAAATAATTACGATTTGTACATATAAATAAATACTGCATATAGGTTACAGGCGAATTCCAAAGAAAGGGAGTATTTGGGAGCGTAAAACGTTGCTAGAAGTGACCTCTGTCTTTTGGGTTTATGTTAATATAAAAGTTGAAAACCGTGTGCCAATTTGTGCACATATGAAGGGGGAAGCTAGGTTTGCATTTGTTGGTTTTGGGTGGGGAGTGTATTGTTTTTTCTTCAGTTGGGGAAAGTGTATTCATTCTTTTAATTAGTTGCAGTGTTTTAGGATAAGAAATTTTTTTTTTTTTTTTTGGATAACACAGTCTTATAGAACCAGGCACCTTTTGTGTTGGACTCACAACATGGAATTATTGAAGTGCTCGGTACTGAAGAACCTGATTTCCCATACCTTGTTCAAACACCTTTAGGGCAGAATACATTTAGAGCTGTGAATTTTAGCAGTCATCCTTTAAGGCTTGTTAATGCTTGTTAATATTATGTACTTTTTCAGAATTATTTTTTTCTGGCCATCACAGCATTGTTTAAGACTGAGATAATTGCTATACTGAATATTCCTGCCCTCTGTCAGTACATAGATAATAATGATGTAAATGCATTCACCCTTCTGCTTCTCATAGTTTAGCTGTAATTTTAGAACATAATTTTATGCATCTCTTTGGGAATTTCAGTTAGAAGAGGCAGCACCACTCAGTCTTTTGTAGGACTTGGAACTGCACTGTGCTAAACACTGTCCGTATGTAACGACTGAAAGGTTGGCATAATCCCCAAATAATTGATGTTGTTAAGATTCTATGGAAATAACACCATTACTTGCAACAGGCAACACCCTTCAGTTTGTGTATTGGTCTTAATTCATGCATCTGCACTACAGTATATCTTACAAACCTGACCTTTTCACATAACTGTGGTAGCTTCATCAATGACTTGCATTATAAGTAGGCTGGAAAGATCTATACAGCACCATTGCACTAAAAGCACAGATCTGCCATGTAGATAAATGTTTTAACTGGCAGGAAAACATCAGCATTGTGGGGAAACTTGAAAAATGGTAGCAAGCAGGTAGCAATGCTGTCAAGCTTGTAATTAGCTGTGCTGTGGGCTAATGTTACGTTTTTCCTAGTCCCAGGCACCTTCAGTTGCAAACGAAGTGAGGAGACATGTCTTCATATCATTTAGAAGTCTGTATTTTCTTTATTTAATAACTTTTTTTTTTGACTGTCTTGACCTTCCAGCTAAAAATCAAGTTTCACTCTCATCAGTGAATTTTCTGAGTAGAACAAGGATATGAAGAGGATAAAGGTGTCATTTTTTGTTTGCAAACTTATTGTGAGATTATGTTACCTCCGTTATGTCTCTTTGTTCAACTTATGTTGTTATTTTAGTCCAAAAAAGGCCAAAGATCATCAACGAAAGTGCATGTAGAGTAAAGCTGCTCCTGTAAAATTGATGATCCGTCCAATTATTTATCTATAGAGGCTGCTGGGAAGAAACGCAACTATCTCAGTTCTCAGACCCCTCTGCTAGGTTGAACTTCATGGCTGAAGGTTTAATCCCTAAGTGTCATATCAACAATTCATTCTGTGATATTCTGGCTGACATGCTCTCCTTCCTTATTTATTGATGTCTTCAGTCATCGACAATGAGAGGAAAATACACTATTCGTCAAAGTGACGGTGTTTTACCCTCACTTACAGTTGATGCTGCTGTCACATTGATGGTTGGAAAATAAACTCAATCATTATAAAAAGCTAAGAGTGTGAACTTGGCAGTGACAGGAAGAAGATGAAAAAAACCCGCAGTAACTTGCTTAAAATTGGTGCAATAAAAATAAAGCTGTTTTCTATAAGGATATTTTTGAGCTTTGTTCATGAAATACCAAACCATTTTAGCCATTTGCTTTATACTTTCCTTTGAAGGAAAACCTACTGCTCACATTCCTTTATGTCTGCAAACATACGTATAATTTTTAGCAATAAATACGCTTATTATCGTTTCACCTCATGTTACTAGGTTAGTAATTTGTTGATTTTTTTCCTTCTCTTTTAAAGAGATTTTGCTTTGTTTTTTCCTCCCCTGGATTACATTGAACACATGTATCTGTTTGTGTATTACAGTATGTTGAGTGCTTTGATGAGGAAAAGCTCAGTATAGTTTCATCCAGTAAGTCCTTTGACATGCAAACATAGGCAAAGCTCTCTTGAATCGCTTTTTTAGGCTGCCATTCCTGTAGATGTACTGCACCGTGCAGCCTTTTTAACTCCATAACCATGTATCTTACCACATTTCACCTTTGGGAGGCATTGTATATACAGCTAAAAGTAAAGAGCAGCAAGCCAAGAGGGACAAGATAGTATAATGAGGATGTCAATTTGTGGTCAGAGGAAATATTTATCTTACTTGTACTGTACTTGGCAACTGATAGAGAAATATATATGTAATGAATTTCCTTAGACTTTATCCGACAGACTGTGTGCCTTGTGTTAAATGGGTTTTAAAAAAAGAATTGCTTGTCTCAAACTTTAAAAGTTTGAGATGATTCTGCTTTGGATTGTTTCCTGAAAATGGACTGTATCTGTTAAAGAAAAAATAAATCATAGTCATGTTTACTAACATAATGGTGAATTTTCAATGGTTCGTTTTCTTGAGGCTCCACAAATAATGACATTTTAAGATCCCACTAACTTACCAGAACAAAAGCAGGGCATGTTTTTTGTTTTTTATAAAAAGAAAAAAAAGTCATGGTTTTGTAGTTTTACTGTTTTGGTGAGTGTCTCTGGTAAGCCTGTTAAGTTACCTAACTGAATGTGCATAGAAATGCTGGTTGTCTCACATGTGCTATGTGTCCTGGGGCAAGCTACAGCTGCTTCAGCTCCTTCTGTCTTTTTCTCCATCTGTAAAATGGGAATGATTAAACTTATTTTTCTCCTTCAGGGAAATACAGGGAGGGTTTCTTAATGTTTCTATAGAGCTTTGAAGATTAAAATCTCTTCTCTATACTTACTGCTAATATTTCAGTGTTAGAGAAGCATTTGACTGAAGCTGTTTGAAGAATAAAGTTTTGGCATCTCATGTTGTCTTTGTACCGTATCTTGAGGCCTCTCTGCTATAATTTTGCAACCTTTGGTTCAGCGTGAGCTGCGGAAGCAAACAACCCCTGTGTAAACAAACGGTGATGACTATAAATTAATGTCTATGTCTACTATTAAAAACACCAGGAGATTACAGCATTTCTCTGAACTTGCCAGAAATAGTCCATGATGGAGCAAAGCAGACACCAGTAACTGGGCTTAGCCTGAAAAAGCTTTGATTTAAGCATCAGTGGTAAATGCTGAGAGTTACAGAGTGTGGTTTTCCTCTCATATGAGTTCTCAGTGTCTTTAGACGTATAAGGCTGGTGGTTTAGCAAAGGCTTTCTGCCTTCCTTTCTAAGACAAGGAGGGGCTTAAGGAATATATAGTAAGTATGAGCAGCCTGCACTAAGAGCAGCTCTGAAAGTCTTCTTGCCTTTGTTTCACAGACCAAAGGTCAGCATCAATTCCCAAGGCCTAGACAACCTCAAGAGATTGCAAGGAAACAGCTTCTGGTTTGGTTTGCTCCTTCAGTTTTATGTTGCTTGAAAAACCTAAAATTTAGTATAATGGTGTCTTTCTCTTTGCACTTAGGAGGAGTGATTAGGCTACCAAATGTATTTAATGCTGTTGTTACAATATGAATTGGCATTTTGAGGCCTTACAGTCACAAGCTGTATTTTTCATGATTTACATTTTCATTTTTTAATGCAGAGCAGATTGGACAGGAGATGCTTGAAAACCTCAGCCATGACAGAGAGAAGATCCAGCGTGCTCGGGAAAGGGTAAGTTTGATAATAAGTGAGTGCTGATCTCGCATTTTATTTGTATTGGGCAAGTTCTTTGTGCATGCAAAAATAATTCAGATGAGATATAATCACCATCAGCAGTGAAGAACTTATAAAGTGTCTTACGTGGGCCCAATCCTGCAATGTCTTTCTGATGGGGAGTCACACTGAAGTCACCAAATCTGCTGTTGGAAGCAAGCTTTTTGTCACTAACATCAAAGGTCAGTTTTCTGACCTTTCAAGGGTTTGTTTTAGTGTCCTCTCCAATGACTTCTTGGACTTCATATGAAACAGTTCAATATCATATCTGAGCTCCTGACTAATAGTTGATCAACTTTACTCTTTGTAGCTGCAAATGCTAATAACTGCCTCCTTAGGCTGTTCTACATGAAAGAGCAGGTACTGGTTTCTTACACTGCTACTTTGTCTCTGCAGTCAAGATGACATATCTGTGTCATTTGTGGCTCATGTGGCCTTCATGGGGATGAGCTCTACTCTGCAGAATTCATGGAAATGCTCAGAAGCACATCCAGTTCAATGGGTACAACTTTTCTGAGCTTCAGTCTAAGGACCCAGCCTCTCTGGTTCTGGTTTCTGCTCGCGGAACCAGGAAAGGCTGAGCCTGCGACTTTTTGTCCATGACACGAATACTCAGATACTTTCCCAAGTGTCCAGTTTTGCCAAAGCTAGGTCCTCCCACAGGTCTCTAACTGACCAATGGCACTTAAAGAAACTCCTTTATCTGTCCCAGGGAGTTTCTTTACCTGGATAGGTTTGATTGGTAAAGCTTCATATGACATCTTTAATGAGGCATTTTCTGTCAGCTGTACCAATTGCTTTCTGAAGTTCTGGGCATTACCTGCTTTAAAACATTACATATAACTGAATCACTAAATGTAACTAAGGATTGTGAGCATTTACCAAGTGTTGTCTGGGCAACTTGGTGTCTTATTTCACCTCCACTCCTCACTTCCCCAGTGACTGCTGGGTCTGAAATGCTTTTTGGTTTCTAGCTGGACAAATAAAACCTAGACAATGGAGATGAATATCAGGTATCCCTTTCTGCTGATCCTAGAGATCCTCAGGAATGAGAAAGAGGGATGTAGTTGAGATCACTCAATGTACGCATGGTTCACAGCATAATTTCTCCTTTTCAATGCTTTCTACCTGAAGAGCACATTTCTTTGATGGCAAAACCTCTAAGCTGCAGAGAACAAGATTAAAAATAAGAGTATTCTAGGAAAGTGCATCCCACCACAGTGCAGTAAAAGACCTCTTGGCATGATGGAAGAGCTCAAATTCCAAGTTTTTATCCTAAGCCACTTAAAATATTTTGTTTAGGGAATTCAGAAAAGTTGTCCAGTGGAGTCACACGGGTGGACCTGTCCCAGCTGTCTGTCTATTCAGGTGAACAGTTAGGGATGATCTTGGATAGCTTGGCAAGGTTTTTATTTTCTGGAGGTTTTTTTAAAGATCAGGGCAGAGGATGCTCTATCAATGCATAATATCTTTGCAATAAACACATGGCATTATTATCTTATAAGTCAGGGAATAAAGTTTTTTTCTGAAATGCAATTGTCAATTTGAGCATGATGGTCATCTTTAACAGTTCGATGTTGTGAAAAGTAGGAAGATTTTGCTATGAGCAAAATGTAAATGAGTCTCAATAGTTTGGTTACATTTACATATATGAATTTTCCTATCTGTAGAGTAAAATTCCTTTTTTCTTTTTAAGGCAAAGAGAAGGGATAAAAGCTCTGCTAGCAGCCAGATAGGTTAACTGTGCTATACAGGATGCAAAAGATGCAACATTTTTTAGGAAAACCTCAAATTAAAATGTGTCTAAGGCAGACAAGATATCAACATCAGTATCTTGTTCAACTTCCTGTTTTCTCATTATTATTCTTAATATTATTTTTTAAACACCATATAGGTTTGCCATCACTAATATCAAAGCCTATTTCAAAATGTTTTCACTACAGCAGTTCTGTGAAACAAGAAAGTACCCATCATGTGCCATTTAAGAGGTTTGCATGCCACCAGTTCTTTGCCTTCTGTGGTGCACTGGTATTGGTAAAGAAATAATGAAAGAACTGCAATCAGATAATTCAGTTTTCAATAAAAACAAACAGTTTGAAACTCTTTATGTTGTTTTTTTTTTCTGCCAGTGCAGGAAGAAAAGGTGGTTTTTTAGTGTTCTCTTGGGAGGTAGCTAGAGATCTTCCAACTATGTGTATACGTGTTTGTTTCTTTTTTAATGTTGCTTTCGCTTATTTTGTGGGTTTTTTTATTACCATAAAAACATGAGGTCGTCTTGCTTAGAGGAGTTTGTCAAACCTCTAAGATTCAGCTTCCTCTTCCTAACTATCAGCACTGATTCTAGCTGTCAGGTAGAATCCTGCAGCAAGAGAGGAAAGTTAGGATCAAACATTTAATGGTAAAAAGGAGAGCGCTACTTTTGTGTGAAAAGGGAGGAGAAGCCCCAAGTGTTAAATGCATCTTTATGAATAATAAAAGACCAATGTAAAGCATACATTTGTACTTCAGATTCCCTTCTAGCATAGATAAGAACTTGGCTTTTTAATGAGCCTTTTAAAAATTATTGTGACTTTTTTCTTCTGTTACTTGTGTCAAACCAGGCTAAACTGCTTTTCTGGAGCTTGAATTGTCTAGATGAATCAGGAAAAAATGAGGGAATGGCCTCCCTGGAATATAATGCTCATCTTTGTTCCATCATAGCACATAATTACAGAGATCTGAGAGTCAGTGCAAGCCTTCCCACTGAATATGATATTGCTAAGAGCAAGCCTTGATTGGTGTTACCCAGTCCCAGCTTCTGCTTGGTATTTTCTTAATAGCTGTTAGAAGTACAAGGGGAAAATTTATGCAAAAAGGTTTTGTGTCATTGATTGCAACTACTGATTTCAGTAATAAACATTAAATCTGGTAGCAAATATTTACAGTATTGGGCTCCAAAATAGAGACTGAGTTTAATATTGCTGCTGTTCCTATATTCAAGATATAATACTGGTTTGTTGTGATGAAGGTGATCTGTTATTGAAAGACTGCCACTCTTCTTGGCAGTGTTACTATTTTGATGGATTTATAAAACAGCATGCATTTTGTCTACTACAACAAAGTTTTTTTAGTAAGAAGTCAGTGAGTCAGGTAATCATTTCAATCTGATTTGATAATGAAGAGGTAAATATTCAACTTTCATAATGAGAAGAATGGTTTTTAGTATGTACAGAAAGCTGTGTTTTGGGACATGCTAGAAACAGTGGTCCCTGCTATTTCATAACTGAAATGCTTAGAATCATTAGATTATCTTTTACAGTAGATTTTGTTGTCCCACTGGTTTCAAGATATCTAAGAACTCAAAAGATGTCTCTCCTCTGGCTGCCAGTGGCAAAAGAAGCAATAGGAGAGTAACTGCATTCTTCCTGTAGTCTTCTTCATTTCTAGATTTCCTTTCGTGGGACTCTAAAAAGCACAAAAATAGAGGGGACATTTTAACCCCTTTTAAAGAGCAATAGAAGTAAATATGAGGTTTATTTGCTTCATAACTCCCCATCCCCATCTCCACAATTTCATTTTTTACTCAGTTGTGCTTTTACCTATTTTGCAAGATTTTTGAGAGCTGTAGGACAAATCAACTAATTAAATTTAGCTATAAGCTGTAGGTTTCCTTTGTCCTAATAAACTAAAAAAATGGTCTTTTCAGTGAGTCACAGATCCTTACATGAAAGAAATATATATTATACAGCTGTGCCTTCTGTACATATATATACACACTATATACTATTTACAAAGTATTTGAGCACCCATGCCAGTGGTGGCTGCTGTAAGGTCAGTACAAGTTTTGTATTTAAGGTACAGTATAGGCATATTTCTTTTACACAGAAATGGTAAAAGGAAATATTTTGTATTTCTGTTTTTTCTTTAAACTACTGTCTTTGAAAAACAGTGAAAGAAAGATAAGTTTTTCTTTTCATAAAGCATCAGGAACACAGTACATGGCTGTCTCTTCATCCCTTGATGCCTTCACTAAGATACCTAACCAATACACATACACATATCAGTGGGATTTATGGATACCAATGTATACAGCTTCTACCTGCAACCCTTTATTTGTAAAGCTTTTGCTCTTTATCCTGACTCACCTTTGTTGCCTCAGTGTCTTATCTTCCCTGGGTTTCATCTTTATGTAAGTGAAAACAAGACAAAACATTTTTAAATTTCAGAGCTTCAGTGGCTTTGAGAGCTTGTTGTGGGCTAAACCTGAAGTTGATTGACTCAAACAACAGTAGAAATATCTGTCCTTTGTAGGGGTTGGAATATGTGTGCCTTTTACCTTTAATGAGACTCTTTTCTCCCCAGCTTAGAGAAACAGATGCAAACCTGGGGAAGAGTTCCAGGATTTTGACGGGAATGTTGCGAAGGTAAGGCCAAGGTAGGGACATTTCTCCTCTTTCTTTTCATCTTCTCTCCCTCCATGCCTTTATTTTCAGTTGTAATTCAACCTCAATGTTTTGCTGACATACCTGACTATTTTTTTACACAGGCTGCTATGTAGAATGTCTTTGGATGAGTGCTGGCAGTGAAGCCAGCGTGGTTAGATGACAGGCTTTGTCACACCTATGGAAAGAGTTTTCTGTAGCCTGAGGGATAGCCCTTGTGTAATGATTTCTCATCTTTGTTTCATTGTATTTATTTGGGAGGTTTTGGATGTGTGTTGTAAAATTAAGCTTTTTGATATGAACTCCTGTGTTTCTTATTCTTGAGTGATTTGGGGGTTTTGAGGGGTTTTTTGCATGTTAAAGTGAAAAAGTTTGTAAATGTTTTGGGGCAGCATAAATTTGCGCTCAGAGAAAAGGTTAAAATTATCAATTCTGCCTAAATAAATGGGGCAGACACAGTGTCAACCGTTGTGGTTTTAACATGTTTTTTCCATGCTTCCTATGGTATTGTTTGGAGTCAATGGAGGTGATTGTCCATGGAGTCAAAATGAGGTGATACAGAAAGGAAAACTGTGCAACATCCTAAAACTCTATGTGGGACTGCAAGGAGGGAGTTATCCAATGATTATTTCTCACCTTAAATTAACATTAGTACGTTCTCAGACAGATTTTTTTGAATTAGTGACATCTCTGGATATGTGTTCTTTATCCAGTGAAACAGCACCTGAACTTCTCTGTGATGTCCATTTCTGTATATATTCAGCTTCCTGAAGAAGAGAAGTATCCTTCAAATAAGCAGTGCTGGGTGCTAAGAAAGCTCAGTTTTAGGGGAGTTTAGTGCTCTGAAGAGTTCAGTATGACATTACCCTTACCACAGGCTTTTATGTTGCATATTTGCTTAATGTACTTGGCTTATTAAAAAAAAAAAAAGGTAAAAAGAAGGAGAAGTTTTAGCAGAGTTGTTGATTTGTCACTTGGCTTGGGAAATAAATAAAGCTATATCTCTCCACTAGTCTCCTCATAAAAATACCTTTGTTAGTTCCTTGTGTACCACATTGACAAAGGTTAAAATGGCTGAACCTCATACCTTCATTCCACAGATTTCTTACAATTCCAACTCCAAACTGTAACATATAAAATTCTCTGATTAAGAGTAATATGTAAATGACACAAGCTAAATTCAAAATCCATGGAGAAAGGAAGTGGCAATTGAAAGGGATGGTTCAGTGCCTGTAGACAATCAAAATAAACTATAAAAAAAATGAACAAAATAAAAGACTCAACTAAACCCAAGTCTCCGCAGGAAGGGCTCTGCGACATGAGCTGTAACGAATATTCTGCATATGTCTCCATTTTGTCAAATCTCATTAAAGGGGTTTCTTGCTTTATGTCAATTGAGCTGTCCAAAAATCATTCATCATTTTAGTGTAAAAAAAATCATGCAGTTATTTAAATAATATCATATTAATGTTAAAGTTCAGCTGTCATTTAATAGTATGGCTTAATCAGACATAGCATTTAGGAAAAATAGTTTTTTCGGGCTTTACTTGGCTTTCAGGTTGGCAGATTCAAATAAGGATTTATGGGTTTCTAAACCAATGTATTCTTTCCATGTTTATGCTTGAGGTACCCCAGCCTTTTTTGCAGCACCCTGTAGTCTGTTATTTTCAATAAAATAAAGTATCTCCTCATATTGTGTTTGAATACATTTGCAAGTAATTTGAAGAAGCTGAAACAAAAACATATGCTGTAACCTTTGACTTTGTTTTGTGTTTGGGAATCACAGTTAGGAGTCCTAGTTTATAAGTGTTCCATAAGCCAAATAAAAAATACGATCTTTCTGAAATATACTTGGGCTCTTCTTTTCAGAAAAAAGGATTTTGTAGTCGAACACCACGATGGCACGCTTCTGTGTGTCAGGAAGTCATTGGATTTCCTTTTTCTTCAACAAAAATGCTGAGCTGAGTCACCCATCTAGATGAAAGGCAGGTTAGGATTTAAGCTCAGTTCAGGTAAACGTGCCAAAAGCAATGCCAGCATAGAAGCAGCTTGCAGTAGATGATTCTCAGGATATTATTTGAAACCACATAATAGATAGACCTACAGTGACTTTAATTTGTTTGTGACTGTTGAGTAGTTGGGCATTATCCCAGGCTCAGCATCATCCCAATGTTGTTTAGCTACAAGAATAATCTTAAAATACAGACCCCAAGAAATCAGCATGAGTTAGATAAATACAACTGTAAAAAATATAATTAGCACAGATTGGCAGTTGTGTCCTAATTTCTGCATACTTCAGTACAGACCACACAATGTTTCACATAATTACTGGAACCAATAAAATAAGACACTAGAGGATCATTCTTCCCACCAATATTATACAGGAAAGGTAATGTTAAAGTGAACATTACTCAGTATAGTTGCTGCTCCTGCAATATGTATTTGCTGATATGCTTGAAGTCATGTGCCAGGCTAACACCCTGTGCCTCAAATTAATGCCTAACTATTTCTAATTTTACTGTCTGGGAAAGGTAAAGCAGCCTCTCTTTTGAATCTTGACAAATATATTAAGAGATCAGGTATTTAGATAGCTAGAGGGCTAAATTACTGCTTTCATATGACCAAAATTCCCTGTCTTTGTGTTTGTGCATTAAACGTTCTGGAGACAGGGAGTAAAAGCAGAGACAGGTTTTGTAGGTTGCCATAGTTCATAAAGGAAATCAGTGTCATGATAGGGATAGCTTGCCCTTCCTATCCCAGTTTGCTGCTCTACCAGTTTAAGGTACTTAGCCTTATGTATTGGAATTTGTTGTCTCCCAGTATATTAGGTATGTGGGCAAGAGTATTTTTCTAATAAATGTTTTTAAATATTCTTACATTGAAATGACCTATACATTCATTACATATATTTATTTTTTTTCTGGTAGAATCTACTTAGATTCTGCTAACTTAGTATATTCCTCTTAGAGCATTGTATTACTAGGATAAGGGGGAATGGCTTCAAACTAAAAGAGAGGAGATTTAGATTAGAAATTAGGAAGAAATTAGTGAGTGTGATGTGGCACTGGAATAGGTCATCTCAGCTCTCTGTCCCTCGACCTCTACCCCAATGTGAATTGAGGAGTGCAGAGTGTGCTAGAAAGAAGCAGAAAAGAATGTGTTCTGGAAGATCTTCAGTCTTTTGCCCATATCCTAAGCCAATAGCCTAGAAAAGCTTTTAAGAAAAGAATTTGGAAAGTCTCCAAGCCACACACGGCCCAGTGGGAAACAAACAAACCCAAAAGTAACCAGATAAAAATTTTGGTAGATTTGAATCTTTATTCAATTGGCAGATAAGTTCTATCTACCCCCCTTCAAATTGTGGGGAAAAAATACTTTAGAAAAACAGCTGCTACTCTCCAGGTCAATGTTTTATCCAGTCTGGTTTACCAGGAAATTTTTATGCCAATAATTCCCTTTTAATCTTCAGATTTCAATCTTCTGAATTGTTATCAGTGATGCTTTGAGAAGCTTATGAACACATCTGCTCTTATAAAAGAGACTTTTAAAATTTGATTTCCATAAGGACAGAGACACTACCTCTAGAAATGAAGCAGTAAGTGTTCAGCTCTCAGGTAGTAAGTTATGTGACTTGCCAACAGATGCATGACCAATGTGACTACAATCAGAAATGGAATACCTGCCCCCTGTGCTAGTTGAGGTCAAGCTTCTTCACTCTTATTTCCAGGAAAACTGAGAGTCCTGCTTCTTGAATCACTTCTAGTGAAGCTTCCTTCTGCTTTTGAGCTCCAGGAGAGTCCAGACCTTACAGTTATTTTTCGACATTTTAGAGAATCGTAGGATAATTTAGGTTGGAAGGGACCTCTAGAGGTTGTCTGGTGCAACCTCCTGCTCAAGCAAGTCTCATTAGAGCAGGTTGCTCAGAGTCTTCTTCAGTCAAGTTTCAAACACATCCAAGGTTGGAGGTACTAATGCCTCTCTGGGCAGTAGAAACAGGCAATTTCTCCAGGTATCTAAGTGAATTTTCCCAGCATCCAGCTTGTGTCCCTTGCCTCTGGTCCTAAGCAGAAGTGAATTAAAACATGTTTTTTATTATTGGCCTTCAGAGTTTGGGCCTGGATTGCAGTCATTTCTAATAGTTCTCAAACAGCTTCAGCAGTGGTGAAGTTGTGGTCATTAGGCTGAGGAGACAGTGTAGGGCAGTTCTTTAAAGAGGGTGTGGGATGCTCAGCCTCCACCCACTGACCTGGTAGGATCTATTCAGCAGTGTATGCACAGGACTCCTTTATTTGTTTTCTCACACTACTAGAGATGTAAAAAGTTAATGATGTCTGTTCTACCTTCTTGTTTGACTAGAAAGCCCACATTTCCATATGTTGAAGAACAGCAGCAGAGACACTCATGTCCGTGTTGACACAAACCAAAACAGTGTTACCACTGCCATTTCCCTCTATTTCCCTACCAATCTCTGTTTCCATCCCCAAAAGTACATAACAAAAAAAGATTTTCTTCTGAGCTAAAGCTTGTCTCAGTATCAGTCATACTAGGTCATGACTGTCGGGTCTCTGCAGTTTTCTGAAGGCAGGTCTTTGTATCACTGATCCAGGGTGAGGTTTAACATACACTTAGATTTGCCTTGTTTTCATGGTAATAGAGGAGTTCCTCTTTGCTGCAGAAACTTTGCATGTTTGGTCTCAAACCAAAAGAAGTGTGAGTAGAAATTGTTTCAGCAATTTTTTTTGGTACATATATTTCTACTTTTACTTCAAGATGTGTATCTGCACTGCAAAATGATTGAAACAGTAAATCCTCTAGCAGCGGCTGCTCCATGTTGAATATTTACAGCTGCAGCTGTTTACTTCAGTAATTTAGACCTTGATTCAGGAACATATTTAAGCATATGGTTAACTTAAACCAGAGGAACAATTCCCTTAGCTGAAGGGAGGCTGAATAAGGGGGGAGTGAGTGGTAGAATGATTCCAGGTCATCTCTTGGGGCAACATAGCTTTTATTGTGCTCCTTGCAAATCATGTCCTTAATATTTCTGTTGTTAACTGGAAACCATAAAACACAACATAGGGTATTTTAATGCTTGTTACTGTCAGTATAATAACTTTCTTTTAAATTTTCCTGACTTTTAAACATTTAATACAGTAACATGATTCTTACACTATTGTACATGTTTGTATTTTATTATGCAACTAACCTTTATCAATTATGAACTGTTGAATCTTTTCAGAAAGAAACTGATAAGCTTTGTGGTGGTGTTCATCACAATACAGTCCTTGGACAAGGAACATACAGCTTGTTATCCCAGATTAAACCTTGGCATTAATTAGTACTAGTTGTTCCTCTCTTCATCTCTAACTTTAAAAAGAAACCTTGTTTCTTTATTGAAGTGATGGACAAAACATCTGGAAAACATAAATGTAGTGTCAGCAAAATTCCCAAGGGTGAGCATTCTTCATCATTAGGAGTCCAACCAAAAAAACAGGAAATGTGCCTCTAAGTCTGAACAGCAAATATTTTAAAATAGTATGGGACACTGTGTGTTCCCTGTTCTTCGTTCAGGTATGGCATGATCTGATGCATGTAAGATGCATTTCTTATTTTTAATAATTGAGAGTCATTTTATAAACCTTGCTCATCTTTCTTGGACAGTGTTGTGTGTGTTATTTCCAAAATGCTTTTGAAAAATCTTAATCTACTTTCATTCAATGTTAGAAATACTGTTCAGTTCATGCACCATGGAAGGTGCAGATGTCTTTTGAGCTGCTGTATAACCACTATAGCTGCAGCATCAGTGTACACAGAGAGTTCCATGTCATGGGTGCTGAATGCCTTACAGAATGGGACCAATTTCAACATTGCCACATGTAGCTGGGATTAGTGTAATGTCACCTTAGCCTTTGCAAACCTTCATCTCTAACAACCTCATTGATACAGAGTTTTCTTCAAACCTGAAAAGAAAGGAGCATCATGATTGATCTTTACATCTAATTACTTAAATGCATGGCATAAAATAAGTCAGTGTTTTAATCTTCTTGTGCCCAGGCAGCCTTAGAAGGGTATGTCCCTCATTCATTGAGATAGAAGCATTTATGCCATAGCATTGTTTTATTTTTCAGATTGTTGGAAAGCTTTATCCACATGTCAAGCTGCCTATACTAGGTCCATTATGAGCAGGGTTCTCTGCATTCTTCAGACAATATTTCTAATTCTCTTTTTCCATTCCTTTTTGAAATGTACAATGGCCTTTGTTCTGTCCTCTCCTTTCCCTCTTTTCTATCATCTGGAATTACTATCTCATTTGTCCCCCCCTTCTATCACTTGTATCCAGCTGAACAGCTGGAAAGAACATTATCTAAAGCGCAGTTGTGTTTCTGCAGGAAAGCAGGATCCCAGTGGATAATTATCCTAGCTAGTCCTAGACTGCAAATACCAAGAATGTAAAGCATCGTAATAGGTTAAGTATCATGTAACCCTTTGTGATTGTTTTCTGTACTGAGATATGTTGACTACCATTGAGCAGTTAGAGCCTAAAATGGTTCATAATGTAATGAGTGAAACAAAAGGCATTTCATAGTCAGCATTGTCATGTCTGAACCACAATAGGTGTCCCATGACATGCTTTCATGAGAAGGCATGTCTTGTATCAGCATAGTCAGTGCAGTGCTTTACTGCAGTAGTTCAAGTAAGTTCCAGTTGGATGAGTTCTCTCTGACATGATATTGAGGAATGGTGAAGGTAGTAAAAATATTTTGAATGTGGTAGAATTGTTTGAAGCAGGGAACCTGTTAGCAAAAGCTGACATTGGTAATTGCTGAAATAATTGGAGACAACTCTTCAGAAATCAATTAAATCAAACTCTTTAAGGCTAGTAGTTGATTAAGGATCATGTCCTTGACACCACTCACGCTATAACTGTGGCAGAACAATACATATACGTCACATTTTGCACATACCTTTTACTACAGAGTGTTTAAGCCATAAATTCCTAAATGCAGCATATCACAGATATGCATGATATCTTGTCACTTCATTTTGATCCGTAAGTTTACCAAAAGAAATAGAAAGTGGAAGTGATCTCAGGAAAGTTCATCCCTTTGTGTTAGAGCAGGATTGACTGACCCTGTTTCAGTCCTGACAGATATTTGTTTGACCTGCTCTGCACTGCTCAACGTTCCTCATCTCTTCAATCAGATATTTCCAAGTTTTCCCTAATGTTTAGCCCAAATCCTTTTTCCTGAGTAGACAGAGAGCTTTTATGTGCTGGTGCATTTGGGGAGGTTTCTGGTGATTTGTGCTGTGGAAAGAAATTTCTGCTGAACTTTTCAAGAATTAGAGAACATAAATAACGGTGTACACAATTAAATTACAGTTTCTAGTTTTCATTAAGCCAAGCCTTTTGATGGGATTCAGGAATGTAAAAATGTAAGACTTTGATAGTGTTCTAATAGGCAAATCCTGGAAGCTCAGCTTCTCCAAACAGTAGCTTCATGTGTAGGTGTCACCAAGCTTTACAAATAGAGACACCAAAATTAAATCATTCCCTTAAGGTTACCATAAGACTAAAACTAGACTGTATACTAAAAGCAACATTTGAAACTCAAACAAAATCCACAAAGTACAGAGATTTAACTTTTTTTTGGTGACACTTCTAAACATTTAAAGAAAAATACAGTAAGTGTGACGCACTGGCATTTTTGACAGAGCTAGTGATTGGAAATAAATGGAGAAATGCAAATTAATTTGCCTAGTCTCCCATCATGTGTCTGCAGCATATTTTTTAATCTTTATCAGGTAAAGACCCTCTTTTGTGCATTCTGAGTATGATTTCCAGTGGCACTTGGCACTTTTGATTGAAATTTTCATCTTTTAATAAAAGCAAAATTAATTTAGCTTTCTAGCACAATTCTGGTCTCACACTAAGTACTTTATCTTTAAGAAAACAATGAAACCACTGTTTAAACTGATTTAAAACTGTTGTGATATCAAAATCTTGTCCTTATTAGGTCATCTTTTAGATTAGATCATTTTCAGTCTAGGTCATAGTAGCAGGTCAGGGTTTTGGCTGTGCTCAAGAGACATAAGAGATTAGGTGAGCAACATCTGGAAAAAGGAAAACTCAGGATTTACTAAGTACAATTTTTGTTCAAGTCAGTCAGTGAAGTTCTACCACAAAATCCAGGACCTGAAACTGCAAGTCATAGTTGTTTGAGTAGTTTGCTCATCCACAGCTCTAGTATTGAAAAAGGATCTCTTTTAGTTTGAGCAAAGTTTGGTTGGGGGTGAGGTGGGGTGGTGGTGTTTTTATTGTTGTTGTAGTAGTTTTGCAAAGAAGGCCATAAATTTGGACTGTGAGAGATCAACAGCTGAGGAAAACCAGGATCACTCTGAGTTTGTTGCAGATAAATTAATGCTGCTGTGGGACAAGACCAAAATTGAGGAAGAATTTATGTCCCTGGGTAGCATGTAATATGTTGTATTGGACCTTTAAAACACTTTAGAAGAAATGTTCACACATCACTAACCTGCTGAGTATCTCTCTGAAGAATAACAAAGTCATGGATGAGAAACTTTGGCCATACAAAGAGAGATTGTTTAGTCTACTTGGTGATAGGAAGGATGAAAACTTGCTAATTTTGGCTGGCTCTTTAACTAGTGTGGAAGATCCAAGCCATTCTATGATTTGAACCTAATCAAGAAGGCAAAGAAAGGTCAATGTGGAAATTAAGCAAAAGGGGAAAGACAGAGAAAAACAATTTTGCCATAAACACTGGGATTTATGTTCTCTGCAACATTTACGTAGCTCTAAAATAATTCGTTGAAAATCATTAAAATTGTTTCAGAAATATCTAGAATAATATAAGCAAGGGCTAGACTCTTGCAGCCTGCTTGCTTCAGATAAACCTATACTTTCAGTTCTAATGCTCCTTCAGTCTTAGAATCAGGATTATAACCGAGATTTTGAAGTCATGTTTTAAAGTCAGTTTAGTAATTGGGTGGGGTTTTTTGAAGTCGTGAAAAATTAGCCAATGAATTTGAAGTCAGGAGCTACAATTTATTAGAATTATAAATGGTATTAGTATTCTCCAGTTTAAAAACATAGCAGGAGAGTTTTTCACTGACCTGTATACCTTCTGCAAATATTAACGTTTTTCCATGAATGTTAATGTGGCTTAGCATTCAGGATCTTACTATGTGGTATTTATTACCTAAGAACTCTTGTTTAGCTTGGAATATGCTGTATTAACCAGGGTGTAACCCAGAAGGTTTTTGTAATATTTGTGAGTTAGAGCAAAGTTTACATCTTGTCTTTTACTTTTTAGATTTAGTAGATCTATGGATAGTTTAAGATTACAACGCTAACGGGTAATTTTTCTTCTTGAATAAAAATCACATCTTAAAATTATTTTTTCACTAGCTCCCTGCCTTCCTCCTGATAAAAATGCTCGTGCAAGCAAAAAAACCCCAGCACTGTTGTTTCTCTGACATGCTTATCATGGCCGCAAATAATGCATTTGAATAGGGAATTGTTGGAGAAACATGATTCTAAGTGTGCCTGGTCTTCCCAAGATGCTGGGAAGCATATGGTCTACTTTATCCATGCCAAGAAACTTCCTTGCTCCTTTCTGTCACCACTATATTTTTCAAATGCAGTTTGCAGTGTAAATGGCACACACGTGTTGATTGTGAAGGTAGTGTTCTTTCAGTACAGCCTTCAGCTAATTACTCTTAGTGGCAGTGGGGCTTTGTACCTCATTTGTGAACAGCTATTTATACTACTACACCAGTACAAAGCAATGTTTCACATTACCAGTTTACCAGACTATTACACCATTGTGTTTTAATCCACTGTAGGTGGGTGGAGAATATGAGCCATCTGTTTTATTTAATGATATAATCAGTAAACAATATATGCACTTTACACATTTGGTCATTAAAGATGCCCATATTGTTGGACCCTGTATTTACATTGTAAATTGGTGTATTCACACATCGGCTTGTTCTAGTGTAAAAGGCTTGCTGTGTTCATAAGCTGGTACAAAGCAAGCTCAGTAACTGCTCAAACCCAGCGCAGGTGGTTGAGCTAGTTGCCACACAGATCAAAAGTCAAACAACTGTGAATCTTCCTTTGAAAAGGCATTTAGAGAGACAAGGCTGGTCTTATCTTCACAAACAAGAAAGAGTTATAGATATACATCATGAAGTTATGAGAACAAAAAGGGGTTTCATAATCACTCAGCGTCAGAAAATCCAGTACTGCAGACTTTTGTGAAGATATCTTTGGAATATAAAGACCATCTTATTTTCCTGGACAAAATTTAGAGGAGTAAGTCTGAATTATTAAATATGAGAAGGTTCAGTCATTTCAAAACTTGAGAGACAAGAAGTTGCTTTCTCTCACAGTTGATTTAATTTAATTTCATTTTCAGCAATGCTTAAGCAGAATAAAACAGACAGCAACAGCAAAGCCCAATCTTAGTCAAGGGATAGAGGTGAATGGATGTATTTGTGCTAGAAACAAAGGAAATCAGTTGATATTTCAATTTTCCCAAAATATACTTGATGAGCGCTAAAAAATAACTACCAAAATATATTAAAAATTAATTGATAAGTAAAATCCTGTTTGCTAGCACATTTGTTAAGATTTTAATACATTACTGTATTAAAACAGTAATGTTCATTTTAGTGTTTTACTTCACAACTTGGCCTAGAATTTAATATCTTTACTGGAGGACTCAGTCTCGCTTCCCATTGTTTTTTATGAAGAAATAGAGTTGGGTTTATCACTAGGTGAAGGCCTGGCTGGCATTGACAGTAGACTGGGAAGGGAAAGGACTGGTGGAAGTGTTATGGCTGAGAGTGAGCTTGTAGGTCAGCAAGGCTGGAGGAGTCCTGAGTTTCACACACAGCTGCTCGTGAAGGCAGAGTTCTGTGAGCACCAGCTCCTCAGTCCAGTTTGAGGTCATCTTTTAAAGCAGCAATGTCAAGGTGAGGGCTTATTAATTTCTTGTTGTATGCTCTTGTATAAAAAACTAGCAGCAAATCATTAATACATAGGAGATCTTCATTTTGGTTTCTATTCCAACATAATGCAGATGTAATCAGAGGCACGAGGCATATACCCACTAACAAAGTCCATGTACTAAAGTGTGTTCACTTTCCATTACTCCTACAAACATAAGGAAATAGCTTTCTAAGCCTTTAAATCTATTTCAAAGGCAAGCCAATTATATTATTCCTTTTTTTTGATCTTGAGGTGGGAAGAAAGAAGATTTTTTTACTAGG
Source organism: Pipra filicauda (assembly GCF_003945595.2). Classification (NCBI taxonomy): domain Eukaryota; kingdom Metazoa; phylum Chordata; class Aves; order Passeriformes; family Pipridae; genus Pipra; species Pipra filicauda. The sequence continues at coordinate 329,797 of NW_024104325.1, read as the reverse complement.
ACTTTTTTATGCTGGCATGAATTTTAGAGATAAAGTATTTTCAAGTGCATGAGCAAAGAGAAGAAAACATCTCATTTTATGAGCTATTATATATATTTCAAAATATACAGTATTTTCATGGTTAAAATATTAAAAATAATAGAAAAGACTCAGCTATAACTGTCCCTTTTATAGTCTTTTCATAAGTATTTCATGTAAGTTGAATATTAAGTATTTGCATGTTTTCATGTGCTTCGTGATGTGTTGCCTTTTGATTTTGAGGTATTGTGTAACTAACTTATTTCTAATCTTATAAAGATGATGAGATTTTTTTTTCCTATCCCAATACAGTAAAAACAATCAGAAACTTGGCTACTGATATTTTGTTCTTAGCTTTGTCCTGGGCATAGCTTGAGTAACTGTGGACACATCTGTTTCTGTGCATCTCTAAAATGAGGATAATGTTCCATATCACAGCAAAGCATTCCAAGAGCAAGTGCCCTTAATTAATCTGTACATGGCCCTCACATGACCTGATGAGAGTTGGTGAATGATGGACTAACTGCTAGCAGTGCCCATCCTGATTTGGAGTCATGGCTTAAATAGGTTTAAAAGCGGGGGAAAGAGAAGGATGGGAAGAATTTAGACTAGAGGGGTGTGGAGTATCTGATTTCCCATAATAGTCCATTACCGAGTGTGTGCTTCATCTCCTTAACTATTGAACATAGATATGAGAAAGAGGAGGTATCAATTCTTTGTTATCTTCTTCAGATAATATTATTTTGAGGGCTACAGGTGACAGGCTCTTTCGCTGGGTGACATTTTTGGTGTGTTGCAGACAGAAAAGACTATTTGTGTTGGTTCAACAAATAGAATTAATGCATCTCTGGAGACATAATGATGAAGTATGTATATATACGTAGAAGAGCAGTAGTCTTAAATTTGATGTGCTAGCCTAGGCAACTACTTCTTCCTTATCAATGTCTCCTTACTGCTTCTGTCAGAAATGATATTCTTAGAGCTTGCTGTGGACTGCAATGTATTATTGCTGGCTGCTGTCAACTTGCAATCAATCAGTACTTTACAAATGTTTGTTAAGTACTTTAGGATTTCTCAAAGAAGAAATTTATCCTTACAAATGCAATGTTTTATGACTTACTGTCACAAAGTAAGCTGCTGTTTCCTCATTCAAGGAAGGTGTGGAGATGTGTAGTCTCAGGGGTAAAGGTAGAAAGTTACTTCCTCTGGCCAAAATTACCTTTGTCACCATCACCTCTCACCTATGGAAAAATAAAAAGAAACGTAGTCTGTTATAAAACGTGGATGAATAAAGCTGTAGAGATAATGGAGGAATGCATAAAAATTCTGTCTCATGTATATTAACTTGATGACCAAAAACATACTAGTGAGCCTTTGAAATTCCAATAATTTGATGTTCAATTTCTAATTAAGGAGAAAATGTGGATTTCAATAGCTTTTTTTTGAAACATCCACTGACATGATGCTGGTCTTAGCTGTAAAGTTAGAAGAAAATTTGTTAGACAATTTGTGTGGCAGGCACATCTTGAAAGCTGGAATAGAATGAAGTTTGAATGTGACAGCTGGTGATGATGCTGTAAGAGCACCCTCTTCATGAAGAGTATGGAACATCTCATGTGCTGGTGCACTTGGTTGGTCATATTTTAACGGTCATCTTTAATTATTGATGATTTATTAAAGCTCTACCAGCAAGGAGTGAGAGAATTAAACTCCCACATGCCAGTTCCATCAGATGATTCCTCTTTGAGGAATCAAAGTGATCAAAAGAGATTAACCATTTGTAATTCTTCAAACAAGGATTGCTCACAAGTAGCTTTTTCTTGGTAAATTCCCAGTGTGGTCTTTGGAGTAAGATGGAATATTTGGATTTATACAATACTCATGTATTACATTAAGCATGTTGCAATATTGTTTTAGAAGAAACTACACAAACAATATTAGTAGTGTTCCAGATCCTTTGCACTCAACTAAGGAGGTAGGGACCTCATGTCAGAGATGTCCGCTGTAAATGGACAACACAGTTGGCGTAGGGAATGTTGCATGAACCCAAAGAACAGGCGGTGCTGCAAAAATGCTATCACACTCTTTTTCAGGCAGTGATTTTTGTAAACTTATAATTCTGTTCTTTGAAATCAGTGGAAAACCTTGTGCCCAAGTGCTTGTTCTCTGAATCTGAGAAGAGGAGCAGGTGCTCAAGATACCAGAGAAAAGCTGTTTTATAAATGTAGAGACTAGCTTACAGTAGAGTTTCTCTTTTGTTGTCTTGCTCTACTGACCCAATTAAATACAGGTTTAATAGGAAAATACTGTTGTGACTGTGCTGGATAATAGAGTTTGGTTGGGAGGGCTAATAAACCTGGCCCTAAACTATTGAGTTCTGAGACTGACTTCAGTTTAAGACCTACTGCACCCTGCTTTCTTTGATCCAAACCCTGAGAATATGTAATCATCATTTAGAGGAATGAACTTCTTTGTGAGGAGGAAGCCAAGAAGTGGCCCCAGAGAATGCCTGCCCACATGGAAAACCACCACCCCCTGATTTGATGGCTTCCATGCTATTGCATCTTTCAAGGGGGCCTCTTTGTCCTGCATTGTTACTCATTTGGCTCTTCTTTTCTTTCAGTCTTAATTGTCATTAGCGTAGGGCTTTTTTTCATAAAGTCATCTGGGGAATAGTAGTTTATTGCATATTGTTGTGTTTGTCTAAAGACAATTGCACAAGCTTGAAACCTAATCCTTGTAATCTCTCCTACTAGGGAGAGCTTGAGATAAATACCGCTGTATGCTTGGTGGGAGTGGGTCTCGACTTTTTGATCATCCATGTCTAAATGTTGAGTAATACTTAAGGGAAAATGTTCTCAAAACATTCCTTAGATGATTATTAGATTATATTTTATGTTTGATAAAAACTGGAAAATTGTGTAAATATTTGCTTAACATCCCACCCCTTAAGCAATTTATTTCTTTTCTGGCCTTCAACCCTCTTGCTCAGGGAAATGAGATCAGTCACTTTCTGTTTATATTCAGTTTCACTTTGCAGTTTTCGTGAAAGTGTAGTGCAATTCCCCACTGCAGGGGCATATTTAAATAATAAATGGGCAAAAAAGAGGAGAAAAAGGAATTTTTTTTTTTAAATATTTTAGTGTCTTCCCACCTTTTAAAAGTAAACAAGTGCTATAATTATACTGCTTGCATATGATGTATATGCATATTGTAACTCCTGTTACAATAAATTTGAAAAATAATCCAGACCTGCTCTTCTATAAATTGTCACGTAGTAGGTAGGACCAGTTTATACATATTATGTTCCAGTGGCTACTAGAACAGCCTTTGGCAGAAGTGAACACCTGTGATATCTTGTTCTTAAAGAGGAAATCGCTTTTGTGTCTTGAATACTACGTGGTGGTTCAAGTTTTCTGGAAAGTGCCAACTTTTTCACATAGACAACAGTCAATACGCACATAGGTCAACTGTTGGTCTGTTTTCTCTCATCTGAATTTTTTGTTTTGGATCAATATAGGGTGTGGGTCTCAATACCACAGACATCAGAATGAATGCTGGGTCATGATTAGAGCTTGACTAGATGGGAGGAGAGGTTTAGGGTAATAACATTGTGTAGGGCAAAAGAACCATCAAAGTCAGTAAACTGATCTAAAAGATTGAGGACATGTCTCTGCACCAATCAGCAGTTGAAGCATTTCATACAGTGCAAAATGGCTGCTTTAGATGCAAGAAGTCCTGGAGTTTCTCTTGAGTCTTCTTTCTCTCCCACCATATTTTTGCAATTAAATACTGGATGAAAATTATCTTTCCTTTCCTTTTTTTTGTTTTGTTTTATATGCGTTACTTTTTCCTTAATGTGTAGCAGCTGATTTTTCCTCTGCTGGTTCACTTGGGCACAGAGACAAACCTCCTTTCAAGGAACAGAGTTCCAACATTGTTGTTGATTATTTTAATGGGAAGCCATCTGTGTGGTAAGGCAGGCTCTCCAGCTACTTCATGGAGGAAAAAACCAAGATACAAGTATTTTAGCCAAAGGTAAAAACCTTTCCTTCTATAGTCTGGATGGACTCACAAAGAGAGTAGACATGAAGGTATATGTCTCCTCACCAAAGTCACAAAGACCTGATTTTCAAGAGTAGACAACCTGTGACAGTCCCTTGGGAACACAACTGGCCTTCTTCACAGTGTGACCCATTCTTGATGCTTCCCACAAAGTTGCAGTTGAGATCTGCTGCTCCTTTGTAGGACAAAGGGCAAGTTTGCTTTCCAAGAGCTCTTTGTCCTTCCTTTTTCTGTCTTCCCCCATCTTATTTACCCAAAGACTGAGTTGCATTTCTTGCAGGAATCTCGTGCTTCTTCTCCATCCCCTTCTGTGGTTTTCATAGCTTGTCGATTAGAGGTAGTTTTGACATCTTTTGACAAACACATTCACTTAGAATCACAGTGTGGTTGCTCGGTAAAATAGGCGGCATTTCTTTTTTTCTTTCCTCTCTATGAGCTGGAGACATAATGTGTAAAAGCTTGGTATAAGCTCACAATAGCACTTTGTCCTCTTTCACATCGTTTGCCAAGTAACTACTGTTGTGGCAACAGCTGTAACCAAGCATGGTGTCAGCTCGTTTTGCCATAACATGACTGGGTGTCAATAATTTTAATATAATGTGAAACACACTCCCAGGCAGTGCAATGAGGCATCTGATTATTAAATTCCTTGAAATGTCATCTGTATCTTTTTTATTTTTTTTGCATCAATTCAGGTCTCAGAACTGGACAGTGTTGTGATTAAAAGAAAAAGAACACAAAATTCTCTCATTATAGTAAACATTTCCAAGAAAACTCTAACCCTGAAGCAGACAGCTCTGCTCTGCTTACATAGACAGCATCAGCAAAGGCTCTGTGAAGGCTGTAAGGGGTGGAGGTTATAATTGTGGCTCCCAGTTGTTTGCTGCTCTTTACTGTAGCACTTTCTCTAGTGACAATAAATGCTATTTATTTTTAGGCTTCTTTTTCTGAACTACTAATAAAAAGTGAGAGGTAGGAACCTGCTGAAGCGTTTGTTTTTCATACATTGTTTACATTGTGCTCCAAAGCATGATATTCAGTGTTATTATTAATGATTGAAACGTTAGCATTTGATTGTGTAAAGCAATTAAAAAGCTCGACATTGCTGTTTCTTGGGCTGAGTCCATTAATACAGCAAGCATTAGTAAGAAATATATCGAAGAAGTTGAACAAGGTCATAAATGTTCTGCGTGCAAAGAGCACCTAATGCTTTTTTTCCAAGCCTTTAAGAAGTAGTTAAAAAAAAAACAAACACCAAACAAAACCTTGTGAGATGAATAGATAAAAGGCTTTCTTGGTTTAGTTATGTCAGTTTGGCTTTTTCCTGTAATTGCTGGGGTTGTTTTGTTCCTAAAGAGGGAACGGATGCCAAGCTGAAGAGGTAATTTCTGAGCAGTGTTTCAAGGTATTGTGAAAGTTCTCAACTTTTCTGTAATAAGAAAAATAACGTTTCTCTAATGATGTCTGTTTGTTGCATATTGTTCTTCTGTGTGCAGTTCAGTGCAGCTGGCAGCAAGTACTTGGGAGAAACTCAGGGCTGAGGAAACAGCGTAGGGGAATCTGAGTAGCCCCAAGTAACTGCAGGCTGTGCGCTGATTCCTCTGGGTGCTGTCAAGGAGTCCTTGCCTTACGTCACCGTGGATGAAATCGAAAGAGATCATTTGCGTTTGATCCCAGGTGTCTTTACATTTGAATCCAAACAGGAAAAAGCTCCTGGCAGCTTGAAGCTGGGTTGGAGGTGTTGATACTCCAAACATGTCTGGATGTCACTCTCCTTGCATCAGATGGGCTGCCTGTGGGGCTTACTTTCCTTTAGTAATCGTAGCTTGCACAATGAAAGGTTCAGGTTTTTCTGACCTGTGAAGAGTTATAGCAGAGCTCAGTAGTTGTAAAGTATCATTATGTGCTCAGAAGTAAAGAAATTTTTACTGGGGAGGAGTTCAAATCAAAACCCTAAATGTGGATATTTCAAAACTTGGAATCTGTATCTACATCTGAGTTCTGCAGGTTACATGTGCCAGTAGTGCATTAAACCAGTGTATGACATGGAAATTTCCCTAAAACTTACAGTATTCCAGTTGCAGTTACAACTACTTTCTACGGGCTCTGCTAGACAGTTTCCAAGAGAAAATTTTGTTTAATTTAATATCAAGCCAAATCCACTGTACATCTTCAAGCCTCTACTTAACTGTTTGAACGTGTGCGGAACAGAAGCAGCATAGGCAGAAATGATGTGACGTTTTCCAAATTGTCTTCTGTGACCCTTACCTCAGAAAAAATACTGACCTGAAGAAGGAGAAGCAAGTTCTCTCTCTACATCTATACAGGTTTTACCTTCTCTAGTGATGCTGCAGTCATGTCATTTTAAAAGGGTAGGGTTGTTTTCAGTCCAAAAGCAAGTTGATTCTTCACACGTGGTTGACACTACCATTTAGGCTGAGGAGGGTAAATTTTAGTACAAACCACAGGAAATGGCTTGGAGAGGTAGATATTAAGAAAGTACTGTACTGCTGCTTTAGAAGTAAAATGAAACACTTTAGGCTCCATTTTCCTATACAATGTTGAAAGCCATTGTTTTGATAATCTTTTTTGTAAAAAAATATTGCAACTATTGAAAACAAATGTGCTTCAAAATATATGGTTGTTTTTATAATCTCAAACCAAGACAAGTCACATGAAAATCATCTTCTCATGGAGGGCAGACTGAGGTTTTGTGAAATAGCATTTATTTCTTCCTTCTTCTGTCCCCTCTCCCCCTGGTTTTGTACTGATTATGTCCCCTTAAAAGTATGACTTTCTGTGTGAGCTTTGAGAGTGAAAATTGTTTGACATTTTGCTTATGGAAGAATCTGCTTTAGCAGATGCAGCAATAGGAACAGAAATAGCACTTTCAAAGCTGATGGGCTGTATTCACTTTGGTATGTAGAGAATGGCAACAAGTAGTCATTAGGATTGAAAGAATTCTGTTCTTTCTCTGTCTCTCTGCCCCTGTTGCAAGATGAGCAAGGGCTGACCTGAACTTCTGTTTGTTTGTTCCGCTGTGGGGTTAAAGATTCACGTTCCCCCCCCGAATGTTTTATTCTACTTTTGTAAGGGGAGGGGGAACTCAACTTTTGTGAAGGCAAAAGAAAAATCCTGTCCTGATATAAGAAACAGCTGAACAAGACCTAAGGCGATAGATTGGGTTTTTTTCCAGTTTTCCACCTGTAAAGAAATACAGTATTTTTAGGGCAAGGGATGACTGTAGAAAGCAATGATTGAACAAATAATTGCTTTAAGGCCAGTACTAGAAGCACTTGCCAGTATCGTAATGTCAGTTGGAGGTGTGATTTTTGGCTGTATGTGTGTAGTGGCAAAAGCTCTAGTGTAGACATGGTTGTACCAGGAAAAAAAAAATAGCTTTGGCCAGCATATTCTATTTTACTTGAGGAGGGCATAAGCTTTAACAATAAAAGTACTTTTTTTTCAGCTGGTAAGTTGCAACTCCAGTAGAAACTCATGCCAAAGTAGTTATACTTTTGTAGTGGCAAACCTTTTTGATAGACTAGACTTCCGAGTCTGCTGTCCTAACATTAGCAACTGTGCTCCTGTTATTGTTAGTTTTAACAGCAGCAACATCTGAAGGTGATTTGAGTGCCTTAGTAGCGTAGTAATGATCTTGAATTTACAGATCTGCATTTCATTTACTCCCCATGCTTAGGAGTATTGCAAACAGAGTTACACCGGACTCCAGCTTTTGCATTTCTTTACAATTCTTAAGTATTACTCCAGTGAAAAAACCTGTGTGCTTTGCAGCAGTCTAAAAGCTGAAAAATGACATTGTATTTGGATTTATTTTCTGATTTATTACACAATGGTTTATAGTGAAACATTCTTCTAGGTATAACATAATCTTCATAACTAGGTTTTGCAGATTTCTGTAACAATTCCTTTCTTGAATATACTGGGATTACGGAGGAGATGCAGTCATGACCTCATGGGACTATGTAGTCTTACGTCTGATGCCACAGGCCTTTCACGTGAACTTTCCTTCTATTTTATTCACACATTAGGATGAGAAAGAGGTCCCTTTTCCTAATACTGAAGCACATTGCATCAGCCAATTTCAATACATGAGATCAGAAGAGTTAAATACTCATTCCAGGCCCCAGTTTCATGTCACAAGAACGTTTCAGCTATTGTGTGATCCCTCCAGACTGCCCTCACTAGGAGAGCAAAAACGATACTGTTCTCAATGCTGTTATGGAGGTGACACTTGGGGATGTTGTGTAGTCTGCCCTCAGTGATCAGTACTCTGCTTATCTTCCGCTGGTGTCTCATGCCAACAGACTACTATAAGCAAATAACAACTTTGAACCTTGGTTGCTAGATTTTTTGTTCAGGCTAATACTTTGTTGTTAAGATATGGTACAAGCGAATGTTACAGTTATTTGGATTTGGTTTTTGTTATTTTTGCTTTAAATTACCTTTGACTTCCTTGGCTGTAAAATTCGGCCAGTCCTGAATGCTTTTGGAAATCCCACTCTTCAGTTTGTTGGTTTTGGTTTTGTTGTTTTTTATGTCCAGTGTAGGACTCAGTAATATGTACTGGCATAGCATCTCACTGGAGCAGAACAATGATCTGTTGTGCTAATTGCTGACATCACAGACCACAGACAGTAATCTTGATCTTGGGGGCAAAACCCCACCCCTAAGCACTAGATTAGGACCTGTTAAAAAGCATAGTTTCTGTGAGTCTGGTACTGTAAGAAAACTAAGCATGTCAAGTATTAGAACGTTTTTGTTTTCTAAGGTTATGGTCTTCATAGTTTTATAAAAAAAAGAAGGAAAAAGAAATGTTGCAGAAGGTTGGTGTTTAGTAATAGGCACACACATCAGAATACAGAAATACTGTATTTTCAGTGTTTCTGGTCTTTCAGCCTCACAGGTTATCTTTTTCTAGGCTTTAGAAGCATCAGCAAGTTGAAATCAATAGGATTTTAGAATATTTGGACTTTCTGGCATTTTTTCTTTGTTGCTCTGTGACTTGGACAACAAACATTGTGAACTGAGTAGCCTCAGTTTGTTAATCTCTCCCTTGGGTGCATCCTTTCTTAGTTCAGCAAAAACACAAACAAAAAAATCTGCTGCATGTGGTCAGTCAGTGTTCAGTTTGCTTGGGCTCATGTGTCTTGTTGAAACCAGAATATTTTGTCTCCAAGACAAGCCCAGCTCCTTATTCTCCATAAGAATTCTCAGTTTTCATTCTGGATTTTAGCTGTTAACTCCTTTGTCATTCCAGCTTCAAAAAATCAACCAAAAAAAGTCATAGTATATTTAAAGGAAATATGTGTGTTTAATGTTTTGCTTATTACAATAGCTGAACTGCATTTCTTCAAATATAAAAACACTCCAAACAAACAAAAAAACCCCTAAGCAAGTAGAAGATCACCTGGCCAAAATGAAAACAGAGAAATTTCCTTCTCAAAAAGGAAATTGCAACTTTCAAGAAACTTGGGGTGATGAACTATAAACATGAGGTTAAAATGGGCACACTTTTACATCTGAATCTGCAGTGTCTACAACCCAGTGCCTTAGGTATTTCGGCTGAAAGCAAAAATGTGAGACACTCTAAATTTTGGCATTTGCAGCTTCATTCACAATTCAAGTGGGTTGTTTGCAACTTTCTGCCTGCAAATGACAGGGTAAGATCAAGCCTGGGGTGGGGATATGAATCCTCTCGCTAGAACAGAAACTCTCTTGGGGCAGCTATACCTCAACTGTAGAAATCTAAAGGGGATTTAAGCAAAAATAAAGCTTATTACAAATATGTATTCTTAGGGCACCTACCAGATGAAATTGTTGTATGGTGAAGGTTTACCCTGTGGTGTTTCCATTACCAGGCAAGCAACAAGAAAGAGCTGGGCAAAACAATGGTTTCTGGGGGAATGTTTAATTGAAAGCTTTTCCCTTAAAAATATCATCTTTCCAGAAATGCAGATGTGCATGAGAATCCTATAGGGATATTGGTATTTGGCCTTTAGGATTTTAACAGTCCTGTTCCCAAGGCTGAGATATACAGAGAGCCAAATTTTATTTGAAACTATTATACAAGGCAGATATAGAAGCTCATGGAGTATTACATTGCAAATCACATGTTAAAGAGAGACACATGGCTCTTGAGCTATAAAATGAGAAAGGAATGATATTTAAAAGATATCTTTAACCACTTGTTTTACTCATTAATCTGCAGTTCAGAAAACATTATGTGCAGGAAAAAAATGCCATTATGGGATAGTTTCTGAAAAGCAAACAAATATTTCAGACTTTTTCACTGCTAACATAACTGTGTAACAATAGCAAAACAAATACTGATGGTGAGTAACATTTCTATGAGTGAATGTGTTGAACAGCTGCCACTTTCCACCCTTGAGACTTCTGCATATCTATGTTGGATGAAGTGATTCCTGTTGCAGATTTGTAATACACTTTGTGCTGGAGTGGGGTTAAAGGCAAGAGCTAAATTGTGATACTGTACCTTAATGTAGATTTCATTAAATCAAGGGGGACTTCTGCTATTGGCATGACAGGACTGTTACTTATGAACAATAAAAAAAGCTCTGAATGTGCCCCATGACAAACTCCTGACCCTGTGCAATGCCACAGTGTGACAGTACCAAAGGTGCAACACTCTTCCACTCTAACTCTCCCATGTGTGGGAACTTTCACTCTACCAAGTGCTCACTGGGAAATGCTCTGTCCTGTCTCTGTGTCCCTGTGACAGTGCTTACCTGCATTTTCTGAAATGACATGAAGTGTTCTCAGATATTCAGTCATTCTGAGACTGCTGTTTCTTATCAGATTTTTACAAAGAAGAAGGCATTGCAGCTTTGAAATGAGCATCCAGAAGTTTGTCAGAAGAATGATGTTAAATATTACTAACTGTGTCAACTCATGGTCTGGATGTTTTGTATGAGTGGGTTAAGTTCCAGTAGCTACAGATGCAAGCAAGCAGCTGAACTTGGAAGATACTCATTTCCAAAAACATATTTGAGGGTATCATATTTTGCAAGATATAGAAATTCATCTAGACCATGAAGTACAGCCTGGGACCAGTTAAATGAGTTCATGTCATAGGCTTCAAGGTAACTGTTACTGTGGCTTGGGCCTGATCCTCACACAGTTGTTTGGATAAACCCTGACATGAGACATCCCTGGGAATTACTGTCAGGCTGTGGCTCAGGACTCTGTCTCCCAGCTCAGCAGGGATTTTTGTCCAACAAGTCCTTCTGTCTGGCTTCCTGGTAAGTGGGCTGGAGGTGTGCATGTATGTACTCACGCCCTTATAAAAAGACTTTGTATAAGTGACCATTACTTGAAAGATCCAGGAGCAAATTGTTGGCTGCTAAATGGGAGGCCCGGTAGTTGTTTCTGGTGCAATAATCTCCTTGTTCTGCAGGATGGTGCCACAGCAGATCACAAAGTTGCTGAAGGGTTGCATGGGCTTCCTGTGCTTCTGGGTACGGTGGCATAACAGCTGCCTCTTGGGTCTGAAGCTTGCCTCTTTGTTAAAAATAAAATCTGCTTAAGTGTCACCCTTTTTGAAAGAATTCTTCAGAGTTCAAAGTGAATTATCTCAGGGATGATGATAATCATTGGCCTTTAATTGAACTGTGGGGCTTCAAATGTAGAAACCAGTTCATGGTTAATCATTTAAGTTCATCAGAAATAAGATTCAAGTTGGGGCAATTAGACAATTGCTTCATTACTCAAACTGTCTAATGATGTTTCACTGATCTTTCACAAATGATAATACAATAGATGAACTGTGCAGTTTAAATTATTCCAGTTTTAGATAGTTGAACAGTGACTTACCAAAACTGTTAATGGAAGTTATTCAAGATGTGCTGTCTAAATCCTTTCCAATTAGTGTTGAGGTCTTGAAGGGCCATTCTTAGCTTTTTATTAATATGTTCAGTTTATTAATGTATTTTTTTATATATGCATAGTGTGACTGCCTGGTACATCTCAAGATGTTGCATAATTATTATCCTTTTAATTTGTTTTACTTGGGTTTTACTCCTTTGTCTTGCTTAAAATTCAGAAATATTTCATAGCTTAATAACTTAATAACTCATTAGAAAGCCATGACATGTACTGGAGGTTACCTCAAAGGCTATCCATATTTAACAGTAAACTTGAGATAATTCATTGACAGTATGACTGTCATTGACCACTTTAAATATTTCAGGTTGTGTTTTGACCTTTTGCCTTACATTTAAACCATATGGAGAAACTGAGATTGTGTACAAAATTGGGGTCTTTACCAGATGGTTATGGCATTAGGAAGCAACAAAAAATGACTACCGTGTAGTAATAGTACTACATATATATAATATATTAAATATACACTTGTATATTTAATAACATTTTTTACCTTACTATGTTTTAGATATGAGTCTTTCTTATTAAAAAATCCCCAATAAAAAGAACTTCTGCTTCCACTTTTAGAGCAACATCTGTGGCCAACAAATTATTGCCTAAATATGATATGAGATACAAATCAGGTTTTTGAAAAACAGGACTAATTAAAAAGCTAATGGTGTTTTTCAGGTCTTTCATGCTTTTACTTTGCCATGTATAAAGGGATCTTGTTTTGGATGCTTGAAGTGATGTTCTCTTGGGAGCCTCCTTACTGAGATATAGTGTACAGAACCAAGATTCGAGGAGACATTGCTCTCCAGAGTCACAAACAAACAGAAGGTTTAGAATGGCCTGTTCCGTTTTGGTGGGCTTTTCTTGAAAGACCTCAAATGGCTGGGCAAGTCTTAGCTTTCCTGTGAAAATGCAGCACGTCTTTAGTCTCTGACTTTTCACACTTTTGTCAGACCATCTACTGCTGTCAGACCATCTACTGTTCTCATGAGAGAACAAAACTGTAGCGTGGCACCTCACCCCACTGTGTGTATGCCTGAGTTTACCTGTGTTGGTGGACACATGAGATTTCTCTAGGTTGGCCATGTGACAGATTGTTTCCAATTCTCTCCCTGTTGACATCCATGAAATATTTTATTTCATAGAGTTCAAATGCAGTTCTAGAAACAAAATGAGCATGTTTTAATTGGTTTATGTCATAAAATGTAAGCTGTCATACTGCATTTACAAGGATTCCACAAATTTCCATTACCATCCTGTTTTGATTTAACTTGGTAATGATATTTATGTAAAAAGGCTCCGTGATAAGCTACCCTTACAAACAACTAATGATGAAGAGGGATGGAAGGAAGATGGGAAAGTATTTAATTCCCTGGAAAGGCTTCTGTATTGTTGACCTTTGTGCAGGCCATCACCCTTGAACCTCTCTGTTACATACCCTTCCTTCCCTTTTGCTATCATCTGCCAGTCTATGGATGCCATAACTTGGTGTCTTGGTTGAATAGTGACTCCAGAACAGTTTCTGATGTACTTCTCATACAGCGCAACTATCCTTCACACAAGGCTGGAGGTAACTTTGAGGAATGTGGCTTTGTATTCGTCTGTATGATATCTGCAAAGAAAATAGCCTGTTACTGCAATATTTGAATACAGTGAAGGCAGCTTGATCCAAGTTCCCCAGCTGTTCTCATCCACAACTGGTGACCCACAACCACATAATCCACAGTGTTTTGAGCTGACAGTTTGATGATAGATGCTTATTGTCCATGGGATATTTTGAGGCTGGGCAGTGATCTCTAGGTCCTAAATATTGCAACTTTTCTAAGTATTTTTCTATTTTTGGGACTTCCAATGGGAGCATGTATTTCTAGTCACATGTAGCAGTGTGTACATGTATTCTTTGTCACAGGTCTCTTTTTCTCTCTGAAAGCTTTTACCTTGCATGAAACTGCTTGGAATCTTCCTGCACCTTTGAAATTTCACAGGGAGTCAAATAACTAATTTGTTCCCAGGTGGGTTGGGCACCTCCCCAGGTGCCTCCCATTCCAGAATCTGCGTGTGTCCTGCTGTCCTCCTCGCAGTGCTGAACACTGGCCAGAAAGGCCTGCACACTCTTTCCCATGCAATGCCAGAAGCCTTTGGGGAATGTTACTGCCCTGGAAAGGAAACTGAAGAACCACTTAAGGTCTTGTAACTCATGATAGCTAAAAAGCTTAAGAATGCCCTTGAGTATTGGTTTCAAATGCCATTGTTTCTCTGGTGAAGTCTGGAGCGTGACATGTACTCAGCATCAGGATGCACTGTGCAGTGATATTGGGCTCTGGTTATATTATGTAATGGCAAGTTCTTATAGTAGTGAAATTTGAGACACCTCAGTGGAAAACATTGGGGCCCCTTAAATCTGTAGTACATGGTTCTCAGAGGTCTTTGTGGGCCCATTTGATGTGTTTAGCATTAAGTGTTTTTTCTCCTACCACCTGTAGTTTGGTTCACATTCCTCTCACCTTTTCTTACTACTACACTAATGCCAAGCTGTTTCCAGAACTGCTCTGCTCTCAAAGACATTTTCTGCTAGGTTTTATTCTAAATAAGTACAAGAAAGGTCTTTATTATTTGCAAATTAAAAGCATATCCAGCTTTTCTCCTTCAAAAGAAATTTGGGTTCCTTTTAGGTGACAAATAAGTAATGAATTAGAAGCTGAAGGTGGTATGCTTCTAATTTCTGCAAGATTAAAGATCTTTTTAAATGAAGAATTTCTACTCTGTCTATTGGGGAAAAATAGGGGGAAGCACTCCATTTTGTATCTACTGCAGCCATAACATAGCTCCTTAAAAACTAGAGCAAAACTGTCGCTTAACTTTCCCTAATTGCTGGAGCAGTCCAAGATTTCTGTCTGGCTGTGAAGCTTTTGCTCAATTTATGCTATAAATTGGAATTGTTTTCTAACCATTTCCTAAGTAAGCACAATTTAACCAGTTAGCAGACTGATTTAGTGGCTGAATTCCAATGTCCTTGTTCTGTGAATGGTTCCATTGGCTTAATTGACTCCTTGGGAAGTAAGCAAGTATTCAAAGTGATGGACCTCGGTTTTAACCAGTTGTATGTAGCAGCCAGCTGAAATACAACTTCTTGTACATATGAAAACAATGGTGCTGTTCATAGTTCCAGCCTCAAGAGATACAGTCACTAATATAATGACAATTTAAAAGTTCTATTGATGCATATATTTCTTTACCATTGCACATCATGAAGTACTCTAAGAAACCAGAGTATTCTTTGTTTAACAGCTAGTCAGCTAACACTCTAAGAAATCTTTCATGAAGTTTATGTAATTCATGGTTTGAAAAAATTTTATTTCCCAAAATGAAGTGACAAGTGCATGAGGTGAGAATGCAATTAAAAATGCCCTGCCAATTTTATAAACAGACAAGCCTAGGTACAATGAATTTCTCACGTCCTCAGGAGTTGTACTGTGTGTTGATCAACATCAGGTTCTCTAAAGAGTAATTCAAGCAGATTTTGATGGATCCCAGAAAGGAGGTAGGAATACTTTTCCCATACAAGGTAACTGCTCTGATATACCAATTGTTTGATGAAGAAAGTATGCATTTCTGTTATAATGACGGAAAACAATGAAAACAAGTTCTTAAAGGCTTTTAGGAAGTTCTTAAAAGATGCCATGTTAATTACTCTTAGGTATTTTTCAGCTTAATGGCAGCTGACTATGGTGCTTAGACAGGGTTAAATTAATCAACAGCTTCCTAATTAAAACAAATATCTTCTCCTAGAGATTTAAAATGTGGATTTTTGGTAGTAGTAGTTGTTGTTGTTATTAAACAGTCAAAATGCTTTTGTCAGATAAGGCAAGAAACGGATTCTTGATCCTAGGAACTTCCCACATACTGTTCCTGAATACATTAGCATTAACTGTTTTGCCTTCCAGACAACAAATTATGAAAAAGCTCTTTAAAGTGGGTGATAGGGAAAGGATGGTGGAAGCCAGTGAGGTGGTGGTTAACACATTTGTTTGCAGAGTTTGCAGGCTCCCTTCAGACGTGCTGTAGTTTGTGAAGAGCTTGTCTGTTCTCACTTGAGCCCTTTTATAGGAAAGCCCAGCACAGAGGCTTTGCTTTGGTCATAGACTTAGAATCTCAGGCTGGATATTACAGCTCTGAAGGAGAATTGACAGAGCTGTGGGAGGAAGCTATTCTTCACTGGCCTTCACTTTCAGGAGGTTTAAAATTCTCCAAATTCTCAACTTAACTTTTTTAAAATTATCAAATCAAGTTTATTGAGTTAACTTTGGTCTGGACTGTAGGCCAGTGTCATGAAAACTCATCCTTGAGAAATATGCAGCCCTTCTGACCCTTCCTGTCTCCCAGTCACACTTTAACATTTCTATTTGGCAGGCTAACTTTCACCATGCTAGGATAATTATTTGGTACCACTCTACAGCTTTGGTAAATACCAGGTCAAATTGATTTGTCCCATTGTTACTCAGAAATGAACTAAATTAACAGATTAGTAGTATTAATGTGGTTTAAATGTGATGACGTTATCTTGCATAGATTTGATATGGATATGGCTCAAAATGGATAACTGGTGCATTTTCATGTGCAAAATCCAGAGTCTGCTTTGAATGTTTATCTTAAAGTTGTCTATAAACTATGAAACTCCATTTCAACCACATAATTTCCTTTTAGTATGCTTGCCCATCAGCTGTTAAATGTCAAAAAAATATTAGGAGCTTCAGCAATGGGTCCATTTTATGTGTATAGTAAACTTTTTCATCCTAGTAAAGTTTATTTAGGTATCATAAGCTAATAACATTCTAATGCATGAAGAAAGCATGTTTTCTTTCTTCTGAATCAGACAGTGTTCCCCTGATAACTATCCTGAGGTAAAATATAATGAAATTGGCTTTAGTTTTACAAGCACTATCATCATGTCATGTGTTGGCAAAGTTTATAAAATAACTGGGTGTATACACTACATTGATATTAAAAAAAAGAACAGGGAGATTAGAAGAAGGTATTTAATGAGACATGAGAAAAATATAGCTTCTTGATGGCGATATTGGGAGAAAAGTTTTTCTCCTCTAAAAAGAAATAGTGAATTTGAGTAAGAAAACCCACAGAAATCAGCAGGGCTCTGAAGCTTTTTCTCACAACTCTATTCAAATTTAATGAAAAGGAGTATTCTTTCTGTAAGGCTTTGTATCACCCTCTAACTTTCCATTGCAGAAATCTTTTCTGTCATCCCAGGTAAAAATCCAACCTAACCCCACCCCAGTTACTGAATCCTATAGGATTTTTCCGTAGGAGTAATTAAAAACACTCAACTTTTTACTTTCTGCCATAAATCCTAAAGAGCTGTGGGAGAAAAGTAGGCTTTAGAGGAGTGGGAAAAATTCCTTCTGAGTGAAAGCAACTCACCCGATGTCCCATGTACATCCTGAGTGAGGAATTTCAGATTAGTGTTTGCCTCATCCTTGCTTTGTGAACTCTGGCTATGGGATGATGCTGTCATTGAGAGTGGAACTGTCTTGCATTTCTGAGTAGCCTGGAATGGGGCCATGCACCGATGTGTTCAGTCTAGTGTTTACACGGGATCTGTTTGTGTAACTGAAGGAATGGAGTCTGTGTAAACAATTCCCATCGATTATGACAGCTCATACCAGCTCAGCAGTATTAGATTCAGTACCTACATGTATGAGGCTGATATCTATTTGTTTTCTCACTATACTGGAGTGTTTATTAATAAGATTTAGTATGTAAATACCCCTCTCTAGTGCTCAGTGCTAAACATGCTCTCCTTTTAATGGGATTTTTGTTTTGTCCTAGTAATATTAGCTTAAGAGCCATTGATGGCACAACCTGGTGCTAATTCAAGCATTATTACTGCCTGTGTAACATGCTGCCCTGAATCATTCAAAAAATAAATATTCATTAATTCGATGTCTCAATGGAAGGTGATGACACAAATATTGTAGCAGGCCTGTAAAGTGATGGTCATTGTCAAAACTACGGTGACTTTGACATGCAGATATAGATACAAGGAGAGAATCTACAATCACTTCCCATCAGCTTGTTGTCAAGCTGACATTTCCCCTTGCTTAGTCAACAACCTGTTTCTTAAGCTGTGTCACACCCATCCCAGTTTAGGTTTAACAATGCCGTCTCTCTGTTCCAACAGCTGGTTTGGTATTGTCATTTCACTGAAGAACACTTTATGTGATATATCATACGCTTGCCTGAGGACTTTTTCCTACTAGTATATCTCACTCACAGAGAACCTTTGGTGAATCTCTTGCCATATTTTATTTGAGAAGGTGTTGTAACTCCTTGTAGTTGGCCTCAGCCCCAGTCAAGGTCAGTGCCAAACTTGGTACTGGTGCCAGTAGTCTGTTATCCCTGGCATAGCTGTACTGTTCCTCTGAAGGATGTTAGCTGAGTCAATAATAGATGTTTCTGTCACTATTTAACACTGGAAGTTTGGCTGGAAAAGTAATGTTGGCAGGGTTTGGTTTGGTTTTGTCTTTCTCGTTCCTAGCCAGCATAGCAATGCCTGAAAAATATGTCATGGAGACTAAGCATTACCACTGTACAACCTGTGGTTGCAGCTGATCAGTCCTTCAGCCTGACCAGAGTCAGGCTGTGCCTGAGGTCCAAGGGAAGGAGACAGGCTGCAGTGCTCTTCTGTGGCTGTGAAAACTGCAGGTGCCCATCTGTTCTGCTCTCACCTCTTCTGAGCAGAGCAAACTTGAGAGGTCCAATGTAAACTCTACCACCCTGTTCTGTTTCTCCTTTTCTGAAGTGCTGCAAATACAATCAGGGCACTCTGGCCATCAGATGCTGAAGGTGCTTCTTAAACCACTGGTTTCTTAGCAGTTCTGCCCAAGCTGGATTTGGTCCATGCTCTTTCCAACCTGTCCCTCACTGAAGCATATATTCATATTTGGAACTTAATAATTGATTTTATACAACCTCAGTGTCAGTGAAATCAGGGGAATTAACTGAGGGAAAAAGAGCAGTAGTAAAGAGTAGGGCTGGTGTTTGGATGACCACACCCCCCCTCTCTCTTTCCATGTGGCTGGGAATTGTTTTTACTATGCAAGAGCATTAAGGTTAAAGAAGAAGCACTGACTTTAAGCTCATGGGGCTGTGTGTTGATATGATACAGTACTTGGGGAGCATTGTCCTGCAGTACCATAACCTAGTCAGGTAGTTTCAGGATTTCCTTCCCTTCATGGTTTTAAGAATCTTACCATTATTATCTATCTTTTTGTGGTTTTCTAGACTGTGGTTGACTGATACTATTGCAGTACAAATTAAATTCTGCTTGCAGTGATTTTCCCTAGATCTCATTTGCTGCTTTCCTGCACAGGTTATTAAGTGTCACAGCTCAGGAGTACCAATTATTAGTTTATTCATTTAATGGGTAGTTTTAATGTTCTAGGAGAACCCATTTTCTTAACTTAATGGTAGTATTTTCAGGCTGTTGCATAACATTTAACTAGTTATTATTTGTTCTTTGCTCTTTGAACATGTCTAGTTATACTTTTCTGGCATCGTTGCAAATACAGTTCTACAACGTAAGTAAAGCAAGCACTTAGATTTGATGGATAGTTTCAACTGTAAGTCTTTATTTTTTCTTGTGTTTAGTCCTAATTATCTAGCATTTCTAGTGACACTTAAGCATTGGCAAAGCTTCTATAAATTCAAAAGTTTAGTAAAGCTAGAGCCCATGAAATATGCCACTAGGAAAATGTTTCATGTATGTCAGTGTGTTTAAGCTTGGTTTACTGACATTGTGCTTTCAAAAGGTTTTATCTGGCGATACTATTCACCCTTGGTTAACAGCAGATATTTAAGCCCTGGTCATGCAAAGCAAATTTGCTACTCCTGTCTTTCAGGGGCTTGTGTCCAAGCATGGGAATCATAAATCTGAGCGAGGCATAGAAGCCAGGTTAAGGAGAGGCAGGATAGGGAGTGCTTTCCACTGCTCCTACCAAAGCTGCAATTCTCCATCTCAACTAAAGGTGCTTAAATTGCACCCATATGTCACATGTATAGATGCTGCATCTATATGATGCTTCCAAGGGTCTAGACTTAGTTACCTTTGAGATGCCAAACATGATTTCTGCCCTTCACCTCCCCCCTGCCCAAGGCTGTCACACAGATCAGTGTGTCTGTTTTAAGCAGTTCTGTCCATCTTCTCGGATTGTGACTCAGCCTGGCTTTGAAGGGCAGGAGGCAGGCCACTCTGATCTCTGGGCTAGATCCCTGCTGCAGTCCTCCTTGCCCAATTGGTAGTTTCCATATCTCTGGATCACCTCTGCTTAAGCAGTGAAGACTGTGACGATACAACATTTGTAGGCTCTGGGATGAATACTTGCTCATTCATTTCATATTGTAAAACTTGATGCAATTGTAATCTGTGCCTGTTTCCTAAATTTTTTTTTCTTCTTTCAAGTTTTTATTTTTCCTTGTGTCCCAGCTCAATTCGCAAAGGAAACCAGGCTTATTCGTTCATTATGTCTCATGTTTGCTGACACATTGGACACTGAATTAAGCCAGCGTGGCTGAAGCAGTTTCTACTCATGGTACATTCTGCCTTTCTTTGGGAAGTCAGTACAACCACCGTGGTGATAGCTGAATAGGATGTGCATTTGTTCCTCCACCACTGTTTGTAATCTGCTATATTAATGTAGCCTGACATTGGTTTAAATTTACGGTATAATACTGTGTTGTAAACTGCAGCTGTTCACAAATAGATTCATTTCCCATTCAGGCACCTCTCCAGTGAAGGCGATAACCTCCAGGAGCGCAGCAGGACACCGCTTCAGTCAGCCCAGTGTGATCTGCTGTCACACGTGTCAGCACTCTGTCCAGCCACATCCTCGTGGTCACTTCTGGTTTTGCTGCCCACTCAGAAGGTTGACCAAAAAAAACCTGGGCTGGAGCTGACTAGAATATAAGATAAATAAGTGCTTATGAGTTAGGGGCTCACATGGAGGCAGTCTGAAGAAGCTTTTCCTTACTTTAGTGTATTGGGTAACTCAGTAGAATAGAGCTTTTGGTCATTTACAGTCAAACCAATTACTTCATTTGGGAGAGAAGGCATTAGATCTGCACAGTAGCTTCTCTTCAGTGAAAAAGTCATTGCTATTTAGATGTTATCTAGATTTCCTGCATGAGAGTTGGAACAGAGCCAAACATTACATGACTCCAGAAAAAAATATTGCTTTAAAATTTTACTTGGCGTTTTAGAGAATGATTTACTTTTTAGAGAATGAGGTGAGGAGAAAAAGGAAGGAGCTATGTGACAGAGAAAGAGACACAAATTTTTATATTGGGAGTATCTGAGGAAAGTCATACAGGAGGGTTTTTTATTTTATTTTATTTTAGTCTAAAGTGTATTTCAGTGTGTTTGCCATATTTATCAAACTATGCTAAAGGAACAGCAATACATACATGTAAGTAATGATGCTGGATTTTATCAGAGAGCTCTGTAAAATCTACAAATTACCCTTGAAATTGTAGGTACACTGTATTTCTACACCTGACTACCATCTCCATTTTGAACATCGGGCTAATTTGCTTTCTCCATTGTTATCTTATCTCCATTTTGGATTGAGATTCCCTGGGAAGGGAGAAGGTGCTAACAGTACAGAGTGAGTGACAAGCTGGCTCCTTTTCAAAAGATGCTTCATAGCATAATAGGTTGGGAGCAGCTTTTGAAATCCCATTCATTCTGGCTTCTTGACACAGTCTTGGGGTCTGCAACAATGAAACGTCCCCTGAGATAGAACAAAAGGCCAGTTGTTTTAACACAGTCCTTTAAAATATAGTTTTGGAGAATGTGCAGAGAGCTTGGGCAGGGGAGAACAAGCAAGGCAATCTCTCCTAACAAAAGTTGCTTTTTTACTGAAAGAGACCACAGAAGAAGAGAGAGGCTTTCTGCATAAGAGAATAATCCATGATTCAATAAGTTATGTGGAGCAGGGGTGTGTGCAGTCCCACCTTAGAGAAATCCAGTCTAAGCCAAGAGAGCACCATGACATGAATCAGTGACCTGCAAAAGGCTGTCCATTTCCATGCATTCTTGTGAATTCACAGTGACAGTGCAAATCAAACAAAAAAATATGGGGGCATTTGCTGTAGGTCTTCTTATGGCTGTGAAGAGTGAGGCATCATAAACTGCTGATCAGATGGGAGCTCTGGGCACTGGGGAGCACTGAGCTACTGGGTGATTTTGGTATATTAATCGTGATCCAGGGCAAACAGCCCCTGTGCCTTATGGTCCTGTTTATGTAAGGAGGATGCTGGGTGGAGGGTTTCCATATGGGAGGAACCACAGTGTGACAGTCCATTGCAGTATACGCACTTGTAATGCATAGCAGAAGTCATCAAAAGAATTGTTACCAGGATTGTGACATGTTCTAAAGTACCATTTGTAGTTAATTTCTTTGTTTTACTTTACATATTCATTAATGCACAAGAAAGAACTGGATTGTGCCATCTAGCAATAAAACACCAGACTGGAATATGTAATCTGGCTGGACTTCTTTCTCTCTCCACTATATGAAAAGTGTTTTCTGCTCCTTTTTTTTCCTGGTTTTTGAAGTGAAGGTGACAATTCTCACGAAGTGTTGGGAGATCTTTAATTTGAAATCTGTAAATGAAAGGTATCTTCAGGTACTTCGGTTGTCATTATTAGCACATCACTTCTGGATGAGATGATTAAAAACAAGTCAAACTATCAAATACATATCTTGTAAAAATAAACACATTTTTAGAATAGCAGCCATTTTTCTAGGTCATAAAAAGACAGAATGTTTCAGGTGATGTTATCAAGTTCAGAAATACCTTGTTTGAGAGAGAACATTCAAAAGATACTGATTTATGCCTACTGCTATTGTTTTAGCAGAAGCTAACAAGAACAGTATTTGTTAAAGGAAACTGTTTAATATTGGGATAATTCCCATATAAAACAGCTTGTAGGAAGTCCCATGTAAAAGTTCCATTTTTGTTTTCTATCAAAATCAGATGGCAGAGCCTGTCACGGGAGAATAACTTAAGACATTTTGAGACCCTCAAGTTGTGGAGGGCAGTTATTCCACCCTCGAATTAACAGACGAAGCTTGGTAAATGTAACAATCTCCAGTGGGTTTATTTGACTCCTATAGATTGGCTTCTTGTGTAATCCAGGGCAATTCTGAATTTACTCTAGTTTGTTTCAGGAAATCAAACCACAGCAGTGACTATAAAGATACTTTTACATCCCATTCTAGTAGCTTTCTCAGAAAATGTTCTTGTTTACAATCACAAAGACCAGAGCATCCCTATAATTTAGAGAAATGGATAATTATGATTGCCTGATAGCACGTCCCGTGTTTTTAATTCTTACTGTTTGGTTTTTTACCCTAAAACTTGTATCACTGCTGTGAAAATTTCATGGCTTAGGGATTGGTTACAAATCCATGTTTAATTTGCTTTTTTTTTGTGACCAAAAAAGGGATAGAGCTGTGGAAAACTGGTGATTTTGTGCACATTTTTACAATGCTCCTAAAAACTAAGTGAAAAATTGTATGTCTCTTTCCAATTAGGAAATTTGTGTGCCTTTGTGGTTGCTATTTACAAGTTGCCTTTCATTTTACTGTTCCATGTGTGGTTTACTCTGGTTTTAAGCTGCAGTGTTTACCTAAAAAACAGGGCAAAGCCAAGCTACCATTGCTGCTGTGTGAAAACTATTGCATTTAGCCAGCAACTACTAACAGAAAAAATGTAAACCACTGGCATACTCTGAGTAGTCAGAACCACAAAGGCAGGTAAAAGCCAGTTAAAATTTGACACTTGGCCACATGGTGAATTTTTGAGAACCCCAGCTGTCTGAGGTGTAAGAACATCTGTGATTGTCAACAGTTCATTAGAAAATTACTGGCAATAAAAAAATGCCAACCCACCTCTTCCTGTAAGCAATTTGATTCCTGATGGTCTGCCTGTCCTCAGTATTATTTTACTTCATTCACAGAGAGACAAATTTTGCAACAAATTTTTCTCCTGTGTTTTCCTGGTGGTGCGGTGGTCTAACATCATTATTCACTCCTTACTTATACCAGATTTGAATATGCCATTGTTTCTTGGACAATAAAAACATCATTTGCCTAGCAGTCATCACATACATTAAATCTTTGCCATATGTGTATTACATTCCTGTGTCGTATTCCTTGGACAGAGCCTGCGTAAGTTCCTTTGGCTCGGGCTTTGACATGATCACTGCAATAACTGAGAAAGCTTCCATTAATAACTGGTCAAAGCACGCAGTTAATACTTTATCAGAACTCCTTGCAGTATTTGGATGATATCGATCTCCAGTGTGGGACTGTCTGGCAGTTTACACATTAGAGCAAAAATATGTGAAGTCAGGAGCAATCACCCATTTTTACAGTTAAAGAAACAAGAAAAAAGATGGCATGCCTGATCAGACCTGTCTGTGCAGGGAACCTAAAACAGGCTGTAAGTCTGGCTGTAGGATCTTCTTGAGTTTTTCAGGTCTGCTGCTTGGATTCTTCTTCTCTTTGAATTTTTGGCTGCCCGCAACAGGATTTCCATTGCTAACATTGTCTCTGTGCCACATAGCAGTGGGGGTTGGAGAACTACTATTTAGTATTTTTTTCTCACATGTTTTTGCAGCTCCCCCTTATTTCTTTTCTTGTATTTGGCTATAGAGCTGAGGGTGAGATCACACATGTATAGAATGAGAATTGTAGAAACACATTACTCGACCGTATTTAGTGCCAGCATTTGAAAGTGCCAAATTGCTTTTTGGGTTTTCAGTATCACATGCTGGAGACGTCACAGGCTACTACTATTCATTGATGTTTACTCTTTTCAGCACTTGTGTGATATTTATAAATACTTCCACAGATGAAATACCCTTTTAGCTACAGGATGCTGGTATACTGACTTATCATATAAAAACAATATAGTGCTTCTGGTCCAGTGGTTCTGAGTTTGTAGACTTCTCTGTTAGACTTTTGAAATGAGCCAGTTATGAAAGAAAAGATAGTTTAACCGTGACACTTACTCATTGTTTTTGCCCTCAGCAGTTCTGTATAGACTCTCTTCATAATTAAGGGCTTTACTGAGTAAAGAAGATTCCCAGCAGTCACCCTGGAATTGGATTAACAGCACAAGAAACTCCCCCTTGCTAACCACATGTTCAGTCCCTTTCTGTCTTCCCATGTACAAGCCCTTCTTCAATTTGCTTAAATGAATTGCTGTAATTTGGCTCTATAGACTTGAAGAAATTGAGCCAGGCTTTATTTAGAAGTATAGTGGTGCATAGAGTCTCCATCTGAAATTAGGGCCATGTTGTACAAATTACTGTATAAACACAAATTAAGAGAAATCCTCTGCACTGATGAGTTGATAATCTTGTTTGTCAAGACAAAGAATGGGAGAAAGGAGCTATATGCTGTAGTTGCATAGACTGTGACTTAGCAAAGGTGGTGCAGAGAATGCATCACAACATTTAGAAGTGAACCTTTGTTTCTCATATCTGAATATGCTGCCTTAATTGCAAGACTGACTTCTATTTTGTCAGTCATTGCAAACTCTGGAATCATTTGAGGTTGATACTGAGCCAGGCCACATATGGCCATGAAAACAATATAGTTAACATTTAACAGAACTGCATCTCTTTACCTGCAGATATGTGAAAATAAGTAAATTTTGTCTTCCTGAATTATAAACTACATCCTTTCTACACTGGTATAAAAAAAGGGATCATTTCACTACATTCGTGTTTTAAAGGTGGTGTCTGGTTCAGCATATCCCAACAGTCTCCAACCTTTTCTCAATCATCTGTGGGATAATGGTGTAAATATCTTTGCACAAGTCATGCTGCACAACTTCATTGTATTCATTGTCTTTTGAGAAAAGTTTTTTTCTTTCTTTAGGCTCAACTGAATCTGTCATTTTCATGTGAGGTGACTCAGTTTTTTGGGTACCCTCTGTAGTAGATACCTTGGATGTGAAGAAGTGACTAACAAACTATGCAGATGTAGAATATTGACAGATGTACTCCAAGTAGTCTAGCTGTGGTGTATAAGATATTACCATCTCTTTGCTGTCCATCCCATCCATCCGAGGTTGCCAACCCTACAGCAAACCTGACAAAATCAAATGGGAGGGGTGTGTTTCAGTCATTTCAGTGCAAAGACTAGAAATTTAAATCAAACCTAACTTTTGTTGGAGATAAAAAACTGAACCGCCAACTTTGCACCAAGCAAACTGTTCTGTGCCTTGGGAAGCACCCAAGGGCTGACACAGCAGAGAAGGATAGTGTATCCAAAAGGCAGCTAAGAGAAAGTTGTGTCAGAGCCTTCGAAGCATCACCAGAATGAAGAGCTGTGTGAAAGCTCTGCAGTCATTGTCAGAGCCCCATTCACAACCATGATCAAATATCACAGGTCACCCGTGTTGTTAGGGACCGCATCAGAGCTTGTTGTGTCTGGGTGCCCATAGGTTCCAGCTGGATTACTAACAGTGGGAGGAGGGGGAAATGTGGGGTGTGAATGAGCCCTGTGTATATGGGAGTGAGGGTACCAGGCTGAATTTCCACCCTGAACCATCACGTGGTTTTAGACTCAATGATATCGATCTCAGAGGGTGTATAACTCTTGGATTGTGATTTGTATCCTAATGGTAATGAATTGGGTGGTGTCTTGAGATAGAGATTATATTCCTGTAATAATAAGATTCTAAAATATTAATTTTTTTCTGTGAGATCTGTGGGATTTGCAGGTTGGAAAAGACTGTTGATGCATTTTGTAAACGGTTGATATAATTTATAAATTGATGCCTTTCGAAAAAAAAAATCTAATTTCCAGATTTGGGGTTTATTTTGTCGTGAAAAATAATGACAGTATGAAGGTGTCTCTTTAAATACCTCGTGAAAGGACACAATAGTGCTCCCTGTGCTTGAGCAATGTATTTTTTTTACTTTCTTGGTAATGGTGGGGAAAGGAAGAGGAAGTTGGAGAGACATTTAAATATGTCAATTCTAGTTCAAAAATTACACAAGCAAACACTCTTGACCAAGGTGTTGAATTATAAAGTTTGATATTCCATAGAGCTAAATAGTTGGAAGTAATGCTGCTGGTAACAGACATTCATTTATTTACTTGAGGTGCCCATTGTTAGCACTAATAATATATTTCAACATATTGAAATTGCCAGATAATTCTTTTGTGACTTTTATGTTGGATGATATTGTTATTTAAATGAACCTGCAGACCACACGGTAATGAAGAAATACAGGTTTTGCTTAACAGTTATCAACCAGCATTCCAGCAAAATGAGAATTTTTACCTCCATTCATTCTGAGGGGAAGCTGAGGGTCACTGTTTTCAATATGGACCTTTTAAAAGCCTTTCAGCAGTGAATAATTATAAGCCACAGCTTCTGAAATTACCTGTTTTCACTGTAGGGAAGAAGAAACTTTTATCTTTTGTAATGAAGTACACTTGCTCATTCAAACTTTGTAAGAATTCCTTAAAATGTCAGTGCATTGGGCTGATTTAGTATTAGGTGGAGTAATAAAAGAAATCAATTTTTTAAATATACGGATACCCTTGTTTATTCAATTTTACTTTTCTTGAATTTTGGATCCATCTTGTCAAATAATACAGATGGAAAAAATGTGTTGAGCTGTTGTGTAAATAACCTTATCTGTACAAATTGCTGTTTACTAAAACAAATGTTACTTCCATTGCAGTTTCAAATTCATTTTGCACTTTCATTTGAAGACTGGGGTTTGAAGCTGTTTTGGTCATGCTTATTTTTCTATATTAAGTTTTAGAAAAAGATTTTCTTTTTTATAGTTCAAAACTATGTGGAAGATAGGGATTGGAAATATGGCTTGCAGCAATGGGCTTTGGACTTCTTGCTTTGTTCTTAAAAACAAACAGGTTGGCAGAATTTATTGGTGTAAAGTAACAGAAAAGTCATTATCTGGGGAGTAATTTTAAAAAAAATTATATACAATAATTTGTTAATTATTGCCAGAAAAAAAAGCATTCAGATTTACTTCTGAAAATGCACGTTCCGGTTAATGAAAAACATTACCCTGCAGCCTCTGTGGGATTTTTTCCACTTTTAAAAGTTTTTTTTTAAAAAAGGAAGAAACTGATCCCACACTCTCCTAAGTGGGATTTTTAGGCAAAGGCGAATTCAAGCCTCACTCTTAGACAATAAGCAAGCACAGAATTAAAGGTTGAAATTTTTGCTTTTGAATGCTACATATTTATTTTTACAGTAAAAATACTACTACTTTTTTTTTGTTTTAAGTAAATGACAGATTGAAAATTGGGTTAATTGTTTCAATCAAATATGTTTTTCCTCTACTTTGAACACTTCACACGCTCGATTTCCCTGCTCAGAGGAAGTCTTCTTCCCTGCCTTGGACAGCACCAACCCACTTCTGTTAGCATCACTCAAAAACCACTTCATCTGTAAAATAAAATCTAGCTTTGTAAATAAGATAATTTCACGGTAGCTAAAAGTTTTAATCCTGTCTATGAGGCTGTTTAGACTGAGAAATGCTGCTCCATTGTTTATCCAACAGTGTGAGAGAGGAGGCAGTGAAAGTAGCAACCTGATGGAAATAGATGATGTTGCCATTGGAGTTAAACTTTTTTAATGCCCTGCTCATAGTAACTGTGCTTATGGATGGGTAACCAGGTAGTTTGTAGCTGTCTATGTCTATCACCCAACTTGTTAAAAGTTTATTAGAATTTGGCCTGTGTGTTAGTCATATTTAAATACTGGCCATATGTTCAATGCTGTGCGAGGCTGACCCATATTTCATTCCATTGTTTAGTAAACTTTCTGTCTTCTGTCCATGTACTCAGGCTCCCAAGCTATGGTAACACATATAGTTGGGTGTCTAGAAGTGCAAACATAATCCTTATTATATATCCAGCAATGTTTTTGTGCTGTGAAATAGCCAGGACCAAGATCCTGAGGCAGTGTCCAAATACAGAGCAGAGTTGCCCCCTCCAGAGAATTTACATCCAGATGGCTGAGGCATATAAAGATGTTTTCTCAGGGTAACAAGTTGCCTCATGTCAGCTGACGGGAATATGCATTCTCAGCAAAGGCAGAGTAATTCAATCTGATTTAGCCCTTTCTCCTCTGATAACTTTTAAACCCAATGACAGGAGACAACAGGTGGATATAAGCAGATGGAGAAGCATGAGGAGTGAATAAGAAGGTCGGCTTCATAGGTAGTGGGCTCAATATTGCAGCAGCACAGCCATTGTCAAGCTTTTTTTCTGGCATCAGAGTTAAGAGGAGGCTTGAGAGGGGATTTGAAGGAGGATAACGAGGCAGCTTTGTGGACATGAACAAGGAGCTCTACCCAAGCATGGGGGCAGCAGGGGAGAAAGCACAAAGATCCTTGCTTGAAAAGGTAACAAATAGGTGATGGAGCCTACTGTCAGGGGCTGACTGGAGGTGGGAGCTCTCCCCTCTGGAATAAATGAATGAGAATAGGTTGGGAGGGGATTAGGCTGAGAATGCTTTGAAAGAAAAATCAAGTAGATTATGTTTATATAACAGAAAAAGGGAAACCATAGCAAAGAGGAGTAACAATGGTCAAAGTGATGAGCAAAGAAAATGCCAGTATCAAAAAAAAATTCTTCAAGCTTTTCCAAAGCCGCTCTTTCAATAAGCAGAAGGAAGAGGTGCATTGTAAGGATGGCTTTGTATGCATCCCCGTTATAACCAGCTCCTCACAGTTGCTTTCTGAAACTCAGGAATTATCACTGGAAATTTTCTAAGCCTGGCATCTACCTTTGAGATGAACAGTTATATTGCCTGAGCCCGAAGAATGTTCTTGTTCTTTATTATAGGGAAATAGGACAAATGTATACTTTCCTGCTGGAAAAAAAAAAAAAAGTAGTTGGTGTCTCCATTTGTGTTTTGTTTTTTTTTAAATTAGTGCAGGAATGGCACAAGAATCCTTTGATTTATCATAATCATTTAAAATTCAGCTTAACAGTCTGTTGAAAACACTGTTTTTGTTATGTCTTCAGTTGTGCAGTTTTCATTACTTGCTTCTGAAAAATATTGCTGGATTTTTTTAAAGGGTGTTTACTACCAGGCAGTCTTATGGCAAAGCACATATCTGTCCTTAGGCAACTATATTCCTCAAAATCTGGGAAAAAAAAGAACTGAGCTATACTGTATTCTTATATGAACCGTCTGCTGTTGATGGAAAGGCTGGAACAGATGATCTGAGCTGTCCTGTTAGTGCAGTAGGAGCATAACTCTGTCCTGGGTTGGAGACACAGGATTTAGCTTGACCTCATCTCTCCTGTCCCCTGTGCCAGTGGAGAGCAGTGACGTTGCACTGGTCCATTCTCTTTGGGAAGAACACAGCCAGCACTGCTGCTCCCGTGGCCACTGCCAGCCTATGTCCATATTGCTGTGTTGAAGGTCATCCTTTAAGTCTTTTGTTTTTGTCTCCTGCACACAAAAGACACATCTGCAGTTTGCTAGGGAGAGAAAAAGGAAAAGGTTGGTGTCAATCTTGCCGAATGGATGACTTTAGCAGTGAATAGTAAGCTGTGTCTGGATGTTTCGATGTCAGGGTGGCCTTATTACTGTACATACGTACAGAGGATTTTATAATCAATTTCAAAGATGTATGATGGTTTTGACGTGTGGCATATATACAAGGGTGCACTAATCACTGGTTTAATGTAATGCTTAGCCCTGTTGTGAACACTGTCATTTGTTTAACACACAAATCATATTAAGCCAACCACCAGCTATAATTTTGAAAATTGGTGGAATATTCCTATAAAGAAGCACAAAAGACTGTAAAGATTGAATAAGTTCATTGTCTTAGTGACCAGTTGGGGAGGGGAAGGTCATCCTCTTTAGTTTTTTCTTCTTTTAAAAATACTTTGTGGTTCAGCAGCACAGACACTGCATATCTTTTTATCCCCACACAGTCACCATGTTAATAGCTGTTTGCTAGCTGTGGTCAGTTAATTTAAAAAAGCTGGCACACTGGTATTATAGGTTTCAATTGATTATTCTTGAATCAAACACAGTATTGTTGCTTCAAACCAAACCCCCACCCATGACAAAATTCATTATAGCTCTTTAATTTATAATAGTGTTTGAAAAGATGAACCTGAGATGATATGAAAGGAGATTCAGTTTCCTTAACAGTTTCTCAAGCCATGCATCATCCTGTTCTTACTTTGCTCTTGCAACACATATAGCCTCAGTGAGGGGTTACCGTTGGTTTGGAAATCTAATGCTGCTTTGTTTTGCTGCAAATATGAAAATAGTTTATAAAATTTTCACTGACATGATGAACCTAGGTGTGCTCCTATAATGTATTTCTACCCTGAATGCACGTTATATACATTTCTATAATGGACGTAAATGCAAGGGAGTCAATCCAAAATATGTTTGATTTAATGTAATGCAGTTGCACAAAAACTCAGGGCCCATCCTTGACTCTGTCAGTCACTGGAAGCCTGTCAACGCATTGGAGGATAACTAGACCCTCAAAATGGCAATACCATCCTATTCCAGGTGTTGCCTGATATGCTGAGCAGCTTCTCTTCCTGACAAGGGCCTCACTTATTCTTTTCAGTCTGGAATGGAAAGTTTGAGGGGAGCTCTAAAGCTTGAGGAACAATTGATAACTGCTAGAATAAAAAACTGAGTTGGAACATGTCAGTTTCCCCACACCAGTGCCTGGGAATTGTCCTGGGTTTGAGAGATAAACTGCCGAATATTCAGTTCTCATTTTTGGAAAGTCCTGAGTCCTGTGAATGCTATCTGATATACCCATATGCACAGATGAGAATGTTGCCATTTCAGCATAGATAGGGAGAGATTTTTTAGACACATACCCCCCCAAAAAATCAACCATACAATACTGCCATTGTGCACTTTTGTACCACATTTGACAAAGAGTTTCTGGTCAAAAGGAGAATGAAAGAGATATATGCAGGCCTAGTGTCCAGTGCCCTTTTCTCATCCATCCAAGTGATTATGTGGCTATGTCTGGGGTAGCTGGGGGGGGGATCAAAATATCTGCTGTAATGAACAGCTGTAATTTGGAAACGAGTGATTACAACAGGAGAGAGACACCTTCTGTAGAAGGGTGCGTAGATAGAAGCTTCGGCTGATGTGTGAGTCTTCAGTCTGAATTACAGAACAGGATCCTGGTAGGTCCCTTCTAACTCAGAATATTCTGTGATTCTGTGATGTTGATCCTTCAGATCACAGGGCATCATGATAATTATCTGTTGCCTTTTCTAGAGTGGGATGAGTTTGTGCCCATTTCTCCTCTGGTTTATCATATAATTGGTTTGCAAACTGATGTGGGCTTGGAAAATTTTTGTAGGACGAGAAAATGGATTCCTACTCATTGCCATTTGTGAACTTCAGAGAAGGATTCTGTGCACCTGGGCACGTAATATTGTTTGCCATGCACTCAAAAGCCAGCACATACCTTTCCTATTCAGCACACGAAGCAAAGGAGGTGTAGTCCTATCGCAGGACTTAAGCAGCTGTAAGGCGTGCACAAGTAAAACGTGTACCATTTCAACTCCTCGTGTTTGAATTCTACACACACATAACTGGCAAGTATTGTAAAAAAAAGGAAAATTATCAGTTCTTCAGGCCAGTGAGAAAATTTTCAAATGATGAAGATTTCTGAAAACAAACAGATTTCTTCCATGAGGAATTTAGAATGAAAAATGTGATAAGTTTTAGTCAGTCATTAACATTTGTTGAACATTTTACTTACTATTAGTGTTTCGTATACTTCTGGTTCAAACATTTAATGGAAAAAGAGTGGAATAAATGGGGTAACACTAACCAGATGGTCCTGTATGTGGAATTTCTAAAGCTTTTTGTGTACTCTATGTCGAAGATAACAAATCACAGAGGTCAACAGCTAATGTCAGCTAGTGAGAAATGATTGTACATTTTAAGGAAGAAAAGCTCTTGAGGTTTTACTTGCGTTGGTGTCAGGGATTCAATTTTGTGATTTTCACATGGAAATGAAGATGCTTCCAAGTGAGGCACACTGAAGAAGAAATGTTTAAAGAGGCATTTGTTTAGATTCCAAAAACTAGGTTATCTTAGACACATTTAGGTTCAGGACATCTCCTCCTTGCTTTTCATTTAATTATGTCTCTATTTTATCTTTGGCATCTGCAGAGGATAAAATATGGGAATAATTAGGAATAGAGCTAGTTGATGAAAAATTAAGACTCTGCAATATTGTTTCTTTATATGGTGTTCTTAAAGTTAAAAAAGTCAGAAAGAAAATCTGTGATATGTTTTTGTTTTTGATAAGTAGCTCTGTATGTTTTAACATTTTGAGAGTCATAGATTTGTTAAGACTATCTTGTCTGATCTGTGGCATATCTAAGTCATCCATCCCTATAGTATGTTGCCAGGTCACTGTAGTCCTGCTGAAATATTTTGATACAGAATTTCATCCAAATAAATAAATAGTGCATGATGGTGCTGTCTATAGCCCAGACAGCTCTGGGGATTAGTAATTAGTTATATATCCTTTTACTTAGGGATCATTACTTAAGATCAGACTTAGAATGTCACTTCTAGCCACAGGCTTGGCAAGTTGAAACAGTGGTTTCTTTCTGATCCTTGTCAATGAGGTAATGTCTAAGTCATCTAGGGCACAGTAGAAGTAGAAACTGAATTATAATTTCATTTCCAGAATTGATTTCTCAAACTCATTTTTCTGTAAAGGCAATAGGGAAACTTTTTAACTACTGTCTACCTGTTCCATGAATACAAATGAAAACAACTTCCAGATATCAGAAAACTTTCACAGGCATTACATCCACAGAAGGAGACAAGTATGACATAGTTTCAAGTATATTTGCCAAAGGTTGTTGCGTCACAGAAATCAACAGCAATAGGAGGAGCAACTCAGAGCTAATGATCTTTCTTTCGTAAGACTATCTCCTTCCTGGAATTCAATAGATACATCTAAATAATTATCCAGGAGCTACAAAAATGGATATTTCCTTAAAACTGAATTGCTTACCTGTGGCCAGTTTCTAGCTAGACTTCAGAGAAACGAATCATTCTGGAGATGCAACCTTATACATGTGCAGCAGTGGTCTTAACTTCTTGGTGTGAGGTTAAAATGTTGGGTGTAAAAAATGCAGCTGTGGTAGAGTTCTTTTCTCTTATTCAAATCAATCTTGATATAGGAAATTATTATATTCCTGCAAATGAGAACATATCAGATTTTCTGCTAAGGGTAGATCTTCTTTTTAAACACAGATAGCATTTACCCTTTGAATAGCTCCTCAGGCTAGGCTTGTCTCTTCTAGAAGACACTTGTCATTAGTGGCAGAAGAAATCTCACTTTTGACACATGCAGAGTGAAGCAATGTAGAGGTTTATTCAGCATGGCATCTTCCACAGATGAAGCATCTCTAAGCGTTTTGCAAAGCGGTGCCATTTGCTAGAACCAGAGGTGGAGAACAGTAAAAGAGACATAGGCAAAGGAGGAAAGATGAGCTTCCCAGTGAAAGTAAAAGCAGATTGTTATTGGCCAAACTGTGTTTTATTAATCATGTTAACACTAGTGACTATGATACAGGATGGATGGAGAAGTGTGGGAGGATGGTATTGTATGTATGTTCTGTTTTTGTAATATGGTGAGTGGATTTATCTGCTATCTATTTCCATTGTCATGAAATGACCACACACAATGCATAAGGGTTCTCATTGCAATTACTGTGTCATCATACCTTACATGCTGAACATAAAATGAAAGTGTTACTTACTAGCTGTTGTAGTGCACTCTCACAGAGGCAGAGAACCTACGTAATATTTGTTATGCCAGGGATCAGTAAACTTATCCGGGTGACACTTAATTTCAATTTTGTGAGAAGTTATAAAATACAAAGAGATTTTCTGAAACACTGTTTGAAAGAGAAGCAGAAAAGAAAAAAGAAAACAGGTTTTTCCTTGGACTGTTTCAGATTTTTGCATCCTATCTGATTGATAATTTTAGACTAGTAGTGAAGATTACATCAAGAAGTGACATGTTCTCTTTTATATTATGTGCATTTGTGAATAATATCTTCTGTAGTGCACTTACATCTTTGTATTTATGCTTTGGTTTATGTGTGTGCAGGCTTGTGCAAGGGTATATTTCTAAAGGTGTTTATAATTTGCTTATAATGTTAGATGTGCAATTCTCTGTTGTTATATCCTATTTTGAAATAACTATAAAAACAGGGCAAGAGATACCCTATTTAATTTGTAAAATGCCTCAGTGACTGCCTGTCACATTTACCTGGTAGACTGGAGCTGAAGAAATCACTAACACAGGTGTCTCACAGCTCCTGAAAGTGATGTAGTGTGAGAGTTGATGGGGAGCCAGTGTCTCTCTGTAACCAGCAGCTGGTCACTGACTAAGCCACCCTGCTCTTCTGCCGTGGGACCTGTTGGCATTGGCGGCTCAGCTCTCCTCAGGGTGTTGCATCGCTGGCACATCCTCCCTAATTACCCTACACCCTCCACACACAGCATGCACACAGGTTCCTCTGAGCCTTGCCCAGACTCAGTGCCATTGCTAACAGCTGCCTCCAGTGTTCCTCCAGGTGGGAAATCCCATCTGGTCCATGGGGAGAGGACTTGGGCACCGGGTTCACATTCTGTGGGTCTAGTTGGGAAGAGCATAACAAGAAGGTGCAAATCCAGTGCACGACTGTTAAAGTCCAACAGCAGCAACTCAGCTGTGGACTTGGAAGGGGTGGAATTCCACACAGAGAACAAGTTTGCTGTATAGTTAAAGGGAAGAAAAATTTGTTTAGTTCAGTAATTCAGTTCAGATGATTTTACAAAATGTTATAAAGTTTTGAGGTCAAGGATCAGATCGTGATCAAGGATCAGACTGCAGTCAAGGATCAGACAGCATTATATTAAATGATTATTTGCTAGGTGTTTGTCTGTTTGGATTTTCAAATGGCAGCCCACAGCGTGGAGGCTCTGCGTAAACCTAGTAGTGCTGTCCTCTGCCCTGAAGAGCTTACCTGCCCTGCTGTTTCCAGATGTAGAAACCCAGTAATTCTGACTGAATAATTGTCCTTTTATTGTTCAGTAGCAAAAATTGAGGTTGAGATATTTGTGGCATGAAATCTCTTGTTGGTTTGGGCCCTTGTGAATGCTTACCATTGTGCTTCTTGTTATGTGGATGCATCCTCCCACCGAGTACTCCAAATTGTATACATAAATGTTTTCATAAGTCTTAGAGATCTGGTTTGGTAAGTGCAGACACAACGTATGTGATAACCAATCTCAGCTACTTCTGAGATCCTGAATTTCTGCCTGGAGACAGACATAGCAAGCTTTAATACAAAATCTCTCTAGATTGTTTTTAGTCTTATAAGCTTGATTTATGTCTGGCAAGAACAGTTGGTTGAGATATATTGGAAGAAAATGTATGCCATCCATTAGCAAAGAATGCAATAATTAGGAAAGGAAGAGACCTGACTCAGAATGTGTGATATGATTCAGAGTTGTGTCCTCGAGTCATTATGCAGACAAAAAAACCCCACCACTCGCATCAGTGCAAGTTTTGCATGTGTAACAGCTGTCATAGTCAGACCATTAATCAGCTGAACCACCACACAGGTGGAGGATGAGAAACCACCTTCTGTGCTAGAGGTTGGACATAAAAATTACTTTGCATGAGGTCCTTCTGTCTGTGCTGCTGTAGCTGCAGCAGTGCAAACCTCCAGTGTAAATCTGTTTCACCATTGACATAAGAAGTTTTGGTACAATTTCCTCTTTTACGCACAGTGCAAAAAATATAGATTATAGTTAAATGCTAGAGAGACCATGATTTTGCTCTAAACTGCATTTCCACTTCTAAAACTATTGCAATAAAAGACACACCTGTTTTATTTTGCTTGAGATATTGGTATACTATGAACTCATATACATTGCATACAGTTAGTTAGATAAATAAACAGCTTACTTTTGATTGTGTGTGTTAAAGTACCCCAGGTTATTTTGCTAAGTGATATCATTTATCATTCCCTGCTCTGCATGATGACTGTTCGTGAAAAACAGAGGTTTTTCTTTTTTCTCCTGTCCATCCCCAGCCAAAAGAAAATGAAACCTGATCAGAATAAGGACATTGCTTAAAGTACACTTTTCACCTCCTCTGCCTTTGCATCATGACATCAAATGATATAAAGATGTGTAATGTGACAATAAATGAAAGATAAATTAAAAGAATGTTTATTTGGATAGACTGTTCCTATTCAATTTGGATGATAAGAATTTTGTCTTAATTTCTGACATATTCATTTTATCAGCTAAATTTCCTAATTTGTATTATTACAGATAATTACCAACATATATTTATTTTTAAAACTTTATTTGTTCAATTAGAAGGTAGATTTCAGCCTTTATCTTTGTAGGTAGCTGATCCAAGACAGTTTTATGTAAATGACTTAATTAATTGCTACCTTTCAGTTGAAACAGCAACTTACAAAGGAAGTAATCCTTTTCGAGTGGCATAAGCTGTTTAAAAATGGCAAAAAAAACCACAATACTTTTCTCAGGCACTTTGGCACACAATTATAAGTTATTTGACAGAAGTAAATGTAATAAACAGCAAGGCTTCTTCCCAAATTATGTCTTTTCTATGTAATTAAAATAGCATCAACCTTAAGTGCAGTGGCTCTGTAGTCTTCAAATCTACATTATTAAAAGACTTAATTATGCAGAATTACAAAACTTTCTTATAAATGGTTCAGCATGTTGGTGGTAAAGATGTGATCTGTGTGGCCTACTTATTAAGTTTACACTCTCACTCAAGCAATTAGTTGTTTCCAGGTGTCTGGTGCCTTGCTCTCCCTTCCAGACTATCCTTGGAAAACCCTGCCGTGCAGTGCTTTTAGAGGATGTGGTGACAAGGCTTTCTCTTCTGGCCATCTGACAATGACACCAGTTACTCCAGGTGACTCTCCACAGCTGGACTTGCCTGGATTGCAACTGCAATCTGGTGTCCTGAGCTATAGTCTAGAAAGCAGGAAAGGGAGTTTTGAGTATGGTCTCTCCTCCTGCCGTGCACTGAGGTCCATTTGTTGTAGCAGCTAAGCCTTCAAGCGGTGTTTTCCCCAGTTGCATCCTACTCTACAAAAGCAAGGGGCACTTCATAGTGGAAGCAATTTGTAAAACCCAGAAGAGGGTTGTTGAGACCCTGTATGTGATGGTAAATGCCTTTCTTGAGCAGATCAAAATGGCCTTGATTCTGAGTGTTTGCATGGTACAGCACAGACTCCTTTCTTAGCCTTATGCTTTTGCTTCTTAAGAATAGTGGGAAGAAATAATACATGATCCTTTTAGAAACAGCCAATTCTTCATGTCGTTAGTGAGGGAAATTAAAAAATACACACTGCGCTCAATTATCTCCTCCACTGCTTGCTGTTACACTTGTTTCTGAGCTTCATACCAAACTGGCAGTCCTGGGGGAGGGGAAAGGATGAGTGGGTGAATGAATGTCTAGAAATGTGGCAATTTTTCAGTAGAGATGCTCCAATGCTGTCCTCATTATTGTCCCATTTTATTTGGCAGAGTGATTCTTTTACTCTTAAATGTGCAAGGGTTTAATTAATACATTCCAGTTGTCAAACCCAGTTCAGCTTGATGAGCAGGAGAGTGTAGAAAAGCTAGATTATTTGTTTGCATCACTAGGCAATGGGGAAATACCTCCTCCATTAGTTTTCTTTGCAAGTAGTGACAGCAGCGTTCTGACAGAGACAAAGGGATAAAAAATGTGCTGGAAGGACTAGAAGAATTAATTTGTAATAGATAATTGGATCTATATGGCAATGATACGAGTTTGGAGGAAACTCAGAGGAATAGCTCTCTAGGTTTTTAGGTTTCACTCTCTTGTCAAAATAGCATCTGCATGCCTTATGCATTTTAAAGTTTAAGAATGTACATATCTTGCTTCCTTATTTAGCTGCACCACTGACTGTCTGACAAAGATCTGGGCATGCTTATTTCTATTATTAATTAAAACTCAAGAAATAAATTCTGCTGTTTGTTGGGAATATGATACAGTATTGCTGTTACTTTCCTCTCTTGCAAAAGTTAATTTTACTCTTGCACCAGCCTCTGAGACAACTGTCTTTTGAGTTTTGCAAGCCTCACCTTTGTTGCTGACTGATCCTACAGCAGATCCTCGGAGAAGGGCGTAGTTCGGTGTTGCAGGAGGTTATCTCATTCACTGGAAGCGTGGATCCATCCTGTGAGGGTACTGAATGTCAGGATGGAGACGTTACTTGCATTCGGCTCTGTAGAGAACCCGTGGCAAAAGCAGAGTACCATGGGGATGTACTTCTGACAACTCCAGCTGCTGAGGTGGGCTGTGGGTGTGTGTACCAGTTGCAGATTTTTCAGATTTGCCAAATTTACCTCTGAATATATTTAGATGCAGTAATCAAGCCTACAGGTCATAAATGTAGATAACCACAGCTGGTAACAGAGCAACCAACAAATGGCAATAGTGCATTATTTTAAAAAAAGAAGAAGTTTTATCGGAGGGTGATCAACATTGCTCCTCTTCTTTCAAAAAGGTGTTACGGGTGATCCCTGAAATTATAAACCTGGGAGGCACCTCAGTGTAAAGAAATATGGTTGAGAGAATGATTAAAGATCAAGTTATAAAGGACCTAGATGAGGATAATATGATGGGGACAAATCAGCACGATTTCTATAGCCTGTCAGATTTCTTTGAAATAGTTAACAAATAATGGATAAAGGAGAACCAGTGGATATAATTTATTTAAACTTTCAAAAGGGTTGGATAAAGTCTTTTAAAGGAGGCAATTAAGGAATCTTGCTAACAATGGGGTAGGATGTAAAGTCTTGTCATGGATTTAAAACTGATTTAAAGACTGAAAGTTAAAAGTAAGATTAAATGCCCGTTTCTTACTGCTGGAAGGAGACAATAATGGGTGTTCAGGAGTGGGGCTAGGAATGGTAGACTTCGTTATTTTTAACATATATATTTTATTAAATTGCTATTGTGCATAGAATATGATTAAGTAGTATTCCCTAGAAAATAGTATAGGTTAGTATTGAGTATCTGTGTTTTAGAGACTGCTCTAGTGCTGGCATGATATATTCAAAAGCAAAAGAAACAGGAAAATGGAGGGAACAACAGCAATAACACTTCCCCTAAAAGATGCTTCTCTACTGAAAAAAACATGAATTGCTTGTTTCACCAACTAATCGAAACCAGCGCAGTTCATGAAACACACCAGCCCCAATCCAGGAGCAAAATCAAATTTCAGTCTAAAATGTTCAGGGAAGTTTTGTCCGTCCTTTGAACTCGGCATATCTGCCCGTTTACTGCAATCTGTCTTTGCCACAGTGGAGCAAAGACACTATGATCTCTGCTGGGGCTGGCATCAAGGCACTCCAAGGCCAAGGCAGCTCTGGCCTAAAGTAGGGCTGGAGAGGAGAAGAAGAAATTTTAGAACAGCTGTGCAAACCTAGACTAGTCCAGATAACATGGTTTTGAATAAGATTTTTCACAGAAAAAGTAAAATAAATATATGCCACAAAATATGCATACAGTTAGAGCAAACTTGTAAGCCCTGAATCTGTCATAACTCATCAAGAAAGTGACATTGGTGACGTCCCACTTAGGTCTATGAGGACAACTCCATGTGCAGTAACAGAAAAAGATGGGAAGGTTTGCTCCACGCCTGGTGGTGTCCTTATCTTCAAGAGGCTGTCTCGCCCCAATAACAGGTGTCCTCCCCCGTCATCTAGCAGAGATGGATGAATTTTCAGAACAATTAGAGATGTTGAATAGAAAATTCTGGATGAGAAAAAATTAAAACCTGTGACTATTTAATGCGGGGAGGAGAAGGGTGATCAATTAGGGAGTGAGGAATACAACAAAGGCGGGTCAGAGGCTTGCACTTGCTATCCTGGAAGTCAAAAGTCATCTGTGTTTAATGTCTGTGTGGAAGAAGAGGGAGTGGAGAACACTTCTCTCCCCTGGTAATAGGAATCTCTTGGCACGGGGTATTGCTGCCGACAGCCAGTTCTTAAATCTCGTAGCAGGGTGCATTATCATAAAGAGTATCATGTAACAAAATTAGCTGAGGTCTGCCTGGTACTGAATAGCACCAAATAAAATCCCTCCAGTTAGTCACTCTATCCCCAAATTTCTGAACCTTAAATTTAGTATATTCCTGATGAATGGGGCTATCAGGAATGAGACTCAATGCAGTGGACTATATTTAAGCACGGTAGCACAATGATATTTTGATGGTTAATTTCTTTGATCTTCTGTTGAATTTAAATTTGCCTACAGTGGTTTCCCAGTTTCAATTAGTACACAAAACAAACTTTGCGTATTTTCCGAGATTATGTTCTTCATTATGCATTGCTGTAGTTTTATGTGTTGTTGCCAAGAAATCTGCTTTTGACAAATTGCACAGGAGGCATTTTGAGATTGTGATGGAGTTGACTGAGTTTTGGCCAAATCCTGTACACTTTTATCACTGAAGACTGAAATACAGATGCTTGTTACATTAAAATATATAGAATTTGCTTTGGCCCTGAAAATCTGTGTCACATTTTAAAATAACCAATTTGGGTACAATTTGAGTTAAGTGGCAAGTAAACAATGCAAATGAAACTGTTTTGTTAGCTAGAAAGTAATTGAAAATCTGCAACTAATTATAAATTGGCAATATACAAGTCTCCAGGAAGCTGAAAGGAATACTTCACTGATATATTGTTTAGTTATATTCAAAATCAACTCACCCTGCAGTTTGGGCAAGAGATTTTATTGCTTATTGTAATTTTACTTTTGAAAAATGAAACAACTCAGATTTCATATGAAAAAAGTGTAATTTTTTAATCAAAGATAGGTCTTCTTATGTTACATGATTATTTTTTTTTATTTCTCATGGGCCTTGAGCTTCAGCTTTTGTATGAAGGTTTGAATTTCTTCAGTGTTTGTCAGGATTCTAAGTTTTGATTGGCACCTTCATTGTGTTTTTCAACTCATCACCTCAACACGTTTCTCATGCATTAATGTAGCCGTACAATACCTTTGAGAAATAAGAATGTATTGTCACATACAAGAAGAAATTGTTTGCTTGTGTTTGGTTGAAAAAGTGTGGGATTGGCTGGAAAACATCTATTGTCAATGCCACCTAGATCTGTAACACTAGGAGCTAGTCAAAACATCCAGATAATTGTCATGTAGATTAACGTTGCCAGAATGTGTGCCATGTGCAGATGTCAGATTTTGGTGAATATCAGCTTTTGTGGTAAATACACAAATTTTGTGGGTTTCTTTAAAAGATAAATATGTGTGAGTATTTACTACAACCCAGTTTAACAACCCTTGATGTATATAGCATCAATCAAAAAGCATTTCAGAGGATTTGGAGAAGGTGTGGGGGGATGGTTAGCAGAGAATATTCATCTTAGAATGCTCTGAAATATCCTTTATCCCAGAGCAGTAGGCCATGATGGAAAGCTCAGTACTATCTCTATTTTAATCTTTTCATCAAAAGCCCCAAGAGGCTCCACAGCAAGTATGGACCCAAACTCCTTCTGCTAGAAATAAACATTTTCAACCTCATCCAAACTCAGAGTTGTTCAGGTAAGCTGCAGAGGATGCAAAGTGAGGTTTGGGGAAGAAAGGTAACTCTGCAGTTACTATTGTATTGTTCTGTATTATGCAAATGGGCAAGCAAAAGAATACAAAGATTAAAAATTACTTCCTTGATTCAGATAGAATATTAGTAAGAGCTGTGGGGAGAACTCTGGACTCACAGTGCCAGACTATCCATCATTAAGCAGTTGCTTTCTCTGAATAAACATTTTGCTGATACATACTATCCTTTAACAAACCCTAACTCAGAGAAATTTCAGACTTGAATTTTCTCCAGCCCTGTGCTATTTCTCCATAAACCAGTGTTAATTAAGTGAATCATATATTCTTCTGATATTAAATTTTTAACATAAAGTCTTGTAGTCAACAACTGGTAGAGATACCCTTTGAAACTTGTGAAATACCACTTAGAAATGGTTCAGTACTATCCAGTGACACAGTGTGGGCTCAGGTTTGATGCTTGTGGAGCTATGTGGGGGCCAAGCAAGTTGGGGAGCCAGTCCTGTGCTGAGGAGATCTGGACAGTCTGTCATTAAAAGGAAAATGCTTCAACCAAGGAGCAAGAATAGATCTCTTTTCTTTCTGCAGTAAACATTTCCAGACAGGCCAGTCTCACAGTCCTTGTGGATGGAGCTCCTGTGAGTACAGGTTGGAGGATGAAATCCATAAATACTAGGCTTAAACAAGCGAATCTTCATCCAGAGCATTTTAATAAAAAGTTAGCTTGGGTCGTGGGGAAGGAGGGGATGAAGCACTGGGGGAATGGAGAATATGAGTCATGGCATCCAGGCTGAAACAAATCTTTGAGCATGAATCACAATATAAAATTTTAAGGGCTTGATCCTGCCTTTGGCTATGCTGGTGTGTATTGTTACACATCCTGTAAAATCGACTACTGTTACATGTTATGCAGTACTGTGCACCCACATAACTACGCTCTGAGCCCTAGGTTTTTATAGTCTTTATTTTTTAAATCCTATAAATGCTGCTCGACTTGGCTTTTTAGAATGTTGAACAGATGCAGCAAGATTTTCCTACACTTCCTGCCCACTTACAAACCCCGAATAATTAGTGGATGTGTTGCATTTTTCGATAAAGACTTCTTAGAGAGCTATTTGGTGAATAAGGCCACACAGAATGTGTCATTGTTGCTGCTGCAGGTTTTGAGTTTATTTGTGTATTATGGGTACTGTATACCACATAATAATGAAAAGCTATATGCTCCGGTCTGCTGGTTCACTACACAGTCTGTGTGATTACAAATTGTTTGAATAACAGTGGACTATTGAAACTCTATCCAGATGTGCGTGTTGCTAATTATGGGAATACCCACAAAGGCAGATTATCTCTTTTGTTAGCATTCCCAACCCATTTAAAAACAGGAAAGTGAAAAGCATGTAGGCAGCAAATAAGAAGTGGCCATACATGTTGGAGATGAAGACTTTTCATAATCAATTCCCAGGGAAGAAAAACCCTTGACCTGGCAGAATGCACTATTGGAGTGTAACCAGATGCAACCTAATACACAGGACAGATATCCCAAAGTGGCAGATTCTGAAACAATCCCAGAACAAAAATGGCATAGCATCATTCATGGCGGGGAAAGTCCAAGTAAAGAAAGATATGGTGGCGAGACAGGATCTATTGTCAGTTTTCTGGCATATTTATTAAAAACAATTACAATACTGTGATATGAGATTTTGGAAGGACAGGCAGGGGAATGTAAGTAGTTTTCATTTAATGAGCTGGATCACTATCCAGAGGAGCCTTTAGGATGAACAGTACTCGAAGTGTGAAGGACTCAGTGTGTTTCCAGGCACCACACTGGGATGACGATGTTTTCACATTGTCTTCCAGAAGTGCCGTCTACTGACTTTAGACAAGAGAGAACATCATGTCTAGTCACAAAGTGACCCTCATTCACTTTTTCCCTTTGCTTCATTTCATGAGTTGCCATGAATTGCACAGGAGATGAAATGCAGAAAGTAGAAGGAGAAAATGCCAGTAGCAGAAATTCGGTGTGGGATCCAAACTGTTCAAGAAAAACATAGGAACAGATGAAAGAAATAGTGTTGAATGGCTTAGCTACCTGTCTCCTTAACAGCTTGTGATGAGGAGATAAGTAGTTTAGCAACCTTCTCTCAATTTTCTTTCTTTTTCTTCCT
The DNA here is from genome assembly GCF_003945595.2 of Pipra filicauda. Taxonomy (NCBI): domain Eukaryota; kingdom Metazoa; phylum Chordata; class Aves; order Passeriformes; family Pipridae; genus Pipra; species Pipra filicauda. Next base: position 284,872 of record NW_024104325.1, on the reverse strand, counting down.
TCTTTTTTTTTTCTCCAAAACTACAGAAAGTCTGGCTTTTGCAGCTTCTCTGGAAGAGAGAGAGGATATCTGAATTCAGACTTAACCAAACTTTATATAGCTTAATTTAAATAAAAATGATATATTTCCTCCTGAGTGATTAGTAGCCAAGTGTGGTGACATACAGGAACTATGAGCTTGACCTTCGAGGTAAAGGATAACTGCTGTGTTAAGTTGATTACACAATTTCCCCTGAATAAGTTGACAAGCACTGAGCATGGTTTTCGTGACTTCTGATCTTGTAAATGCACACTTACAAGTGATTTGCCTTTTCTTCTGAAGCAAGTCTTGCATTCTGTGTGACACATGTTAAATAAATTCCAAATGGTCTAATGTGAGATCTGGACTCCCAGCAGCCAGAATCTGTGCAAACAGGCTGGCCTGCCCAGGAGTTGTAAAGTGTGAAATACTTTTAACTGGAATCCCAAACTTAGAGAAATTTCACATCTTCTGAACACCTCAGCAGCTTATTAAGTAGGCCAATAATTCTCCCTCCTCCTTGTACTTGTAGACGGAATTCTTCTATTACATGGAGTGAACCTTACTTTCTCTTCTGTCAATGTTTCTTTCTGCCCCCAAAATTGAGTGTGTCAAAGATGCTAAAACTATCCACATATTGCACTGATAGGGCATTTATATCGATACAGAATCAGCCTGCATGCCAACTAAACCTTCCTGCATACTTTTATCTTTATCAAGCTTCAAAATCTACAGTAGAGGACAACTGCTGGCATTCCCGTGGGCATGAAAAATGGGAAAGGAGTATTGATGGGAAAGCAGTCATCTCCAGAAATTGCTCCAGTATAAAACATTCGTTACTTAAAAAGAAAAATTATGCTACTTGACTTCAAATTATGGCTTTGGATCAAGCAAATGCTAAAACCAGTTTCAGAAAAGCGCCTTGCTCAGTGCTTGAACTCTTCTTTCCTCAGGGATTAGGTGGTTAGCACTTCTGACTTACACAGTAGAAAAACGTGCCATAGAATGATTTGAATTTGAAGGGAAAATGTCACACATTCTGCCTCTGTGGTTTTCCTTCACTTGTGGAGGTTTAGACAATCTCTCCTACCTCTTAGGAGGTCCAGGGAACCATGAAGATCCCTCACTGTGCTGCCTATGGTTCTAACATCCCTATGTGCCTAGAAGACCTCTCTTCCCAGCAGGGCTTTTCATCTCCAGTCTTCTACCAGTTCTTTACTTCCCTTCAGACTTCAAGCAGTGCTTTGCAACAGCTGGATCAGCACCAAATTCAGCCTATGTCCAGCAGAGTTACTTTGACCCATTTCTGTGTGATTCAGCACATATCCAGTTTCCCAGGAGCTGTAAAACTCAGTAAAATACCTCCCACCTGCAAATCCTAATCCCCTGAAATTAGGGTGTCTCTCTTCAAAATCCCTGTCCAGGTTTTGCTTCTTTAGTTTCTTTTCCCATGCTTTGGAAAGGAAAGGACTTTATCAGCAGGTTGGTGTGCTCTGCCCACAGCCAGGCAGTTTTAACAACCCCAGCCTTGAAACGCAGGACAATCCAACCCCGATCAAGTCCATGACCCATGGGCTCAGGAGTGAGAGGAAATTACGAGTGCTACCTTTGTAGTTATCCATCATAATGGATAACTTTTCTCCCTCCCTCTCTTTGTCCTTTGCATGAAATTTTTTTTTCTAAAGGATTCAATTGAAATGTTGCCTGTCTCTTCCAGAAGGAAAGCTGCTGAAAAAGAGACCACTTTGTGTAAGGCAGCATGCAATGCAGTATGTACGCTAGGATGTCTTGTCCTTTCTCTGTGATAAGCACTATACTGAAGTCTACTGTCATTTGTGTGTGCGTGTGAATATCTTTCTGTAATGGAATAAGAGTGTTTGCAAAAATGGCTACTGAAGTGCCCAGCCAGTACACTTACTGCAGGAGAGTGACAGGATAAGACAAGTGGCAGAAACAAAGATAGGAAAAGAGATTTTTGCACGAACAAGTGTGAACTGATAAGCTTGACCTGTATGGGAAATGTAGAGAATCCTTAGTGCACTTATCAGGCCAAAATTAGCCATGGCAATTTGTTTTCAGCAACACTGAGCTCTGAGAGCCCTTTACTTATTTTCTCATTTGTGGAAGAAAACTGCTGGCTCACTGCGCACCACTTGAGAAATTCTTGGCAAGCTAATTCACTTAGGCATAAATAACTTTCCTGGGTGTTGAAGCCTAGGGTAGGAATCAAGAGGATCTGTAGAGGTGGATGGGGAGGTGTTGTGTGGAGGTTTTATTGGCCACATGGATAAGTTATGTGTGTCATCCAAACTGAGTGCCTAATCACCTCCAACATGTCATCACAACTGCAACGTGCTCAGCAAGGCAAAAGGGAGGGAAGAAAATACATATTTCTTTCTCAAGTATGCACAGCTAGGAAACAGTCATCTCATTTTTCATCTTCCTCTAGGGTAAGCGTTAGGGCCATGTCTCTGCCAAGGAATGGAGGCTGTGTGGTTCACACAGGAATGAAGTGTGGTGTTTTAAAGAAGAGAAGTTGAAGTGCTGTTTAGCAAGTAAGCACAGCCTTCTGATTAGAGTATGGGAATAGAGAAGTAGTCTGTACCTGATTAATTTTGGACAGTTTGGAAAAACTGGAAGCTAAGGAGGCAAAGCCTGTAGTAAACAAGAGATTGCCAAGTCTCCAGTTTTGTTTGTTTGTTTAACTAATTCTTCCTTGTGAGAACAAGGAAAGGAAAAATGATTTATGCGATACTGGCTGGCACAGAATGATAGTTGGGGTATAGGTATGGAAAGAAAATGTCGGTGCTTAGGTGAGAATGAGAGGCTTTAGAGTCAGAAGGGGCTGTGGTAGCATCACTGGCATGTCTTCTCCAGCTCCTGTGTTGGAGAAGGTTTCTCATTGTAAATTGGCGGAGGGTGAAGAAAAGGCAAATTAAACTGGTCTTTGAGTTGGTGAAAGAATGGAGGCTCAGAAAGATTACCACCACAGAGGAGGGGGACATAGCAGAAATTAAGGATTAGAGATGGTGTCTGCAAAGATGCCACAGGGAAACGAGCCTTTTGGCTGCTGGAAATCCAGCAAAAAAGGTGGCCAACAGCAGGAACTGAGTAGATCGGACACCCTGGGTGAAATAAGTGCAGGAGGGAGTGGAGAGAGAAGACCGGTCGGGGGGTGAGATGAGGCTCAGCAGACAGAGCAGGTATTGCATTGGGCATATGCAAAGGAGCAAAGGGAAGAGGTAGTTTATATTAGGTTATCAGAATATATTCCACTGAGGATAAGAAAATGTGATTCAAGGGATTGGTTGTTAAATTAGGATTTCCTCACATAATGTTATCAGATCTCACATCATCAAGTCAACTCGTTCCATTCAAATGGATATTAAGAAATTGTCAAAACAGGCATTTTACCTAACCGGGCAATAGGAGCTAATAGAGTGATCCGAGGGTGGAAGGAACTTTTCTGGGCTAAGCTGTGATTTCTCATGTGTTTCAAAGGTATCCTGAGAAAAGTGTTTTCCCTTGAAAGAGTTTTCCCAGCCAGATTTTTACCTGCTTTTTGGCTGGTTACATTTGTATTCATTGTACATTCCTTGTATTCTGCATTCTTCTTTTTTCCCTCAATCTCAAACTCTCACTTCTCAAAGCAGAAGATGAAAATCTGTATCTGCAGCAAGAGGCAGTGTGTCATTATGGCCTTGGAGGGAGGCTGGCCATGTGGGAGATCTTTTCCACGTCACCATTTTCCTCCATCTGTGGAACTAGCAGGCTATGACTACAGGACTTTGCTGAATAGGGTCTTGGAAAAATCTAGCTGTAAACTCACAGAGCCTGGCTTTGTGTCCAGAAATGGTGTTTCCACACAGTAGATCTGATTTCCATAGCTGTACACTCTTCTAAATTCCAGCCAAGGCAAGTCCATGTAACCATGTTAAATTCCTTTCTTTTCTCTTTCTTAAATCCACCAATTTGTGTAAACCTCTGAAGAGAAAAACTGACACCACTTTGAACAGAGAGTCAATGTTGATTGTTATTAATTGCTTAAAACTTCTTTTAAAAAAAAAATAAAGCCAGGTCTGTGCTGCAGATTTCTATCAGCACAGCTGTTCTGGTCAGACTGACACCTCTCAGTGAGCAAACACTACACATGTAGATGCAATTATACCTCAAAATGGTGCTTGTTTTGCCTGGGGGGATGATTTTACTATACCACTACAAAGAGCAGATTTGCCAGTGTAAGTTTACACTGCCCCAGGAATGCTTTGTCTGTTTACTGTGCTGGTATTCCTTTATCAGTAAGGCATTTTCAGTGTAGACATGGTCTTATTTGGAGGGCTGGTTTTAATCCTGACACATGCTAAAGTGATTACACTGCTGATTGAGAACTCAATAGAAGGACTCCAACTGATTTGCTCTGGATCAGGGCCTGAAAGGAGACGAATTATCTTGTGGTTTGAACACAGGGGTAGGAGCTCTTCATGTGCACCCTGGGTTTGATATTGACTTCATTTGTCTCTGCCTCTAAAATTGGGGGTGTTATGGAATATGTCTTACAGGAATTTTGTGAGACTTAGTTATTTCATGTTCCTGTTCAGGACACAAGTAAAATTTATATCCCCAAATGGATATTCACAACTTTAAAAAAAAAAATCAAATCAAAAGCCTAGCTACTTCTGCAGCTGTTCAAATGGCACCAAGTGCTGTTGCAGCAAAGGCCCAGGTTCTGGGCCAACCTGTGTGACTGCTTTGAAGAGGCTCCCCTGCTTTAATGAGGCGTGTATCACAGTTTGGGATACGTTGCACCACCACATTTCCCATGGGTGTTTCCTTGTAGCCCCAATGCTCTTTCACTTTTGTATTTACAGTTTCCATGGGCTCTGTTTTAAGGGCCTTAGAGCTCTTGGATGTCTAAGTCAAACAAAGAGGAGCTCCAGGGTGGGGACCTGTGTGCCAGTGTGGGGCTTGGAGGTCATGAAATGGGTGCTGCTCCTTCTACAGGACTTAACACTCGATGGTGAGAGAGAGAAGCTTGCAGGAGGGCAATTTCCCCAGTGACTGTAAAATACCAATGCATTATCACTGCTCTTTTATGCCAGATCTCGAAGCAATATTAAAAAGGATACATCTATTGGAAAGTCCAGGTCATTAGTTGCCATGTCGTGTAGTAATCTAGCACGTACACAGTTGGTGGAGGCACATCCTGCCTTTAGATTGTCAGCTTCATTTCTTCATCAGCCTTTAGCAGAGGCAATGTCAAGCATGTTGAAGCTGAAGGACTTTTTCCATTCTCTTCGTATCATCACGCACTGGGCTGTAGACTAAGCAGGTTCCAGTTGGGACATACAATCCCCACCTGGCACTGATCGTGTGAGATCACATGAGGAGCAGATCCCTACAGGAAATAGCTATTACTCATTGTGTTCCTTTTTACAAGTAGTGCATCCTTTTAAAAAAAACATGTCTGGGAAACAGAAAACTAGTGTATAGAGCAGAAATCTTATCTCTAAGAAAAGCCAAGTTTCATTTTTTTTATGGTTTAATATAGATTTTTTTGACTACTCTTCACTCTGCCTAATCTGTGGCTCTTTTTACATATATTCTCTCAAGTGTCATCTATTGATACAGGAGACAATGTCAAGAGAACTGATTTCTATGACAAATTAGTGCATAGAACAATGAGTTGGTGTTTGGTTGTGTGATGTGCCGGAATGATTAATTCCAGAAAGACCCCTTAAAATTCAAATGAGTGCTTCAGAAGTCAAAGTATTTTGATACTAGCCAAGTTGATTTAAGGCTACTAAAATTCTTCAGTCTCACCTGATCTGAAGTACTTCTTGGCACTGTTGTAGATTGCAAGGGGGGAAAAAATTATTCTTTTTGCACACTGCTAGAAGAAAAACAATGCTGTGTTTGGTGTAACTTTGTTAGGGTCTGGTAAAACTGATCGTAGTTAAAGTAAGCAAAGATGAGCCTGTCATGTGTGCAGCAAAAAAATGATAGGTCTCCCTGGCTGTAACCCACAGTCCAGTGAATGAAAATCAGGAGCACAGTAGAACATAATTTTAAACCAAGTCTTTGTTGATGTTAACAGCAGTTAGCATGGGCTTGCATGTTCTACTGAAGACTTTCTGTGCTTTGATCAGGCTTATTAACAACACTTGGTTTGCTTGATAACTGATTGCAAAACTGAGGCATGGAGTAAGTAAGGACTGTGCTGATGGTCAGGAAATCAGTCAGAAACATGATTAAGAACCAAGATCTGGGCTATAGAGGGACATTTCTGAACCTAGTCCTGCAATTAGTCAATTCATCTTGGAAAGATTGTCTTGCACAACTCCCAGTACATTTGTCAGTATTGTTGCTGTTACTCTGAAACCCCAGTTTTCGGGTGACATTAGCTTGTGAAGAAATACAGGGAAAAGAAATAAGTGGAAAAAATCATTACAAATGCGGTAACTAATTTTTTAATGTACAGAAATTTGGGAAACAGTCTTTCCTTTCATGAGTATAACTTCCACTGTCAGTAGTGCTGATGTAAGTATTGGACACAGGTTCCTACCTATGGTATGACTTTCCTTTGTGACAGTTCAACTGGTTGTGGGACTATATTGTCAAGGAACCAGACTTAAATAAGGCAATGGCTGTTTTAACTTGAATTAATTTGCAAAGTCTGTCATGTAGACAGAAACTCTTGACACCAGCACAGCCTTTTAGGAAGGAATGGCAACTTATGGAACTACTTTTAAGTAACTGCTCCTGCCAGGTGATGGCCAGCTTTGAAAGGCAGCCTGGCAGGTTGTTATTTGAACCAGGACTAAGAAAGCAATATAGGGATCCCAGTGTCATTTAAATTTTCAGAGTGAAACAACCAGGATGAGTCTAAGGTCAACTGCTTTTGTAAATATATTCTATAATTTGAGTTTTCTTCTACGGCGTTTGGAAAACAAACATTTTATGGGAGGTGGTGCACAAGTAGCTTACTGCAATTGTATACTCTATTTTGTATTTACTTTACACAGCTCTGCATTAGAAGCTTTAGGTTCTTCCAAGAGCAAAAAACAAATTGAAGAAAAATAGTTAAATATAGTGAGAAATATGGAGGGGAAAAGAGAGGGGATGGCAGAGGGACAGAACCCCCGGGGAATGCTAAGTGCACATATAAGAATAGAACATATGATCCTTCTTTATTATTGTCCATTTAAAATTACAATGTGTTCCACTTAAACTAGACATGCTAATAAAATAAGAAGAGTCATTTATAGTGGACAAATTCCAAAGACCAAAGCTGTGTCCTCATTTAAATTCTGCTCTTTTGTTAGGGCACCCTACTGACATAATTCTCTATTGTTTCTGCCATTATCGCTTGCTTAATGCAGTACATAGTGTCGGGAAATTCCTGTCTGGCACTTACAAGGTGTTTCTAAAAGGGGGAACAAAAGAGTCAAGAGCACATAGGGAGCAGGAAGAAGCTGCGAGGGGAAGTGGCAGCAGAGGGAGGAATTCGAGATAGCAGAGGCTGGGGGAGTCAGGCAGAACAGGGGAAGAGGAACAAGAACTTAGTGCAGGCAGAAGCTCTCTGCATTCCCTCTACAATCCCAACTAGTACAGGCAAATCTCTTAACAGACTTGTAAAGCAGCGCAAGGATGGTGAAAATACAAGATTTCTGAGTATGACGGGGAGAGCCCTTTGGCTGGGAGGGTGCAGGATGGAGCAGGAGAATCTGCTGGGAAAGAGAGACTGTGCCACTGGGAAAACAGGGTTGGAAAGCTTACTTCCAGAGGGTTTGACAGAGGTTTGATGCTGAGGATTTGTGGTGGTCAGTGAATGGGGAAAGAGTTGGTGTGAAGGCCGTCCACTTCTCTCGCTACATTGAGTATGAGGGGCAAGGCATCCTGGCTTGCACTGGCCTGAACATAAGAAGATTACTCTGTACCATCATTTGTTAATAACAATGTTGTTTTCTGTCATATAATTAGAAAATGCATCTTGCTTTGCCTCCAAGCACGGTCACCTTATTGCATTTGCACATTTTTCATAATATTTCAAGCGAACTGACCAGATAACATTAATGAATATATTAGATAGGCAGGCACTTTTTAAGGAAAAATAATAAACATACTTGTATATTAAAAAGTTAATTCAGTCTGGAGCCAAACAGGTAATTTTCCCTTCAGCATTTTTTCACTCAGCTAAGACAGGTTGGACTAGGAGTGCAGTCACCCTGTCTACGGCGCTTGGCTTGGCTTGCATACCAGGGGCGAATTTTCTTCAGAGACAGACAGCAAGATGATCTGATTGGCCTCGGTCCAGGGCATGCTCACAAAGGGCCTTTTGATGGAGGGCTCCTTGGTAAGCCCTGTACCAAAAGCTGCCTGCCACCCTCCTTTCAAAGATACCCATTTACAGTAATTCGGGGAGGGGGAGAGGGGAAATAAATAAAGAAAAGTGAAATAGAGGGGTTGCCGCAAGAATAATTACGTTACTGGGCTTGGAGGGGGTAGGGAAGAGGAGGGGGGGGAGTTATTAAGTAAACTGCTGGATGTTGAAGTAGCTGTTTGGCAACAATGCAAGAACATAAGGCATTTGCAATTAAGCTCATTAAAGCTTCATCATTTTGCTTATCAATCTTTTCTGAAAAGGGTGGGGTGAAGCACCACATATTAAAACATGGCTGCTTTTATAGATAAGGAGTCATCACTGCTTGTTTGACTTTCTGAGCTGCCCTGTAGTACCCAGCCTGTGATGGCACATGCGATTAGCTGATTTAACTCCCTCTTGTACGCGGACACGTGATTTATAGGAGTTTGTTGTTGTCTCTCTGCACTCCACTGCTACAGCATCCAGTCCCGACAACTGCTTCTCCTTGCCTTTATCTCATTTGGTATCCAGATGTGGTCTCCTGCCTATCTCTCAATTTTGTTCCCATTTGTTCTCATGACAGTGGGTTTGGAAGAGTATTTACCAAAGCTTCCGCACCTTGGAATAAGGGGAAGGAGATTATCAGAGCTAGAACTAGATTATCAGAGCCATTGATTCCTTAGTCAGTGGGGGATGTACTCTGACTATCCCATGCTAATCATAAGCTTTGAGTTTCAATGGAAATAACAGCAGCTTGAGATACATTAGTGGACAGAACTGATCTGAGCCATTCTGGATCTGTTGGAGACCTCGGCTTGCCTGAACTGACTATTAACAGGGCCTCTTCTCGCCAAGGGAAGTGAAGTGAATGAGTCAACTGGCAAAGCCATCAGAACCAATAGTCTTGGTGTGAAAACCTTGCAGTAAGAACAGCAGCAGCTCTGCTTTCTGCTTTGGAGCTGCTTCCCAGGGTACAAACAGTGAGATCTGTGAAGATCTCAGGTCTGTTCTTCCTCTGGTAATGTAAAAGTCATTATATGTGACTGCAATTTATTGCAGGTAGTAGGTGTATAAGGACAATATTTCAGATATAGATACTTCTCATCACCCAAGAGCTTCAGAGCACTGTAGATGTGGACTAAGCCTTGCAGCATCCCTTTGTGGGAGGTGAGCCTCGCTTTCATTTTCCAGATGGAAAAGTTCTGGAACAGAGGAAACCCCAAGAGGCACTCTGGGTGTCTGGGGCAGGCCTGAACCCAGAAATCCTGATTTTCACAAGTCCAGTTTCTCCAATATGGCCTTGACCATGCAGCTCCATGATTTTTTTTGTGTTTAGATTGACAGCAACTGTATAGAGCTTCAGAATTTTCTTGCGAAAATTATCAATTTTTTCTTGCTTCATTTGTGTCCAGTAGCAAATCTTTTCCGTTTGTCATACTTAATGGTGGGAAAGTGGGACCTTGTTTAGAAGTGGGTCTTTCTGTAATTAGGATTTTTTTAATTACTTTTTCTACTGTCTACACAATATCTTGTCTCTATAATGTTAAAATTCATTTTAACTTCGAAAGAAAAGAAAGGAAGATTAAAAAAAAAAGAAGCTGGGGGAAATACTGATATAAAGAGGGGTGTGGAAGGAGTAGCACCACTAATACAAACATGTAGGTCATATTGCCATGTTGGAATGGGAGCTAGCTTGAACTTTAATTCTTGGTTTGATCAAGGTAGTGTAAAACCAAACCCCAGAGGATTTCCAATGGAGAAACTGGATTTATATTTTACATATGAGCTGTAGTTGAAGCCAAATGTTCATTCCACTCAAATTGTGTAGGTGGATTACTTTACTTCCAGCCTTGAAGTATCATGTTTTTAGCTGCTAATAAACTTAATAAAATCCATTTCTTATTTCCCCTGGTGTACTGTGTTCATGAGCCTTGATGTACCATAAGAGAAATGCTGTCCAGAAAATTCATTTATGAAGAAACAGACAAATAATATGTATGAATAAGTCAAGAAGAAAAAGAATATATGTACCACTCTTTCAGTGGCATTTCTCTTACCATTGCTTCCTGCTTCTCCTGACTTACCACTGGACCAAGGAGTTGAGAAAACTTAATAAATTGTCACATCATCAGCCTAGCAAAGAATCCAGCAAAGAACTGATATATATACAGCTTGTTGTTGGGTTTTTTGTTGTTTTTTTAAATGCTCATTTCCCAATTAAAAATATCTCTCCATACCAACAAACTTCCCACTGTGGCTTAGCTCCCAGAATCAGACCTGTCATTTCACACAATTTGTGATCAGTCTAAGGGTTTCATTGCCACTGGAGTTCACTGAAGCTAAGCATTTACAAAATTGAACGAGGGATTAGACATTTATGTAGATAACAAAAATATCTAGTATTTGTAGCTAGTACAAACAAAGAGAACACTGGGAAGGAGATAAAACCTCATTCTTGAAAGGTTTAGGATAATGTCTATTGTACAGAATTGGGGTGATACTTCCTGGGGGTCCTCCTTCCAGGAGGAGGTAGACTGTTACATGGTACCCTTGAACTTTACTTTGACATGTTTGGTCTTGGATACTGAATTAGAAGAGTTAGAGATTCTGTCTTTCTAACCAGTGCACATTTCCTGATGTCCCACAGTTAGATAGATGAGATAATCCAAATAGAGGCCTTTAGCCCACAGTTCGAAACCGAGTCACTGGCACACGAGAGATGCCAAGTGAACTAAGACATCAGTGAGGGTGACCAACGTAGTGGTTTAAATGTTGTCTTCAAGTCTTGGAGGTACAGAGTTGAATGGAAGCTCTACTGCAGGCAAAGTCACTTCTTTCAGCCCCTTCATATTCCCCATATGCAATGACACATCACCTCTTTCTTTCAAAATGTGGCCCTGGCATATTGCTGGAACACAATGAATTAATCACTTCACCTAATGGATTTACTGGGGGGAGCAGGGAGAGGAAATAATCTTTAAAAAGATTTAGGGTAAACAAAAGAGTAAAAAAGAGTGAGAAACAAACCGCTTTATGGTAACAAGGAGTGGGAACCAGACAAGGAAGGGAAACATAGAGGGATAAGAGGCCTTAGGTACAGAGGAATAAGTAAGATCTTAGGTAGAAACCAGAGGGGAAAGGCAGGGTTGAACATATAAACAAAGGGTTTAAGAGAAAAAGCAATATGACTTTTGAAGCTTTTTAGTGCACTTCTGACCCAAATCATCTGTCCTTTCAGAGTCAGCCCATCACCTCCCTTCTTTAGACTTTATTTTTCCTTGGCAATCTGTAATCCTTACTCTAAAGAGCTCCTGACTTGGTAGACATGTGTTGTGTTAGTAAATGCTGCTATTGAAGTCAGCAGACTTGTTAAAACTTGTGGAGTTTGTGGTGAGCAGAGAGTGCAAGCCCGGTCATTCCTCCTGGTGTGTGTGCAGCGTGGAAGAGGTTGAGGGAGAGGGGGAAGGGCCAGGCAGCTTGACGGCAGTTTTCCCACCTCTCCGTTGGCCATAACCAGAGGGTTTGTCATGGAATCTCTTTGTAGGGGGAGTAAGGGTTATCAAGAGCATGGAGTTTTTCTTTCCAGCAAACAAAAATTGCCATTGAAAATTCTTTTCAGAACTTAGTACCACCCCAGGCAATATTTCTTCTGCACAAACCACAAACAAACCCAAGCGTGTGCATTTAAGAAAGGACTCAGACTCATCTGAGCAGGTCACAGGGAACTGTAGGGTTGCAGGGAGGGCTTAAGCCACTGGCAGTGGGCTCTGATATCTTTGGTCAATCACCCTTTGGGGCCCTTACTTCTTCAGTGGTGACTGTTTCTGTCCACTTCAGTAGAAAAAGGTAGAGGAAGGGGGAAAATGGAAGTTGACCATGTCACGTTTAGAGTTTATCAGTTCTCTTTTGAAAATGTTTTCACAGAGAAAATGAAGTTTCTTCTAAAGATTAAATCCACATGCAAGCAACTGGTGTGCATAAAGTCATGGACCCTACCAATGTATTTGCAGAAGACAAGCATTTACCAGCTTTTTGCTAGGACAGGGGTTTTGTTTCATGCTGAAAAAAAAAATCTATTGGCTTTTAAGACATGTTTCTCTTTTCAGTTTCCCCTTTTCCTGCTCTCCACTGTATCACTGACAGATATTATGTATTCCTTAGAATAATATTTCATTTGAGAAGAGTAAAACCATAGTCAGGTTTTTGTACATCATTTTCTTGAGTTTTGGGTAGATGTTATTTGGACCAGAAAAAGTCAAACTGCTGTCACTCTGTGCTCTGATTAGTGTGTGCACGAAGGAGAAAAAGAGAAAATGGAATCTGCTCTTCAACGTGGAAGAAAACTAAAATCCAGCATTGCTGGAGAATCTAGCACAGAGCTTTTAAATTGAGCTTTTGCATCTGTTTCTTTCTCCCTGAAGAGTCTGTTGGCCTGAAGTTGTGTAACTCTCTAATGAAGTCGTTGTAGGGGTCTTTGCTATCCTGGAAAATGAAAGACTAGAAAATTGCAGTGCAAAGCTCATGTTTGCTAAAGCGATCAACCTTAAATGGTGTGTGGGTTATCTCAGAGTATAATCAGCATGGCTGATTTGAATAGAGCTGTCTTCAAAATAGAGATCTGCTGGTAAGATTTGTTTTCATTTAGGTCTTACTTTCAGCAATAGGATTAGCCTAAGGTCTATATATCTACAGGCTCTTGTATAAACAAGCAGCTTAAACAAAACTACCATTATTATACTGATTTAGGGAGAGAGAAAAGCCTTGTTTGGTTTATTGAGTTAAGATCATATGTGTGACAAATAAAGCCTTCCTTTAAATGTAAGTTTTGTCCCATTCAATCAATATAGTAAGTTTCTTGAGCAAAAAAAAATTACAAAGGCCAACATTATTCTTAGTGCCAATTCAATTTGTCACCTCTAGGTTTTAATCCCATAGACTGGTGAAATACATGGTATTTCATCCAGTTGAGCAGCAAGACAGCTAATATCACCATATTTATCACCATCAGGATGATATAATCAATTTACTTCTTGCTATAAGAACTGCCCTTGCACTTCCTTTTTCTACCTTTTACTCAATGGCCTTACTAAACTCCTTTTAATGCTGAATTATTGCAGCCATGGATAATGTATTCTGTGGTGCTTCACCCACAATGAACTTCAACAGTGTTGTCATTCCTTTGTCTTTGTTTTATTCAGCACATCAAGTTTTATGTACTATTTTAAAGTGTCTTGTAAATAAAATAGGATGTGAAAGTTCTGAGCTCAGTTAGCAACTTGAGGTCTAATGAGGGGTGGCTAATCATTTATGGTATGGATGCCATGTGTCTTATTTCATACAACAGCAAGCAGGGCATGTTTCCCTGAGCCCCCATCACAGGAGGTGCTGTGACCAGTCACACTGCATGCAGTGCTCCCTGTGCGGCTGTGAGCTTTAAATTCCTTTGTGACCGAAGAAGGAATGAAAAGCAAGGTGGGAAAGTGCTGCTGAGCAGAACTGATCTGAAAATGTGGGGGTTTTTTAAACGTATATGCAGCTCAGATGATGAATTTGAAAGAGGAAAAAGATTGAGGAACTATTTCAAATTGGCACAAAAACCAATTAGCTTACACTGCTTGTTAAACGAATGTGAATGAACTCTTGTCTCCTTTTTAGTCCAGTCATGCCAGGTCAGGTCTTAAGGCCCACAGAGCTTCACCTTTGCAGAATTCCTGCAAGTGTGTGAAGCTGGTGGTTGGGCACATGGATTTCCAAGTGCACAGGTTGGCTCAGCAGTTCAGGAGGACCTCTGGCAATGTGGTCCTCTGGATAAAAGCAATCCCATCATCAGTGATCATACTGTCTGTTACCATAAGTGCCTTTTAAAATATTTGAAATGTTTATGGATCATCCCTAAAATACTATACCAGCAAGACAGCAATGTATTTAAACTGTCAACAGCTGACCTTGGATCACTGGTTAGAAATATTACATTTGTTCATCGCTTTCTGTTTGCTGTTGGTAGTTGCAGCTGAAGAGCTGCAGTGGACTTGCTGGTGTCATCTAGCTGAAAGTACATTTCACCTTCACCACAGAACTTGATTGCAGGTTGCAAATATTATTTAAATGGAAATTATTTCCTTATAAGAAGTCTCACAGAAGCATTGGGGTTTTTTTCAGGCTGACTTTTTAATATTTATTTTGTATTGTTCTAGCTTTTATCCTTAATTTCGGGTTAAATTGGATCTGTCAGTGTCCCTTTAAATTTATTCCATACTGACTAATTTATTTTAGCTAACTTGTTTCAGGACAAGTGTAGAATACTTACAGTGCAAAAGAGAAAATTAAGATCAATCTCAGTCTGCTGAGAAAATTCATCAATTTGCAAGTTACATTTAGCTTAATTCTGTCTTTTAAAGCAGGCATCGAATTCCTTTCCTATGTTACACAGAGACAGGAAAGTAAAGCACTCTCCATTGGTAGAGGACTAATTCACTTGCCCTGTGCTCTGTATTGAGGCCATTAAGGCACTGCACTCAGAAAGCAGCTGCTTTATGTGTGTGTGCCAGTGTCTCATTTTCCACATATGTAACAGATCAAAACATTTAGATTGGGTTGATCCAGTCCATCATGACGAAAAGATTTTGAAGCGACACAAGTAAATAAGAGCCTTGCTTGGCAGGAGGATGCCTTTGCCCTGATCCTGAGGAGCTATTGGTGGGCGCCACCCCAATTAAAGCAGACTGGGCCATACCAGCTTTGCACGGATTCTTTTCCAAAGCCAATTAGCTGCGGGACATTTGATAGAAAGGAACAAATCACTGAAAACTCAACCCCGCACAATGTTATCATTTGTGTTCAGTGCTAGTCTAGTGCTCAAGAGTGTTTCTTTTTGTTATACCTCTGTAGACCTGCTGGAAAGAAAAATGTTTCCTGCTTCTTGTTTGGCCTATATATTCTAGAGCCACATTGTTCAGTGTTATCACCTTAAGAAGCAGTTAAGATTAAAGTGAGATAGCACACATTTGAATTTAGAAAAGCAGCCAGAGAAGCTGTACAACTTTTATGGTCTTCATCCAAAGTGCATTTAAGTGTGTGACTGTTTTTCAGAAAATTGAATTAAAATGTAGTTTTTCAGCTGTTCTGTATTTCAATTTATACTCTTCATCCTCTAAATCTGTGCCATCATATGGCTGTCTACCGCTGGCCAGTGTTCTTGGGCCAGCCCTCAAGAATATGGAAATCACAGAACTAAAAAGAGGAAGAGGATGCTTTGGCAAGCTTAAGTTTATTGGTTACGGATAGTTGGCTATCTCTGTGGTACCCCTTGGGATTATAACCTGCCAAAATCCAGAACTCCATTTCAGAAGGGATTATTTCAAGGAGCAGAAGCAATTGCAGAGTAGAGTAGCAGGCAGTGCTGTGAAGTGATGCAATCTTTTGGAAGTTCTGCCTTTCTATGGCTGTATGCCTGGGAATTACTGTGCTTTTTCATGTACAAGTGAAGAAACCTTAGTTTCTCTAACCTAGTTAGAGAAAATGCTGTTGTTTGATTACTAATACTATGCTTAAAAATAAGACCATCAAATTAGTTCATGAAGAGAGGAGAGGGATTTGCATGCAGTGCAATGAACAGGAAAGGAAGAGAGACAAGAGTTAAAATAACCTGTCAGATTTTTAGCCTATGCTTGATTCAAGCATCTTTAAAAAAATAGTATTTTTTTTTCTTCCTGGGATTGCCAAAAGTTACCGGTCTTATGAAAAAAATTAAATAGGTATTTTAATTGCACTCAAATTGTAAAGTTGTTTCATGCTCTGTGGGTTTCACTCTAGAAAGTTCCTGATGGAGGACAGGCAGCCAGGGAAATGCTGTGGCCTGAATAAAAGGGCTGAGGACAGGCACAGCTCAGCTGTGCCCGCTGTGTGCAGAGCTGGCTGGAGTGAGGCTGAGGGGGCCTGAATCAAGAAGCTGAGCAGTGAAGAAAAAGCAAACAGGCTAGATAGTGCTGTGAAGCTGATAATTAATATTTCTGAAGATGTCAGGAAATGAGAGATTCGGAATCCTTTGGTGTCTCTGTAGTTGTATTCTTCTGTATTGGTCAGATGCAGAATATGGGTAAGAACTTAATGAAATTCTGTATTGCTGTGCTCATAAACAGCTATTTCTCCTTCTACAGTCCCTCTTCTATGAGTTTCTTAAGATTGGCTAATGAGATTCACTTTTATCTCAGGATCTTTAACAACTCCCAAAAGACCAGGAGCTTAGTTTTAAATCTCATCAGCAAAGCAGAGAGGCTTCCAGCAGCACAGTGCTTCCTGACAGCATGGTAGAGCTTGCTGCAAAACTGGCTCAGGAAGAAAAAGGATGCCAGAACTAGATCCAACACTCTTGCTTTTGGCAGGTCCTGGATGTTCAGTCTCTCTCTCTGTCTTCCACTGAGCTATGCCAGAGTTACGGTGCTGCGTGTTGTGTGCTGCCACCCAGCCCAGGTCCTACTAACAGGTCAGGAACTGGCGTAAATGCTAAGTTTCAACTCTACTGTCATTTTTGCACATACAAAATGAAGGTGTAGGAGTTTAGATATCATATTTGAAATAGTTGCTTGAAAATTATTGCCTCTGCTCATTATAAAAAATGAATCAGCATTTTACAGTGACTGACTGACTCTTCAGAAAGTTAGTGAATAAAAACAGTCACATGACACAAGAAATCTCAAGGATGACCCAGGACCCAGAAACTGTACAGTTTTTTTACGTAAACACAGAGTAACTTCATTCTGCTAACAGGGTGCCAGACAATGACATATGGTCACCTTCAATTGTACATTGCCAGGAGGGGAGCTGTAAGGCCCCAGGCACTTCCCTGGTGGGTTCAAATCAATTTCAGTGAATTCCGAATCCTAAATTTTCAGATATGAACAGTGCTTTTGATGATACAATTTTGGGTACTGAAATTGACCCTATAAAAGAGAAGTTATGTTTTAAAAGGACAGCTATTCATCTGATAATGAAATCTAAGCTTTTTTTACAGGACTGAGCCCTCAGAAACTCTGGCTCTCCACCTCACTTCCTGTTCTTGAAAATATGTCCTAATTCCCAAGCAGCTCTTTTATTCGATGCATATGTACTTTACAGATGACTATATAGAAAGGGATATTTTAAAACAAAGTAATTTGGCATATTTTAAAAGGAAAGGAAGGGAGAAGGGAGGAGCAGTGCTCAGAAGCAATCAAATAACCTCAAATTTGAGGTCATGTTATAAATGCAAAGTATAACTTTTTTTTCGCAAAAAGCTCATGAGTCCTTTTGGGTCAGGAGGCCTTAAACATAATTTGGAAACTTCAACGGAAATTGCTCTCTCAATCCTTAGAACCACTAAAGTTCCTAAAAGCCCTACTTTTGAATTTAAAAGTTGAAACTAAATGCATTTGTCCATAGAAGAGAGGAATTGAAAGCTACGAAATGAACTTCATCTCTTCCTGTCTGCTTGTAACAAACAGTACCAAAATGACCACTGAAAATATTTTTTTTAAAATTATGGTGACCAACCATTCAAGGTGAGGCTGTCCATCTTCAGGGTGAGAGTATGCTCACAGTATAGCCAATCCAGCACTCACATGCCCTTTCTTATGGGTTGGGACCCAAATGTAACTGCTTTCCTTATCAGGTAGAATAACCAGGATTTTCATTCTATTAGGAATGATGGATAAATGAAGTAGCCCTGGATGAACTGATGCTTACTGGGTTTTCCCTTGTTGATTCCTGAGAGTCTGCTTATTCAAATTAAAAAATGTTCCCCTTGCTTCCACTGAGGTTTTTAAGAGCACCTAAAACCCAAAAGGAGCAAAATGAGCATCCATTATTGCAAACCAGTAGGCTTTCTGTTCCCTTCCCAGGGTTGCTTCTTGAAGCCCATTACTGGTCGTGGAGGGTAAAACATACGTTAGGGCATGGACACACCTTCTTTTCCATTCAAAAGTGTCTGTGCCTCCACCTCTATTTGCTTGCTACCCCTCCTCAGATGGGACAGGTTGGTCTGACCTCCCTCACCTCACACGTGAGATCAGTTCTGTCAAGGCCTGGGACAGATTACGTTCATCTTTCCCATTCATGGCTTAGTTCTTCCTTGCTGTCCAAACCTTCCTTTCCTTCCCTAAAAGTCAAAGGCTGCCACAACTCAGACTCAAGCATGGGTCTCTGCCCCAGGTTGTGCCCACAAATGCACGCCTCCACTGCATGGGGAGCACTGAGTGCCAGCCTGGCAGGTGGCCCAAGCCCACTCCTCGCTTCCCGGCAAAGTAGTGACCCTCGTTAGGGAAGCTGACTGCACCCAGAAAGTACCACTGGGGCAGCAAATCAGCTGTAAGAGCCTATTGATCTGTTTCAATGTGTAAAAAGGAGATTCTTTTGTTCCAGGCCTGGCACCAAGCTCTTCCTACGGTGGGTTCAGCGTGTCTCCGGACACTGCGATCAGGCGCCTCACAGCTGAGTCTGCAGAATATTTGCTTATTACAGGAGGAACTGAAAGAACCTGGAATTCACTAGTGACCAACCTCTTACTTCTTGAACAACTGTTTCCCCCCTTCCTTTTGTTTCTGTTTTAATCACTGCATTACAAACGCGATTCAAGTCCCCCTCGCAGATGCAGGCTACAGAATACCAACAGTCAACATTTATCAGGTTAAAATGCCAGCACCGTTTGCACTGAGTGGTCGGTGGTTGCTGGGCTCAGTTCCTTTTTAAATCAAACTTGGAATAATTAAACAGCCACAACAGTAATGCTAATGCAGTTTTTTGCACATCCAGTAATCAAAGGGAGGAAAAAGTAGTCTGAAGCTGTTTTGTTTTAATCATATTTGATTTTTATTTTAAATGAAAGCACAAAGGTAATTTTTCTGTTGCTCTACCTGTGACTCCTTAAATCATGGTAAACGTGCATTATGATCTTCTTAAAAGAGTAAGAACATTCCTTGTTAATTAATTTATACAGCTGTCAGTACAGCTTTCTATGTTATTCATACTCTAAGTGTTTGACTGCCATAGATTTTCTAGCAGTTCCTGGCAAAGCTCCAGTGAAAGCCTGGGATTTATTAGGCTGACTTGGTGCAAAGTCTATTGATTGTGGCCTCGAGGGTAATAACTAAATAGAGCTGGAGCAACAAGTCAATAACACCATTGTTGCTACAGACTCCATTCACTTGAGGAGTTAGATTGTTTTACAGTGGCAAAGAGTAATCATGAGCAGATCAGCATGTTCAACAGGCTCTGTACCATGTTAGTGCTGGGGACTGTTTTAAAGCTTTCAGCAGACCGCAGTGAGGTGGGGTGCAGGGATTAAGAATCCTGTAAACTCCTTCATTAGGACTAAAAGGTTTCAGCATTATCTTTATCATCTTGCAACAAGGACCCTGTGCCTGTGTTGGTCCAAAGGGGTGTTAAAATCTTCTGTCCATCAATTCATCATGGCATGGTAGAAACTTTTTTTAAATTTTGGTTGGGGATATACGTGTAGTGTGTGCGTCTGTGTGCATGTATGCACAAAAGAATATTTTAGCTAGCACAAACCTCACCTATGTGCACTAATATTTCCTGGCAATGGCTGGAAAGAGACTCCTATTTTCTTAAATTCAAAATGAGGAAATGCTTTTGTTTATTGCTTCTCTAATCCTCCCATGTGTTTATTTACTTTTAGAATTCTTTACTTTTGCAGAAATATATACAAACCTACTAGAGGAGAGATGTTTATTTCCTGAGAGTTTTATCGTTTATTTGACAGCCTGTGACAACTCACGTTGTGTTAAGAGCAGATCATTTTGAAAAGTCAAAATTGTGAAGACGGGAGTTTCAAAACCAGAACTGGATGATTTTGCGCACATCTTGTATCCCTCTCCAGGAGCTGCAGAAATGCCGAGTAATTAGAATGAGTTTCTTCCTAGCACCACTTAGTAGCAGCCTACTCCTTTGAAACATGAAAAATGGTACAGAAAGTAATACTATGAACCACACTATATTAAAAAAAGGCAGATGTAATTATGCTTTGTAAAACGAACGAGTGGTCAAGCAGCAAGCTTTTGTGTATTCAGCAGTTCCACAGACGCTTCCTCCCTTCACCTATTTCTTCTTGGAAGTCAAATTTTCCTTTTTACAAATAACGTTTCTAACCCCACGTTTTCAGAGATAATAGGAAAGAGCAAAGCTTTCTTCCTGAGACTGCAGTCATTTTAAAACACTAACATTTTAGGCACCAAAATCTCAACAGAGGGGCTGATTTTTGAATGTGGTGGTGACTATGACATCTGATGCCAGTTTATTAACAATTTATCTGTCCTTTTTTTGTCGCTGTTTCTCTCACTTTATTATAGCTCCTACTATTTAAAGTGCAAAAAGGGGTGGAACTCGAAAGGAAATCCTGAAGCCAAAAATTCAGGAGGGTGTTTGGCTTCCCTTGGCTACGGGCAGTCCATTGAATGTTGCAGTCAGCATATACCAGACAGATCTCTGAGCAGGAGAGATGCAAACATGTGGTGAATGTGTCTTTTTCTTTCTTTCTTTTTTTTTTTTTCCCTCTCTTTTCCATAAGTAAGCAGAGAGCTTGGCAAGTTTGTAGTGCTTGCTCAGAAGCTCATTTAAAACTTTGAGAGGAGTAAATTGAATTTAAACGACTCTCAGGAATCTCTTTACCCCCAGGACTCAGACGCTGCCTGCAATGTAAAGAAATGTGTCGGATGGTTCATAATCTGTATTCTGTCAGGATGTTTTAATGAGAGGTCAGTAAATACCATATATTTGGGAAAAAAACAAGCCAAAGCTGGGCCTTTTCTTTGTGACTTCAACACCGTCAGTTTTCTGGCAGATGCTTTCACTTTGAATGAAGAATTTATATCTACTCTGCTTGGGTTCAACTCTGTGATCTGAGCAATTTTTGACATATCAAACCAGCCTAAAACTTAATTAGCTGTGGCATAGGAAGTAAATATGTAAAAGAGGTTTCGCAGAAGTCTTAACACTTTTTCATTAAAAAGGCCAACATTGGTTTTCCTGGCTGATTGAAGTGTGATGTGCCACCTCTATGGTGATTAGGTATGTATCGGAAGCACTGTTTGCACCCTACTTCTTTCAGAAAGAAGAGAGACTGGTAAAAGGAAAAAATCCTTCCCAAAATGTGAGGATTGACATTTCTTTTCAGTAGTACTCTTGCAGTATGAACTGTAGATTTACAGGAATTAGAGACCAAACAGTTGAAGTATCCCTCTCCCCCTCCTCCTTTCTCCCCTCCTTTTTTAAAGTGTCTTCATCAATCAAAATCAACACAAATGAATAATGGAGGCAAATAGAATGTAAAGAAACAATAGTGGTGTTGTTCAGAATTGACGGTCATAAATCCTTTGTATCCTAAGAGACTGCACCAAGTAAATACCTGCTCTTGCCCACCACCAGTTAGCCCACGATTCGGAATATCATTTAAGCAAGTGCTGATGTCCCATTGAAACTTCAGCCCATTAATGCTCCTTTTATTTTAGAGCACCAGGGCTGCAATGAGGCAGAGGTACTTGAAGGGTGAAGGTTTGGAGTGACAGGGGAGGTTCCCCTCTCCCCATTCATTTGTTAATTTGGGATGACAGAAATAGAAATGGTGTTCTTACAAGCGGGTCAAAGGGTTTTTTGGAACCAGCAGAAAACAAGGAAGCTGGTGCAAAGGAAGTTACAGAGCGCGTCGTTTGAAATCATTAAAATTTGAGGCTAGCTGAGGTTTTCTCTGTAAGTCAAAAAGGGAAGCACATCCCGAGTGGCACTGCAGAGGCATGTGCAAGGCTGGAGAAGCCCAACAGAAAGCAAAGCCAAGAGGATTATGTCCCTCAATTTCAGAGGGCATGACTTACGGTGTGGATTTGAGCCCTGACGTTTTGATTCAGGTATGATAGAGCTGAAGTCTCACGAGCTGCTCTAGTAGGAATTTGACACTGAGAGGCAACAGCCTCCGGGGTCAACTGCTCTTTCTGCCATTCTGAAATGCCAGGTCTCAAATGGAAACTTTCCTTCCTTCCTTCCCGTTAGAAAGGCCTTTCCAGTTTTGGGTGCCTTTTGGAAGCAAGACTGTGGAAGCAAGTGCAAATATGATTCTAAGGCCGAGGCTCACACGTCCAGGAGGTTTAAAGTTGCTTGTTTTATTTTTGGTTCTTCTGTAATTGCAGTTTGTTTGTCAGAGCGTGCCAGACACAGATCACTTGCTCAGGGCTCGTTAGCACCGACAGCATTCCAGCTGTATTAGAATCTCTGAGTATGTCTTCCTCAACCATATTTTCATGCTTTTTATGATTTTCATTCTCCCCAAATTGAAACAAACAAACACACAAACCAGGAACCAAGGCAAACAACCAACTACCTGGCAGGAAGGATTCCCCATGTGATCGGACTGGGGAATGCTCTTTGAGATCACGATGTGAACAAGCAGAACTCCCGACAGCACAGTACCTCTACGCAGAGGTGCTTAAAGGTGCCAGTTCTGTTGTGAAAACAGTTTATTTAGTAGTTAGTGCCTTGACTATTCTGTCTTTGTGCTTCTGAAAGATGATCTCTTGCAAATGATGAACCCTTAGACTTAACAAAGTACTGATCCCTCTATAACATTTTCTTAATTGAAGCTTAGAGGTAAAAAATTGTAGCGTAGTACTTTAAGAGTGACTGTGTAGCACTTTTCCAAGTTTGCATGCCTGTCAACGGGATGTCATCCTGTAAGTGTGAATGAATGACTCTATTTCCAGTTTGAGTTTCCATTCCTAGGCAAAAATAGCACTAAATACACTATACTTCCAGAATAGATTTTTAACTATATAAATCATACCACAATAAAAATTAATCAGTAGTTATTTCTTCATTAAAAATGTTCTATATGTCCAGTACCAAGTGAAGTGAAAACTGTGAAAAACAGAAGACACTGCTTCAAATGACCAAATAAAATCACAAGAAATAATTTTTCATTCTGAGCAGACTGTGTTTTGTAAGGATACCAGTTATATTTAACATTCCTCAAGTTTTCCATTGTTATGCTTTTTTTTTCCCAACCAGCATGAAGCACTGAAGCTTTAAGCATCCTGTCGTGATGCTGATGTTTTGTTGAAGAAAATATGTGTTCCTCAGCTGTTGCAGTTGCTTCAGCATTTGTGCCTTTCCATATGACACTTGACCAGCTTTTTAAAATTGCCTAAATCCCATGTGCCCAGTGATGAGGCCTGAGATTTTTAGGGGCCTTGAAGTATCTAAATCATGGCATAGGCTGTTTAACTACCTCAAAAGATTTGATTCTTGGATCTGATTCATTGAGTCTAGGAGTCTCAATGTCCTAATTATCTAACCTATTCCTTATGATAGGATTTGGGGGTGGTTTGTTTGGTTTTTTTCTGCTAACACAAATAATTGATAAAGAGTTAGCGGAATATTCTAATGGTGTGCATTAGGGTTGGATATAAGGTGGAAAGCAATAATGAGGATTATAAATAACTGCTTGATATGTAGAATTCTAAAATAGCCTCTTAAATTTGATTAACTGTCTGAAAATATGGTTAATCATCTAAATCCTTTATAAACTATTTGTAAATGCACCCTTGACATAAAGCGTGACTTGTTTGTCTGTATTTTATGAAACATGACAATTCTATTGAGGAAATAGAGGAGTATTTCTGCAATATAGTCAATGCAATTTAGAAATGAAACTTGATGTTCCAGGTTTTAATTGCAGAAGGTCAAATACTTGCAGAGTCTGAATTGCCTTGCGCAAATTTGTTGTGCTAAGGTAAGATGGAGTAGCTGCACTCTTCCTCAAAACAAAGCAGGCAAAGGGAGGTAAAAGGAAGGAGAGTTATAAAAGAGTTAAAAGACAAAAATGGAATTATTTCAGAATGGTTTGGACCTCAGTTCTGTGGTGTAAAACCATCAGCATCATCAACAGGGTCTCCTGCACCCAAAAGTACTCACTCCTGCCCTTATGCTGCATCCAGCTGCTTTCTTGTTTATATGGGCACTTCTGTTTTCCAGTCAATGTCTTCAAATTGCATTGATCGAGTGCAAAATAGGTCTCCTCTCCACCCTTTTCATTTTTCTCTTTCTTTTTTTATCCTGGATCAATTGCTTGATCTGATTCATCACGTGGCTGTTGAATCAACACAACTGAGGTTGGCATGCTGCAACGAGATGGCAGACATGAATACCAAGAGGAGGAGTACAGGGAGAGGAGGGGACAGACTTGAGCATGACTCCCAAAATTAGTATTGCTGCTGGATGCTTTGCATCTTGGAAGCATGGTCTTGGCTTGAGTCAGAACATTTAACCTATAAACTCCCCTCTAGCCTTTGACGCCCTTAAACTTTACTTTTGCCAACTGCTAAGTGGGAATAGCACTAGTTACCTCAGGGATGTGAAGATTTACTAATGGTTGTTCAACCAATTAGTGCATGGAAAATAGGAAAAACTGCTTGTTGCACTCCTGCTTTTTGCCGAAATCATTTTATCAGGCTAATGAGCTGCATTTCATTTGTAGTAAAATAGTTGTTTTCGACTGTGTTCCTCCAATCAGAAATATGTTGCTAGAGCAAAGACAGGTCCCTGTTCTTGTAACCCAAGTGCCTCTATTTTTAGTTTTAAGATGTTGGCTGCATCTCTCTCTCTTTTTTTTTAAATTTAATTTTATGTTTATATTTTTAGCTCTTGCTATTGGAAGAGAATTTCCTGCAAACAGATCCATTTCTGTGGGGCTCTACTCCGACGTGGAGTCCCTTGTGTTCAACCAGGAGATTGCTCTGGTTGTAGGATCGATCAGCCTGGTGAACTGTAAACTTTATATTGCCTTCAGCACATAGTAGATTTGCATGTGCAGGAGGTATTAGCAACTGGGCATCCGATACTTGGCAATGTCGCATTTGAAGACGTGAGTGACAGAGGAGATGCAGCCCCAGCCCCAGTGTCCTACTGAGTTGTTTCCTCTTTGGATAATTACATTCTCAGCTTTCTCTGCAGTTTTCACTGGGGGGGGAAGTATCTGTCTTCACACTCTCATTTAAAGAGGTGAGTCTTGTAACCATGCACCATTAAACAGCTGCCACATCTCACCCAGAAGGACTTTTTACATAATGTTCATATCTGGTTTGCATTCCAAGCTGCACAGATCAGCAGTAATGCTACGTGGGTATCTGAAAGCAGGATTTGACCTGTACTTGGGTTCTGGTTCATATGCAGCGAGTAGCACTTGCTCAGATAGCACTTCAACAGGACTACTGGTATGCAGAATCAGGCCCCTAAGGATCCTTGGTAATGAAAGGTATCCTGTAACTGTAAGGTATTATTATGATGACTACTCTGGAGAACACAGAGGTATTGAAGTCGGCAAAATGAATTACAGAGTTAAATGTATAAGTAAACCAAGAAACGACTGATGTTTTTTGCATAGTAATAATCTTCATAATCGCTTCATTTGCACAGTTATTTCATTTTAAACTTTAGGCACAGTTTGAAGCACAACTCAGTGGAGATTTTTCCTGTAATCTATAAACTTTAATGAAAGCTAATTGGAGGACAAATTTTAATCTAATTAAAATGTGACTGCATAAAACAGAGAGGATGAATGAAGTGAAATGCTCTATGGGGCACAGTTTTCAAACAATGATTATCCTGAATACTAAGTCAAATGAAGCTTTTGTAAAATGATGATCATGAACATTGCCAGCAACAGAACAACCTTGAGAAACTGGAAATGAAAGTTTTCATGTATTTAGTTTAAAAAGTGGACATTTGCCTCACAACAGCATAAGGACTTTTAAAAAAGAAAATAAAAAGCAACACAAACAGTCTCATCTAAAAACATAACAAGTAAATTAGCCAAAGGTGTACATTCCATCTAAGTTCTCATGATCAGCAGATGCAAATGTTTGCAGTGCGCCGATGAGTTATGAGCCCTAATGAGATTTCAATGCTGAGCAAACAATAAAAATTTATGCATTGCATAGTTTTAGTGGCCTTTGGCTTCATGGTTAGTGTTACACCCTTTCAACAGCTTCAGTAATATAATATCCAGCTGGCTTTGGAGGTAAGGAAAATTTTAGGGGTGAACTGAAATTGTGAGAAATAACGTGATTGATTGCTTTGTCAGAATAATGCATTTCCACGGTATAATTGTCCGTAGTAATCTTAGTCCGGGTATGGATACATAAGTTCTAGTTATGTTCAGACACAAATTTTGAAGGATTCAGGTGAAGAATGGCTTTTCCAGCATTTGAGCCAGACCGTTTCCTGTGCTGGATATGTGTCCAAGGGTCTCACAAACAGACCCTCTAACAGGAACATTCCTGTCATAGTCCAGTAAACGGGAGAATTGAAAAGCTGCACTTTCCCCAACAACTGTCATGTGTCGCAAGGAAAGAAGTGGAGCACAAGCACAAAAAGAAGGCACAATAGATATTGAAATAAATGTATGTAATGGGGAATGGGGAGGGTGAATCAGGGAATGCAATTGGTGCAGTGCAAGAGTGAGCTCAAATGAGTTAAATTTAAAAGTCCCATTTGTGGGCTAGGCTGTTATGAATCCAGAACCTTCACCATAATGATTGCCTGCATTACCCTACATAATATTAAAATCTTAGCGTGTGATTAATAGCAGATTCCCTGCATACGTGTCACAACACACATCTGCAGCAAATCTGCCAGTATATTTCTGTGCTAGTTTTACTTTGGGGCCATAAAATAATTCCTGTTTTGTGAATGAGAATAAACCTATTATGCACTAGGTTAGCTACACCCAGTTTCTTCTCTTAAGGGAAAAAGAACTGCTTATTTGATACAGCATCTCAAATTTCAGTGTTCAGAAGTGAGTTTAAACCTCAGCTAGATTTGCTTGAGCGAGCTGTTGGGATTTGCCTTCACCATTTCTTAGTTGTATGTTTTCCAAAACCTTCTGTGCAAAGAGTATTGAGAAATTTCTGGACAGCAGTAAACTAGTGGACTTAATTGCAAGGTGTTTATTGCTAAATTTGTTAATGAGTCAACATGCAAAAAAGATATATTTATCCCTGTTTCCTCTTAAAGTAGTAGTAAAAAATAACTTCAAAAAATCTTTTTCTTAAGCTGTTGGGTGATGCAGCTTTGCTGTTCACAAAAGCCCTTTTTCCCATCCACAAATAGCTACCTTTTACTTTGCCCCAAGGGAACTAAGCATAGCTCAAATGAAGCTTAAAAAAAAAAAAATTTCCCAGTTGTAACTCAAAGTCTCTGTATATTCACACATGCACAAAAAATACAAAGGAAGATGCAGAAGCATTCCTCCAGTCTGCCCTCTGAAAAGTCCTGTTGACCTGTTTCACTCCCCAAAATGAAAACAGAACCCCATGAAAACAACTTAAATGACAACAAGAAAACATTAGGAAAGCAACATCTGTTTTGCATTCTTGGCATCAGGTCTGTCCTTGCAACACAGGGTCTGACACAGATGTACAGGGTTATGACACCACTGAGTACTGCTTGATTTAAAATGGTGTAACAGAGCAGAATCAGGGCACTGAGCTCTTACAACTGTGCAGAGCTGTGGCTCTTGATCTCCTTTGCAGATGTGGGATTCAAACCCCACTGAAGTTTTAGGCAACTTTCCATTGATTGATGCAGACTGTAGAGCAAGTCATATTCCTCCTCCAACCATTTAGAATTTATTATTGACTGCGCTTTTTCATCATGTGTGTTTTGTTGTCTGTAAAATCACGTTGCTCTGGCATGTTCCAGTAGGCTTCCTTGCGTGCAGCCACATTCAGAAAACCTTTCCAATGATGTTACACAATTAACCTCTGCAGTTTTTAAGTAAAATAAGATAGTAGCAAGGAGAGAGAAACTTAAAGGTACTCGGAAAGGCAAAAGGAGCTCCAATTTAATTGAAAAGAATCAATAATAATGGAAATTTGGGAAGCCAGAGTTGCCAAGAGAGCAACTCTCTCACCATGATTACCCGGGATGGCACAGAGGGAGCAATTCTCTCCCTATTTGATTGCCTATCCATAGTCTTAACAGAGACCGAGCTAGCTCACCTCACACCTTCACCGTCCCCCGTGGAGCTGTGCCAGGTGCTGTGACATCATGCAGTGTTTTCACCTGCCACTAGATGTCTGTGTGGGCTCTGAAAAGTTCTCGAGGGGATGATGCCCCTGGTAAACACGAGAGGCAAAACTGGAACACAAGCTGTGGGGAAGCCTATTAGTTTGTGTTTATAAATGTAACATCATTACTTTCATTAAGCCTGTGTTTAAAGCAATTTATGCTGTCTAAAACTAAATTTCAGCCTTTCTCATTTGAGGCAGATAAGGAAAAGGTGCTTTTCCTGGTCCACCTCTGTTGAAGACAAACTGTTTCCTTTAGGTCCACGTGAAGAACTGAAATGTATCTCACTGTTGTGAAAGTTTTCGAGGAAGTTGCTGAGATGTAAAATAAGTTCATCTCGTTTCTATTCTGAAACGATGAAATACCAAAATATAAAAGATCTGCTCCATAAGAGAACTGGTAAGAGCTGTTTAATTCTGCCCTGTACATCCCAAACCACTGTACCACTGGAGCCATGTTTTCACATATACAATACATCAGCATATCTGGGTGCACAGAGGAAGGCTGTGCATCAGATGTGAAGTTTACTATATTTAAGAAAAAAACCCAACCAACAAACAAACAAACAACAAAAAAACCCTCTGGAAGAGCAGACCTGACTACAGAAATCTATTTCTCAGTTCTGTTTCTCAGTAACTTGCTGTCTGGCCAGGGCAGCTGCACCTGTGACCAGCTCTTCTGCAGAGATCTCCCAAGAAAAATGCAAAAGTAATCAGCATGTTTGCCTTTCATTTATCTCTGTCACGTGGGAATAAGATACAGATAGTATCAGGAGCAATGAAAGGTTCATTCTGATATTATTTTAAAGTTTTTTTGTCTAGACAGAGAGGAGCAACCACTTGTATCTCTGTGGAACATACAGCCCCCCTTCACACTGACAGCCTAGGCTGAAGGCCAGAGGGAGGTAGTAGGCTGTCTATATTAAAAAAAAAAAGTTTAAAACCACCACCTACTCATCAGGTGACTGGAGACTGTGGCTGTAAAATGTGCTGCAGGCAGAAGTTCTGAAAAATCCCAGAAAGTGTTGAAAACATCTCTAAACAAGGTATTTTTCTCCTGCACCTTTCTTGCTAAAGGTCCCAATTGCTGCCAAGAAAACTAGTGAGAATGTTAGCTGCCAAATAAAAAATTTATGACAGTGTTTGGCAAAGGATTGTATCACTGCTTGTTTTATACATTTCCACAAGGCTCTTGAAGGGTTGTTGGACACATAGGGCTCACTGATCACTGTGCTTTATCTGTTCTTTAATATATTAAAAAAACAAGCTCCAATAAAGTGTGATTTAAACAATACGTATTTTTTCTTTTAATAGCCTCCTATAAGCACTTGCTGTGGTGAGAATATAATTTCTAAACAACATTCCATATATTAAAATTGTTTTAAAAGCCCTTAACCTGACAAAGTTACTTGTTATTTGAGTCACTTTCATAGTAAAAATATATGAATTTTTCAGTTCAAAATGTATTGCTTTTGCAATTGTGCTTGTTATATGTTGGAGTCTGGGCCAATAAACCAACTGTTAAAACATAAAGAAGTCCATTCAGTCAAAGTTGTGCCTGCCATTTATGTTTCAAAATCCAAGAAAATAATATGTTGGTATTGCATTGCTCACCAATATCAATTAGGTTTTCATCTGTATCATTAAATTAATGTTGGGGGAGAAAATCGTTCCAGTGGATTTGGTGGAAAAAATATATTTTTGAATACAGAGTTAGCACACTGACAATAACAATTAAACTGACCAATGCTGAAGCAACACCCTTATAAATATTTTCCTCCACTGAAGAGACAAAATGGTCTGTCTCTATCTTTTCAAACCAGTTATCAGATTAGGCTTCCAGCTGATAATTAGTGCTGTTTAACTCAGATCTTGTTGCTCAGAAATCTCAAAGCCTGAGCGGTTTACTTTTTCTCATTATCATGTGCTGCCGGAGGTGGGAGGTTTGGAGCACGTAATTGTACCTCCCTGCACCATTTTGTCAGGAAGCAAAGAGCCTCCTCCCTGGTGGCCAGGAGGTGGTGGGATAGGAGGTGGTGGGACACAGAACTGGCTCTCTGCTCCCTTCGAAGGGGACAGTCAGAGCATCATGACACTGTGCTGTCCCAAAGCCCCCCCAGGGCCCCAGAGCTCTGCACCATCCTCGTGTCTTCATGGCAGAGCAAATATTCTTGAGCAGCCAACAGCACTACAAATGCTGTACGCCTTGTGTACACTTGTGTATTTCATGGTGTTTGATATAAAGTACTCAAGACAGACCAGCATTAAGAGGATTATTTCAGACAGCATTAGGAGTTAATTTACAGAAGATTAGCTCTAAATCAGGCAGATATCATAAGCAAATTAGCATCAGTTGTAAGAGATTCAGAATCGAAATGTGTGGTTGTTTTAGTTTTTCCCTGTATGTACTTAGTGGAAGAGTAGTATCTTTATTAGTTTCCCACACTGAGGTGTTACATCTCAAATGGTGAAGAGCCATGTATTTTTTCTTACATGCACGCTATTTATTGTGATGCTGTTTATTGGCAATGAAACTGCTTAATTCCAGATACCCTTCCTCTGCTGAATATTTTATATTTCATGCTATTTCTATGTTGGGTAATGTTTTGTTTGGCCCTAGAAATGATGTCTCCATGGTGTGTTATAATATTTTAAATAGGTAATAGGCAGCTTTACTTCAGAGTAACGTACTTAATCCTTTTTTTTCTCTGTTAAAATGAGTCAAATTTTAATGCCAACTCATGAAAATATAGTGTATAAAAGCTACATACTAGGGTGAAGATTACAGCTACTTAAAAATAGCTTCCTTAATATTTAAGCTTGTAAATTATAAATTTGTTTTATTTCCACAGCAGTGATGGTTAATTTGTGTTAAAAAGCAGATTCTGTTGTTCAGTCAGTTCTCCAGACGTATTTTTCTGGCTGCAGACAGGCAGTCATGAGCACCTATCCCACCCCTTCTCGGTATCTCAGTTTCAGGAACACTTACCCAATTAGTGGAAAAGTTGATGAAATAGATTGGGCCACAATATTAAAGCCTGTGCCCTGAGTTGTCCTTGGGATTATGAAAGTTTTGAAGTCTACGCATGGGATTCCCATCTTTGGAGAGATTTGTGTTCTGCTGCCCAAGACATTAAACTGCTTAGTCTTCAGTGTGCTCCTGAACATTTGGATTTTTAACAGGGGAGGGAAGTCTGGACGGTGTTTTTATGACTTTTTCTTCTCTTGATGGACCAAATTCCTCTTGACAAGGTTGGCCTGAGGTCATGAATGTCTCCCTGTGTTCACTGAAAGAGGAATCTTCGCTCCTTCCAGGAGATCATGAAAACTTACACCCACTCTAAGCCAAGCTGGGCTTGCAGGTCCCTCCGGTTTCAAGACCCGCGACTGCTCTTGCACTGTGACTTTGTGCCCTGTAGTTTTACCGAATGCTTGGAGGCTTGGGGTGGTTATTAAACTGAGGTGTCTGAGGTCATAACAAAGTAGAGGCTTCTCTGCTCCCCTAATAGAAATACTGTAACATGCTGAAAAGAAAATACTTTCATAGTGGCGAGTATCCCCTGTCAACTAATTTGATAGTTCTCTATCAGGTAAACCATTTGTGAATACATCGATTCTTTTTATTTTTCACTGTTCTGTCTTCACTGTTCCCAGGTTTTCTCTGAACCGGTTGGGCAAAAATTGATTTTTATTTGTTCCACTGGCCTTGTGGAAAATTAGCTTATGAACTGGTTTTTATAGGAAGACTCAAAGCACAGAAAAGGTTGAAAAATAAGCCTATAGCAGTCAAAATTGTTGTCTGAAATGTCTTCAGACTGGAAGGCTGAATTTATTGCTCAAAACAAGTCCTAGCATTGTGGAGGTGTGCAGTCCTGCTCATTATCACTGGAAAAGGGGGAACCAAAAAGCACAGTAAAAAATTAAATTTTAATAATGCTAGTGATATTTTCTAAATCCTTCTTGACAGAAAGATTCTCATTATTTTTATCTGTCTCAGAGTAGGCTCTTTTAATGCCATCTCACAAATGGCCTTAGCCATGATTGTTTTCCTTTCTTTTATAGCATTCGAAAAAAAATGAATATATACCAAAAAAAATTCTATTCTATCATTCAAGAAGTGCCATGAAATGGTAACGTTTTGGATAGCACATCTTCAGGAACAATTGCTGCAGATGCCTTCAGGTTTTTACAAAAGAGGTCAACATTGTTAAGACAATTGTAGAAAACTTGCCATACAAAAAGACGTCCAGTCAAATATGGTGTGATAAGGAGAAAATAATGCAAGAAAAGTATGTATGTCCAGTCTCCAGCTTCATCACACCTAAAAGCTGTAGATGAGCCATTAATTAAACTGAGGCAGAGCGAAAGATTTGGTTCCTTTCATCTGTTTAAGATATATCTTTTAGTGGTTTCTGATGATCATGGAAGTTGATAAGATGCAGACTTTTGACATTTTTGTTTTCTTTAAATTGCACAGAATGTAAATTTAACTATATTTATCATAAAAGCCAATATGAGATCATGTATGTTCTTGTAAGATCTTGCATACATTTCTTCTACTGGGGAAATAATTGCTTTAGCTTTGAGTGCTGACGAGGGGGTTGGGGTTGGAGCTTTTTTTTCCTATTAACCCTTTGGGGACCAGGGCTTCATGGACCCGATGTGCTGAAGAGAATGCCATTGTGCTGACAGCTGGGCTATCCACCCTCCCTCAGAGCTCTTTCTAAAGCTCTCATAATGTTTGCTAAGGCCTATGGTTCTTAGTCATGCTCAGGTGACTAAATGTGTGATTTGTTCTTCTTGATACTTCAGTACCCTGAGAAAGGCTGGTTGAAGATTAATACAACCTTGACTCCTTCCACTTGCAGTTGCCACTGTGCACATGATCTTCATTTAGACTTGCCAAAGGGATATGGTGTTGCCTCTGCTTTGCATGAAATGAGTTAATCCCCCTGCTGTTTTGGTTGGTGAGTTTTCGTGGCCCCAGAAGCCTCCTGCTGTGCCTCCTAATGACAGTCATAACCTAATTGATTCCCTCTGTGGAAGGAGTGGACATAGAGACAGGAGAAAACTGAAGCTACGCCACAACTGTGTAGACAAAAGTTCCCTGTTAGGGTCTCTCAGTAGCAGAAAGATACTTTTCATCCTTCAGAAATGCCTTCCCATGTGTTTAAAAAATAAGCAGTGAATAAAATATGAGCTAGTAGAGGATTTTCAGCACCTTTCCATTTTGCCTTTTTATCTTAGGTCCCACATCCATGAGGTCCTCGTTCAGGCTTTCCCTATTCTCCCGTGTTTGACTCCTAATCCTTCCTGCAAATCTCTCTCCTTCCTAGGCCAGTCAGTCCCCTCTCACTCCCCACAGACTCCACTAATCACCTGGGTACCGTTTGCACCTCCTGTGACTGTCAACTTCTTGAGAGAGGACTCATGCAAGCCATGGTAACCCTGATGGATATAACACTATACGCCAATGCTGTTCATATGGTTTTGTTACATTTGGAATGTATTGAAAGATTGCATTATGCATTAGATATACCAATAAATATTTTAACTTAATAATTCTAAATTTTAATAATTCTAAATTTTAATCTTAATGGCAAGATTGTCAGGAGTGAAAGATAGAAGAGGCATCCCTCTCTGAGTCAAGGAAGGCCAATGTGTTTCAGGAGACACTCATCTCAGAGAGGGATGTCTCTTCTATCTTTCATTCCTCCAGGAGAACTGTCAAAGGAAAAGTATATTTGATTCTGGTCAGAATTTATTGTGCAAATATGGGGTCCATTAAAGGGAGATGATGGATCGAGGTCTTTGGTGGCTAATTATTGATTAGCATCTTCTGCTTTACTGGTGAGTTTCATCTCTGCAATATTTCTGGTGAGTGGGAGATTACACACACTTTACGATAGGATAGCACCTTTCCTGTATGATTTTGCCTGCAGAGCTAGTAAGCTTTCTTGCTTGGGTCTCATGTTCAGACTTTTAGGGGTATTCATTCCTGTACTGTAGGCACCTAGCCTCATGAGCTAACCTAACTGACCAGCTCTCCTGGGTGCATATATGGCCAGGAAATAGAGAAGGCAGTTCAGAGCAGGACTCAAGCTTATATATACAGGGAGCTGAGAGATTAGCTAGATATAATTTGGATGTTTAAAGTTGGATAGTGTGACTACTTCCCTGCACCTGTTATTACATGACTCATTCTTTCATTCAGGGCCCAGGTGGAAACACATTGATGTGGTTTGAGTGTAATACTATAGCTAGAGATTGGTATCCATGTTATTACAAGTACACAGCTCCAGTCCTTAAGACTGAACTTTGAAGCTAGAGGATGTAGCGCTGCACAAGTCCTCAGCCCTATCAACAAAATCATAGGCACCTTGTATGGCCTGACTTTTTCAAAAAACCCTGCTAGTCAGCTAGAAAAATGCCACCCTTTTTTATTCTCCAGTCCTCCATTATTGAGGCTTTCAATTCCTTATTGGCTCAGTTTTCAGCAATTTTTAATGGAATTTCCCAAGGTCTTACCCATAGGGAACTAGAGCCCCTGTCCATAGCAGAAGAAGAAGCTCCTTTGGAAAGGAGTTCAGAGAACACGAGCGAGGCTTCTGCTGGAAACAGTCTGTCTGCAGACTGGAGGCAGACCTTAGGCTGTGTGGCCTTTTTGTCGTGAAGTTAGGTCATGGGGAGTCCTATCCCGTCTCCACCACCCCCAAAGCCTTTTGACCTCCGAATATACAATGTCAATTGCAATATAATCAGTTCTTCCGGCTTGAGAACACAAAGGTTTGGACTTATTTTCAGAGTTTGGGATGTGGGAGAGGAAAAGAAACTTGAGTATTTTCCAAATTCCTCACTTTTTTCCAGGGTCAGCTAGAAGAGAACCATGGAGTCACATGCAACTTATGCAGGGATTTTTTTCCCACTGTTATTTCTGTTTGCTAATTTCAGTTGTTAATGATGAAAAACGTCTGAAGTCAGATACTTCCAACCAGCTGTAATTTTTCTAGGCAGGGTTCTCTTACTCTTTTATTACAGTAGGTTGCCGTGTCTTTATGGTTTTGCCACAGCCTGTCTCATTCTTTTCAGTTGCTTTTATTTGAGAAAAGCATTCTTAATCTTGAAGATGGGAAAGATGAATAGTTACTTGAACAGCCCCCAGATACCCTGAACTTGAGATTTATCATTATGTGTCTAAGGCTTTGCTTTACCAATCATAACACTTTATTCCCCTGTGTGGGGTCTAGTGCTTCCATTTGAAAGCTCATTGTAACAAGGATGTCCTTATATACAGTAATAATTGTGTCTGTCCAGAAGGTACATGAGTATAGCTACATTACTTTAAATTCACATTTAGTTTTGCCTGGGATGTTTTTGCCTATGTGACTAGACCTATACTTTGTGTTTGCTTGAATCTGCTGATTTGCACATGAATATTGGACTCTTAAAAAACCTCTTACCACTGGTTTGCATGCACCTATTTTCTTTCATGTGTGCAAAAACTGCCATTCAGAAATAAAAGGGCACAAAAAAATGCAATAGCCAAGTATTCAAAGTGGCCATTTAAAATCTGGTCTTGTATACAGAAAACAAGCCTTTCTGCCCAGTAAACTGACAGAAATCGCTTCTAGTTAAATCATAAATACATGTTACAGTGAGACAGTGTTGGACAGTGCTCCGTCATCAATCAGTCTGTGTTCTTGAGGACACTATTTTACAAGATGCCTCCTTTAAGAATAAAGCCCTGTATTGTAATGAATGTGTGCTAACTGATCCTCCAAGCCATTTGTAATTTTTTTATTTGTATCAGTGTCAGAGTTGAGCTTCTGTAAGAAATTTTTTGCAGTATTTTATTTGTAGTCTTCATTATTTCAAGTTAAGGACACAAAACTCTTTATGCACTCAGAGTCTGCACTGGTTCGTTTATATCCCGTATTTTGTTAACATGTTACTGTGATTGCTAATTTTCATGACAATTGTTATTGTGCCATCGGTGCTTAATGGCAAGGCATCATTATTCAGTGCTGGTCAATCAGGCACTAAGATATGTGCAAGACATCAGGCTGAACCCATATAGATGTCGTGCACTCCCCTGCTAATGAATGCAGTTTTGTAAAAAGGTTTAAACACGGTTGGCATCCTTAATGTAAGGTTTGCAAAAGCTTATTTGGGAACCGCTTTGTGTTTATACGGAGCAGATCTAAACATGGCACAAACAGAGTTAGACCCATTGTGTGTATGTGTGTGTGAAGCTATGGACAAGGGGTGAATCATTTTGGGTTTTGAAATGTGGAAAGGCAGCACAATTTCTGCCATGGCAGGAGTGAGGGGAACAGATTTGCCAGGAACATCAGTGTTCAGTAATGGATGTGGGACCTGTTCTGCAAAGCAGAGGTTGCTGTGTGTGTCAAGGAGGTGATTCTTAAAAGTGGACGGTGTCATAAAGTTGGCAGTGGCTGGAGGGACCCTCCAGCACAACAGTGGTTGGAGGTCAGGCATCTAGAAAGGTGGAGCAGAAGGAAACTCAAGAGGAGTGGGATGTGCTTTTTGCATTTTGAGCCCTGAGTGCTCTTCCAGCGCGTCAGTTAACATTACCCTTGCATCTGCTTTAGTTACGGTTTCTATGTGGTTTTGCACCCAAATATTTCGGGCTGCTGTCCATAATAAACTAGATGGAACTTGGTTTAAAAGCACAGATTTTTCGTCTCTTCTAACTCAAAGTAGAATGAGCCCTTGTGCTCCTAGAGCCTCGAGTATGAAAGGAACAGTAGACATTGGCTGTTAACGAGCTCCTGCACACAGGGCTCCAGCAGAACTTGGTGTGAATTCAGTGCCTTAGCTGCATCGACTAAATGGTTAATTCATCTCATATCAACAGCACTATGATTCATAATGTAAACTTGAGGAATCCTTGATGTTTCAGTCACACATTCCTCTTAATTTGGCCATGCATTCTTTTAAAGCTACAGTGTGCTAACTTAATAAAATGCAGCATGCAAATGCACAAGTTTTTGCCTTCAGGCATTTTAGCCATGGATGTTTCAATGGGTGTCTTCTTTCAAGTATATATTCTTTTTTAAATTATTTACCCTGTAAACATGCTTTGCATTTTTAAAGAAAAATCTGGGCTTCCTCATTCACCAAATTTTGTTGAATTTAAGGTGTAATAGAGATAAAAGCCTATCATCTGCTTCTTGCAAGCATGTTAGCCTTTGGGATTTTTTTGCAGTGAATGTTAGGCCCCATTTTCTTCTCCTTTGGTATTATCTCTCCCTCCCCCACTCAACTTCCTTGATGCTTTGCCTAGAGCAATACCCACTGGCAGTGTCTGGCTGTGACAGTACTATAGGCTTCCCTACAGATGGGTCCTGCCAATGCCAACCATTGTTCTACAACTGTGAGCTGGCTTGACTGTCTTGGATCACTTAAAACCTCCTTTCCTCTTCATTTGTTCTTTACTCTGAAGGGTCGCCCTTGCCTGTTGACTTTGAGATCTGAAATGTGCTGACACCTAGAACTTGTGTTCTCTGTCTGAGCAGCAGCTCCCAGACTTGGACTTAACAGCCACTATTAAGTCCACCTTGGGACCATTTTGCTGCTGCCAAACAGCTCTGTTATTCTTCTCCAAGCCCCATCCTTTGGGCAGTATGCAGCTAGTTTAATTTTACTTTCTCACTTGAAAGAAAAACAGTAAAACTCAATGTTATTCTTTTTTTTAAAGACATAAAATTAATCTTTAACTGTGGGCTTGAATATTAAAAGTATATAATGCTGCAATGTAGATTCTGTTGATAACATCCATCCTATTTCATGATTAATTTGTTCCTTTTAATATGATATTCTTTTGCTGCACTGTGCAGACTAATTCAGATTCCTAGAAATTGAACTTTGATGTGTATTTCCTAGATTCACACCATAAGTGAACCTTCAATTTGCAGATACAGGTGGTGGCATGCCTCAGTGTTTTCTTGACAGGGATTTTAGAGACGTGGACACTGATTAAATAATCTTACAATCAGGTGTGTACTGCCAGGGTATTAAAATAAAGCATTTGGGGGATTCAATTTTTTTTTAATTTTTCTTTAGTTTTGCTTCCCAGCCAAAGCAATGATTTTTTCAGTGGGCCAGAGATAGGAGGAGCTGATTTAAACACTCTGTATGTTATGTATGCCTTTGCCTAACTATGTGTTAGATTAAGCGAGTTTCACTCACAGTTAATCCTTTGTAAATTAGCATTATGGATGCCTTGGGGCCCACATCCCACAAATAAAATGGTTGTCATGCCAGCTGCACTGTGTATTACTTAAGGCTGAATGTTTTAAGAGTTTTCATGCTTTTAATCTATTTCACTGCTGAGTTTCAATTTTGCTGAGTGTCTTTTCAGGAGTGATGAGGGCTAGTGAGTAAATATATATTCTGGTTTTCATGCATTTGCCTGGGCAAATCGTTTGTTATCAGGTGTTTTGCAGAGAATGTCACACCCCGCTACAAAAGAGAAGCTTGTAAGTTCAGGTGTTAAATTGAAGTGCAAACCAACAAGAACCAAAAGCCCTTAATTAGCTTTATTTTGTTAGCCTGCTACACTTTTTTTTTAGGGGGAAAAAAGGAGTGAGAAACATCCCTCCCTCCTCCTCATCCTTTTGGCAGAGTAAATATTGCCTGTTAAGTTTGAATTAGCTGTCATCGCGAAAGAATTAATGCTGTGGTTGAGCCTTTCTAGTGAGGAAGGGAAAAATAAACGAGACAGATCTTAGTTCAGCTTTAAGTGATAAATGAGGACAAAGCAGCCCATTCATCTCCTGCTAGGAAAGTGGACACAAACACTAAAGCAGTTTTGCGGAAGACGTGTCAGCAAATGTGATCATTTTGTAACCTGTCAGGAGGATAGAGAGCTAGTCCTTTTAGAGTGTCACAGGGGAGGGTGTCTGTCTGATGTGACAGTTTTCATCCATCCATTTACTGCTTTTTCTTTAGGTGGGGGGTAAGCAAGGAGAGAGCTGGAGTTGGTTAAAACTGCATTTTTCTTTACACTTTCCAATATAATTTATATGTATATCCACCCGCATCCAAATGAAAAACGTTTACCAAGAAAAACTCCCCTCTGCTCTCTGGAGTTTCTTCTCTCTTTCACTGCGTGAAATATGCTCATTTTAACACATTACACTCCCTGTCTTCAGGTTGTACTCGATTTGATGTTTCACAAAACACAGTTTTACCTCTTCTTACCATTGTT
This sequence comes from Pipra filicauda, assembly GCF_003945595.2. NCBI lineage: Eukaryota > Metazoa > Chordata > Aves > Passeriformes > Pipridae > Pipra > Pipra filicauda. The sequence continues at coordinate 245,154 of NW_024104325.1, read as the reverse complement.
TGGTTGGTGAAGGCTTTGTTTTCGTTTGGTTTGGTTTGGTTTACAGAAGCACGAGAAAAAAATAAAAATAAATATAACTTGGAGTGCTTTTGTTGCATTTGGTTGTTGGAGTTTTTTTTGCTATACCTCTCCAATTCTGATGGTAAGCTTCATGTACAAATATGTTTTGCAAAAGTTCCTGTTTTGTGGAGAGCCTGTAAAAATATTCTTCCTTCTCTGTGAGAATGGAATAACAAATGCTGAATTCTTACAATCCAAAATCCTCCATAAAATGCCTCGAATTCTACTGTTTCTTCATTTAGTAATTTTATTTAACCTATTAATTTCAGGAAAAACCTGCAGTGATGTGGTGTCTGATTTTAGAAGCAGGGATTTCTTCCAACAAATGATTGAAAAATATTAGGACTTTATACTTCTGGCATCTTTTTTATTTTCACTGATTTCCATTTTTTTATACTACATAGAAAATGTAACATTTGCCTATTACCATAAGTAAAGGTATGCTACAGAGACAGGAGATGCTTTTACAACATAAGCTTCACAGTTTGACACTTGCTTCTTTATATCATCCTTTTCTTCAAAACTATCTTTTGTACTTTTCCCTTGGTATTTTAGTACAAGTAAGTATCTCATTGACATGTGTTTCCTTGAAATCTTGTTCCTTAATAGTAAAATCCCTTGAAAATTAATGAATTGTTTCTGTTCAGATTAAAAAAGCCGTGAAGATTTCAGAATGGTTTTAAAAAATATAATGATATTTACTATTACAGACCACCCTGCTTGGGTTGCATTGACTGAGGACTAATTATTTCATTTGTTCTTAGAAGGTTAATAAATTTGAACATAAAGTATTTCATTTATTCTAATATGTGTATAAGTGTATACATAATTAGGAAAAGTCTACTTCTTTCCTAAATGAAAAAGTTGGATTTAAAAGCTACATAAAGAAATGTTTAGAAGCAGTGGAAATTGGGAGAAGTAAAAAATAATCAAGATACACAAAATAGTAGAGAAAATCCTGAATCTGTGGGCATATGTCTTTTCTCCAATATGTTTGTGTTCCTTGTTTTATGATTTTACCTATATATTCTGCTATTTTGTTTTATTTTGTTTTATTCACTGGGGTTTTTGTCTCTTCTGCTTTTTTCCAGGATCATCCAAAACCGGATTTTGATCGTTGTCCTGGCAGTCATCATCATCTTCACCACCATGATGGCTATTTTTTTTTCTGTCAGGGGACGCTGATATCTTTGTTCTTCACTAAACAGCAACAAACTGCTTGTTCTCAGTAATTAAGACAAAGTGGTCACATGAATCATTCTCTTGCACTGACAGAGTCTCCCTCTCTTTTTCACTCTTCAACTCAGGTGCAAGTGGTGTAAAATATTTTGTATTATTGATGGCATAGTTGATGGCATGTGGGGCTATTATTTTCTTACATTTTTTGTCTTTATCTGAGTGTTTTCAGGATATTAATATTTGTTGGAGTGAGGGCTTGTTCTGGTATAAAAAGACTTAATGTGTGTTGAATTCAAGCCCAGACAATTAGTCCGTAAGTTGCCAGAGTTTAGCAAGGGAAGAGGGGTCTCTGCACTTTTCTTGTGCTATGAGGGGTGTATGAATATCAAGCAGTATCTGACTCTCCGTTATATAGAATATAAGTAAAGCAAAGACCAAATGGTGTAGAAAGTGAACCTGTCTCCTGTGACTAACTCCTGATCATGCATTATCGTAATAGATGTAACTTGGTTAAGAACAGTAGCCAGTTTTAGAAAGAGAGCAACCTTAGGATGATGTTTAAAATCTGATGTGAATGCAATACTCAATTTAACAATTTTTTTGTTTAAAATTAGGCTTTCTTTTCTGCTTATTCAAAGCAATTCCACTTTCATCAAGGTTATGAAAATGCATCACTTACCTAAAATGTAGTTGTGACCACAGCCCATCTGTTGAATCTCTTTTAAATCTTCCATTGTTGATATATGTACTGATAAGCATACGCACTAGGCCCTAAATGAAGACATATAAAGATTCTTATCTATTTGTTGCTGATTGAAAAGAAATCCTAAGTAATAGTTCAGTGACAAATGTGTGATTATAGTGCATTAAACAAAAATCTAGATTTTTAATATTGGCCTGACTATGTCGAGACTGCATGTTGGAAATATTTGAAGTGTATTAAATTCTGATGTGATATTTGCCTTTTTAAACAGAAACTGTAAAAATGTTAATTTATACATGCTTTTAGTTAATATAATATATCACAGTTTCATCTACCTGTGTGTAAATGAGCTGTTTCTCTTTTCCTGTTGGCTGTGCTTCTCCTATAGACAGGTTAAGGTCATTTGGCTTATAATTAAGCTAACAATTCCAACAAAAGTCTATTGCTGGTGATATGATAAAGTGATTTTCATGATAACTTTTAAATTCATTATTTGCAATCCCTTACAAATATTACAAATTAAGAGGAATTTTAAGCCCTTGAACTCCAGCCATGAATTCTTTCCAGAAAGATATTCAAAGAAACAAAAAGCTGCTGAGTTTTAAATTCCCCCCCACATTAGGTAGCACCGAATTCTCATGTGTGCCTTAGTACTTTTGGGGTTTTGGCATCCCTGTCGTCTCTGCCGACTTGCTGTGCTCCTTAGGAGCTGGTTTTGAGATAAACATCTGGGAGTTGATTTTAGCCCTAAATATGTCCCCTGTTTTCTCTACATGGGAAAAACAAATAGTTAAAAGGTTGTGGTGCTGATGCCACATATAAGACATAGAAAGATGGTGATAAATGTAGAATGAAAGGATGCACAGGAAAAATGTTATTCATTGAAACGAATGTAAGCATGTATGGTCCAGCTCTGGTGTCTGTGTATTACATGCAGCTCACAACAAAGTTTAGAAGTGGTTTATGTACCAGGTTTCCCTACCAGCTCGTGTCAGTGGCTGTAGGATTGTGCTGGTGCAAAAGTTCCTGGGTAATGCACACCCACAGTTTCAGGAGGTGGTGTTCTGTGCAGCACAGCTCAGTCATGTTCGGCTCCTCACCTTGATGGCCCTGCACTGTCACAGGGTCATGGGACCCTCCTGGCCGCCTCCTGTGGCATCCTCCCCTTTCATCCTTGTGAAGTGTGTGGCATATACCATGTGGCTTTCAGACACGGAAAGATTTGGGTGTTCAGCTACCAGCCTTCAGTCACAATGTGCACTCAGACTAAGCACTTTGAGTTGTGTAAGCAGAGCTCTCGCCGTTAGCTTCAAGTGATGGCACTGAGCTGACTTCAGACAAATTAGGATGAAGCCTGGCAGCATTAGGAGATATTTATCCTCTCCTCGGCAAATTAGGAGATGCGTATTCTGTAAAGCAGAAAACTGTCAAGAAGGAAATCTTAAGCTCCGTCTGTTGCCTAGACATTCTCCGCGTTGCCTCTATAATTTAACTATCATGGGAATTGATTCATGACTACTGATCTTAACAGTGACCTATGACTAGGTTTTGCCCTCTATCTAGCCACCTGCTGGAATCAGCAAAAAGCTGAAAGGAAGCTAGTTTTCCTTATCCCAGTATAAATCTAGGGCATAGTGTCACATCAGATACATCCACTCAGATAGAAATGAGGGAGAGAGAGAGACTGCCACGCAAAGCCTTCATCTTCACTTTTGATGAGCCCACCATCGCTATGTTTCTCTTGCTAACCTGTTAATAACTCCTCTGTGCCTGCTTTGCATCCTCGACTACTCCCCACATGTAAAATAGTGCTCAAGTGGACACTGCACCCTTCAAAACACAATATTACTCTTCACTCTCCCCTTTTCATCCAGCTCAGGAAGTGTAGGGGTGAGATGTACCAAATCCACACATTTTGGTAGGGACTGAGTGACTTCAACTGAGAACACAGCCTGAACCACCCACAGGTAGAGTGACACCCCCAGGTCCACGCTTCCCCTGAACTAGTTTGGTTGCATCTATAGCATATCTCTGAATGAATCCAAGTGCTTACAAATGTAAACCTCAAAGAGCAAAATGTTTCTAATGTTACCAGCCTTTGTGGAGAAATGACAAATTAAAAAACACATGCACGGTGCTGTGTGCAAAATTCATCCTTTGCTAAACAGCTGGGCTCACAGAATAAATAAACTAATTCTGCACTGATACAAAATCAAAAGCAATTTAATTAAAGACTCTTAAGTTTTAAAGGGTTTTAAATGCTATACGTTTTGGGGAAATATCAGAAAATGTAGCTTGACTGACGTCAGTTCTCATCTCTGGGATGGGAGGCCATTTGCTATTCTGTTTAAGGCAGGCTGGATTGTCTTATTTTGGAGCCAGCTTGGTGGGGGGTTTTCTTTGCTGCTGCTTCAGAGCTCTGAGCTTCAAAGGCTGAAATTAATGGTGAACAAAATTGTGCGGCTCTGACCATCCCATGCGGGGCAAACCCATCGAGGGTTATCATTAAGTAAAGAAATAAAGAAAAAAAACCCTGCCAGTTCCAAGAAAACCTCATCAGATAATGACCTCTGTGATTGGGTTTTCATTACCAAACAGCATCCAGAGATTGTCTGCCCCATAGAAGAAAAAAAAAAAAAAGAAAAGAAAAAGCAACTGTGTCTCTCTCTCTTTCTCTCTTTCGCTCTCTCTCTCCTTTTTTTTTTTGCACATCTTTTCTTTAAACCTGTCAGATCATTTCAGTATTTCAAATCCGAGGAAAACAGCCTGCCTGCTGCTGTATTTGAAGTTGTAATGGTGTCAAAAAGTCACGACTGACTGACAGCCGTCAGTCCCAGAGGAGCTCATTAAATCATAAAAACTTGACAAGGAAATAATTGAGCATCACTGGCAACTTGGCGCCTGTTTAGACGTTTTTATTTTCTTTCATTATTAGTCCCCACCATTACGTTCATTAACAAATTGCATTAAACAACTGTTAAGGGCTAATGATTTGTTTATCGCTTTTTTTTATTATTATTATTATTATTTAAACATTAGCTGCGTCATGTGGTACCTCAGCAGCCTCATACTATCATCTGACTGAATATTTTTCCACTCAGAGCTCTGGGTACTGCTGGAATATGAAATAGATTATTCATTACCCTCCTCTTTGCCACTGATTTGGTTTCATGTAGCGTCTTCCACAGAGAAAGATGAAAACTTGTCAAAAATAGGTTATATCTTATTCTAAGGGCAACAATAGCAGCAGGTACAGGCACACTTTAATATTTAATTAAGGCTGATGTTAACCCCTTTAAATGACTTTAGCTGTGAGTAATATTCAAGTGCAGAAGAGAAAAATAATGGTACTTAATTTGCAAACTGTACAGCAGGCATTCATCTTCGAGTTACTAGCAAATTTATAGAATAATTTTAAATAATGAAATTTCCAATCATAAATATTTATGTCCACTTTTTTTTTTTTTACGTAGTCATAAATGGACCACTTTTGCATGCATCCTAAATAAAAAAATCCATGTCCCTTTCTTTTTTTTGTTTTGAACTGCACCACTCACATTTCAAAATCTGGTAGGACTTTGTAGGGGGGGAAAGAGCTACATGTGGATCCCCAGTAAAGTTGTTAGCTGCGGTAATGACTTGCATGGTTCTGTTTCTAGCAACTTGACAGCTTATGATAAACTTCAGGAGGATGTGGGCTCAGGCTTCCTTTTTTTTTCCTTTTGGAGGGGACAGCATTTGTTTTGGCATTTTTTTTTGTTTTTGTACAAAACCATGAGAAGGTTTTGGTTTAAAACAGATAAAAATAGCTGCTGCTTTTTATAGAAGAAGTATTTATCTCTAAGTATATTTTCTCTGTGTAGTTTCAGTTGTAAATAATCCTCTTACAGAAGGAGAAGCTTCAGGAGAATTTTAAGATGGTAAAAAAGGAAACAGTCAAAGGCAGGGTACATGTTAGTCTTCCTTTGCTTTATAATAGTCAGTCTTTGATCTTTTCTTACTCAATACATCTGAATGCAGTTCGCATTCAGCATTTACGGTGGGTCCCTGTGTAGGGCTGATGGCAGAGACGGCGAGCGAGGTGCGATGACGTACAGTGGGATGCTGCAGAGCAAACCCTAGTCGGCAAAGCTCCCTCGCGCTTCCTTGGGATAATTTGTCACTTCTGGAGTCACGTGGGGGAAGAGGCATGTAGCAGGTGAATATTTTATCAACTACTGCCTGGCAATGGGTGTTATCATACGCCCTGAGCAGCCTTTGGCCACAGTGGCTCCTTGACGTACCCACAGCCTGACGTGGGTGCACTGTCCCGGCTCTGTGCATGTCGGGAAACAGAGGTGCATGGTGAAAAGCATTTTAGCATCCTCAACAGCCGTGCTTTATTTGTCACACATAAATAATGAAGGCATCTACAGGAGAGGGAGGGGAAAAAAGAGCTTATATACTGAGAACCAGTGAACTTGTGCACTCTTTATCCCTTCATCCGAACAACTGCCTTTGGCATGAATAACGGCTCAGCTGATACCAAGCTCCATATTGATCTGTTGCTCAGGAAGGTCTGCTGGTAGTTCCTTGGACTTTTCCTGAAGGTATGGGCCGTAACAGGTCGGTACTGTTGGGACCTACGCTTCTATCTCCATCTCATGCCAGACAAGTTCAGCAGGGACAGACCCAGAAAGGGGGAGCTCCCAGCCCTCGGTCTGTGCAGCTCTCTGTTTCCCACAAACACATAGATGTGATTACCTCTTCATGTCAGAAAACCTACTTGAGGGACTGTTGTGCCCAAGTATAAGTAAAATGGTGTCTGCAGTTGGAGAGGCATCCTGGAGTGGATATGGAAACAGTCTGCTTTTCCCCAGGCAGCAAAATTTTTTTTAAAAACTCTACATAACCTACAAATACTTCTTATTCTGTGGGGTAGGCTAAGAGTAAGGAGCTGTATTATCCACAGGTGGTACCTCCGCACCATCCAGGCACTGCAGTGTTTTGGTGAACTGCTGCAGATTTATCTGGCAATTCTGGGAGTGCAGCCTGGGTGCTCCCTCACTGCTTTTAGCCTTGGCCTTATCACAACAAGAGATACTGGGTTGTGGTGGTGGTATAACTGATGAAGGATGTAAAGTCTGCAAGCCAAGGTTTCCTGTGAGGCCAGTGCCTGTTCATTAATGGGACATTCAGGAGCATGCAAAGTGAAAGGGTTAGGTGGATGTCTGTCCTGCCAGAGAGCACTGTTGGAAAGTGAAAGTTTTACACATTTTAAAGGGTCCTAAGCAGTTCAGAGCCATTAAACTCTACAGGAAAGCGGCCTGTCCCTGCTGTCCTGTGGCCAGAGAGGTCAATAATGCTGCCAAGCCTGCATTGCCAGCGTTATGGTGTGTGCTTCCTGCTGGCTGCCATGTTGTGACTGCTCTCCTGGACCAAACCCAAAGAAAACCTTCTATTGCTGCTTCTTTGTTCAGTTGCATTCTCCGTTCAGACCCATGACCTTGTCCAGTCAGCACTGTCTCCAGTGAACATGATCTGCTTCTGTGGATTTAATGAACTTTCCAGTTCTCTTCTGCACCCAGCTAAGTAACATTGCCTCTTGCCTGAGCTGCATGCCTTGCCTGCATGCATTTGTCTGTATGTTCTCCTTTTATTGACATTGCTTGAAGGAGTTGTAGCCAGGCATGCCTACCAAAGCAGCAAAAAAAATACCCTATGAGTTTACCACAGCACTAGAAAACTGCTTGTAAGTAAAAATAGTATTTAGCCTTCTCTTCTTAGTAGAAACATGCTTATGCCTTTGCTCTGTCTCATTTGATGAATTTGTCTTCCCATCCCCTGCTAACTTTGAGACTTTGACCAAATTCAGGCATATGTAATAGAAGAGCAGAGCTCTCAAAAATTCCTATTGGTTTCAGGAAAAAAAGCAGCCAGGGGGAGAGACATCCCACTGGCATCCCCACCAAGAGAAAGGCTGCAGCGTGACATCCACCCAAATTGGACACTACCTGGGAGGGAGAAATTATAAATGCCTCTCTCCCCAGGAAAAGCTCACATCCCATTTAGATACTAGAGAATCCAACCCCGAGGAAACAAGGCCTCATTAGTGTCATTGCTGGAGGAACTACTTAATTAAAGGACAACAGAGTTGAGAGCATTGTTATGTAGGCCTTTGTTCCTTATACCTGGTCATTTCCATTGATGTAAAATGTCATCTTTCTGATCTGGTAGCATTTTGCACCCACTTTAGACAAGTATTCCTGACCAGCCAAGGAGGTGCAGAGCAGGGAAGAATCAGACCTTATTACTGAGGTAATTATAGCCTCACCTAACCATCAGGCGAAGGGTGTACACCTCTATTAGCCAGTGCTCCTACAAAGAGAACAAAGGCTGGCTGCAAAGTGGGAGCCACCCAAGGAGCATCCCTGTGTCCAGCTACACCACTCTGGGGCAGCAGACACGCTGGGGAGGTCATGACCACAGGCTCCCGCATCACCCAGTCTCCTGCTTGCCTTCCTGGCTTTAAATCCAGCTTGGCTTAGCAACACTGGTGAAGGCCGTGAGGTGGGGAGACTAAAACAGGGAACAGTACCATCACCGAGGAAATCAGCTCAGTTATAATGCTAAAGGAGGTAGGGGGTGGCTTTCAAAGCTTGTCTCAGCAACTAGCCTAATTCTATTTTCAAAAGCCACTGTTGAGTGCTTTTGAAAATTTCATCCTAGATGCTTGGCTCAAAGACCTTAACCAAAGATTTATTTTTTTTCTCTGCTATATGAAAGCTAAATATAAACCGACATTATTGAACAAAAACCTAACAAAACCCCTGTTGCAGGTCTAGGAAAATCTTTACTGAGAAAATCAAATTATTGGAGACCAGCATCTGAAGCCTCCTTCAGGTTCGGATGCCTCTTGTTTTGTATACACAGTTTGGCATACAAAAAAAAATATTTCTAACAGCAAACATTTGCTTTCTGTTCTTTTTGTCTTCTCCTTATTTGCCTTTTGTTCTCCTGCCCTCAGAAAATCAAGACCTGAGTGTCTCCGGATGAGCAGTTAAAGTTGCTTTAGAACACATGGATTAGTCTATTTTACCCACACAAGTAGGTGCATATGTGTGTCTACTGTTTGAACAGCGTCTTAATGACTTTTCCACTGATGGGCTGTGGACCACAGGCAAGTAATAAAGTTAGTCTGTGCCTCAGTTTACCCACCACAACTTCATTAATGCTAACCTACCTCACGAGGTGTTGTAATGTTTAATATATTGTGTGCTCTGTAATCCTTGGATTAAATGTATTATGTAAGTGAAAAGCACCCATTTGATGTGTATGTAAATGCTGCAGTATTATAGGTAGGAGGGTCATTTGGGTGTAAGTGTAATACAAGCGCTGGCAAAAGGCAAAAGGGATTCCATTGTATTGACTTATTTTTAAAGAGCTTTTTATTTACTCAAATGCTCTGGACACCCAGAAAGAGAGACATTCCTCACTAAGCAGCTCTGCTGTTTCATCTGTCTTGGAGTGCTTTGATAAATGGATTGAAACTTGTCAGCTTTTCCTGTAGTTTCTGAGACTCCCTCTGGAAACTCTGTTGAAATGTTATTATTGTAACTTCTTAGAGCACTACTTAATGAATTGTAACAGATATCCCTGCGAGTTCTGCAGATGCTGTGAGGACTGCACTTCCTTCCCTTCCCACAGCAGAAGCAAACCAGTGCCACCACAAACACCAGGCACAGAGTGCATGTTCCCAGCCACCAAAGCAGCTGGTATCTTGCAGGGACAACACTTCTTACCTTCATAAGGCTTCATCCCCAGATTTGTGTCCGGTTGCGTGATCAGTCAAGCTCCAGGGACATTGAACATAGCCAGATGTTGTCCTTTGAATTGAAGAATAATTTAATCTTTTAAGAAGAAACCTTAAGAAAGATGACAATTAGTGTGGGTCTAGGTCTGTGTTGGTTGATTTCCTCTGTCTCTAGGATGAGATGTTGTAGTAGTGCCTGAACTATCCTGCAGCTTGGACTGGTGACTTGGACAGTCTGAACTCGCACTACCCACAGATCCTAGCTGCCCTCAGAGCAGCTCTTTCTCAGACAGACAACAGTTACATGACGTTACCACATGGACAGATGAGATGAATGGAGGGAGCAGTAAGTGTGGCACCTCCTCTGAAGCACAGGACTGACCCTTCAGGGCCATTAGATCTGCTCGAGGAAATCTGCAGAAAGGGTGGTCAGAGGTGCCTGACAGGGACACGTGTGTTGCATGGAGCTAGAGAGCAGAAAGAAGTCAACCATGATGAAGTCATCTTGAACCCCAGTAATGTCCTATCCTGTTGCATCCTGCAGTGGAGCAGTGGGATGCCTTGGTGACTTCTGATTTCCTGCCTCCAACTTATTCAAAGGAATCTTGCTCCTCCTCTGCTCTCTCCAGAGCAGGGGTGGTGTGACCACTGATATACTTGGTTTGGCAGCTTCGTTGTGCTGGGTAGGCTCAAAGATCCTTGTCCTGATGCAATGGTCACTTGAGAGTTTAAAAGTTTTTTCGTTTTTTTCTATTTTTTTTTTTTAAGTCTTCTCGCTGGGTTTTAGTTGTTTTTATAAGAATACAGAATTGAGCTACTGATATTCACGTTGTCACGAAGTGCGAAATGGCCAACTGCACAACCCCCACAGTATCACCAGTTGTGCCTCATGCCCCACGTGGTTCAGCTGGCAGGTGCCATAGACAGTGCTGCCCATCTCCAGCCTGAAAAATAAGCGTACCTTCCCCTGGCCTCCAAACATGAACTTGGGCCATCCTGAGTGAGGTCTTGAGGAAGAATGGGGGGAGAATTTTGGAGAAGGTCCTGATCAGTGTGGTATAGGATCAGAACTATGAGGTGGCTGTGTATAGGTCACATATCCCCAGTGAGGCCTCAGAGGTGCCTCCATTGGTCTCAGCACATTGAAGCCATCTGTGATTAGTCTCAGCCTTTTATTTCACTTTTTATTAATATTTTGCATATTAAAATTTGTGTAGGCAGCCAGAAGAGAGCAGCATCTACACAATACTCGATGCGATGGAGAGGATTAGGAATCAGTGGCTCAGTTCATTGGGACCTAAACTGGGGGGCTGTGGGGGTGATAAAGTGTCCTTTCTTTACACTACATTTTAAAAGTACTTTCAATTTCTTTCTGTGTGCCCTTACTAAAATACATCTATGACCAATACTGCTTTGTGGTCTCAGCTGATAGCTTCAAAAAATTAAATATAACCAGGGTTACCTTGGACTTTTTGCTGAGCTGTTCACATATGCTTTTAAAGCTTCTTCCCTCTTCTCAACCAGTCCAAACCTATAGGTTCCCGTACCTAGGTACATTGACGTCAAAGTAAGAAATTATTTTCAAAATAAGGACTAGTGAATTGGGAATTTTTCAGCTGCCCTTGCATGAAATTCCTCCAATATTTTTATTCACAGTAGGAATGCTCTGGGAATCAAACCTGCTAGTTACCTCTGTTTATTCCTCCCAAAGTGAAATTATCCATGTCCTCTTGTCCCTCGTGAGATCCTGGAGGAAACTGTCTATGCACACACATTGACACATCTTTGGTGCATTCCACACGAGCCAGTGAAATTACACCAGAAATATGAATTTAGCCCACACAGCATGTGTGTGCTGTGCTGTCCATACAGGGCACACACACACCCCAGCAAACCCTCCCATTTAAATTTCAGAATAAGCCGTTCAAGACAGTCCTGTGTGATTCCCTTCATGACTGTGTTCTGTATACACTTCTTGAAAATGAATGGATATTCTGTGAATTTTACCACTTTGCAAAAATATTTGACGTGGATTAGTTGTTTTGAGTATTGAGGTTTTTGAAATCTCAGTAATTGTCATGATTACTGTGTGTAATAGAAATTAGAGGGATGCCTGGGTTTTGGCTTTGAAGCTACCTACTTCTAAGAGGACATTTTTTAAGTTTTCTTTTTAAGGTGCTTCTTTGCACCCCAGCTAAACTTTCCTCAGATTACATGTTAGCTATCATAGCTGTTCTATAGTTAGATTTTAATCAGCCTCGGTACACAGTAATGTTAAACACTGAAAGAGCTACTAATTAATCGCCTTTCTGTATGTAAGAGAGAGATAAATATCCATCCCGGAGGAATTGTAATTTCATGGTTTCTAATGATGGTTAGATTACATTATCTGGATCACTTAGGCTGTGGGTGTCATAAAAGATGCTCAAAGTCATTTATATTCAGTTTAATTTTTTTTTTAACTTTGTAAGCCTGAGAAAATAATGCGGTGTTAGCAAGTCTGTTTCATATTTTAGTTAAATATACCTTTGTTGCACTGACTGAATGGATTCAGATGACAGTGACAAACTCAGTTCTTTTCTATTTAACATGCACCTTCTCCAATCAAATTAACAATGTACAAATCTTCATCGGGCTGCTGCAGAAGAATCTGTTGAGTTCCTCAGCGTTGTTGAGCTTTGGGCAAAGGTTTTCCTTTTGGATGTCAGTTTGCAATGAGTGTTTTCTGCTAATTCTTGTATGTTCTGTGAAGTCTCAGTTGTCTGTCTTGAACCAAGAAATAACTGGACTTTTGGGTTGTATCAGGCTGTGGCTCAAATAAAATAATACAATCTGACAGCAGTGCGAACCTCTCATTTTCCCCTCCCCAGTTCTAACTGATTGGAGTCCACACGACTTGGGCTCCTGCACATCTGCATACACGTCACACTTAAAATTTGGTAGCTACGAGAATATTAAAAATAAGATCCTACTCCATGTGTATATTGTAATAGCTAATAGTTGCATATTTTGAAGTTCTCCTCATTTATATTTAAAAGGCTGAGTCTTCTTTGAACTACTGTGTTGGAGGGGGAAGTTAATTGTTTCTGAATGAGGATGATACTCCCTTTCCATATCAATTATGTGTACTGCTCCAAATTACCAATAATGCTCATTTCCAAACTCTATCATTTGCAGTTTTGTGTGTGCTTGCAGAGAGTTGCCCAGGCTCCAGGGCTGCAGCCCCTTCCTGCATCCACTGAGAACCAGAGGTGGGAGGGAACCCCAGAGGAGGAAGGTGAGATAAGGAAATGCGATATATTTCCAAGAGAGAGTTTGTCATCAGTTTGCTAAAATTGCTTCTGAAGTTTTGCTGGCAACGGTTTTACATGTCTGCCTTAGTGACGAAGGAAGTGTACTGTCTTAATAGAGAACTCCAGAACTTCAGAAGGATTTCTCCTTGTTTGAATGCACAGCACAATGAATTTGTACCCACAGAGCATTCACCACTTACATTTCAAAACCTACAGCACACTAAACGTGAAACTTTTGTTCAAATTTCAAGGATTTTGATAGCCCAAGTGAATAGACACTGCCTATTGATTTTTCCCTTACAATGACTCTTGGATAACCTATTTTCTCATTTATTTTTAACGACAGCTCATGAGATTTTACAGCAATTCTGCCCAACCTCCTAATATCAAAATCCCTCCTTGACCCTGAAAATTGTAATTCTGCTATAGATCACAGCTGCTGAATATTACCTTTTACTAAGCTGGTTAAATAAAATATGTCCAAATCACTAGATCCCACAGGCCATGACTGCAATTCTAATTATACAGGGTCTGTATTTCTGCTCTACAGTACAGAAAAGCACAGCTCTCTCTGAGTCCACACCAAAGTGTGGGAATCCAGAACATTGGTTCTAGTTTTGAATTTGAAAAAAAAAAAAAAGTTACAGTGCTCTTCAGTGATTTTCCTGTAAAACTTTTACAAGGGAACCAAACCCTTTTGATGTGTTCCATACAATAAAATGCTGTGTAAGTCTGGAGGACAGAAGCATGCGGCGAGAATTTTCTTGTGTCTGGGGGATGGGTGTATTTGATGTGTACCCATTCAAAATCAAAAATCGGAAAAAAAAAAGAAAAAGAAAAAAAGAAAAAAAAATCTCACACTACTCTTAGGCTGCATATTCTACACAATAGCTCAGGAAACCAGTGTAAGGAAACTAATTTTGGCCATTAAACATATCCTTTCCCCTCCCACTGCTTATTCAAAGAGTGATCACATGCTCCCTGCTGCAAGTTACACCTTTGTAGAATTTAGATATGGAAGAAAACTATTAGATTAGCTGTTCCACCTACTGATGTGGGATTGTTCCCTGGAGAACCTTATTCATTAGTGCATCACTGCCTAACCTTGTGGGCACACTGTGCCAAGAACATCTTGATTTTGTTCTGCATTTTCCTCTTGTCCTTTCCTCCTGGTGCTGAGAGTGGTTGAGGGGGTGATTTGGTGAGGAGCATGGTGGACAAGGTGGAATTCTTCAGCTTCATAGTCAGGCTGGTGGTTTGGATGCTTGAGTGTGTACGTACTTATGTGGATGACTAGTTTGTATACTTTTTTAATTAGTATCCAAGTTCAGAGGACTAGACAGGGCATGATCTTTTTCAACATAATTCGCTGAAAGATCTTCTGGAGCCCAGTGGTCTCCTACAGCAAATTACCTTCATGGCTTGCCCTGCAGTGTCTTAGATCTAGCTTCCATTTTACTTTCTGCTTTCGCTCTTTTGTGAGCAGATAGAGCCAAACTTTTAATTGCTTGTCTGCCAGGGAAGGCAGCTTGGCATTTTGCTGCTTTTCCAGGACAGAAAGTTTTGTTCTTTGGTCTGACCCCATAAAACTCTGAGTTTTCCAGGGCAGCGCCGGGTGCTTGGCATGCCTCACAGTTGTGCCTGGTATTGGGGTGCTTTCAGCTGAGTTTCCTACTGCAAACTTTTCTTCTCAGAGCTTCACTTGTACCTTTTGTCCTGGTGAGGACTTCAGCATCAGCCCCTTCTCTGGGATCAGCCACTTGTGATTTAATAGCCTGATTCAGAGCCACTATTGAAGCACCTCCAGTCCATCACTTTAGGCAAGTTTATTTGTTCCTACCATGTGGGAGCTGCCAGCTCTCCCACATTCTGGGGCCCTGTGGGTTTGAACCCTGCACCACACTGCAGCTTTACCTTTCCTCCATGGGCCACCCACACCCGCACTACACCCTCCAGGCCTCTGCAAGGTCCCCAGAGCTGGAACCAAGGTCCAGAGTGATCTGACCGCAAGCAGACATCTGCTGACCCCAACAGGGACCATCATGAGACCTGCAGAGCCCAGACCAGGGACAGGGAGCCATCACCACACAGGATACCCTGCATCCTTTGGAGATGCACTTCCACTTTGTCTGGGGTCCTGGTCCTTGAAGCTTCCCTTCTGTTCGTGGAGACTGGAAAAAGTGGGGGAAAGGGAGGGGAGCAAAGGTGACCACTTCCATTCTGCAGTTTCAAAGTTTTGGTTTCCACCCTCAGACTGTAATAAATGGCTACTGAGTTACCTGACATGGAGCTAAAGTCTGTAGGGTGAATTTTCAGAGCAACGCAGAGGAAATTATATGCACAATTACTGTTGTTAACAGAGCCTGGGCATGTAACTCCCTGCACAGCAGGTTGGAAATCTTCCCCATGCATGTTTAATGGAGTTTGAGTTGCTACAATCCTGGGGCTGTGTCCCTTTTTTAATGTGTACTGTCCTGAATGAAACAAAGGAAGTACTGAATGTAAAAGAGATTTTATTTTGCTGTTAAAATAATATTTTCTTGATCTACAGCCTTCCTCTAATGCCAAAGCACTTCTTCCATCACTCAGTGATCTCTTAACCTTTCTGTCCTGTGAGAAAAAAAAAAAAAAAAGAGAGGGGGGGAAAATCATTTATTTATTTATTTTTCTCCTTCTAAATGTGTTCCACGTAACGTGCTCATCAATGTTCATACAAATGAGTATATACATGTTCATACAGGCAGTGCATTTATTCTAGTGATGGATATTGTTGAAATAGGTGTAGGTCAAAACACAGAAAATATCTGTCTAATTCCTAATGTGCAAATGCTTCTGAGTAAATAATATATTTGCACATCCTCATAGGAAAATGAATTATATGTGTCATTTCACTAATCAGGCATGTATTTCAAATGTCTCCCTACTCAGGAGGTTATTAATGTGGTATTTAAACTTCAGTACATTGTACGCTAGGAAAGGTCTGTAAATTTGGGATTGTCTTTTGCTTCCATGCTGCTTATTTAGTTTTATGTGCTGTAATTGTTTTTCTTTCCCATAAAGAAGGTTATCAACTTCTGCACCTAGATCAATTCAAATGGTCTTTAGATATCTTCCATAAAAATTAAATTACTCCTCTAAACTAACAGTTTTGCAGCTGCAATGGGCTTATATTTACAGCTGTGCCATCTCATTGACTGAAAGATTCTTCTACCGCACTGGGCTTGACTCTCCAGCTTTCTGCAAGGTCTGAAGGCAGAAGGCAAGGTGCTGTAAACCAAGACTAGAAACACCGAAGTAAAAACACATACACATCAAATATATACATATAAAAGTACATCAAATACATATACAAGTTTCTAAAAGGTTTCAATCACTCTAAAATTGCACATGATTGCTCTTAGGCTCCCCAAAATGCTTTCATCTAAGAGCAGAAAAAAGTGTAGTTTTAAAAGCATTGTTGGGGCATGTCTAATAGATTTGTCCAACTTTCTCTGTCTTGATATATGCAGGATGGTTGATTGTATTCTCCTTAGCATGGATCTTGAAACTGTAAATAAATTTTTGAAGTTAATAGTCACAATAACTGCTTAATGAAATATCACACACCAGCAGTTCTGAATACAAAAAAAAAAAAAAAAAAAAGTTCAAAACTACTGTGTGGTGTCTCTTTTTACTGGAAGTGGGCTTTTACTTTTAAACTTCTGTTATATTTGGAGACAAGCAATCCCACTGAAAATGATACCACTACTAATAGGGAACATATTATCTTTCATGTGGGTACTTTTTTTCATGTTTAAGGTTTCTTTGTTATTATCTCAGTAGCAAGACTCTCCACAGTCTTAGGCAGAAAATCAAAATATGCCTTAAAGCAATAATCTTTTAATAAGTATCAAATGTCTTTCAATGAGATAAAAGAATTCTGTAGTGTGCTTATATACACATACCCACACACACACACTTACTTCACCATTAATCTTATTTTATACCTTTTCAACAATATTTTTGGGAATATCATGGTTTCTGTTTTATGCTTTCTTAACCAAGACTAAACCCTCCTCATAAATCTTAGATAACTGAACTTCTAAATGCTATTAAAAATTTTGTTAAAATTGTTTTCTCCAATTGTTGGGCCTCTTTGTCCTGAGGACTTTGGGAGATGTTTCCATCAGCTGAAACAGGGATGTTACTCCACACTTCTTTAAGACACCAACTTGAAGACGTTGGATATTCACAGAGTGGAGGGTATTCACACAGACAAATTCAGAGGAGGTGCTGGGAGCATATGTAACTCTGCTCATGAACACTGGAGCACTGGGATTCATCATCTGGGCCCAGACTTGTCCCACACAACTTTAGTTCTTATCTGGGGAAATGAAATTAGAAGGTTAGTGAGCTGAGGTCTCTTCTCTAGGCATCAAAGATACAAGAGCAAGATCCCTAAAATTAGACTGAGGAAATACCCTGTCAGTCTCCTGCCAAGGGGGACAGGGATGAACGCAGTCGAGAGGGTTACTCTGCAGGGGGAAGCAGAGTCTGGATGCCACTGATGAGGGGCACAGGTTCCTTTGCTAATCAGGGGAAAGAACATTGCGTGCTCTTAACTCTCATCCAGCCTTAGACTTTGTCCTGTTTGTTGAGAGGGGAACATTTATAGTTACCTGTGTCCGACGTCGAAATGCAGACTTCTCAGCCCCACCACTCCCCTGTGACTGATGTGTGAAGTGCAGTGCTCACTGGGTGCTACTGGAGGGCACCTACTTTCTGCTCAGAGGTGAGAACCTGGGTATTTCCGCCCAACAAAAAGTAAGCGTGAAGGAGAGGAGGTGCTGCACTGCAGAGTGCAGAGGTGCTGTATTCTCCAGTCAATTAATTGGGAAAAAGTTGGGTCTTCTTGAGAAATGGTGCCTCTTGCACCTTGGCTTCAGTGACAGCCAGCTGCAAGTTGCCTACATGCCACAGGTTAGGTTGTCAAAGTTGTTCTCTTTCCTAATGCTCCTTATGACAAATACTCCTAATTGCTTCTTCCTTTCATACTTTTCCGTGCCTCCTGGCTAAGACATCCGTCTGTAGCCTTTATGGTCTGTCTTTCAAATCTTGGCCTCAGTTGTGTCTATCTGTGTTTTCTGTTTCTTTCCATCTCAAGCATCCCTTCCCTGTCTCCCCATCCCTCCGTGCCTGTGGAGCAACACGTGGGCACCTGCCAGCTGCTGCGGAGACCAAGCTCTTCCCACCTTTCCCGACAGCTGAGTGTCATGTCGCCCCATGTTTCCTACACCTTGTGCATAAAGATGCACCACTTCCCTCTCTTTGAATAACCCAAAGCATGCCTGCCACATTGAATCAGGAAATAGAAATGCCATCACCAGCTACTGAGGGGAAAATGCAGTGAAAGGAAAAAGAAAATGAAATGAAACATGTTTTCTCTCTTTTTATGGAGATGGGTTCAAATTTCATACATCCTGAGCCTGACCTCCCCAACATATATGGTGGTGATAATTTGAGTTGCGAACTCATGATTACTTATTTAAGAAATCTACATACTAGTGTTGCAAGAAGGAGACTTTGAAAGCCTTTTAAGTATCTTTCTCATTAATTTACTTAATCCTCTGATCTTGCCTTCTTTTAAGTTGTTTATTTTTAAAAGAAAGACAAAAGTGAGCTAGTAAGCTTTGTTACTAAAAAAGTTTTTAAAACTGTATGTGATACAAAGTAATTAAGAGAATATAAATATAGCTGTAAAGCGTACACAAACACACAGATTTGGTGTGCTGGGAGAGCTTCCTCCACTGACTTTAAGGGGAAGCAGTGGACAGAGTAGCAGAGTACAGGTAGCAGACCTCCACCTCAGCCAAAGCAAAATTTTGCTTTCTAATGTTTGTTGTCTTTCTTCAATATTTTTAAATGCTGCAAGATACCAAAATAAAAGGGTTTTTTGTAGCATAGCAGATGGAACCGAGTACTATATCTGATGAAAACTACAGATTTTTCATGTTATTTTTTGTTCTGCATTGTTTTATGACGATTTTCAAAAGATTCCCTGATGTTTCAGATTCCGGAACTTCAGGGTGCTCTGCTTGGGATGTGTAAGGAGATTTCTTCTTCAGAAAGGAAGTTGCTCAGCCATCTCTGGAAAGCAGGTCCTCCACAGTGCTCAGCACCCAAAAAACAAAACCACCAGAGGCACCTAAAACCATTCTTTTCTTTTAAAGATTTTACTCAGCTAACTGGGACAGGGCAGGCCTGAATTTTGGATGAAAGAAAACTTAGATGAGCAGGGAAGCTGCTCCCCAAGGACTGCATCCTCAGTGATGCTATGAGCCAGCAACCCCCGTAGCTTTCAGCATCTCTCATGATCAGACTAGAACTCTTTTGCCCGAGGCTGAAAATATCTTCCTCTCTAAAACTAAAGTGATGTTGGCTGTGAGTTATGATTAGTAATAGAGTCCATTTGTGGTGAGGTGGGGGGAAGGGGAGATAATGGACCCAGAATCATAAGACTTTATATACTTGGCATATTTCCAGACAACCAAGGAAGACTGCCCTGGTCTGGGGAGTTCACTGATTGAGGATGAAAACTAGGAGAGAGCACAGGGAGAACAAACAAGCAAATTATATGTAAGTAGTTTTCAGTCTTTATAAGTGGCATAATTGAAATACAGCATGTTGAAGGATAAACTCAGGGAGTTACACTGGCTGAAAGGCCTCCTGGAAGAAAGATCAAGATTGCTGGGGTGTCAGGAAAACAAACCTGAGCAAGCATATTGGCAAAACAAAGTGGGAAGATGTCCAAGTGCCTGCTCAGAGCATCAGCACCCAACTCCTCATCCACAGAGAAAGAGGATGGCAGCACAGTGATGCTGACAACGGTGTCAGACCCTCATCCGTGATCAGCTCTTACCAGCGTGTCTGGGTGAGCTGCTGAGTGAAAATGTTCCAAATTTGGAGGCCCCAAGAGGGGGTAAGTTGTGTTTGGCCAGGCTCTAATTGCATCCTTGCATTACTATGCAATTAATTGCTGCCGTGGTCTGCTGGAGAGGAGGGAGTGTGCCAGCTCCATTCCTGGGCAGCCCCAGAGGCTGGAGGAGCTCACGGCTCTCACTCCAGGGGGTGACCTACTCGGATGGCTCTGCAGCTCTGCTGCCAGCCCTGCTGGCAATACCGGTCTTCTCAGGATGATGTGCTTTCCTCCTGCAGTGTGGTTCTCTTAGCAGGCATTAAAAGTTTCAGAAATCACATAGAAAATGTAGGACAAGGAGAACACATAGATTTTTTCACTGATTTCATGTATCTTAGGGAAGAGATGACTAGAGAAAAAATGCGAGCACAGTTTTCCGTAGCATTTTGTATGAGTGTTTTCAGTACATACTTCAAACGGAGGCAGTGTCTTGCAGAAAATACAAATAATTCCCCTACAGAGGGGAAAAGAAGAATAATTTTGGTCTTGTTTTACAGATCACTGTAGTTCTGATGTCAAGAATAGTATAGAAAATTAGCACAAATTCCTGAATTAAAGGAAAAGCCGTGTGTAACCCCCAGTTTGGGATGTGTTTCTTGTTTCTAACATGTCCCTCAGTAAATCCTCACCTGTAGGGGAGAAACAAGAAGGATGAGGAGAGACTTATAACTCCCAGTGTCTGAGATTGCCAGTGTTGACCTCAGCTTCATCAGATGGTATCATGATGAGTACAGAAGAAGGAGGCAGAAGAGAAGATCCACATGAATTCCAACATCGAGTAGCAAGTCAGTCCTTTGCAAACTTTCCTTGTTTAACTCAGTGGCAGCAGCACCAGGGATTTTTTTCTGAGTCTTCCTGAGGTTTCAGGTGTGGGCTGGCTCCTGGATTCCTGCAGGAGATTCCTTTTATTCCTGGCCATTCTCCCAGTCTCCTGGGGAGCAGCTGCAGCACACGACAGTTTTTCCAAAGCATGTGAATGGCAGACAGCCCTTGGCCAGCCTAGAGGAGCAAGCAACCTCTGCCAGAGCACATCTGGGTAAAAACTAAGAGTGTAAGCTGGTCTGTGTGTCTGTGTTTCATCTGGAAACCCCACCAAGGGCAAAAGAAGCTCAAGGTTCTCACCTTGGAGCTCCTCTGTCCTGGGCACCTGGCAGCTGATGCCACTTTGTGCTGCAAGCAAGTGGTCTATGAATCGTAGAATCATGGAATCATTTACATTGGAAAAGACCTTTAAGATCATTGAGTCCAACCATGAAGAATGTGTGTGGCACGATTCCAGCTGTTCATTTCTTCCTCTGTTTAGCAGCGCCCATTTTGGGTTTATGGGCAATGAGGAGGGCAAGCAGAAGAATGGGGAGTATGTCAGGTTGGAGGAGGTGTTTTGCACCTTTGTGGGTTTTAATATTTATTTTATTTTAAATATAGACATTTGCACAAACATAATGCTATGCTGAAAAAAAACACCTGTGCAGTGTCACCTAGGTGTATGCAACTAGACACACAAAAAAAAAAAAGGTTCCCTGGTTGCACTGGGTGGGAAGAGCTGGCACAAAATCCCCTCATGTGAACCTAAAAAAACCTCATAGGTCAGGGCTCTGGAAGAAAAGAACCTTTTTTCCAGTCAAGCCTTTTTGTCAAGAAGTAGAGGAAAAATGTTTTATTTATTCTAGTAGTTAAATTATTGTACACAGAAAGTCACCACAGTGAAGCATTTTCATGATCTTTCCAGCCTGAGGCACCAAGAGGATCCAGTTTAGCCCTTTGGGAAGACGCTGGTGGTAGTGGGTTTTTAGTAGGGATTTATGCGGCCCAGAATGAGTAAACTGAGTCCTGCAAGTTGAGCATCTTAGCAAGTTATCACCCACAACCTGCCTGAGAACTGAAGTGTCTTGCTACAGCTTGGCAAAGTTATCAGAAGTTTGAAATGATGACGAAAAGTGTGTCTGATCTATTTTAACTTTTTTCTTTGGGGATCCTTTTGTTGGCTATTTTTCGTGCTGCATTTTCACCCAGTCCCATAAACAAGCCAGGCACACATTTAAGTTTGATCCATTTATCTTATAATATCTGAGTCCCTTCTGCAGATGATGAATAGCCTGGGTTCTCCTGCTGTTCTGTCTCATTGCTCCTTTTGGAGCACAACCTGTGCGAGGGATTTGAGGAGGGGTGGAGTCTGTTTTGTCAGGGAAATTATTATCTTAGGGTTTCCATTATGGAAAAGAAAGGAGGAGAATGAGAAGGGAGTGGATGTTCTCCCCACCCTTCCCTACCCCACCCGCTACTAGTGGGCTTTGTGCTTCCTTCCACACTGCAAGTGACTCAGATCCAGCAAAATCCAGAAGCTGGAGTCCTTCAGCAGATGAGATCCATTCCCTTTTGTACCTTCTCCAGAAGACACACACACATCCCAGCCGGTGATGGTGTGTCCAGAAGGGCTGAGCTGGGCATCTCTCCAGAGGCAAGGCCAAGTTATGCTTGGGATGGAAGGCAATAAATACTAAATAGTGTTTACCTTATGTTTCTCATTCACAGCCTGCATTAAATCATTTGTAACAGGGGTGGCGGGGCAGGGGGGGGGATGAAGGGGGACATTATTGGAATTGTGTGCAGTCCGAATGCCAAGAAGTGCTTTTGCCTTCCCTAGAGATGAGTTCTGTGGAGTCTTGCAGGGTGTGATGTCTTATTTGGTAATGTGAACACAAGGAGCAGAAGCACAAGCAACCAGCACAGCAATAGCATTAGATCAGGGGATTTGGACTTTGCTGTGCTCCCACACCCAAGTCAGACACAAAAATACATGAGCATACATTTGCAGATGTGCATGTGCATGTGCTTCCAAAGGCCGTTTTGATTGAAAAAAGGAGACGAATTACTGTTTCTATCAAATAATCCACTTTTGAGGAAAGCTGCAGTGTGCTGCAAGCACCAGGGCCACTGAATGAAACTTTCTGTGGGAGCCAGTGTGAGGTCTCTGCTTTGGACTGTTTTTTATTGCAGTGGTGAAATGGAAGTAGGTGCTCCGCTCACAAGCAGGGCACCTAAGTACACCACTTTTATAAAGAGTTGTTCAAAAATAACCCACAGGCTAAGATCCAAACTGTATTACAGTATTTGCACAACTAGATTTGTCCACATTGCCTTGACTTTTCTGCATGTGGGTGCACATGTGTCCATGACACTATTGTGCAGAATAAACAGGGACCACACTCTCTACCCCACTTTTCAACTGATTTGTTTAGAGATTAATGCATAAACCCCAGCAACAGATTACAAATTTAGCATAAAAGCAAAGTGAAATCACCTTCAGAAACTTGCCAGTTTGGCCATTTAGGAGTCTGGATAGGTATTGATTTGAGGTGAATATTCTGAAGTTTGCATTACCCTTTGAAAAGTGCTAATGTAGTTCTTGTCACTTTAAATTAACTTTAGATAAGAGGGACTGACAGAAACATGAAGATGTGTGAACTATATTTGACTGATATTCTGTCAAATATTGCATGGGGTTATGATCCACAACTTTTCCCATCTGCTGCTCAAACCTGAATCCTTGAATGCACAATGGATTAATTACCATATTTTGTTCGGATTTTACTTAGTAGTATAAAAGACTGTGAATGTTAAATGTACCCTTACCTGCCTTCATTTTCTAAGGCTAAGGTATATGAGGAGGGGAGGCAGGGTGTTCTTTAGCAATTTTTTACAACCGCATGGAATGATTCCTAAGTGCGCCTCTTCTCAAATGATTAGATTCCCAGAAGTTAACCAGAGTAACACAGCACTCGGAATTTCATTCACTCCTTTCCTTGTGAGACTTTTTCCCCCCCTCAGAAATAAAAGCAGTGAGTGCTGATGTGGCACATTCCATCCACTGCGCTTTACAAGCAGCAGCATAATTACACGAGGCTTTGCCATCCGGTATCATTGCAGAAGGATGCAGCGTGGAGCACTCGAGGTCAGCACTTTCGACTGATGTTGTGTTACCTGGAAGGCCTGACATTGATTCCCCAGCACCACCTGCACATCCCGGCAACTCAGACTGACACTCGGTAGCTAGCCTGCCCCTTTCTGCAGCTGGACACCCAGAAGGCTGGATATCTTAAATTAAAGGCCCCTTTGAAAATAGGGGCAGTATTAACTTGTCAAAAATCCCCCAGTGTTTCAGTGAAAAAACTGAGAAGCCTTTACTTAAAACTCTTTTTTCTCCTCACCTCCCTCTTTCCTCCCAGGACTGCTTGAGTGAGTTGAGTTGTCTTGACTTTCAGCTGAAGGAATTAATGTCCACTTTAGTTGATGTACTGGATAGGTAATCCCTAGTAATCGCTAGTTCCCTTATTTTGCAATGTCCTTAACACATGTATCTCTTGAATATTTTTTTTTTCGGAGGACACTGTGCATTGCAGTGATACCCTGAGTCATATTCTGGCACTGCACTGCTTAACAGATAGGAAACATTTCTATGTGTCGGGTTGACTCTAACATGCCTGTGTCAATGAGAGAGTGTGGTTATCCAGAAATAAGCAAACTCAATGGTGGTGTGAAAGGCAGATTGAACTTATGAAGTCAGACAGACTTGTAAAATGGAGAAACAAACACATTTCTTGTTACAGTGAAATCCTTTCTGGAAGAATTTATAATATTACACTTGGGAGTAATTGTGAACCCAGTCCTGTCTTTTATATGTTTTCTCAGGTTTTTGGAGATTAAAAATAACATTGCCCTTCTCCAGTACTAGAATATTAGATAGATTCCTCAGCCATTCCTCTGTACCTTTTTATTTTCCACTATTTTTTTAATGTCATTTCTTATGAAATCTCCAAGCCTTGACTGAGGGATTCTTTGCTTCTAGTTTCTTTCTGTGATTACCAGAGGTGGGGCATGGCGAGGGAAGAAATACTTCTGTATTTCTTCACGGAAAATACTTCTGTTTTGTTTGGGAGAAGTTCTGATATAAAGTGCAGGCTTGCCCTTCATATCCAGTTACCTTTAATTCTGGGGGGTGAAGAGGATCGAGAAGATAATATGTGAGCCCAAGGAGGGAAAAAAAGGGGGCTTGAGATAGTCTTGGAATATATTAACAAGGTCTCACTCTTTGGCTGGAAGTTACTCCTCAGATTGAATGCATTCTTATCCTCTTGCAATATCAAGTAGGCTAATGGCTACCAATATTATCAAGCCCACAGCTGATATCTGCAGGACAGCTAAAGGGCTCAATAACCTTTCAAACTGTGCTAAGGAACACTTAACTGATGATGCCATGCAACACCAGCAAATGCTTAGGCAGGATTGTGGAAAATACTCATCATTAAACTCACCTTGCTTCTGTTAAGTCAATCCCACTGAAAGCTGATGCCTTAAACTCTGCTGGGGGGGTCAAAGGAGAAACCTTCTGTTTTAGTGCCTCTTTTCGTCTTTTCTTCATCTAGCTAGCATCTGGCCCAGTTTAATAATCTTTGTTCTGAGCGCTGTAAGGTCATTAGCAAAACCTTAATGGGGACAAGGGTTGCAGCATTGGACCTCTATTTAGGGAATCTATTCCAAAAGGAAAAGGTATGATGTTTCTTGCAAGTGACATAAAGATTAATGAGGGATAGACAAATGCCCTTGCTCCAAAGTCAGCAAAAAAAAGAAGGTTCTGTTTAAACTTTTCAAAATGAATTACAGTCAGGTGCTGACAATCAAGAAACAAAATGAAATCTGAGTTGGAGAGTCTGGAATAATTCTCTGGGTCTTTCCCCAAGCCTGTCACTCTTTTCTATGGATATGAATATTAAGGGAAACAGTCTGCAAATCCACACATCCTAAGCTCGTGAGGCAAGCTGGAGACTCAAAAAGATCACTTGGGAACTGCAAAGGTTGTTGGATATTTAGAAATACCAGTGTTTCAACCTGATTAATGGACGTAGAAGAGGAAAAGTTTTTTGATTTTTATACCTTTTTTAAACAGTGCAGACGTAACTCTTGGAGCTGGTACAGATGGAAAGGAAAGGATGAAAACATCTCTACGCGTATGATGAAGGCTAAGTATTGGAAGTTACAAACACAGATTTTTATTTTAACAAAGCAGTTCAGTTCCATTTTAATTGTTTAGGTAAGAAAATGTAATAATATATCCATGTGTTTGTCTTGCAAAACTACAGATTGTGTATGTATGGGTGCTACAAATGCATAGTGAAAAGGAGTCAAAACAGTTTCAGAAAGGTATAGTGGGTTAAATCAGAGACAGGTGAGACTGAAAACTGAGTAACAATCCATTGATGCTGCTTATTTTTGAAGTAAAACGCAAGAGCATTGTACACTAGCTCCATGCTATGTTCCAGAATATGTTCGACATGCTTTAGGGTTTTTTCCTAACCTTATTTTTAACTAATTTTATGATGTTTTTAAATGTACAAGGCCCTAGTGTTATTCACAACAGAGACTACTAGCAAGTTTCAGGTGATTAGGTCTCTTCTTTAAGGTAGAGTTAACATGTATCTGTCAAGAGATGTGGTCAACAGATGTCCAATTTGCAAAACACATTTTTATCTGTTCTTATGTTGTAAAATATTTTGATAGTGTCATATTTTCAAATGAACAATTGCTTTCTTTAAAAAAAAAAAAAAGCCAACATTGTTGAATATCATTTTCAAAATACAAGTTATCATGAGACACAAAAGATTATTCTCAGTTTAGTAATCTTTTCTGCAGAAACTGTTGACCCAGCCTGCTCAAGACTACTCATGCAAGTTAATACGTAGAGAGCAAAAACAATAAATGCTCCCACAAATGACTTTGGAGAGAACTCTGAACATTTCTTCCCTTCCCTTTGCCTCTTGCCTCACCAAAGCAGTGTGCATCCTGACAAAAGAGAAACCACAGAATGTGCAGAATGTCAACAAGACCCTGAGGTCTTATTCCCACTAGTTTTACTGGGCTCAGAGTTGGGTACTTACTGCCCAGAAGACTAGACAATGGGTTCATTCCTTCTCCTGCAGAAGCACAAAATGAGGCATTTCCTCCATGTGTTCCCCTGGCCCATCACAGGACATGCAGAGTGCGCTACTTGTTGCTCACCCACAGCCATACTCGTACTGAATTACTGTGTGCTGGCTACTCATGCTGCATGCTCATTTAAACTTCACAGCCATGTGAACATTCATTAAACCAACTGGGTACAGGTGGTTTTTGCATTGGGAATATGTGAAAACATGTGTTTTCTATGTTGTTTTTCATATGAAGCCTTGTGTCCAACAACCTAATTATTTTTATTTAAGTATTATGTCACTCTTCCTAGCACAAGCAGAGTGCCAGCACCTGCTCTTTGCTGCACTCTCTAATGTTTTCTATGTCCTCTCCTATCTTCCAAAATGAAAGGGGACCATTCTCACCCTGAAAGAATTTACTGCATGATCTCCATCTGGGCTGCAGCAGAAACACAAGACAGTGTAATTGGTTCTTTTAGGTTGACTGAACTTACTCATGCTCCTGTACTTGAAGTACCCATCTTAAGTCCCCTAAAGACATCCAAGAAGGAGTTGTTGCACATGAACAACTACAAACCTTTTGATACCTTTCAACAGGACTTTCTGCAGATGAGTTAATGGTCTCTCCTCTTTTAAAAAATCTGTGATGTTAGGAATGATGGTTTTTGTCAACATCTTGTAGAGAGAGGTGAAAAAAGATACATTAAATATTTCCCTGGTTTTCTGCAGCCACATTATTATTTGTAAAATCTCTCATGTGAGAGCAGAAGATGAGGAGGAGTTTGTGATCTTATTCTGCAATACCTGCCTTAGAATCTCAGACTCAGCAAACAAGATAGGGCAGAACTGTTGAGTAAAAAAGAGCTTGTGTGAAGGACTACAGAGGTGAACTGAACTATAACTTGTAGAAGGACCCACCCAAGCCCTCAGTTTCCATTTCAGTTTCCATTCTTCCTTTTCTGAATAGCACTGTCATTCTGGTCTTCTACCTGCAGTCGTTCTTTAGTGTGCACCATGCTCCCTCCTGTACCAATCCTCTTTGCCTTATCCCATGTCCTGCCCTTGTTCCAGCAACATTTGCTCTCATGCTACCAATGTGTCCACCCCTGAGCAAACTTGCACTTGAGTCTTCAGTTTTTCAGTCATGTTCCAGAATACCAAAACCTGAGTTGGCCAGCTACAAAGATGATAATTTCTTGTTAGCTGTCATACTTCTCTTTTTGTCGAATATCTTCAGTCCCTTTCAGATAACTGTTGGTTCTCTTGATGTACCACTCTCTTTCAGCATGACCATTAGCTCTTCCCTCCTGCTATAAGGTTGTTGACAGTCTCCTGCTCTGAAGTGCCCCAAGATTCTCTGCCCTGATCTCATGCTTCAGTCTTTCTCAGGTGGAAATCCTGTGACCAGGCTGACTTCTTCCATACAAATCCAATCTGTCTTTGTTCAGCTCTGATTTTCACAAACTGAACAACTATATTGTTCCTGCATGAAGACACTGACAACTGCCATGTAACTGCCTCTGAAAACTAATTTCACCCTTCAAGGTTTCTTCCCTCTCCACCCATTTCCTGTTGTTCATTTCCTCAAAAGCAGCTCTTGTTCCAGGTGGTCCAAGATGTCCAAGTCCATAGCTGTACTTTCATGCCAGATACCCACAGTGCTTGAGGAGCACTGTGCATGCTTGCTGCAAAGCTGCTGACTTGTTCACCTTCTAAAATCTCCCTCAGAGATCTCCTTTGACTAGATGACCACTGAAAACTCAACTGTACTTCGGCCACTGTCATCCTGTTGATGGTCTAACTCTTTCCCTGTGCTTCCACATTCCTCTGTAGCTATCTCTTGACTCTGTAACTCTTTTCTTTATTTTTATTCTGCTTGTGCAGAGCCCTCTGTGGGCTCCTAGTCCATGACTCCTAGAGAATATGTCAATGCACTCAAGTAAGAGGGAATATGAATACTGCAACGAAGCCAAAACTCTTGGAAATCTTTGTGACTCAGGGTGTTCAGAATCTGTAGCTCCAGCCACAGATTTTGAAATTGGCCTGCAAGTAAAACTCATATTGGAACATCCTTGAAATTAAGGGGTGGTGTCGGAATCTGCATCCAAATTTCACAGCTGTAGGTCACCTCTCAAACACGGGTATTTGGAAGACGGTAAGAACTGAGCTGTAAGCAGCTACATCGGCGATGAGATATTGTTGCTGTTTTTTGCTGTCTGTGTTTTTGAAATGCTTGCTACAAGGACAGCTGTGAGGCAGATGCCGTTCTGAGTTCAGATGTGGAATGTTACAGGGTCACTCTGCTTACCTTATCATAAAAGAGCACGCGTTTTTGTGCTCTTCATGTGCTGGAAAACAAGTCCATGACAAATACTGTATTGTGTGCGAGGGCTGGGGGTGGGGGAGAAGAAGGGAAGGGTATCTTGTCCTTAGGGGCTGCTGGTGCTAGGCACCACAAAAGAAAGCCCTGTTTGTCAGCAACACTTAGAGATACAGGGCCCAGCATGAGGCACCTGCAGCAGCTTAAGGATGACTCCATGGGTGAGTAGCTGTATACCAGCGGCTGGGGTTTCCTGCCTGCCACGCAGGTCCAGGAGGAGTGATGAAGCTAGACTACAGCAGGAGGGGAATCCAGGAGATAAACAGCCTGACAGACATGGGGCAAGAAATTCCCAGGTGATTTTAAAGAATTTCTGCGAGAGACCGAATACAGTGTGGTCCTAGCCTTTGATCTGCATTGCTGCACATGCAAAAAAATGATGTATCTTGAACTGGTGAAGGAGGATAGTTGTATTACACAGTGTTGATATTGGTGTCACCAGCTGGGCAAAGTGAGAGTTTGAATCTGGAAACTTGTTCTTTTGTAGGAGTAGATGGTGCTCAAAGATGGGATAAAAACTGTCGGAAAGAAGCCTAGACTTGGTGTGCATGACAGGGGATGGGATGATAGAAAGCAAGTGGGCTTGAAGCCTATGGAGACATTGCAGGAGGTGTCAGAACCCAAAAGTGGTGAGGATTCCTGAACAAGGAAAAATGGGCTGGAAGATGGGAGCTTCTATGGGGCTGGGTTCTGCTGGCAGGAGAGCTGGGTGGTCAAGGTCACTCTGCTGCACAGCGGGGGTGAGTGATGGTATGGATGGCAAGGTGAGGAAAGGCTTGTAGCAGGGCCAAAGTTAGGTCAGGGAGAGGGGGAGAAAGGCAGAAAAGGAGGCAAAAGAAAAAGCCAGAAAGAAGAGATGCAGGAATTTTTCTCCATCTGGCTCTTTTCTGCACAGTGAATAAGCTTTCAAGCCTGTGTCTTTCTTCTCAGTGTCCCCGTGTCTTGGAAAATTGGGTTGAGCTATGTGAGGGAGGATAAGAGAGTGAGGATGGAAGAAGTCTTACAGCATTGGAATCCCACCAACTTGTCTGGGCAGCTGTTACTGCTGATTATGTATGCTGTACTCATGCATGCTACATTTCCCATGTTAGCTGCATGGTTTGGAGCCTGCAGTTGCAGACAAAGGTTTTGGTCTGTGTTCTTCCAGCTTACTGGCCTGTGCATTTTGTTACAGGAACAGCTACAGATTTAAAGGCCTAAGATACACTGAAAACAGAGACTCATACCTGCTTGCTCATCTGCCTAATATATCTGCCTACCTTTTGTATTTATATAGTTTCCTTCATGGTAGGGTCTTAGCACCTGTATAAGTTGAATGCTGAACATACTTGGCACAGGCATGACTGTGGAAACATTGCCCTGCACCACATATGTACACACAGTTGCCAAGACAGATATGGGGTCGTATCCTGCTGCTATTCAATGCACAGAACTCCTATTAGGAGTCAATGAGAGTTGTGCATAAAAAATCAATGGAAAGATTTGACCACTTTCAAATGGAACAGTTCGTGGTACAAATTGCACTGTCTTTGTTGTGCACAGAAGATAAACCTGACATTTTTTCCTGGCTATCCCTTTTTGCTATCATGCCCTTTGGAATGTGCTTTTTCACCCCACTGTATCTAACTAGCATCATGAGATTGTTTTCAATAAAGGTGCAGGGAAACCATCCAAGGTGCCTGATTGGCCTTTTAAACACATGTATAAATATTACTGCTGATTATTCACATGTGAGCTCTTTGCATGCCATATTTTAAACCGTTTTACAAAAAATCAGAAATAAAATAGAGGTTTTTTTAAATATGTGGGGATACCATCATTATACCTACAGGTAAAAATCTGAAATCACCTCAGAGGGATGCGGACTGAAAGAAACTGTTAGTTTGGCTGGTGGTTTAGAGGATGTTCTATTGCTGAGCTACTAAATAAATCCCCTTTTGCCCTGCACTGCCTCCAGCAAGCCCTTAGCCTTCCCCACTCTGTCTTCCCCACACTGTTTCTCTATTTTTCCTCATAATCTCAGCCCTGATTCTCTTTTTCCCATTCTTCTGAATGTTGAAGTCATGACCTTTGTGGTTTATAGGCCACAAGAGACTGAGCTAAATGTGTTAGCACAGAGTCAAAACAAGTAATAGCTGGCCAATTAAATTAATAATCCATATTGTTACAATGTTTAACCACGGCTGTTTCCTCAGTGGTCTGTTTAAATCACAGCCAAGTCCTGACCTATTAAAATGAATAACTGGAATTATGAGAAACTCCATTTAATAAACACAGCAAGGAACGCAACACAATCGGTATGAAATATTTATTACCGCTTTAAGCAGCAGCTAGTTGAGATTTAAGATTGGATTAATGAAGGAGTTTTAATTTCTGGCTAAGGGAAGAAAGCTTAAACCTGGAACATTTCTCAATTTCCTGGTATGGCTTTGCAATGGGCAAGATTTGAGATGGGAGCGCACAATTCGATTCATGCTTTCCCCTTGCAGAGCTCTCTCCAGACACGTTCGATGCAGAAGGAGATCAAAGCAAGCAGGCTCCAGACAAGTGGCTCAAGTGGCTTGAAAAAACTCCGGGGAATAAGGGCTGGAGCACTAGACATGAGCCTTTGGATTTTAAAATGAGCACTCCTGCCAACCGCCATCCTATAGAGAGCAATGTTAATGGAAGGCTGGTACATTCCCAGTGACAACGGCTCGTGTGCATGCATTTTTTTGCAGTATGTCTCAGGGCTAGAGGAGGGGGAGAGAAAAATCCCTTCTCTCTGAAATTTGTCAGACAAAATCTCAAGCTGGGAGCAAACCCTTATTGTTTCAAGTGGCCCAAGTATTGTTTTTCATAAGTGCGGAGCTACCAAGGTTTCACTATTTTTATTCACGCTGCGTGTTCATCTTCAGAGTTTCTCCATTTAACACAAAAGCAAATTTTCTTCTTTGATAGAAACTAAAATGTTGCCAGGGTTAAAAAATAATCTATCATGCCCAAGCTTAAATGGGGATATTATTTTCCTTTTATTTTCTACTTCTTCTGATGTAGTAACGCTGAGCAGGTTAATAACATGCAAGTCCTGGCGCAATGGAGTTGTTTGGAGGTACCATGTCAAGGGGCCATGTAATAATTGCTCTGGGCTACACAGGCACCTGGAGCATCATCTCTGTGACAATGGATCCTTCTCATCGTTTCCACCATAATCGTTCCACACTATAAACCGTATCCTGCCCTCTATTAAAAGAAACATGGCCATTAGGTCAAGGGAGGTGATTCTCATTCTCCCCTCTATTCCACTCTTGTGAGTACTGCATCCAGCTCTGGGGCCACCAACACGTGGAATGTGGACCTGCTGGAATGAGTTCAGAAGAGGCCACAAAGATGATCAGAGGGCTGGACAGGCTGAAAGAATTGGGGCTATTCAGCCTGGAGAAAAGAAGGCTCCAGGGAGACCTTATAAGCACCTTTCAGCACCTAAAGAGGCTACAAGAGAGATGGAGAGGGACTTTTTTACAAGTACATGTAGTGACAGTACAAGGGGGAATGGTTTCAGACTGAAAGAAGGTAGCCTTAGATTAGATATTAGGAACAGGTTGTCCAGAGAACCTATGGATGCCTCATCCCTAGAAGTGTTCAAGGCTAGGTTGGATGGGGCTTTGAGCAACCTGGTCTAGTGGAAGTTCTCCCTGCCCATGGCAGGAGGTTGGAACTAGATGATCTTTAAGGTCCTTTCCAAACCAAACCATTCTATGACTCTATGATCCATCAGAAAGATACCAATGCATTAAAGCACTGTCCTAATTTGAGTAAATACAAGCTACCATTGCCTCCAAGGATCTCATTTTCGGCATATGCTGTGATGATACCAAGAGTCATACATATTTTCTCATCACCTCCCTCTTTTGATTCTTAATTAATAGTCCCAGTCTGAGAGCTGGAAAGGCAGAGAGATTTTGTACAGATATAGACAGCAGGGTTGTGGAATAAGCAATATCTTCCATGCTTTTCCTGTAACACATTTGAGCCCAAAGCTGGCAGGACCCGTGACTTGGGGTAGTACAGCTTCAACACCCATTCCACCTGATGGATAAAACTGATCATCAAAACCCTTTGCCTCTTATGCTGGCAGCTTCATCTATGGCCCTGATTCCGTCAACAGATCTTTCATTTGCACAAGGTGATAGGCAAGTATTTCATCCTGTTCTCAGCATATGCTTGTCCCATACATTAATCAGGCAGCCAAGGGATTTTTCCTGGCCGTCATTTCCTGGTTCAAGTCAGTTGAAGATTTCTGTGGTGCAGCACCAGATTTCAGAGACTGAATGAAGTCTGACTGCCAGGCTTGCTGAGCCTCTGCAGTGCACAGCAGCCAAGAGGAGAAGCAAGCAGATCGTGGCCTGGTGGTCATTATAGAACAAATGTCAAAGACAGGATGGAACATCAAATTTCTGGGTGCTTTCTCTTTGCCTTGGATTTCTGTTGGGAAATATGTTCACATGAATGCATTAACTTGGGATATTCCCAATAAAATATGAACTGGATCTTCAGGGGTTTTTTTAGCTGGCTTCCAGTGTCATAAATATCTTCACTTCTCAGCATTGTTAATAAAAGTAGTTTTGTTTCCTCACATGTTTTTTTGTGTAACAACACAAGAAATTAAAGAAATGTCTCTAGACCTAAGGGGGCTCCCTCCTTTTTGAGAAAGCTACACCTTAGGCACTTCCCTGCTGCCTTTTATAAACACCCTTGTGCATGCAAATGCTGCTGTGCTCATACACAGGATACATAGCATACATGGCGTGCAGCAGTGGTGTGTCTCCAGGAATACACAACAAGTTATTTATGTCCTGAACTGTATGAAAAAGTAGTGTGAATGGATGTGACCTGGCTTAGATAGGTCTTCAGTGTCCCAGGCTCATGCCTGGTGTGACTGGGAACAGCCCTGCCACCAGAAGTGAACTTTGGCTCAGGAAGTTGCACCACAGTGTATCCGGGCCAGCTGCCTGTTGGAGAGAGAAAGGGCAGCAAGCTTTTAGCCAGAGGCTGGCAGGGACAGGCCCTACTGCCCTGATAGCCACTCATTTTGCAGTAATCCCTCAAAAATCCGCCAGTGTATATCCAGGATCAGGAAGTAAAATTAGGCTTCTTTGTGCTATCTCGCTGCACTTTTGTTGCTTTATTCTGTTTTCCTTTCCAAGCCTTTAGGCTCCATTTCACATTGTTGTCTCTTGCTGTTCTTTCTACAGTTTCCTTCAAGGCTCCCTCCAGAAAGAAAAAGGGCACAACCACCTGAGAAGTTAAAACAGAACAATTCTTTGACATTGTGTTGTCTCCTCTTGTAGCAACCTCAGGTCCTCTGAAAGCCCTTTATTTGCTTACATACCCTGTACATAAACTTTAATCTGGGTTTATGTACCTGGTCCCAGCTTAGCCTCCCCCCGGCAGGTCACCATCTCTCCTTGTGCCCCCCCACCTGCATGCCTCAGCTGATTGTTCCCTCTCCAGTTTCAGATAGAAGGGGATGAGGCAAAATGAGCAATTTAAATGTTATGACCTTATTTGGTGGCCTTGCTCCAGTTGGCATGGGTGCTGGAGGGCTCCCACTGGCATTTTAGGTACTGTGGGTGTTTGTCCTGTACCCCACAGTTGTACCCAAGAGGTCCCTGTGACCCCTCACTTGTACGATGGATGTCCCAGGCAGATGAAGGGACTTTCCCAAGACTTTGCAGTGGACACAGCAGCCTGGGACCTCCCTCATCTCAGAGTCTCTTCCACATTTCCTGCAAATTACGATCTCTCCCAGCATGCTTGAAAATCAGAGAGCTCTAGGGAATGGGAAGATTATATATAGGGCAGATTTCCTGGAAGCCATAGACTGATGGTTTTATTTAGGCTTTCAGCAGAATTGTCATGGGAAATGAGGATCTGCTGGGGGCTACCTTGCAGGGAAATACATGTGTGAAATTTCCCTGAGCAAACGCCCTGTCCAAGCTGGGGTAGTTTTCCTCAGCTTCCCCTTGTAGCACTCACCGAGTGTCTTCCACTCTAGCCTGTTGTTCAGCACAGCAACACGAGTGCCACACAGAAGCTGCTGGGGCCCTGAACATGGCATTTTAGAAATCTCAACTCAATAGGGTTGCGGGATATGATGCTTAAAATATCTGTGGTGGCTGGAATGAGGTCTCCTAACTCTGGCCAGCCCAAGGGAACCAAACTGGTATCATCCTGGGAAGGATGCCCTGCAGAATTGCTCCAGAGCAGGGAGGGAGCCTGAGAACTCTCTGCCTTGCTAGACTGGCTCTGTGTGAGACACAATGAAGACAACGACTGGGCTTCTATGGTGATTAGTGGACACAAGCAGCATGGTCTCATGCTTGAATCATTATTCTAAGGTGATCGAAAAAGCAGCTGAGGGCTTGGTCACGGTGGTGGTTCCCAAGCCAGTATGGTGCTATGCAGCATCCCAGTGGAGAACCAGTCGTGTCGCAACCTGAATTTATTCTGTGTTCCCTATCATCCTTCAATGATTTGCCCTCCCCTTTAGTATGAAATTTCTAAGAAAGCAAAGTTTGCCTGATTCAATTTGGATATGGAATGCTTCAGAGCCCTCACTAGCACCTCATTGTTCTGGTTTGCTTGTTACAAATGAGCTTAATGGAAACATAAAAGGCAGGTCAGAACAGAAAAGAAAAACTGTAAAAAGTAATCAAAAAATAATCAGGCTCTCATAATTTAAAGATGAATATTGTTATTTAATTCCACTCTTCTCTTTTGGAGTGTGATAACATAGATGTTGTTATTTTTTAAAGGAAGTAATATGACATCCCATTTAATTTCCTCTGAAACAAGACAATCTGGCTTACCAAATATAGCCTGACAAAGAAAAAAAGAAATTTCCTGATCAAAGATCCAAGAGTGCAGTGCTCCACCTTAAATCCCTCCCACCTATTAGGTCCCCCTTTAGACAAGACAGAGAAACAAATTTCTCACACATCAATGATGCCTCCATAATCAATTTCAAATAGCCCCTTGCATAGGGATGCAAATCTTAGCTTTCTCTTAATAAAGCCTTTTAGAAGATGGATGTACTGATCTGATATTATTAAACGAAAAGTGGTCTCTTTTTAATCTAGAGATGCAGGGGCGTTAGTAACAGAGTGAATCAAAGGCCTGGTCTCTTTCTCTTCCTAATTATCAATAGTGTTTTATAATCTTATTAATATTGATACACAGTATACTGAAGATCTGTTAACGTATAATGTATGTGGAGGATAATTAACGAGATCCGAGTCAGATCAATCGCCTATTTGACAGAAAACGGTGTGTGGCTTATAAATTATACATATGCTAGGTATGGCTAGAAATGTTTAAAGTTTCAGTCCAATCCTTCCAGTACAGCACTGGGAAAACTGATGAACTTAAAGGCACAGTCCCTTGCCTGTTAGGTTTATACTGTACACTCAGAGGAATAACTCTTATTTAAAAATCAAAGAGTTCCATTAACTGCCAAGATCTCAAAGCAGCACAGAAAACACACCTTCTCCTTGTGAAGTGCAGCTAAACAAAAGGCAAAATCTTGTAAGAAAAGGGATGATTAATAAAAGTGAGGTAATTTTCCTTTTGATTTCTGAGAGGAGGTAGCATGCAGGATGTTCCAAATGACAGAAATGATCCCACATTTCACACTGGCCTTTAACAAGGTTAGACTTGCCAGTGCAGTAAATACAATTAATAATCCCAATTAATATTGCATGTTTTGGTAGGTTTGAGAGCATGAAAGCTTTCCACAGATTACTCTTCAGTCCCCAAAGCAGACGCAGCATGATGAGACGAAGGGATGGAAATGTGGAAATAAAACTTTCCTTTTTTGTTTTTGCAGAGCTTCTGATAAGCATGGGGCTGAGATGAAAGGAGATGTCAGGCTTAACAAAAATAACATATTATTATTATTAATAATTTACCTCAGGGGTATGACCCAGTGCAATAATGACTGCTCGAGGCTGTGAAACTTCACCAACATTGTGAAAATGGCTCTGGCTTGCTCAGATTTTCCACAGTAGACCTTGGGGCAAGTTCAGCTGTGGTGTGAGAAGATACAATTCCCAAGGTGGAGAGGCTGTATCAGTCCCTTGTGTTTCACGTAGGAAGGCTTGAACCAGATTAACTAAGTAGAAATTCAGCTTCTTCTGGAATCAAACTTCTGCTGATGACTGTGGGAGTTTTGCTTGAGGGAAAATATAGGCAGTGCCATGCCAGATCATGCCTGAGATAGGATATACTTCATTCAGTGCCCCCTCTCATAGGAATCAGCACCCAGTGCTGTGGAGAAAGACATAGGATGGGGCTGCATTCATCTCATCATCATGGCTAGGATTCGCGAACAAAGATTTG
This sequence comes from Pipra filicauda, assembly GCF_003945595.2. Classification (NCBI taxonomy): domain Eukaryota; kingdom Metazoa; phylum Chordata; class Aves; order Passeriformes; family Pipridae; genus Pipra; species Pipra filicauda. Next base: position 207,451 of record NW_024104325.1, on the reverse strand, counting down.
GGAAGAGCTCTACACACATTTGCTACAAGCGTGCTGGTGGCTAAAGAGGCCAATGCGAGACAGACAAAGGTTGCAAAAGGCACAGCAGAAAGACTCTTTGGATGGTATCAGCAAGACACGATTCTTTCTGCGTTGTCTTTTCTCTTTGATGGTGATCCTGTGTGCGTTTTCAAAGGAAGCAGTAGCGTTATAGATGGTGTGTCTCCAGACCTCCCGATTGGAGGCCAGACTAGACCAGCGATGAAGATCAATGTGGCCAAGGCTGAGATGTTGCTTCAGGAAGTCCTTGTATCTCCTCTTCGGGGCTCCTTTCTTGCAGCAGCCAGTGGCAAGTTCTCCATAGAGCACAATCTTGAGGAGGCGGTGGTCCTTCATCCTTGAGACGTGTCCTGCCCAACACAGCTGTGTTCTCAGCAACATGGCCTCAATACTTATAACTACTGCCTGTTCTAGAACAGACATATTAGTCACATAATCTGACCAATGGATGTTTAGGATTGTACAGAGACAGCGTTGATGGAAGCGTTCTAAAAGTCGCAGGTGGTGGCGGTAAATAACCCATGATTCAGACCCATATAAAAGAGTAGACAGCACTATGGCTCTGTAAACACTGATCTTTGTACTTTTCTTCAGGTGTTTATTTCGCCAGACTCTTTTATGGAGTCTTCTGAAAACTCTATAAGCCTTTGCTAACCTGTAGTCTATCTCTCCGTCAATCTTACCATCTGAGGAGATGAGGCTGCCTAGGTAATTGAACTGCTGGACTGATTTGAGCTCTGATTCTCCAATGGTGATATGAGGATGATGGAAGACTTCCTGAAGTGCAGGCTGATAGAAAACTTCTGTCTTCTTCAAGCTGACTTCCAGCCTAAAAAGCTCAGCAGCCTCAGCAAAGTAGGATGTTAAATGCTGCAGATCTGCTTCTGTGTGAGCAACGAGGGCGGTGGCATTAGCGTAAAGCAGCTCCCGGACAAGATGGTTTAAGGTCTTGGTGTGGGCCTTCAGGTGCCTTAGGTTGAATAGGCTTCCATCAGTACAGTATCAAATGTAGATACTGTCCTGATCATCGAGGTCTGCAGTGGCCCTTTGGAGTATCATGCTGAAAAAGATTGTGAATAGGGTTGGTGCGAGTACGCAACCTTGTTTCACACCACTGGATATTAGAAAGGGCTCAGAAAGTGCATCGCCATATCTGACTTGGCGCTGATCGTCATGGAGTGAGATGATCATTTTAAGGAACTTGGGGGGACATCCTAAACGTTTCAAAATCTACCACAGACCTTTTCTGCTCACAGTATCGAAAGCCTTGGTGAGATCAACAAAGGTTACATAGAGACTTCTGTTCTGTTCCCTACACTTCTCTTGTGGTTGTCTGAGAACAAATACCATGTCTACAGTACTCCTGTTGGCTCTGAAACCACATTGGCTTTCAGGTAGAAGTTCTTCTGCTATAGCGGGTATTAGTCTGTTCAAAAGTATTCTTGCTGGCAAGATCCTGGCATTCATCTACAGTGTGGATAAATTCCCTCCATAGCATGTCCCAGACTATGCCCATCATTGGAAAATGCAAGGAGGACAGAGGTCATGGCTTCAGTCAGCTTGGTTGTTTTCAGCAACATATACCTCGCAAACCTGCCTCACAAGAAATTTTTCAATAGGTATCTTTCGGTCAGAACCTTTTTTCACCTTACCTCTGAAGCAAATTGTTTATCCACAAAGACACACTTTGGTTTTTTTTTTTTTCATTTTGTTTTCCTTTTCTGTTTTTTTTTTCCCCCATAAACCACTGTATAAGCTGTATGCCTGTATAAATACCCCTCTATTTTGAAGCTAGCCAAGTGCTCTTAGTGGCACTCGTGACAACATGACAGGCACCAAACCTGCCCCTAAACACAGCCTTTTTTGAAGTTAGAAAACTCAAATCCACCCAAGTGACACCTGGAAGCCCAATGATCCTCAATAGCATTACCCAAAAACCAGTTTGCACAAGCTTACAGTTCATTTGTAATTAAGCCTTTAACATATGACTATGTGTGACCTGGTGTTTGTTGCAACAGAAGCCCTGATGGGCAGACAGGAGCCCCAAGCTGGCTACCAGTGTCAATACCTGGATGCCACAGAATTGCCTGATGGAGACTCTCAGGATTAGCAAAACTTTTCCTGAGTCATCCTTTGTACAGCCCTTGTAGGGCCATCTCAGTCAAAGTGCCCAGTTCGCCTGTGGTGTGGTGAGTAAAAGACTTGCCTTGTTAAGGTAAGTGGGGGAAAATTGTTCTGCCAGGTGAAAATTGTTTGGCCAGGTGAAGTGTTAAATACAGGATCCGTCTCAGGGAAGGGCAGGAAAGGCTTTCTAGATTACAAAGGCCATTACTTAATAGCTATGCTGTCCCTTGAGCCAAGGCTTAAAGTAAATTATTTAAATTATAATATTATGCCCTTTCCCCTGAGAGGTTCATAGGGCTGCACAAGCATGAATGAGTGAATGCTCACAGCCTCCAGATGAGGCAGCCGTGGCACGCAGGAGGATCAGAGTGTTCAAGATGGCCATAACTTCAGAAAAAATGGACCTCAAACCAAAAGCAGTAACAGTTTTGATACAAGTGAATTCCTCACAGTTTCTCAAGATGAGTCAGTAGCTAAATCAGGTAAAACTGCTCTGGTCTCCTGACTCCCCAGCTCTGTGTTTGAACCATTAGACTCATGCTTCCTTTTGTCCATTAGTGGCTTCATTTCTGTCTCATAGCATTAATTCAGGTTATGTTGCTTGCAGTGTTCCATATAAATGAGCTTAAGACCACACAGGTTCACAGGAATCGGTGCGGTCAGGAAATGCTATTGTCTCTCACTCACACCTTCTCATAAAAGATCCACTGGAAGATTTTTAATTGTGTCCTGTCCCCTGATCCAGCCATTGGTGTGGTTACCACCTGGACAGACTCTGGGCTTACGTGTCCCCTCAGCCTGTTTCCCTGTCATGTTCTTCAATCTGCCTTCATTCCGATTTTACCCTTACCTTTTACAGCCCATTTTCTCGACACAGCTTAGCCTTGGTTAACTATATTGAAATAATATGTCAAAAATATTCTTAACTGGAGGTCAAAACTGCTGCTCTAGTTAAGTGCTCTAATCATGTGTCTTTGGCGAATCTTTCTCAATGAAAAGCTGAGATCAGAAGTCTCTTTTTTGTCCCTATTTTCTCTCAGACAGGAATATCTATCCACGAATGCTGTGACCACATTGCATTATCCTCCATGATTTTCAAGTGAAAAAAAACAAAACCAAAAACCAACTAATAAGCTAATTTTTCAAACCCAGACCCTTTGAAGCCCTGAAGGAAAGATACATGTATCTCATTTCGATATTCACTAGCTAATGCCAGACCAGGAACCAGTCTTTAAACACCATTCTGTAACACAAAACACAGCGAATTAACATTAAAGATAGCAGGAAAACTGGGGCACAAATCAGCAACAGGAAGGAGCAAATTAACACTAGGAAAGGAGCAGCAAGTTTAGATAGCGAGAAGTTGTGCTGGTTTGCAATGCCTGGAATGAAGACATCCCCCTCCTCCTCAAAACAGGTTCCAGCATGCCCATGGGTTAGGCTGTGAGATATTTATGGCCCAGCCGGCATCAGCCTGAGGCCATGCAAACGGAGCTATTGGATCCTATTTTGGAGAGAGAGTTTCACAACACTGGGTTTTTTCATGCAAAACTGAGGATGTGTATGCATTTTATAAGTGCTTTTGGCTACAGAATCAGCCCTGGAGCAGGGAGGCCTGAGTGCCACAGCTCAGCAAGGACAGTTGAGTGGGGGACCTCCCCACCACTCTGGAAAACCTGCCCCATGACCGACAGATTTGGTGAGTCAAAACTGGAGCTGATGGGGCAGACTGCTCCTCACCATGAAGGGCAGGATTTGGAGCAGCAGCCAGCAGCGAGGCTCCCTGCCTGGGCCTGGAGCTGCTTGTGGAGCTCCAAGTGCCTCCCAAACTTGAAGTGTCAGCTCTCCAGGAGGAGCTTGTGGGGCCAAAGAGATCAGCTGAGCAGTACTTTCTCTTCTCTGTCCCACTCCTCCCACTCTTCTGTATGCTTTTCTTTTGTCTGCTTTAAATTACAGTTTAATGCTCATTACCAAGTCAGGGACTGTTAATGAGCAAGAAAAAGGAGGACACTGAGTGCGTGGAGACAGAGAGGAGAGGCAAGAGCTGCAAGGAGATGGCACCACTGTACCACCTCCAAGAGGCAGGTGCTGGAGGCCAAGCCTCAACATGTTGTGTCTGCCTTTTCACCCACGTGCTCTCCTCCCTCTGACTAGCTGCCAAGGACAAAGAGAGAGGAGAAAGTGTGGAGGCTCTGGTGGCTGGGCATAAGCGGAGGGATGCAGAGGTTGTAGCACCCCAAAGTCCCCACCCTGCCAGAGGAGGACTCATCACCCAAGAAACACGGCTGCCTGTAAGGTTGCTCTTTCCTCAGCTAAACCACATTGAAAGGTCTCCCTGTCAAGGTTTCGTCAGAGGATGTCAAAGCACCAAAGTGACAGAGTCCGCATCCTGTCTTTAGTTACACAATTTATATTCCAGTACCTTTCTCAGCCTTTTGTGATAATATAGCAGAATTTACACTTGAGTGGCACATTTTCCTGTCTGCCAGCTGTCCTGAATGGAGGTAGGAATGGTGAAGCCTTCCTTAGCCAATGCTACCCCAGTGAGAGCAGGGTGTGCCAGACCCCCAAGGCTGCTGTACCTGCTTTCACATCGTCAGTTTGTTTAGAGCAAACTAGTGCCACTTCCCAGTAAGTGAAAATCCTCAGGGATTTTGATTTAGATCGTTTAAGGTTAAAACGTTTTCCCCTCCCTAAAGAAACACTGTTTTACAATGAGATAAGTTTAATGGGAAGTCCATAAAGCAGAGTTAAGCACCTTGGAAAAATGCAAGGGTAAAACATATAGTAAATGGTTTGCAGGTTGCATCATTTCCTGGAGTCCTTGGACAGAGTGTCTCTACATCTTCTTGGGTTCAAGCATGGTACAATCTTATTAAAAGTCAGAATATGGTTTTATGGAGCTCTACTCAGACTGGAGCACTGATGTTTGAAGAGAGAAAGAAATTATTTTCAGAGAAGAGGTGTGTGTTTCCTGGCCATGGTCTGGAGACTGACCCATCATCTCACAGCATATCATGCCCCACACTTAGCATCAGCTTTGGAGGGAAATATACAGGCACCAACTTCCTTCATGCAGAGGCACTTTATGATCAACCTGGACTGCTCTAGCAAATACTAGTAGAGTATATTAAAGATCCATGTCTTTCCCCCAGCTAGTGCAGTTAACTAAGAAGCTTTACTTATTGAGTAAAGCCAGAATTTTACAAAAAGCTCATTTCCCAAGTAGGCAGCAAAGGAAGAGAGCAGAAATTTTAAAGGCCTCAGCACCCTGGGTGCTCACTGAAGACTAAGTCCTTTTGAGAATCTGACTGTTAAGGTGTCGCCATGGGAGTTAGCAGAAGCATTGAGCACTTGAGAAAAACAGACCTGAGTTTCATTGCCTGCGGGTATACTTACCTAGAGTTTTTTTTCTTAGGATAAGACTTCAAGAGAAAGTGGCTCTAACATAGTGGCTTGCTGCTCTCTTCTTTCTTCCCCCTCCCTTCTCACTCTTCAGTCAGGCTGTTCAGCTCACTCAACCACTGGAACACTATTCACATTTTTTGCCAGTTGAGTTTTCTACCCTGTGGTGGGCTGTTTCAAAGAAATTCTGAGCCTGATGCAAGGGACATGATGCACAGGAAGGAGAACTGGTGTCAGGAAAACCCTCTAAGTCATTTACCAAAAGTCCATGCTACTCCACCATGCTGTGTGATCCCACCATTGCAAAGCAGCACAGCTGCTGAGATGAGTGGCCATAGCAGCTCTGGTAGCATCTGAAAAGATGGCATAGATTTTATGTGCTTGAAATCTTTTGAAAAGTTGCACCAACAGAAAAAGATGTTGAGTGATGTTGGCCTAATTTCATTTTAAAATCATATCGTAGCCACTTATGTACAATATAGACACTATTTTGTTTTTCTTCTTTAAGAAACTGTGGACCTGAGGGCAGATCAATTGTTTTCTGTCTTTAAATCCACACAGAACCAAAATAATGATTTTTTTGTTCGCTTTCTAGATGCCTTATTTTATGGAAGGATGCAAATACCCCACAGCAGCTTCATGCTAACTAAACAAAAGCAATGCCTCTCTTATTAGTGAGGCCAGAAAATTAGAAGTTAACAGTCCTCTTTTTCTATCTGCTTACCACTCTTTTAATTCTCCTCCCCATCTTTTCAAATCCTTGAAGGAAACAGATGAGCTTTCAGTGTGCCCCGGAGGTTCCTGTAGATGTATGTTTGTACATACACATTCACTGGAACCTTTGCTCTTTGTTAATCCGTGCAGGTCATGGTGAGCATATAAACTCCAGCCACCTCGTCCCTCAGCAAAGATTTACTAGTCAATGCAGAGTGAAGACACTATAGTTAAGTCTACATTGACCTTTTGAAAGGTATTAGAGAATATTCACTCATGTCCTGTGAAGTATTATCATAAATAAACAGAGGCGCAGAAATGAATGAAGCACATTTCATACATAAATGCATTTGCTTCACAAATTGCAGGAGTCACTGTAACCAGCTGACTCATTGAAAAATGCAATACAGTTTTGGAAGATAAACTACTAAGTAAAAAATTATGTATTACACACATAGATATTGAGTTACTAAACATAGTACACATATCAAAATGTTATCTGTGTAATAACTGCAAAGCCACAGATAAATCATTTTATCGTGCACCTTTGCCTTCATCCATTTTGCTGTTTTCCAAGGGTTCAATCTTATCCCTATACACTTTACCAGCATTGGAGTTTTGTACTTTTGAAAAGAAAGACTGAAATTATGACTGTTAGGGAAATCAGTGAGAAAAAGCATTTAAATTTAAGGGGGGTGGGGGGCAGAATGAGAGTGACTCCTTGAAATCCCTCAAGTACCACAGCTAAAAATGGAAAATTTTCAAATCTGTCCCAGGATTAAGAACAATAATTCTCTAAATTTCAAAGGGGGGGAAATGTGCACACATATTGTGATATCTGTGTGATGAAATTGTGAGTCCTGAAGTACAACAGCGTTTGAATTTTTTTCCATTTATATTATAACTTTGACCAACTTGCCACTTGAAGTTCTGAAAGCTCACTTACATATATTTTACACTCCTGTGGCTAATTCTTTTGAAATTTTGGGATATACTTGTTTTCATAAAGCAGAGCATATGCATAGGAAGAAGGTCTAAACATTTATGAGAGTACTTACAGGAGCTTCATACCACTGGAAGAAGATACAAAGTCTTGGTGAGGGTGGTCAGACATTGGAACAAGTTGTCGAGAGAGACTGTGGCATCTTCACCCCTGGAAGTAGCCAACCCCTTGCGGAACCTGCTGTAGCTGCCCCTGCTCTGAGAGGATGATCTCTAGAGATGCCCATTCAGTGATTTATTTCTGCACGTTTTAGAACCAAAATAAAATTAATAATCTGTATGCTAAAATTGCAGCAGTGTTACACTTAGCAAAATAATATGATGAAAATGGTGCAACATACATTGCAATATTTGCTTTGAAAGTCAGTGATTGATATATGGCTGTAAGAAAGAGGTGGTTTTTTAAAAAGCCAGAACACTTTCTCAAATACTTTTCTTGAGCTTTTTAGATCTCTTTTTTCTTAATGCGCTCAAATGCTAAGCACCATTCCAAATTCATGTCAATATATTTATTGACATCTTTCTTGCTGTTTTCCTCTTCTTCTATTCTCTGTGGTATCAGTCTTGCCAACTGCTCCTGAGATCTTTGGTTATGATCTAGCAAAGCCCTTAAGCACATGCTTAACTTTAAGAATGCAAACAGTCTTTGTGAATTCAGCAGGACATTTCCTTTAACTGCTTTGCTGGGCTGGGGCCAGAGTGTTCAGTGCTCTGCATAGAGATTGAAATATAATAATTCACACACAGTTAGTTAGAAAATCACTGCAGAGAGTGAAATAAATTGGAACAGATTTTTCCCAGTCCTTTCACAGAATTTGGCCATGAAACACTACAAAAATTCTACCAGCTCTGAATATAGTTTATAAATTAACAGAATTCAATTCATCAACATATGTCATGGAAAATATCTGGTTTATACACACAGTTACTTTCTTATGCACATATTTTCTCTCCATCTCTCACTCTCACGCGTGCACACACACACTCTTTGACTCTGTATCTTATGAACTGTGTTCTTCAGCAAATGTCATAACTTATAGCTTCTTCTAAAGTTCAGAAAATCTGCACAAATTGCTAGGTAAAAGTTCATGATACTTTAAGCTCTTAAAAGACATTTTGAGAGAAGCAGCACAGAAGTTTACCAGTAGTCTGCAGATAAGCACAAACCAGGCAGAGATGCAAACATGAGACCAGTCTAGTAGGGTCAGGCCAAAGGTCTGAGTTCTTGCTATACCAGGTGCTCAGATAAGGGCAGAAGAACAGGGCAAATGTATCATGGCATTTATATATCCCAAGTTTATTCACTCAGCTTCCAGCAGCCCAAGTCTTCCCAAGCCAGAATGGAATATCGAGATTTACTACTGCATTAATTTTTTTAATGTTTGTAATTTCATTACTTTATCTAGTCCCTTTTTCCATCTGTGTAAACTTTCAGCACTCACAAAATCTTGTGGCAAGAAGTCTCACAACTTGCTCCAATGTGTGAAGGAGTACCACCAAACACTTGCTGTTTCTTGTGAACACACTACTTGCTTGTCTCTCATGCAATAACCAGTGGCAGCAAATGAAACAGCAGTTCCTTATTCACCTTCTATGTACCATTCATGATTTTATATTCTACTGTAACATCCCCCTCTGCCAGCTCTTTTCGTAGCTGAAAAATCCTCCTCCATCTAATCACTCTCCTGTAACATCTTTTGTACAAAGGAAGAGCTGATGTGCTGGAAGAGGCAAGCTGTCTGCTTCAACAAGGTGCTTCCAGGGAATTGGAACTCCCAGGCTAATGAGACCTGGGCCAAGAGATTCTGCTAAGTTGTGATTGCTTAAACTTCTGCACTGAGGTAATGAACACCTCCTTGTGCATTGACTAAAGTCTGCATACAGCTAGTTGAGAGTTGTAAAATAATGTCATACATGAATGGTAAAATGAAACCATCCTTTCTTTTTACTGCTGAAACAAGTGAATCCTTAAGTGAAAAAAAAAAATGCTCAAAAATGTTTGTGTGAAGCATTCTGCTGGTTCTAAGGACCACAGTTTGTGTCTCTCTTTTTGTATCATTTAAAACACAGTGGAAGATTGAATGCTGGAGGTGAAGCCAGTTTTCTCCTTGACATATTTACTTCAAATTTTATTTGTGGGTTTTTTCATGGTTTGTGGGTGCACATCTGTGTGTGTGTCTTAATTCACTATACAATACTCTAAGGTTTAGGAAGAAGAACTGGCCAACAAACTACATGACCATGAAAAAAATTAATTAAGTAGTTCAGATTAATGACTGAAAACAACAAAATAAATTAACAACCCCCTCTCACAGTTTTTTTATGTTAATGCTAACATTTCTTTTAGCTGAGTGTTGTACGTATTTGAGATTGCAAGATTTCCTCTGCTCTGATAGCTGATATCCACACGTGCTTCCAGATGGGTCTTCTCTTCTGATAAAGACAGTTATTGTTTACCTGCTTTGCACGTCTCATAAGCTGTGCTTATTGTGGCATTTGTTCCCACAGCATTCCTTCAAGTCTGCAACCTCTAAATCTTATATTCCTGATACAATGCTTTGAGACCGTGAGACATATCACCAAAATGCCCAGAAAAACAGGGGCCAAAGCACTGCCTTTATTTGCAATATGTGCTACCTTGTGAACCTCAATTAATCCAGTACTAAAATGGAAATAAATCTTGGCTGCAGAAATGCCAGCAGCAAAACTCACATTGACATCGAAGAGTTCAGGAATCTACTGACTTCTGCCCTGCCAAGTGTTGCAAATCCATCTGTGCTGAAGTCTGTAAAATAAGACATGAGATAGAAACCCAAGGATTCAACCTCAAAACTTGGTGCTGCTCTATAGGAATCTGTAACTCTTACAATGTGCCTCCTAATGGACATTCTTTCTTCCTTTTTTTTCTTGGCTACTGTTGAGGGTTTCTGGTGTGCCCAAGCAGGGTGAGCACTGGCCATGCATCCAAATGTGCCAGGTACAGTGCGTCTGCACTGGGATGTTAATGAATGTTGGCATCAGGAGACTGGCAAGGGAAGAGTCCCCTAAGAAAAGCCTTTTATTTCAAAAAGTTCTTCTGTACCCCATGGCTGAGGGACAGGGTTTAGTGCGTGTCCACTGGGTTGTAGAATTTCTCATCACTGTGCCTGAGAATTTGTGTCCTGTCAAAATTGTTGAGCTAAAATTTGCACAATGATCTGGAAGTGTCAGCTCTCCAAAACATTAGAGGTGCACCTGGTATCCACTCTCCAATAGCTGGGAAACCAGCTAAATGTATTTAACTGAACGTGAGTCTCTGGGACAAGTCTCTGCTCCACCACATTAATAACAAAATCTCATCAGCTTTTTTTCATAGACTTCACCCTAATTTCCTTAGTTAAAACACAAACAGTGTTACCATTCTCTGTTCTAGCTGTGGCTCTGCTTCCTTTGTGCAATGTATAAATACAAATATATTCCTCTTGCATTAAGAAGATGTACTACAAACATATTGAGAAGTAGGACAGAGCAGCTCAAAGGTTACAGTGAGCAGCATGGATACAGTTCCTACAAGACTCCAGACCAGAACAGACTTAGTGTCATTAACTCTTGTTAGCACTTGGAGCTCAAACAATAGCACATATAAAGTACGTGGGTGGCTTCAATCCATTTCCTAGTGGGCAAGTGTCCACCTGACAAAAGCACCGCTAGCATTGGCAATGTGTGGGGAACTGGCAGCTTACCCAGAGCAACCAACGGACAGGAACCCACGACAGAGACTCTGATGTTTCCAGGAGAATGTTTCCAAGACAGGTTTGTGACAAACTGATGGGGAAGCCAACTGTCCTGCCACTTGGCCCGTACTGCTAAGGTGCAGGCATGGCACCGTTCCCACTCCCTAAACACACGTTTAATCTTTGACAAGGTACAGTGTTTGATAGCAGCGTTGTTTACAAATGCATGTGCTCAGTTGAGCTGAGGTGTGCTGCACTGTCAATGCCACGTCAGTCACTCACTGAACAGGTTTCTGGGGGCTTCTTCTGGCAAATTCTGCTGCTGAATGGAGAGAAAAATGGACACATTTTAATCATTAAGCCCTATTTTCTTAGAGGTAGCTCTGTCCACAAAGATACTGTGTATGAAATCCTTTAGTCACAAGAAATAAAGTCAATGATTGATTTGTATTCTGCAATGCACCCTCTGGCTAAAACCAAGTTATAAGTACCAAATGGTTGAGACGGGGTTTGTGAAAGGGCAGTTGTGTGAGTGGCAGTAGAAGAAAAATGTTAATAAAGGGCAGTCCATTGAACTGAGGTTAAATACTTTCATACTTCTCAACCAACCCAGAAATGTCCCTGAATTCTCATTAAAAAATGTTCTTCATAATCTGATGTTTTACTTTATTAAGGAAGGGAGATCTTGATGTTCAAGAAATATCACTTACTTGAGGAGAAATAAAGGTAACAAGGATATAGCTTTAAAAAATCCTTTACTCCTCTCATTTTCTTTAAGCATTTGTCTTGCCTTTTTGTTCATTTGTCTGGGCTTTATTTTATTTTTAGAGTTTGGTTGGTTTTTTAAATGAGTGAACTTGAAGAAGTTTGGAGGCTTGTCCCTAATTGTGTGCAGGCTCTTTTGTGCTCCTGAGGCAGAGCCAAGCCAGGAGGGCAGCCAGTCTTTCCACTGCCATGCTGGGCACCAGCCCCACCAGCAGCCTGGCTCAGTCTCCCTTTCCCACCCCAGAGTCCCCTGCAGCACCCCTTTGGAACCAGCAAAATCCAGTCACAAATAAATATTTGAGGCTTTAGGGTTTTCTAGAATGGCCTGGAAGTCTCAGAGAAACAAAACCCTGACAGGTATATGGCACTACAGTCCTGCTTCCGGGTTTAAAATGGTAAAAATCCCAATATACTGGGAAAGGACTTCACAAAACTTAGCAAATGCCTGTAGGTGTTTGAGTTGAGCCTTGAGATTTCATCATATCTGGTCAGCGAAGAGTTAGCTTGCAGTAGTTTATACCAGGCACACAGTAGAAAGCTTGGGTTTAATTCAGATGATTGTGTGCCTCATTGGTAGGACTATGGACCTGGCACTCTGGTATGTCCTACAGTTGTGCCAGTTTTCAACTGTGCCACTCAGTACAACCTGGGCTTTGGAACACTTTGAGGATGCCAACACCTCATCTCTAATTTAAGCTCATAGAAAGCTTCCCAGGGAAGTCTGCTTTGTATTATCATTGCCAAGGGAAGTGACTGATAAAAATGGTGTGAATTGACAAGCTGAGCCCAGTATAAGGGTGCACGTGTGCTAGGGAGAAGCTCTGAAATGGATAGGGGGATGTACTTGAATGAAGATTCCTCCTCAGTGGCCTGCAGAGCACTGACCTGATACAGCAAGTGGACTGACCACCAAGAAAGTGTTGCAAGGATGGTACCTACCCCTTAAGAAGGGGCATCACATCTATGAAGAGTTTTCTTCTGCATTAAGGAGCAGCATATACCTTGATTTTAAATCACATACATGATAAGCCAACATTTGCTTTAAGTTTTAAATTAGCATAAAATAACATTTTTATAAGTGCATGAGCTCAATGCCCATTTAGTTACAGACAGTGTGTTTGAAAGTCAGGGCACATTTGATTCTGGATTTTTCTTTATAAACAGCTTAACCTTTTTTGTTTAGTGAATACTAGATTTCAAACAAGTCTGTCTGTATTGACTGAGCAGTGTTTTTTCTGCTACAGAAGTGTTTAATCCTGAGAAAACTCAGATCTGAAAACCTCTTCGTTGGCTGAAATGTTCAAAGATTTAACAAATTCAGCAAGTGGGAAAATTAATCTTTGAATAGCAGAAACAATCTGACAAAATAAGCCATAAAAGTAGGTGCCAGGAGTCGCAAGGAAGTTCTTAATGCAGCACTTGCTTAATGTATACTCAAAATGCATCCACTTTTGTTCGAAGATCCAACAAAACATACGAAATTGGGTTACACCAATTCTCTTGATCTATGAATCTTCCACTGTGTCAAAGATAATACACCAAACAAACTTACATGTAAATGGTGTGATAAAATGATCTACCGTATACATTATCATCCATTAATATTGTTGGGGCTAATGCATTTCATCTGTCACACACTTTGTTTTATATTATCCCCACCTTACTAAAAAAACACCATAAAACCTGACAGGTTGACAGCCATGCAGGTTACCTGCTGAAAAGAGAAAGTCCAAGGACACTGTTTTGCCCACAGCTGCAGGTGAAGAAGGAAGCAGTGTGGTCAGGTTGTGAGAAAAGGTGTGCTCTGCTTTAGGCATTGCCACTGTCCTCTGGGCACGTCACTTCATTTCTTTCTGCCATCTCCATCTTCCACTGAGTGTGTTTGTAAATAAGTGGAGCTGCACCTGTTCTCACAGTAACCAGTGTAATGTGCCCCACGCTTAACAGAAGCCTCCAGGCTCTGTAGTATAGCATAGTAAGTGAAAAATAACAATTCATAATAAGATGAGAGACTCTGAGATCACTGTGACCTTGAATTCCCTACTGTCTTTTAACAGTGAGAAGGTGAAAGTAGATAGAAACAGCCCCCTCATTTTCTGTAGAGCCACCAATGACCCAGGCTGCATTTGAACCACCGCCCTAGAGGCGAAAGGCTTTGCGTCTCATTGCCAATTCACAGCGAGAACATAACTTGAGCCCACACACTAATGCTAAGCAAGGGCTGAGTGTTACTAATCCTTGTTCACATATCTACACCTATTAAAATCACATGTGTGAAGGTTTACAGAACTTGTTCTTTTATTGTAATGATTGGGCCTTTCATAACGTGTTCATAAATCAAATTAAAAAATGAAGTATCTGTAAAAAGGAGAAAAGAAAAATGCAAGAACAATATGTGGCTTTCTTCCTCAAGCATATTGTGCTGAATAGTGTTGTTTGGCTTAAACTGAAACATTATGTTTTTAAAAGGCTGAGAAGGATGTTTAGACATAGTGATTTAAAAGACCCATTATCACAGGTGCTGCACTTTATCCTCTGATTCATTCTTATTACCAGAAAAGCCACCTCCACAAAGGCTGCCTGTCAGTGTCCCTCCCACTGGAATGCTTGCCCTTCTCCCTGGCTGCATAATGTGTGGAGGGCAGGATTATCCAACTTGCTAACCATCCCTCTTGGCCCGTGGGCTTCAGTATGATGGGGAAAATCTACTTGGATGAGATCTTTCAGATTCTGACTTTCAGTGACCCTGTGACAGAACAAGACAGAAAACTGCTGCTTTTTAAAATGCCAGGTAGTTACTTTCAGCTGCTAACGGATTTCCTCATTCCTGTCAGAATTTTTAAGCATCTATTAGAGTTCTTTTTTTTTTCTTCATGTAAATTAAGAGTATCAGTCCTGAAAACCTTAAATATTTCTCTTGAAAGACCACTTTATCCCTCCTGATGCTTGCATCCCCATGGACCAGGCGTTTCACAACTGAGACCAAGTGGAGTGACGTAAGACAATACTGCTTTAGAAAGAAATTATGGCAGCCAGGGGTGAGTGATGAAACTTGCTTGTCCAGTGCTTTTGTGAGTACAATCACAGTGCTCATAGGTTGTGTGTTATGAGTGCAATTGCTCACGATATAATTTTGAGCCCTTTAGTGATACATGTGCAATCATGCGGAATAAATCTCTTAAATGTTGTCTCACACATCATACTGTTTTCCCTGATGCTGAATGGAAGTTGTTCCAGGTAAATCACACCTGTCTGGAAGTTGAGCAGCCTGAAACATAAAATGCCAAGACTTCTTCTCCTATGCTCTCTGTACCCATAATTCCAGTCCTATTTCTTTCACTCCCCCAAATATGCCATTCTTTGATCCATTGCTTTTCCAGCAGAAACTACTATCATCACTTCAATATCTTCACATATCTTATCCAGGATCTCAATCATGTCTTTTAAAAAGTCATCTGTAAAGTGATCTGTTTTGGCTATTGCTATAAAATCACAGCTTCTGAAACCCAGTGGTGTGTAGGGCATGGATGGATGTTCTGTTTGGGAGATGTCCTGTCATGTCATTCCAATGCCAAGCTGTCACTTCCCAATGCTCCTACCGGTAGTCTGGTTCTTTGTCAGAAGAAAAGAGGACAAAGTGTTTAAAATATATCAATATTTTTCTAACGCTACTTTGTCACAAAAACAAATAGTGTATTTTTTGTATGTTATGTAATTTTGACTAAGAGATGGTTTGTGCAGGATGAAATAAAAAATAACAGCCCATGAAATCAGGGACAGGAGGCAAAGTATCCACACAGCAATATAAAGAATTTTTCCCCATTGTACACAGATTGGGGAGCCAGTAGTGATTCTTTATTAATTCTATTTTCTATATCTGTTGCTGAAATTATTTTACACAAATGATACTATAGAAAGTGACATGGCCTTCCATTGCCCTGTGCATATCACACTCAGTAAGAATAAAAACTCTTTGGTTTTATAAGGAATTAAAGACATAATTTTCACTATGAACACACGTGGTCAAGCTCAAGTAACCACATCCAAGTCCTGTCATCAAGAAAAAATTCTGATACTAAAACCATACAAGACCAGGAAAAATCTCAAATGTCTTCACTCACCCTGACTGCCAACACCTGCCATTCAGCATCAATACCTAACTGATGTCAGGTATTAAAAGACCCAACATATTTGTTGCATACACCTGTACTTCACATCTGAATTCCAGGAAAATCGCACACCCCCCCCCCCTCAGTCAAAGCAGAGCCAATCAAGCAGTTTGCTCCTCTTGAATCTCTAATGAGCTCTTGGGTGCTGGGTTGCTGGGAGTCTGAATGGGCCTCTCAGTGCACCAGTGAACTCCCAATTGAATTCTGGTTTTAGCAAATACATATTTTCATTTGAAGCCACAGCAAAAATTATTTCATGCTGAAAACAAGCATTCCTGGATCTTATAAACAGTATAAATAAAGAAGCCAGGCCTTCAAGTGTGACTTTGTTCTAGAGAAACATTAAATGCAGTACATCACACACACTCACAGTCACTCTCCCCACCCTCTTCTTAGTTTATATTTTCTTTTATTTGCAGTCTTTTAAAAAATAATTACACAGCACAATTTGCCATCAAATTGAAAGGCAAAAAAGTAATCCAACACTTCACTCAGAGGTTGGAAATGCTGCAGACAGAAATTGTTAAATCCTTAACATATCAATCCAGAGTTGTATAATTCACATCCAGAGCTGCTACTAAGTCACGGGGCAGGGGGTGATTTAATATGTTCCCCAAAGTCCATTATGTTATCCATATCCAGGAAGATATCTGTGCCAGAGCTTTCTTGAATCAAAGCAATGTCCACCATTCTTCAACTGTGAGCCTGCTGAGAATTTTTTTTTTTTTCAGCTTCTGGCAAATAGATATCTGGCTCTAGTACATGCCAGATTGATGCACTTTGTGACTGATCCCTTAATAATATTCAAGTCTCCTAGCCCCAGAACACAAAAGCCCAGCAACTGCACAGATATCTACCTCTGATATTTTTTGCTGATATATAAAAAAAAAATCCTATTTTCTCCCTCCCTTAAAATGCGCTCATTCTCTTGTACTAGACCTCACAATTTTAAATATTTTTTTTTGGGCTTTGATGTAGGTCTAGTGACAAACAGATTTATTTTTAGTTTTAGCAAATGTGAGGAGAGACTACAAGTGAAAGACAGAGAGAAAGAGAGAGAGAGGAGGAGGAGAAAATATGTGTGAGTTTTACACTTGGGGCCACATTACACCAATGCAATATTTTCTATTACATGTATTCATATTAAGATGCCCTACATGACTTCAGGGCTTCCTCCACCATACACACTCATTACTCTTAAGCCAAGCCTGTGTGTGGAGCTGTTTTCTAACTCTGACTAAAAATTCCAAGGATATAATTGTTAAAAAGACTAACAAACACCTATTGCAAATAAAGTGGTTTTTAGAAATCAAGAACTAAAAGTAAACAGCCCACTGTGGCTTGATTTCTTATGTTTTTGTTGCTACGCTCCCGTGAGACTGAATGAGTAGAACTATTTTATAACATTGTGCTGTGCATAATGCTCCTTAGTTACAATATCATGATATGTTAATACATATCTACCCTTCAGTCTTCAGCAGTTTCTTTCATCTGAACAGATGAGATCTAAGCCACATTTTTTTCAGTCTTTTTTGATTTTTGGATCCCTACAAATTTCCAATCAAAATATGGCCCCCTTTAGAATTTCCATATGTAGAGATTGCTATGTAGCACCTGCGAACCCATTTTCCTTAACCTTTTTTTAGTAAAGGTAGCAGAAGTCTGTAGGTCACAAACTGAAAACATTTGCTAAGACCTTACAAGTTAATTAAACTGCAAAACCCTCACCCATTCAACCAGCAATACCTCCAATTGGCAAAGGTGCCAGCCAAGGGACAGAGAGGATCATTGTCTTCCCAAGAACACCCCCATGGACAGAAACTTCTCCTGGGACACTGAATTTTCAGCTTCACTGTTAACCTCCACTCTTCTTGGGCAGTTGGTAGATCTGTCAGTATGAATAGCGGGCACAGAGATCTGGAGATTTGAAGGTTTCTGGCAAATGAAGCCACTGAGCCTGTTCCTACAGTGTTGTTTCACGAGGAAACTTTTGCTGTGTTTTCAGTATTACCAAGGGTTTTTAAATTGTAATCAGGCTTTTCCCCTTTTCTTTGGATGACATAAAAATCACTGCATTCTAGATGTTGAGGTTTTTTGTGTTTGGGGTTTTTTTGGGGGAGGGGATGTTTGTTTTGTTTTGTTTGATTTGGGGTTTTTTTTGTGGTGCTTGTTTGTCATTTGGGAATAAGATTTAAAAATTGTAGTCAAAGCTCTTTCTTTGCTGCTTGTTTGCATTGCTAGTATAGGTCTTATCTTTCACAGCAGACTACACTGCCACTGGAGTGCTAAAAAAAAAAAGCAGGACAACCCATTAAGTGAAGATCAGAAGTTGAACAAATTGGGAAGCTACGTTTCATGGAACTGCTAAAATCCTCTGGTTTTGCTTATTTGCCCTTAAACTATAACCTTGTGAAATGTGCAGTTGAGATTAAATCATTGTCAAAGTTTCAGCCCCTGTGCCCTTCCATTACAACGTGTGAGAGTTCCCCCTGCGCATTCTGAGATAAGTCTGCACTATTTTTGTTAGAATAGTTCATGCATTCAGAGCGACTTGTTCCAGCACAGATAAGGCAAGTGGTGCTTTATGATGTACTAGCTGGTCCTGCTGAAGTGCGTGTTACAACAGGCTAAGTATCACTTCCCTGTCTACACTGGCAATTTGGAGCAAATTGGGAGATTCTATTTAAGCTTTTGTAAAAAAAAAAAAAAAAAAAAAAAAAAAAAAAATATTTTACAATCCTCAGATCAAACTTGTACAGACTCCAAGATGAACTCCTGCACAGAGATTTCCAAACTCTCCATAGAAGACCAATGGTAAGTGTGTGGGAGGATGATGGGTCTGAACGTGTTAATTTCCATTTTTTGAGGAATGCAGCTGGTGAGAGTAATATAAAATTAAGAGTAAAAGAAATGCTGAAGGCAGTCAGCAATATGTGTATTTTTTTTCCTATCACTTTTTCCAGTGGCTGTAACTTGCAAGAGGTATAACGTGATCTTAGCTGGAAAAGGATATTTGTGAGTGGGAGAAGGGGTTCACAGTGTAGTCTCTGCGACCATGGCATTAATAACACTAAACAAACAGCGTGGTGAGCAGTGGGCTCGAGCAGTCTCCTCTCTGTGCACCTTCCCTTGTGGGTTCACTGCTCTCTGCCACCCACACTACCCTCTCCCTATGGACCTTCCCTCCAATGGGTGCTAAGTTGGACCTCTCCAATAGTCATTAAGTTGGAGGACACAAATATTGTTTATCTCTCAGTCTTATGTTGTATTCAGCAGAAGTTAATCTATGGTTACAAATGCTACGGCATGATGAGGTGAACTGCTTTTCTCCAAGAAGCCAAGATAAAAGAGGTGAGATTGTCAGCCAACAAAACTAGGGAAAGTTAAACTTCATATATCTCTCTGATGAAAAACAAGCATAATAAATCTTTCAGAAAGTAAAACAAAACAAGGGCGCTCTGTGTTGTCAAGGGAAGAAAATCCAGAAGGATTTTACAGAAACTTTTAAGAGTTCTGGTCAAAGTTATACTAGAATATCACATATTCTATTGAATTAATGTTGGTGCCAGTTCAAGAGACTGTATCCCCAATGTCACGATCTTGGCATTTCCCTTAAAACCACAGTTCCTAGGCGTCTGTCTCTCAGAGTTTCACTGTTTTCTTTATTAAAAAATGGAAATACCTATCCTTTAGGGTCTTTATGGTCAAGATTTCAACTAGGGAATGCAAACAGGAGTGTACTGTAAACTGGCTTAACATTAACACTCCAGACAATAAATTTAGGGTATACAAAGACATTTGCTGTTGCCAGCTAGTAGCTTTTTCCTTCTAGAAAGTATCTTCATTAAAAGTGAAGCTCAGCTCATAGGGATGTAAAGTTTTCATGTGTAGTATCTGCCAGTCCTTCAGGCAGTGGCTGCAGTCATCGGAGCAAGCCAGGTACCGTAGCAAGGTGAGTCATTGCACACTGGAGATGTTTTAGCCAGCTGGGATAAGTCACTGTTTGGGCCTCTTTATTAATTTTGCATGACACTTATGCAAGATGGCCAGCTTAAAGACAGGGGAGACAAAATATTCTCTGACGTGTTACTGTTGCAGATAATCGTCACATTTGTTTTCACTGCCTTATCCTGCAATTTGAAAAACATATGCAGAGCCCTCTGCCTGTGGTGTCCCACAGCTGCCAGGGAGGAGAACCTGAAGGCATGAGGACCTGTTCTGTTACGGACCACAGAATTGCAGGAAAACAAGCAAAAGCTACTGATGATGAAAAGGCAATACAGGATGATACTCTTTTATAGTATTATTTGGTTGGAACAAGAAGAAGATGAGTTTGAAAAAGACATATGGTGCTTTATTTTCCTTTCTTTTTTTTTTTCCCCCAGAGAGAGTAATGAACAACTGCTGGAACAAAATTTGCCTACGGTGGAAGCGGGGTTCTGACTTGAAATCTTTAAAACCAGGTCAGATGTCTTTCTAAATGAAATATTGTAGTTCAGCGAGAAATGGCAGACTCGTGGCAGGAACCACTTGTTGAAATTCAATGACCTCTGTAATATAGGACCTCAGAGCTGAAGATCATAATAATCTCCTAAAAATCCTACTTTTATTTATTTGTATTAAAGTAGTGCTTAGATTCAAATTACATCTGCTTGCAGAAAAAATCCAACATATTCATAAAAATTTTGTTGTGTTAAATCAAAACTAACATTGCTATATTCTGCTAAACATTGTAAATACACTTAGCAAAAATAGGCAGTCATTGCCAAAAGAGCATGTAATACCCATTTTCTAATATAAACAATTAGTTTTGTGCACAGAAAGAACCTCATGGATTTTGGTAACAAATTCACGCACACATGACCAAATTGGTGCAACAGGATTTCTGGGCATGTCAAGTACCTGATGTGAAATAGAAACTCCCTGCATGTCCTAAGGTGGCTATAGATGGTCATTGACAATAGTACTTATTTGTCTAGAAAAGAACATCTTGAAGTCTGATTCTGCAAGTTTTTGATTATTCTCCCAAAGAGAGCTGTGGTAGTTCACCACTTTTCAGGTTTGAAATCAGGAGGAAGGAAGGAATTTCATATTCCTACAAGTAGGTAACTGCTGCCTTACCAACTTTCCTGTAATTGTCTCATACTGCAACAGCGAATGTTTCAGTCATAAATCATTTAGCTCTAGTGCCACAGGAAAGTATGCAAAATGGGCTGCATGTGCTATTTTAGCTATGTTCTCCACTCCTGCCTGGACATAGATTGCTTTAGGTCAGAGGGACAAAGAGAACAAGCCTGAGGACGTGTATATCGATGACACTGTGCACAGTTCTCCAGATCCTCTGTATACAGACTTCTTCAGTCTAGGCCACCAAAGGAACCTAGAGACCAGTGTTATTCTGATTTATGTCATCTCTGCTTTCTTCTGCATCCCTTTTTGGCAAAATCACTGCTTCAGCTCCCTGTCTTTTAGAAGAAAGCTAAGCTAAGCAAGGCAAAGAAAAAAGATAGTGCCTCAGGCGAGCAGTGGTGGTGCCAATTCTACCACAGTGCCTTGAATGCCAGATTATGTCTTCCCACGGATGTAGAAGATGTCCTAAGGGTGCTGTTGCCCGAAGAATTACAGTGGTTCTTGTACAGCCATGATATGTCGTAAAAAGGGTGAATGGAGCAGGTGAATGGACCTGTACTTCAGGTAAAATAGCAGACAAAACACACTGAGTTTCTTCTTGTGAATGCAGGACCCACTCTTGCCCTTTGTGTCTCCCAGATTAGAAAGAACAGTCTCCAGTGGAGTTTTACATCTACCAAATGCCTTGAAATTCCTACAAGGTGCGTTTGAAATGTACATTTGAGACGGGTGCTGATCACAATCTTACATTTGCCTTTTGATTTGAAATTGCAACGTCCTTTCTGATCAAGGCCAGGAACCTCTCACCTGCAAAACAGAACTCTGTAGGATTAGAGTCCTTGAAAGGAGATAATGGATCCAGAGAGCCAAGGTAGAAATGCAGGAGAGCAGCTCCTTGGCTTCCCTTTTGCAGATGCATGCTTTCTGAAGGAGAAAGTGAGTCAAGAAAGACTGTCTTGAAGACCCAGAATGGAAATGTCCTGAGACCTATTGCCTCTTCCCAGTCTAGTAGATGGAGGATGGTTGGAATTACTTCTGTAGATTATCCCCCTATATAATCCTCCCAAAATGGTTGCAGGTCCATCTCTTCTGTTTCATTTCCTAGGGATCCTGCATTAAGTAAGGACAGGATGCTCAGACACCAGCTACACTGGAGCTAACTGCAAAACTTCAGGCTGCAATAAGTTTCCCAGAAAAGACCCTGTTCCAAGGGCCTGACAACTGCACATCTCCAGAGACGCTATCTAGAGGCGCCAGCAGTAGACAGAGCCTCTGATGCAATAAATCTTGGGAGCGCTCCTGAGACACAGGCAAAGCACTTGATGTTGTTGATATCCTGATTGTTTTGGATAGCTCATTGTCACCTAATTGTACTGTAGGAAGGTCTGTCCATTCCCTCTTGTCTGCTTATTTATGCCCTCAGGCTATGTAAAGGCTGCATGTTGCCTGAAACAACAGCCAACCACAAAGTCTCCAGTGCCACTCTTTTGGTATGCGCTAGCTCAGATTCCTAGATGCAAGAAAAACCTCTGTCTGTTGATAAATGGCAGCATATTTTACAAAGAGAGTGAGACTGCTCTGCTCCTTCAGCAGGGCTCTTCGGCTGACTTGAAACTGCTTGATGTAGTTGGGAGGCCTTTGCCAATTGAGAAGGGGAAAAAAAAGACACATACGCTTCAGGAGCTAAGGGAAGAAAAGGAAAGGCCAAAACAACCTTTAAAGCAGAATTATTATTCAGAAAATTATTTGCTAGGAAATAGTAAAATACAGTAAATGTCTCTATTATAAATGGCCTGGTCAAGATATGAAAATACTGTCAAGGAGAAGTCAAGAAGGATTTTCCTGAGAATCCTTTTACTTTGTTTATACTTGAAAAGATCAGCTATTAATTAATATGATTGTTAAGCTTGAAGTGTCAGGAACTGGTTTGCACATGCAGTGGCAAAGAGGTGGCTCTGTGCAAAATACTAGTAACAACTGCTTCCATGGAGAAAAAACCCATATGTTCCTCTAGATTTCTGCCTTTGGTGGCTCCTGGGAAGAGTACACTTCTTGTGGACATGTGGCTGCCAGCCTGCAGACCTGGCTGGGGTTTGGGCTGGGTGTTTAACTCTGGCTTTGCAGGAAACACAGTACTCATTCACTTCCTAGCCTAAATTAAAACTTCCTGTCTTAGTCCAAAATGACGTCCTCTTGGTCAGCCTCCCCTGTCACCCTTACTGACTGCGTTATGGTGATGGCCATACATTGCTCTGAAGATCTGAGGTATTTGGGACAGAAAGACATGGTGCAAGAGACAGTGGTACACTGAAAAGCACGAAACTTAACTGGACTGATTTGGAGAAAAACTGAGGCAGGAAGGAATGCACTGACTTGCTTGTGGTTTGAGGATAGGTCAGCTGTGACGTGGTGGGATCAATTCTATGATTACAAGTCTCTGATGGAAAGATACAGCCTCTTTAGGAAAGACAGGAAGGCAAGAAAAGCAAGGGGTGTACCTTCTATACAAAGGAGCAGCAGGGATACATGGAAAGAGGAAATGGGTTGTTGGGAGCTTGTGGATCAAGATTAGAGGACAGGTCAGTAAGGTAACACTGTGATGAGTTTGTTACAGATCATCTGATTAGGGTGACAAAGTCAATCATGTCTTTAAACAATTAGAAGTCTCCAGATAACAGTCCACAGAGCTGTTGGGAGAATTTAACCTCCCTGACTTCAGCTGTAAGGACAAGACCATGGGACACAACAGGTTTAGAAAGTCTCTGGACTTTGTTGAGGAAAACTTCTAAACACAGATGGTGTATGGCCAAAGGGTGGATGATGGTCTCATGGATCTGCTTCTCACAAACAAGGAAGCATTGGGCAGGAATATGTTAATCAAGAGCAGCCTTGGCTGTAGTGACTACAAGGAACTGTGAGCCTAACAGGAGTGAAGAAGACAAGCAGTGGAGCACAAACCTGAGGCTTCAGGAGAGGAGACTTTAGCATCTGAGTTAGAACGTTACAGTCTGAATAGGTAGATAACTAAATGCATAAAAGACTGTTTAGGTGACCAAACTCAAATGACAGTGGTAATGGTCTGAACCCCTGGTTGTTAGTGGCAAGAGTAGTACTAAAGGGCCCTATCCTAGGACCTCTGACATTTGTATCAATCACCTGGAGGAGGTCTCATCACATTTGCAGATGACATCAAATTGGACAGTCCAGTTAACCTGCTGTAGGGCAGGGTTGCCGTCCAGTGGGACCTAGAGGGGCTGGAGAAATGGGCCAATAGGAACGTTATGAAATTCAAAAAGAATAAATGCAAAGTCCTAACTCCTAGTTGTCTCATCTCTGTCCTTAGAGGCTTTTGAAATCTGACTGGACAACCCCCTAAACAAATGGGTCTAAATTCAGAGCTAAAACTTGTTTTGAGCAGGAGGCTTGACTGAAGGTGTCTTCACGTCCCTTCCAACATGAGCAGTTCTGTGATTGCTTGGTATGATCAAATAATCCCACGTTGTTAAACTTGATTGTTTTAAGAAGTTACTACCCCTCTGCTGACTATTGCCATCCATCAGTCAGAACCCCTACAGCTGGAATGCAGCTGGCGCATGTTCATGTTCACAGACCATTGCAAAACTAATCCCTTTTACCTCATATTGCAACAGACTACAAATGCATACGCAGCTAATTACTGTGTGTCAGTTGAAAGGGCAGTCATTTCTGGCCGAGGGCATGCTTGTGCCTTACAGCTTGCTGGGTTTGTTGCCTACTGCCATCTGCTCTCAGCCAGGGTTCACCTACAAGATCATCCTCAGTGACACTATTGGTGCAAGCCAAATTATTACCATTTTATTACCTGTACCACCATATCATCCACAAACTCTGTTTAGGGACCAATATCCCAGCAAAAGCACTGAGCAAAGGAAGGCCCTTGCTCCAAAGCGCTCACTGCCCATGTGGGTGCCAGAACCCAGGGAACCAGCCAGGCAGTGGTCTGCAATCTCAAACAGTGACCTCCGTGCTCCAGGTCCTTAAACGCCATGTCGTATTTCTTAGATAGGTGAACATACTGCATCTGGCTAGTGCTTGATGTTTGCCTGTGACCATATATATATAGACGCATACACTCAACTCCTTCCCTGCGAAATGAGAATGTTTTGCAACGGACTACTGCTTTGGTTGGTTTGGAAAACAGAGACATATAAATATAAATCTGAGGTGATTAGTTTAAAAGTGTCTATTTACAACTAACCATGGCTAAACTTGCTGGTTCCACTTATTTGTTTGTGTTTGGATTATTAGATCCAGTTTGAGGCAATGGCCAGCTATATAGGTGCACACATATCTCCGTTGCACAAATAAATCAAACTAAAGCAGCTCAGTTCTTGTAGACTGACATTAGGATAAGTATATCTTAAGAAAGTTCTTATTCAGACTTGGCTTCAGGCAATAAAACGTCATAGATGTATAACTCTAGTGAGTGAAATTTCTAGGGAGCAAATTAGGCTAAAAACATCTTCTAGAGACAGCTAGAAAGGAATCAGACACCTCCCGAAAATAAGGCAAGTTATGCAGTAAATGTTTCATTTATTGGATTTCTTCCATTACTATTAGGGTTAAAAGATGTGTTGTCAATAAAAATGGTATATTTATGGAGGGCTCTGAATTTCAGAAGCCTATTTCTTGTCATTCACTCCTATAGTGCTTGATATCACCTCATGATAAAGTGTGAATAATCCCTGCATGAATGCATATTTCTACCCATTAACGATTTTATTATTTGACAGAATTATCTCTAACAAAAGCAAGAGGTAAAGCTGTGGTTTAGGTGCTAAAAGGGAGGTATGTTCCTACTGAGCCATAGCCATGACTTGGGAAGCAGAGCATGGATTGAGAGACATCAGGCTGTGTTAAAAGATTGAAAAACAATAAATACAGTTTTTTGGTGCCCAATTTTCCAATGTTTCTCCATCAAGTGCAAATAGAAAGCCCACCTTATTGCTCAAATAACACACTGTGACCTGGTCAGTATGTGCAAAATCTAAAGCCACAAAGAAATCTAGCAGTAGCATCACGATTTGGTTGTTTGTTGATATTTTCTCATTTGATAGCTTTCTTGAAGCTATGTGCTTGTTTCCGTCAATGTAAGTGACTGCAGACAGGAGCCACGGTTTCTGTGTTTTCATGCTGTCATCTTGTCTGCCCTAGAAAAAATTTCCCCCCTGCTAATTCTGGAAGAGCCAGTACTGGTAAGACACTGGGCAGATGTGTTTGCTTCAAGTTATTGGATCCTTTTCAATATTGATTTTTTTTTTTTTGACATTCAGAGCAGATTTAATGATCCAAGATTATTTGTAAACATACGGACTCCTTTGAGCTGTAGACTCAAATCCCAGCCTGGTCAACCAAAGTCCTTTTATCTTTCCAAAATAAATAATTTGAATTTTACACATTGAAACCTACATTGGGACCTTTTGGAGAAGCCCATGAAAACAGATGACTCACCCCAAATATGTAAACATTACCCAGGAGATCCAGCTGGCAGTTAGCAGGCCATATTTCTCCGATAGAGACTTGGGCCTCTGGTGAGACATTAAAGATTCCAAAACATTTTTTGTGAAACAATAAATCTCCTTGGCTGCCCCAGTCAACCTCTTCCCTCTTCAGTTCATGGCAACGTGAACTGGCAGGTGAATCTGACTTTTCACTGTTCTTGTTCATGAGACGGCAGGATTCTTGGGAGCAAAATGTTGGGCTGAAGCGTAAAATGGTGACACCATTGTCGGTAACCAAACCCCATCGCTAAGCATTTGGTATATTGTACCAAGCTGTCAGAGTTGCAAAACCCTGGAGAAAGGCACTTCATCTGTGCAAGAGGTCAGCTTTGGCAAGAAAGCCAACATCTCTTGAACTTGGAGCACCTGGCTTTGTCTTGCTGGCTGTTACTTAAAATCAGGTATTCAAACAATAAATTAGTTTTCATGTCATGGATTAGTTTGCCCTTTTTTTTTCTTTTTAATATTTTGTTTCTTTTATTGTTACACACTATACTTTTTTTAATTCAAAGTATCACCTGAGAACATACTACTCAACAGACGCTATTGACCCCGGAGAGCTCTCATTTCCCCCATCATGAAACAAGACCTGTTACATAACGGGCAGTGATACAAATCAGGTGCATAAATTATCCAAAGTGACTTGTACTACCTAATTAAACCCTATTGGTTTAGTAATCATCGGCAATCCTTGGACTTCACAACCACACTAAGCTTCAGTTTGAAAACAAACCTCTGGAAGTTTCCAATAGCAAGAACTTGATGTCGCCATGAAAACTAGAAAGCAGTTTCCCGGCCCTTCATGGGGCTTCTCTGACTCCACTGCAGTGGCAAAACTCCAGGGGTGAAAACGTGCCCAGGAAACACCTTCCACAGCTCTGGGCTTTCCAGAGCCATCTTCTACACCCAGGACCACCACGTGGCACTGAGAAAAACAACGCCAAGCTCCTTTCTACCAATATTTACTCATGTGAGTAACATTACTTGCATGAGTAGTTCAGGTGTGTCATCACCCTCACGAATAGTCTGTCAGTGATGGTACTTGAACGTATGACACTCTACAGAATCAGGACTACCTTCTGCAACCAGGTTTGGGCAACAACTGGGTCTGTCTTGTCTTGCACATCAGCTTTTGATAATGCTTACTAAGTAGTTAGTAACTACAACGGGACTGAAGCAAAAGCGTGCTTGTTTAAGAAGAAATTCATAGCAGGTTGTGAAAAAGTCTTTGAAAAACAAAACAAAACTGTGCAACTGTTTTTGTTCATTTGGGTCAAATTATAACACATGGCCCTGCAAAGTAAATAGGAGTCTGTCACATTTGTATTTCTAATCTCATATTGTTCTGGGATATAAAGGCATTTTAAAAATCAAAAAGCAAACAAAAATGGAGAATATTTGTTAAGATGTCACTCTGCAAGGCACTAGTTTGCAAAGACAGTAAGTGCATAATCAGGGGCAAATGGGGAGTGTGCATTCCCACAGACAGTTATTTAGTAAAATCTCTGAAAGTAAAAAGCAAGTTAGTCAAAAGTCAAAAGACCAGTGGAAAAAGAAACTGTTCAATGCATTTGTACATTGAGTTAACAGTGAACTATTTCATTAGTCATGTTTTTACTTGGTGTCTTAAAATAATCCCTTTTCTGTCTCCATATTCCCACTTAGACATTGTTCACAGACTTATTTATTTATGAAGTCTGAAGGTTAGTCCCTACCTGCTGAGACTAATTAGCCCTGTTCTTTGTGTCCTATGCAATCCTGTCTGATTAAATGTACACATTTGTTTTACTTCTTTTCATGCTTCCTTTCACTCTACTTCTGCTTTACTGATTAATATTAAAGTTGTAAGTTGCAGTGATTTTTTTATTTCTATTTTGTCTGCATCTTTCCCTTTAGTATGCAAATTTCTATGTGAACTTTTTAATGCCTGAGAATTCGTGTTAGCCTTGTCGATCTCTGTATTATTATTTTTATTATTCTTTTTATACAAGACAGTTTAGCTGAACCCCCCAAACTCTCTAAATATTGCATGACAAATTGGCTTTGTTTTGGAAACCCTATGTGCTGAATGACCCTTAGCATGAGCAGCAGGTTAGATTTCTGGAGGAATGTTTGGATTATTTAGTACAGCCTGTCCCTTGCTTTCAAACACCATTTCCATTAGGCAATTTACTAATTCCCATTGAAATTACTGTCTTCCCCACCCCCCCCAGTCCCCCTCCCCTCCTTTTGTTCCTTGCCCATGTTAAAGTTTCCAATTGACTCGTCCATTGTTACAATTTGTCACTGCTGGAAGATCAATTTGTTTCCCCCTTCCCCCTCGCCACATTAGATTCGGGGGAACGGATGCCATTTCTTGCATCCGCATGACTCTGCTCCCCATTTTGTTGCCGTGCAGGCAGAGCCCGGCCGGTGACTTTCGCAGCCCCGGAGCGGACCGGGCACCCCCCGCACCCCGCGGGGACCCGCGCCCGGACCCCCCCCCCCCCGCGGGGACCAGCCGCTTTCACTTTGATTCCCCCCAGCAGCGTGATGTTTACGCCACCACAACTTTTCACTTCTGAAGTCTGGGAGTCCTTGATTCTCCGTCCTGCCATGCTAATTAACTTCTTAGCAGTCACATTCCTTTCCTTTTTTTTTTTTTTTTTTTTTTTTTTTTTTTTTTTTTTTTTTTTTTTACATCAAGGACCAGAAAACATTATGCCTTACTATAAGATAATTTGGAAATATCTGATCTTCAGCGAGTGATCTCGCACATTTTCATCCTGCGTGTTATAACCATAATAAATGCAAGGAGCAAGTGCTGCTGGAAAAAAAAAAAAAAGGCTTTTACTATATTCTAGTGTTTATTATGATTGGAGTTTCTCACCTCCAACGAGTAGCATGAAAAATGTTAACGGTTTGAAAAAAACACCCACCCCACCACCCTACCGCCCCATGTACCCAAATAATAAGGGCACACACACATCCTTCAGGAGAACCCGGGCTTCGGGGGAATGATATGTTTATTAATGCCCAGAATATAAAAGTTGGCGCTCCCGGAGCGCGGAGACAGGGACACCCGTTCGGGTGCTTTTCCCCTCGCTCCCCCCGTCCCGGAGCTCTGGGCTACAGTGCACCAATTTAAAAAAAAAAAAAAAAAATTCCCTTTTTTTTTTTTTTTTTCCACCCTCCACCCCTTTTGCGTCCCGGCCCCCCCAGCGGCGCCCCCGCCCCCGCGGCCCTCCCCTCGCGTTCCCGCTCCCATGCCAAAAAGGATCATTGTTAGTTTCCTACTTCCCCCACCCTCCTCCTCCTCCCCCTCCCGCGCCCCAGACCTGTTTATTTATGCAGACGTCACCGGGGAGCCCCCGCCCCCTCCTGCATCTCATTAAGTGCCTGGTGTGTTTCTCGCTCCCTGTCAATAATCCCGGATCCCAGACTTCTCCGTTCCTCCGGATTTCGATCCCCCTTTTTCTATCTGTCAATCAGCGCCGCCTTTGAACTGAAAAGCTCTCAGTCCAACTTCAACTCACTCAAACCCGAGCGGCACAGGCTCCCCATATCCGCGGCGACTGCCCCCCCGTCACAGCTGACTTCTGGGCTTGGTTTGTTGCATTATTTTTTTTTTTACCCCCCTGCAGCCCCCCCCTCCCCACGGTTTATATATTTTTTATTATTATTAATTTTTCCGCGAGTGCGTGCGCGGGTGTGCGTGTGCGCGCAGCGCACGCCGAGCAGCTCCCGGGAAGAAAGAAAGAGAAAATCCCGAAGAAGGAAAGGAAGAAGCCTAAAGTCACTGGTGCAAAGGAGCAAAGAAGAGACATTTCCCTCCCCTCCTCCTCCCTCTTTTCCCCTCCCCAGGAGGAAAGAGAAGGGGAAAAAAAGAAACTTTCACCTTGGACTCTTCTTTTTTTGGTGCAAACTTTCCCCCCCCCTCCCCTCTTCTTTTTCCTTTTTTCCCCCCCATTCCCCTCCTTTTTTTTTTTTCTTCTTTTGTTTTTCCCCTTCCCCTTTTTGCAAAATTGCTGCTGGTGGGGTGAGGCAGGAGGAAAATGCCGCAGCTGAACGGCGGTGGAGGGGACGACCTGGGCGCCAACGATGAACTGATCTCTTTCAAAGACGAAGGGGAGCAGGAGGAGAAGATCTCCGAGAACTCCTCGGCGGAGAGGGATTTAGCTGATGTCAAGTCGTCTCTCGTCAATGAATCAGAAACGAATCAAAACAGCTCCTCAGACTCGGAGGTACGGGGGAAGCCCCCCGCGGGGCCGTTTCGGGGCGGCGGGCGGTCGGGCGGGGGCCGCGCTGCCCGCCCGGGGCCGCGCCGGGGCCGGGGCCGGGGGCGCCGCGACGGGTCCTGCTCCCGCCGGCGACCAACTTTTCTCCGCGGCACCAACTTGTAACGATGCCTTCTGTTTTGTTCTGTTTGTTTCTCTCCTTCCACCTTCTCCCCGCACCTTTTCCCTTCTCCTTCGCTTTTCATTCCTCCTCTCCTCCCTTCTCCCCCCCCCCCCCCCCCCCCCCCCCCCCCCGACCCCCTCCCCCCCAAAAACATCCTCCCTACCCCAAACACCTTGTTCCCCAACTGCCCCACGCCGACCCCCGGCTCGCTCCCAGGCGGAGCGGCGGCCCCCGCCTCGGTCCGAAACTTTCAGAGATAAATCCCGGGAAAGTTTAGAGGAAGGTGAGTACGCGGGCCCGGCCGGCACCGCCGCCCGCCCGCCCCGCCGCCCCTCCGCCGGGCGCCCGGCTCCCCTTTTGGGGACACTTGCTAAAAAAAGTTTTCCTTCCCCCCCTCCCTTCTTTTCCCCCTGTTGCCCCCTTCCTTCCCCGCTCCCGCTCGTGTCTCCCCGCCATGTTAGCTGCGAAGAGGCAAGATGGAGGGTTGTTTAAGGGCCCACCATACCCGGGTTATCCCTTTATAATGATCCCCGACCTCAGCAGCCCGTATCTGCCCAATGGATCGCTCTCTCCGACGGCGAGAACGGTAAGTGCCTTTTTTTTCCCCCTTCTTTCCTTTCCCTCCCTCCCCCCCACCCCAGTCCTTTCCCTGGCTCCCGCCGCCGCGCTCCCGGTGCCCCGCTCGTCCCGGCCCTGCCCGCCGCCCCCTCCCCCGCGCCGCAAACTTTCCGAACTCCGCGGGCCGCGGCGGGAGGGGGTTTGTTTACACTTCGCCATCTCCGTGGTTTTTTTTTTTTTTTCTTTCCTCCCCCCCCCCTTATTTTTTCTTTTTTGTTTGTTTTTTTTTTTTTTTTTTTTTACTTTCAGTTTTGTGGGTAGATTTCTGGAGCCCTCGCAACCTCCCCCTGCGGGGGGTGGGGAGGGAAAAGCAAAGCAAACAAATTCCAAACAACACCTCAGAACAAAACTGGGAATAAATTCAAAAAACCCCAAGGAGTTGCCTTTTTTTTTCCCCCCCTCCCCCTTTTTCCCTTCTCTCCCATCCTTGGGGAAGGGGGGTTATTTTCTCCCAGCCGAGCCTGCGATCCGCTCCTCCAAACTCCTCGTTTTCCATGGTGATCCGTCGCCTCCTGCCCTCCTCCGTGGCGGCTGGGCCGGCTCCCCCTCCCCTTTCCTCCCCCTTAACCCTCTCCTGCCCTCGCCCGCCCCGGCCTGCAGGAGCGGCGATTTCATTGTGCCCCTTCGGGCCGCGGGTGCCGCGAGTTGAGCCGGGCTCAGCCCGGTCCGGCCGCCCCGATCCGCGCCCCGCGGCGTGCGGGGGCCGAGCGCGGCTGCCCTGCCCGGCGGGCCGGGGCTGTGCCGCGGGGAGCGGCCCCGGGGCGGGGGGAGCCGGGCTCAGGGCACAGGGCTGAGTCCGGAAACAACTCGCCTCGCTTGGCTCTGACAACAACAACAGCGGCGCAAAAAATAATCAGACAAGTCGAGCAAAATTCCTCTTGGAAGTATGCTGGCAGGAAAACAGTTTGCTGAAAGCGTCCGGTTTTTTGTTGGTGGTTTTTTGCCTTTTTTTTTTTTTTCCTGCTGCTTAAGTCGGGGTTCAGTGGCAGGGATGCAGGTCTGCGTGTGCCTGCAGCTAGAGCGAGGTGTTTAGCCCAGATCCCAGGAAACTTTGGGGTGTGCTGGTAGGTTTGCAGTCCCAGCTATTTTCTCGCTCGTAGTGTCACCCACGGTGTGCTCTGCTCTGACATCAGATTTCTTAAGTGTCACCTTTTCTTTCCTCTTAAAAGAGTTTTAAAAAAATTTCATTTTAAACGGTCAAATCCACTGGAACTTCCAGACATCACTTAGTCCTACCGATGGCTTTAGCATTGCTATTTTGTTTCTTCTTGGTGTTTCTGAATCTGAAGCGTCCCCACCATCACCATGTGTGTTTATACACTTTTTTTTTTTCCTTGTGGTAACACGAGATAGCTATTTACAATAATAGATCTACTGTTGGGTAGATGTTGAAGCCGTACTAATGACTTAGGGCTTGGACAACTTGAGTGTATCAGATCTACAAGTGTTTTAAAGCATTAAAATATTAAACATCGGGTCAGTTTTGTTTTCACTTAGTAAAACGTCAGTATAGACAGATTAGTAAATGCAGAGTGACAGGGAGGTTGTGAGGAAGGTTTTCTGACATTGCATATATTTAGGGCTGTGGTACGGTTTTGTTTTGGAAGCTTGTGAGGCTCTTTTTGCGAGGAGGTGATTTCTGGGACAGTAGCAGAGAGGTGACTGCAGTTTGCAATTGTAATGATGGGGAGGGGAATTCAGGGGCTGAATGCATTATATTTTTTTCTTTTGAATACGGTCACCCACATGTGTAGGGATGGTGGTGATAAATTCCGAATTCCATAAGTACCGGAGTCCGGATAGCAAAACAATCTTTGTTACAGATCACTTTATTATGAATTGCGAAGCTTTGTATTCCTTTTTTTTCCTCCTTTTTACCTTCAGTGCGTTCCACTGTTCCAAGTGTACACTAATAGGAAGCACACCTCTACTACCTTTTTCTTAAAGCATTTTTCTTACAACAACTACAGTTCTTTTTTTTCTCATTACCTTTATTACAAATCCTTTTTAGCTTAGCATGTGGAGATAGGATCCTTCAGCAGTTAGCTCTCCTGGAGTATTCTTCCTCCCCTTGCTCCCCCACAGCTAGAAAAGGCCTCCGTAGGAATGTTGGGTTTGTGTGAATTAAAGGTGCTGTACAAAAGCTTACAGGTTGGTTTATTGTTGGTATAGCAGGTGGCCTGCTTGTGTTATCAGATGAATTCTGAAAGGATATTTCCACACTCAATAGGCAATTTTCTTATTTCCACATCCAGGCTCCAGCAACCTTCTCCTGTCTTCTTAACCTTATTCTTTCACATTCCGTATGCTTGTTTGTTTGCCTGCCACTTAATTATAGCCAGGAAAAATTAAAGTTGTTTATTTAGGCCTGAGAGCAGAATATTATAAAGATTCAGCGGGATAGCTGTTGTCTGTCACACACTATTTTTAGGTGGATTCTAGTTCTCTGCTGTACCAGCTTTCAATTCCAGATGAACTAGATCTTTCTGTCTCCTGTTTGATTTTATTTTATTTTTAAATACAGGGTGGAAAGGTATAGATGATTCTGCATAATTGCAAATTTTATTTTTATTTATGTAGTTTTTCCTGGAGCCATATTTGTTGAGTGTCAGAGCATGCAAGGTAAAGAGGTGATGCAGATATGTAGCAAAATTGTTTTTTTTCCCCTTTTGCTGTTGTAGAATCTTAAAAGTCAGTGGGTGTGGTTTTTTTGTTGTGTTTTTTTTTTTTTCCTGGATTTTTGTTATTTTTGTTTTATTTGGGATTATTGTGTTTTGTAAATGTACCTGTAATTGTCTGTTCAAGAGCAAACTTGTGGGCAGCATTTTCTCCTTTACTGCTTTAGGAATGTGAAGAATTATGAAGTATCATAAAATCTGCTTATGATGAATAATCTATTATCTCAAGGATAATGCTTTAAATACTGCAAACTATTTCTCAAGCTTGATAGGAATCATTTTATTTTTAAAAGTCAAAGATTTTTTGCATATTTATCTTGCTATTGATAGAATACCGTGGCTTGCTTATAAGAATAGATGTGTATTAAGTAGAGGTCTAGTCAAATAGTAATGAAGTGACGCATCTGAGAGCGCCAGTTCCATCCCTGCACTTGCAGAGGCAGTGGGGTAGCTGCCTGTTAGGGATAATAAAGGAGACTGTTTTCCTTTCAGAGTTGGAAAATGAATAAGTGGTGTACTTAATTTTTAGCCTAAATTTGGAGCTCGGTTAATGCTTTCGGTGGGCAAATAGATGTGTCGTGATTTAAGAAAACCCTTCTGACAGATGCTCTTATTTTTGCTAGTGCTGTTGCATCTTCCTTTCTCCTAAATTGTTGCTGGCTGAGTGAGACTGTAGGGGTAAGCTTGTGTTTGGTCCTGAAGTTGGGAGTTGGGAATAGCTGTGGTTAAGAACAGCCCCCTTGCCTCGATTTTTATGTTTAGAAAGAAACATTTTTTCTTTAATTGGCTCGAAAAATTGGTGTTTTCCTTTATCAAACAACATAATCCTTCCTAATACAAAAGCTGTAGACCCTGGGGTGTGAAGGGTTAATGGTGGTCCTTTCTTTTCCTCCCTCCAATTGTTTTGACAACACTTTTCAAAGTGTGACATTCCAAGCCCTTGCAATACAATGTAATATTACTGTAATTACACAGGTCATTACATTTTAAATAGAGAACAATAAAATGCTTATCGCCCTGAAAAAGAACAGGTGTTCTTGCCCTTCTTTGGTATTTATGCTAATTGTTTTTCATCTCCTTCAGAAATATTTATGGCTGGAGTGTTAAGGTTTCAGTCTCGATGTGACAATATTAATTCTTTACTAATCTTTATGGTTGAGGTTTAATGTCTGCAGTATGGATTATAGTATTAACGTCCACCAACTAGTTTAATAATGTAGATACAACTTAATATGTCAGCACTTTGGTACTTTATGATACAGAGCTATTCAGTGGAGAGTGAATTATTTGCTTTGTTTAAAAAAAAAGAAAGAGTGGACATGCTTTTAATAAAGTTTCTGGACTTGTGTAAAAACAAGCTGTTAAATAAGAACTGATGATCCTGTGGTGTAAATCAAATGGAACCTCCATAAAGAAACTTTCCTCGTGCCTTAATTAGGTAGATTGCTGAATCACTCTGCTATAGCATTAGCATAGTTGGTATACGGTGGCAAACAGACTGTGTTTGTTAACTTACTTTCAGTAAAGAAGCTGATTTATTTTTAATTTTACCCTGTTTTCTGTCTCTTTTTTTTCTTCCCTCCCCCCCAAGATTTTGTTCTGGAGCAAATGCTGCATTGCTTACTTCATCAATTTCTCTTTAGGGGGCTATGAAAATTAGTTAGAGAAAAGTTTCATGTTTCTGGGACCTTGCAAAACAATATAATGCAGTACTGTTACTTGAGTGTACAGGATAATTGCAGGACTGCACTTCATTAAAAATAATATTTGCTTTGGAAATCGAACAATTTTAATAGGTGCACCAGTGGCTGATCTGTACTGAAAAAAAATACAGTAGATGCCTTTCCAGGTTTTTTGAATGCATTCATACAAGGACTGAGGATGTTGAGTGGGGTGGTGTGGTTTGTTTTTTCCCTTCTTCCCCTTCATTTTGTTCAAGCAAATATGTGCTGATTTGTCAGCTGAAGATGGAGGGGGGGAAAGGAGCATGTTGTAGCTTTCATTGGCGGTTGTAAACCAGAATGTAGGTAAAAATGTTTTAAATTTGTCAAGACTTTCATGACTGGGCCCCAAAATCAGATAAAAAATGTGGTGTAGAGAAAAAGGACAGCTGCAGATTTTTAGTGTGGACGTGTGTTTCTGTGCCATGACTAAAAACTCCGAGGACCTTTTCCCAGCTGTCTGGGAGTTATGTGGAAGTTGGATTATTGGCAGTTAAGCATGAGACAACCTGGATTTAGCAAATGCTCTCCTACACAGGAAGCAGATGACATTATCCTGGGGGAAGGGAGGAGATCCTTCTCCAGGCATAGCCCCGGGGGAGACGCCTGCTCCCCCCAGCCTCAAAGCAGCCAAAAATGAGGGCTGGTGATAGGCACATATAAATGCAACAGCGGTCAGGTTGTCAGTTTGGGTTTTTTTCAGGGTTTTTTGGTGAAACCAGGCACTTGCCTTGCACACTGGGGCTGTTGTGAGAAGTTTTGCTTTGGAGGGAGTTGTGAGGTTTTGGGGGAAGTCTAGAGCTGCGTTCCCCCCGTGTCTCCTCAGTCCCATGTCCTGGCAAATATGTAAGTAAGCCTTAAAACTTTGACTTCTAATTGGGCACATTTGTGAAGGAAATGGTTAATTTTACAACCAAAGGCAAACTTGCACCTCGACAGGTCTGCTGAAAGAAATGTGCCACAGTCGTTTGCTGGCAAGCACTGCAGGGTCATAAATCCACGGGGTTTATTTACAGCCTATAACACTTATGAATGTTAAGATATTTGACGCCACGCTGGCCTTATAATATCCAAGGTCCACAGACACTGGCAGTGGCTCAAATTTCTTTCACTAATTATAAGCAATGAGAGATGAAGTGTGGTGCTGGGGGTGTGTGGGGGAGATATGGAAATCCTTTCTCTCCCCACCTAAAAGTAAAGAATATTTCTGCTCCTCCTCCCAACTGCTGTTTTATGTTTGTGCCTTTTTTTTTTTTTTTTTTTTTACTATGCTCCGAAGTTTATAATTAACACTTGCGATGCTGTAGAGGCTGGGCAGTGGGTGATGCAGCCAGGCTGAAGGAGGGAAGTTTAGCACAGCTCGTGTCCTTTGCAGAGGTCTCAGCAGTAATATTGCGCAGTATTTCCTAGATACCGACACAAGCAAACATTTAAAGACAGATGACACCTGGAAATGTCCTTTAATTTGCTGACATGCCACTGAGCTGGGGAGGGAAGACAAAATTACATCGGGTTTTATGCAAAAGATGGATGCTTGGAAATACATGTATTAGACTGGTTTGTGTATAAAACAGGGCCTCTTAAAAAGCAGCAAAAACCTACGTTAAGGAAAAATATGCGTTGAATGAATGGAGATGTTGAGGTTAAAGGCAGTTTTTAGGGGAGAAGCCCTGTGTCCTGCTGGAAGGAACAATGTGAGATCAACGTGTAGGTCAGTGTGGAGGGGAGCAGAGGGGATGTTCGGAGGGTGGTGTTTTGGGAGGGGTTAACTGGGGGGGGGAGGCACAGCGAGAGTGGGTGCCACTGGAGAGTAATTGGAGGACAAAGGAGGGATGTTGGAGCATGAGGAGAAATTGTAGAAACTTGGGGAGGGGGCAGGGGGAAAGCGCCAGTATTTGAACGGATGGTTGGAGGGGAAGCTTGGGATCTGGGGATTGACTCTTAAGTGTCAGGAAAGTCTGGGGCCCGAGAAACTGTGCTTTGCTCAGCAAAGCTCGTTGTTCTCGGCTCACTCCCCATTACACATGCTTTGCTAAAGTGGACCGTCAGATTTGAAGTGCTGCTGTCTTGTCTGTGCTGGGGGTGTGTGTGTTTTAACAAGATAATATGATTACTTAAATATGCCTAGGTATTACTTTTAGCTTTTTCTTCAGCAGCTGATTTCAGGTTCCCTCTAGGTTACTGTTGTGCTTGGAGACTAATTTAAGAAAAAAGCAGGGTTACGTGTGTGGTGGAAAGCTGCACTGCTTTGGCCATATGTTTTTCTTCTACAAGTCATGTAAAACCTGACTTTTTTAAAAAAAGAGGGGGCTGTCAATTCAGCTCTTCCACAAATAGCTGTACAGTTTTGTTGAAGGTTTTATGCATTTCCCTAATCAATGGAGCGCTGTGACTTATTAGCCCCCAGGGACAGATCTGAATCCCCCAGCGCAGCGCTGCAAAGCTGGTGTGGTATTGTACCTTTTTAACAGGTTATCAACAAGGATGTTCCTCCAGTTCCCGAGATGCTTCCCCCCCCCCCCATCCCCCCCCCCCCCCCCCCATTCTTTCCGGCAAAATCTGTTCAGTCTCACGCCTTTGTTTTAGGTTGGCTAAACCCTCGACCCTTATTCTTTGTGGGGTCACGCTCAGGCAACTGGGCAGTGCTGAATGAGTTAAGTCGCTGGCTGAAGTTTGACTTCATGCAACTAAATTTGAGGCCTGGTAGGCATTAGCAGGGCACAGCACATTTACAGAGCTTAATTAGTACGCGCTGTAATTGTTCATGGTCTGCCAGAAGGAGTAATGTTCAGGAAAAGTGGAGTCGTTCTTCTGCAGTCTTCAGTTTTAAAACGATAAATCACTTGCATATTTGTGCAGTGATTCAAATGGAGCTGAGACCTCTCCATCTCAACATGTGGTAAATTGTAAAGTCAATGAATTGCAGATGTAGGGTACAGCAGATTCTCTAAGAAAATGCGGAATGAATGGGAACGGGGGATGCTATAAATACGTACTGAGAAGATAGCTGGATTTCTGCTTGCTGTGCCAATTATGATAAACTGAAGATATTAGCAGTTTTGTTCTAAACGTATTTATTTTAAATTTCTTCAAACTAAATATAGGGGTACCATGTTACTTCACTTGGTGAGGTTTTTATTAATGCTCCAGAACAATGGGTTTCATATGGAAATGCGTGCGATAGCCATATTAATATAAATTAATTCATCATGAGTAATATTGTAGCTGTTACTGGAGGAGTTTATAGTGATGGGACACTTTAAAGTGTGACTGCAGCAACTTACAAGCAATTTTGTGGTAGAGGATGCCTTTATATCCTAGTTGAGGGAGGTACTGGGAATGTTATGTATCTCACCATAGCATTTTGTATCTGCCCGTAATTCCTTCCAGCTTCAGAGAGACTTTTTGGGTGCATTAATCCGACAACCCAGAGCCTATTTTGAAAAAGCAAAACACAAACAAAACTGCTATACAGATTGACATCGTAAATGCTGCGTATTGTTGTTGTTTTTTTTTTTCTTTTTTTGAATGCGGAGAATGTGTGTCACTCTTACTGCTGTGAAATCTTGTCTTCCTTGGGCTTGGTCCAAGATCCATTGAAGTCAGTGGAAAAAAGGCTTCTATTAATAACGAAGGGCTTTGCATCAGGCCCCGTGTGTCTTGAACCAATGGCCAAGTTCTTCAACAGTGGATAAAGGTATTGAGAAAGCCAAACTCAACTAAATGTGGTATTGATATATTGCTTCTTCATAGCTGTTCGCTCTTGGGAGGGGAGAAAAAAGGTTGTGTTTCCAATGGTATGTTCTTGAACGAGCTCCTGCTTCTGCAGTATCTGACTTTCTCACAGAAGTGTGGAGCATCTTGGCAGGGTCAGGGTTTGGTCTGAGGCTGTGTTGCATGTCAATACCGCTTTTCTAATATGAGTAGGTGGATTTGTATGGAAGTTGTAAAAGTTAATGACTGTTCTCTGACTCATAAGCTGCTGGCTTCAGCAAGGAAGAAATGATGACAGGAAAATGATAGAAATTATAGGAGCCAAGTAGGCTTTGAGTGGAGAATGGATTTGTGTTGTTTGAAATGCTTGCGCTGCTTGCTGAAGGAAGCGTGAGGAAGGAGAAGATGGGAGAGCAGTTTGTTTCTGGGGTCAGATGTTCCTTCAGGTATTCAGGTGGGGAGTGAGGTTGAATTCAGGAGGGACTCCTATGTTGAAGGTCCCATAACCATTTTGTTAGTCCTTCTGGCACAGTTAGTCTTGCTTAACTGTTCTCCCCTCTTGGCAGAACAGGTTTTAATGCCCTAGGCTCTGTGGGAAATATGATTGCATGCCTAATGGCTACCAAGTATGAATGAAATGTGCTTGACCAGCATCTATCTCACAGCTTTGTATGTCCTTCCAGACTATCTGTGGTGTGAAAGATGCTGGTATACAACAAAATCATTCTTTGCTTTTTAATTCACTAGTGGTGGTGATGGAGCCGAGACACCAGAAAAAAGTCCCAAAGGAAGATGTGGAAATAGATGTAGAAATAGAAAATGCCAGACTGAAAATACTGCAAAAGAACTTTCTGGGGAATATGAAGATATGGATGTTGATACAATAGAAACAAATAGTCCTATTTTAAGAAAGGGAAAAATAGAGCAAGAAGAGGTGGGGGCGTACCTCTCCCACTAGAGTCAGTGACTCCTTAAATCATGATCTGGAAAAGTTTGAGGCTATAGGCTTTTCTATTCCGGAGGCCAGCCACTACACTGATTTCTGTTTTGAACTGATGCAAGTATTCAGTGAAGGTCCTCTTGGAACTGCTTTAAACCCCAGCCTGAATAATTTTAACTTCGTTAAATGAGTGAACTGGTTTGGGAGCATACACAGTAAGAGGTTTGCATTGGTTTAATTAGATTTGAGAGATTTATACAACAAGGACCACTACTCTGACATAGGCAAGGTCTGGAAGTCGGCATATAGATGCTGCATTGATCTACACCCAGGCTGAACAGACTGCTATTGAAACTGCTCTATTATAAATGTTTGCCAATATTAAAGAATCCAGGGGAAGGTATGACCTTGAATGAACACATCGGAAGAATAAGATGGCAGTCAGTGTTTCTACCTTTGTTTTCTCTGGGACACTGACAAGAAGGTTTTCTCCCTTTGAAAGGAGTTACAGATTATAGTTGTCTGGAAGTTAAGTTCTTTGAGATTTTTATTCTTATAACCCAGTGTCTCAGTTTACTTCAATCCCTCTTACATTTTCCTGTGGGATTTTTCTTATTTCTTAAACTACACGATAAAATGTAGATTAAAACATGTCTGTGACAATTAAAAAAAAAAGGTACTTACAGGAGCTAGTCACAAACATAACTACTGCATTGGTCACAAAACCGCTGTGTAAAGAATATCCACAGAGCTTATTTTATCTGGATAGCGGCTAAATATCTTTGCAATCCCCAGGGTTATTAAAGGCCAAATGCCTGGTATATGTAGTTAGTTTATTTTCCATTGAATTCTGTTGCTCAACTACAGTACTTGAAAGTACTTTGTTTTTAATTTCATAAATGTGAAATTAAATTTAACAAATATGAAATGAAAAAGTGAAGACTAGAATCTGGGTGTCACTGGGTGTTTGTGAATGGGAACTGGTGTGTTGCTGCGCTGCTGGTGTGCTGGAACGTGGGTATCTGGCTGGTTATGTGGTTGTGTGGGCAAATCTGTGTACATGCATGTGATGTATATTATTCGTGAACGTATACTTAGTTATCAGGTGTCTATTCAATTTTAATTGACAATATGAGATTCCTGTGGTTGCTCTGTGCACAGATTGCCTTGGGGCTCTACAGGGTTTGTGGGAAGAAAAGCCTTGACAAGTTTCCATTAAGCCTTGAATCAGGCAATTGGAAAAGAGGAGAATGAAAGGAGCTGAAAAGAGGGACAACTTGTTAGTGTTGCATTCTGCGTTTGCAACGAGAAACCTCTTTTAGACAAGAGTGGTTCTCAGGCCAAGAATTTCAAACTCGCAGAGAAACCTGTCCAGAACACAAAAGTTGTTTGAACGGGGTGCAGAATTGTCACAGTAATTAGAGCAATCTCCGTTTACTGAGTGGCAGCCTTTATAAAGGACAGGGGATAAAGGGTTCAAATTCATCTTTCTTTCTCCGATTCAATTCTGATGAACTGCCTCTGTGTATGTATGTGTATATGAAGGAGTGTGTGTGTGTGGCCACATTTTCAGCTACTCATCATTTGATTGCCCTTGTTTTAAAAGAAGAAGGACTTGAGTTTCTTCTTACTGCCTCCAATGACATTTTCAGGCGTTTTGCTTTTATTTACTGATTTTTTTAATTGATGCTGTCACTTGATTTACCGAAATAAGAGGATGCTTTGAAGAATGCACTTGTACTCTGCTGGAGGGGGAACCCCAAATATTTCTCAATCAGTTTCTGCTCTTATTCAGTCCTGCATCTTTGACTCTTAGGAGCAGCCCCTTTATTTTTAAAGGGATTACTTGTGGAAGCAAGAAAAGTGAATGAATAAGGCTCAGACCCTTAAAGTTTATCCTCTTGGCACTGCAAGGTCTGTCCAGAACTACTGATCAGCTGGAGTTTTGCCATTGCTCTTATTAGGAGAAGGATCAGGCCCGTGGATTACATGAGACTGAGTCTTGTAAGCGAGCCAAATAAAACTGTAAAAATCAGAGTTGTTGCTGTGTGATAAGCAGGAGTGTCTGGAGAACTCGGTCTGGGCTTCTTTTGGTCAGATCCTGCACAGAGAAAAATGTGAGTGAATGAGTGAGCGAGCAGTGCGGGTGTTCTTGCCCGAGGAAGAAAATGTGACTGCTGAATTTCCTGTACGCCTTTACTTCTAAGGAAAAATAAAATACTAAGCTCCTTGAGTTTCTTAAATAATCAGCCTGGGTGTAATGTTAGTAATTTTGATTCCATTTAAATAACTGTTTAGGTTTGGTGATTGCCTTTTATTTGTTCTCCCCCAAATAATTCAGGATCTCCTCTTTGTAAAGGCTTGGAGGTAATGACCTTGGCTAATTTACTTAATCATTTAGTCAGTGTTATGTTTCTTCCCTTCATTCACCATTACATCTGAATGCACAGAGAGAGAGTGAGAGAGAGGAGCCATTTAGGCTGATGTCGTTGCTCTGTCTTGTGTTTCTCTGTATCACATTGCCTTGAAGACCTGTTGCATGGCTGGTCAGAGGTTTTGTTGGGGCCCTCTAAGTGTT
The DNA here is from genome assembly GCF_003945595.2 of Pipra filicauda. Taxonomy (NCBI): domain Eukaryota; kingdom Metazoa; phylum Chordata; class Aves; order Passeriformes; family Pipridae; genus Pipra; species Pipra filicauda. The sequence continues at coordinate 164,221 of NW_024104325.1, read as the reverse complement.
GTAGGTCTAATTTATCCTCCCCTCTTCTCCTCTGGAGACCTAGGATCAGCCAGCATCTGCGCTGAATTTCTAATATATGGACCAGAGGATAAAGGAAGGTCTTGCTGCTGATTACAGACATATGGTTAAAGCAAATAGTCATGGCTGTGAAAATTGTAGCTCAGAGGTCTTGTGCAGTTTTTGTATAGGTTTTTTTTTTCCCTTCATCTCCACCCCCATCACTTATTTTCCCTTTAATGATGATGATGATGATGAAGAATTTGGCTAGATCTTTCCATGTTTTGGCAAAAAGTAGATTTCTTTTTATTTCACAAGGTCATGCCCTAGCATGAAAAAGCTGTGGAAAAAATACTTGTCTTGGAGTTTACATTGCAAAAATGCCTGTTAGTGTTCAGCAAAGCACACTTCTGTATGTGCTTCTTCAGAGCACGTGCTCCTCTAGTTCAGTTGCCTTGTCTGTGAGCATGGTGCATGAACATGGGAGGGCTCTCTGAACGTGGAGAAGTCGTCTTGTAGGCACAAGAAGGAATTGGGAGATGATGATTTTCTTGGCAGTAGTGCTGAATTGCTTTTGCAGTATTGGAGCATAGAATGGGGTTTGTGTGTTGGATAGTGTCAGGTTGAACAATGTCTCCATTTTTAGATGATGCTATTTTGTCTCAGCCATTGATGGTTTGCAGACCAGTTGTGATGTCTGCTGTCCTGAAAGAGTACTCAGTGTGGTACTAATTGTACCAGGACTAGTTGTTGATGAGAATGTACTTGTTGCAAATGATGGACCTCTCCTGAACGTGGCTTTCTCAGTCTTATCCCTTGTGCATTACTTTCTCAGCTGGTAATTAATTTCTTAGATTGGTAATTTGTAAGTAACTGGCATCTCTTCATTATTGAGTGTTCTGTAGTAATTCTGCATCGCTGAGGAGTAATTGCTGGCTCTATAAAGTCACTGATATCAATTTGCCAGATGGATAACCTTTCCTGTTAGACTGTTTTGACCAAGTTATCCATCACAACAAAGCCTAACTACATCTGCAGTCCATGTCCTGGCTGTGGCTTGATACATGGAGAAAGAGGGCTGGAGAAAGCTGATTTGAAGTGACGGTCGCAAGCCAGAGCTCATGCCAACAACAGAAAGCTCTTATTTGATTTTACAATGATGTAAAATCTAGCTCGGCCTGGAAGAGCAGCTGTTGGGTTTAGTTGAGGTGGCAGTGCAGAGCAGCCAATGTCATCTTCTGTTGTGTGGCATTTCCTCAATCCTGCTTTTCTGCCTGGCCCTGTTTTGCTTCTCTGCCTGATGTTGGGGTTGTTTCTTAGTGCAAAAGTGTTTTGGAAGTTCTTCCCTCCCTGGGAGCTGGTGGTGCAAACACAGCCCCAATCCTGCACATGCTCTCGGTTTGCCTCCATATCAACCCTCTGAAGAGTTGTCCTCAGCCCAGGTGGGTCTGTTTAGGATTTTGGGCTTGTAGGATTATGGTATAAATTGTGATCCCATGAGGAAGTTTATGAAGTTTATTTTGGAAACAAAATACTTGGTGAAGCAGGAAGGAGGCTAAAGAGAATACTGAAAAGATGGTGTAAATGCGAAGCAAGTTTTGATTTAGATTCTCTGCTGTTGCTGTGGTTTATGGATCTCAGTAGAAAACTGGCAGTTTTTGGAAATCACTTGAGTTGCCTGTCAGAATTTGCACACACCTAAATACCTTCATTCCACCCCCCCCACTCCTTAAATGTGTTACCTAATGCCACAAGGATTGAGCTGACTTCTCACTTTTTTTTTTCTTCTCCTGCTGTTGGAATTGTTTGTTAAATTCCAATTACGAGGCTTGTTCAACACCTGTACAAACCCACAGCCATTGTTAAGGGAATCATTTGAAGACAATGGGGTTAATGCAGGTGTACATAAGTGCAGAATTTGGATTGCAAAGTCTTTTTATTACTCTGCGTGTATAAGAAAGAGAAACAAATTCAGCTTAATTTTCTGATCCCAGGTAAAATTTGTAGGACAAGGATTTGAAAGAAGGGTAAATGAGGAGGGGAGGAAATTTCTGAACATGTTCAGACATGGCACTGAGCACGTATGAAATGGAAAGTTAAAAGGAAATAAACACCACACTCCTCTTTTTCCCTACCTCACCCTCATACCACTTTCATGGAGTCACTTTTCAGGCTATAGCTGCACAAGGCTGGTTGGTAATGATCTTGCACACTGTTGGCCTTCAGAGTGATCACATCTAAACCCGAATGTTTGCGTGGAACTGAGGTGCTGGGACACTGTGGTGGTTTGTGGTGCCAGCAATCACCAACCCCAATTGCACCTTGATACAATCAGTGAGTTGCATTAGATGTACCTTCACGTGGGTATGCCATGTTAGGTAGGAGCAAAGTTGAGAGAAGCTGGGCTGTGTGGTGCTCAAGATTTCTTTTTCTGAAGCTATGTGTAGTCTCCAAAGATGACCCACTGCCTCATGCCACCAGAGTAACCCTTCTAAGATGGTGAGAACATCACTAAAGCCAAGAGGATGAAGTGCTAGAAGCCTGTAGGACGTTTCCTTTTGGTATTCTGTTACGTTGATGCAGAGATTTACAGTTTTCTTTAGCTTCCTGAATATCTAACAAAGGGCCATCTTTCTTTGGGGTAGTTCCAGTAAAGGCTGAAAGAGGTTCATGCAAAGGGAAAGTGTCCCTGCTGTCACAAGTGGTTGTAAATTGAAATTGGTTTCTCTTGCAGTTTCATCTTACTTCGGTTTCTTTCCTACTCATGGGAATTCCTACAGGCACGAATCAAACTTTCTCTAGTATCTTAAGTACTCTGTGCATCTGGGGTACAATAAACTAATAAGCAGGAATAGTTGTTAGTGATTAGATAAATGTTCAGATCAGTTTATCCTCTTGGTGGTTCTCCTGTTAGAACTAATCCTGGCTGCTACAAATAGGTTTGGTATTTGGCATTTCAGTTTATGTAGGAGGAGAGAAAAAGGCTGTTGCCTGCGAAATGGCTCAGAAGTTACTTGCTGTTCTTTTTCAATAAGTAATAACTCAGCTGAGTGGCACGACAGGAGGCTCAGGTATGGGACTGTTTGATCAAGAGAGAAATTGGTGGTTCCCTGTCTTGGCTATGCACCAAGAGAACTATGGGTGTACCTGTGCTCAGAGGAGGACTAGTTATTTTCCAAACACTGTCAGACATATCCTGGAGAAACAATCAGAGTTCTTTATTAAAAGTTAATTTGAAGTTATGGAAAGAAGTATTTCTCACTGATTTGAGGTTGTCTGGAAGGTGGCTAAAAATAGTCTTTCAATGAGGTGTCATGGTTTGAACCACTAGAGATAGGCATTTTTCTCTTTGGTGGGTGGTGTGACCTGCTGCTGCCAAAGAGTGTAGTTGCACAAGGATAATGAGTAGTGATTTGTCCTAAAACTTTAAGTAGATTAACCTCTGAATTGCAAACTGTTGAGGTGATCTTATTTATGGCAGGTGAGGTAAGTTAGTGGTTATGGTGGTTCTTTGCCTTTGCAGTTGTGTGGATTTCACTGAAACAAATCGAAGACGTATGATCCAAGTAGAAGGAGGAAATTTACTTTTAAAAAGTAATTTATTGATTTCTTTTTGTATGAATGTGTATACACTGAAGTAAGAGAAGATGAATCTGGTGTTGCCTTGTTTTTCCTCTGTGCTTACTGATACAGACTGTATTAGTTTTTGCTACTTGCACCCGTTTCTTTGTTACTTTGTTAGTAGCGTTATGTACCTGCCTTAGAAATTTGTATTGTTCAGCCTATTCCATACTCTGTACAGTCACTGCAGTGTATGTTGTGTTTGGTTTGTTGGAGCAGCTGTATGGGGTCACCTTGGAGTTCACTGGAGGCCCTTTTTGAGCAATTAAATAACTTCTTTTCGCAAAGGTAGTAAAACTTGTTTCTTTACTGGGAATGATTGAGCTGGCAAGGTGGGCACTGTCTGGTATCATATTTTCTCTGATCCTGACAGAGATCCAGAGGTCCAGTATTGGCTGATTCTAACATGTTCAGGGTGAAAACCAGGGAATGTGGCCCTGGGATGAATGGGCCTACTGTGCTGCAAAAGCCAAGGAGTGATGTCCTATTAGATGACGAAGCTGGAGAAGAAGTTAAATCTGCTGTTATTTGAGTGCTTTTACAACTTGGAGGAACATTGCCCACCCAAACCAAGTCCCAGATTTCAGATTTCATTTATACTTCTGGGCCTGCAAAACCTGACACAGTGGTTCATCCAAGAATTGCAGTAATTGGTTTTAATCAAGACATCAGTGTAGTCATAGGTACCAAAATCTTGGAACAGTTAAAAATGGGAGAGGAACTACATCTAAACTAAAATGAAGCTGACTTTTGTGTAGTGTTTTGGATGGCTTAACAGCTACACGTTTATGAAGATAAAATTAGCTACCTTTCAGGGTAATAGTTCATTTTTAACATAAACTCTCTTTAAGAGCTTCAATAAACGATTGCAGATCTTATACAAGTAGTACTGCAAAACTGTGCTGTAAGCCTTGATAATATTTAAATAGAGCTGATTATGAACCAGGGGTTTAGTGCAGAAATCTGGAAGAGATTGATAGGAACACTATTAATATATGATATATATTAAAATAATATATTAATATCTATATGACATCAACATTTATAATCTGTATAACATCAATATCTATAATACTAATATTTTAATGCTGATAATATATGCAGACGCACACACATGTATATATTAAAAATGTATGTGTATATATAAGATCTCTTTTTCTGCAAACTTGAGGTTGTGGCAACATTTGACAATCAAGTGTCTGGTTATTTTCTAGTCATTTGGGAGGATTTTTTTTAGGGGAGGGCCTGCCTGTCCGTATGTGAGAACAAGCACTGCCATTAGGTGCTGTGGCCTGCAGAGTGGTCACTCAGTGTATGAATGTGCTGTGTGGTTTCCTCTAAATCACCTGAAACTAGGCCATTTAAAGACAGGGCTTGCGGCACTGCTTGGCCATCTAAAGCCATGGGCGTGACTGTGTGACCGGGTAGCGTTGGTTTCCTGGCTCATGGTTGTGAAGGTGTGTGCTTGTGTTGGAGAACAGAGACATTTCTTGTATAAGCAGAGATTAGTCCATTACACACACGTTTTTCTGAATTCATGGTAGGCTGGGCTGTGCTCTTCCAAAGCCCACCTTCACCTGTAGTTACCATCAAAATGTGATCCACTGACAGGTGGAACTCTAAAGGCGGTGGTGGAGGTGCTTTGTCTGAGGCTTGTCGTGCACAGAAGCAGGTAAACTGTGGCCTGGTGCTGACTTGTGGGATAATACAGCTGATGACTTTGCCGTGTGGGACTGCGTGTGTGATACTTGAATGTGCCCTGTGCCCAAGTATCCCATGTGCTTACAGTGGTTCACCCTGGTTCCTAGGGCAGCAGGGTGGTCCTGGCTGGGAAAATCCTGCTCAAGTCTCGGGTATATTCCTTGACATTATTCCTTGAATAAAAGTGGGCCTTTAAGCCTAAGTGCTTGTGCTGTGTCTGTGTCCTGTTCTGAGGGAAGGCTCATGCCCAGGGAGGATCACTACAGCCCTGGGGAAAGGGACTGCTCTGCAGCCCAAGTTTCAAGCTCAAATCCCAGTACAGCCACAACCCTTTATGAGAGATCCTGATGAGCATTTGGGCCCATGGTATTTAAATATGCCTCTGGTAATATAATCAGCTGCCACCCACTACTCAGCTTCTAAGCTGATCCTAAAATAACCTTTGGTAGAATGACACATGTGAAGCTTCCCTCCCCTCCCGTTTAATCTCCTGTACACAGCCCCAGTGTAATGTTTATATGACAGTCATAAGGAAGACTCTGTAGGTGTATCCAGGCCTTTTATGAGAGCATGACACGACATCAGTTTCTACATTTATCTCCCTGCTCCTTGACGTTCTTGTCTCTGCCATGCTTTCAGTTTTGAAATGAGGAGAAGTGGTGTGGAGCTGTTCTATCTCATGGACGGGGTGTGAGCTTCCACTTTTCCAACTTGCTGAGTGCTCAGTGTGCTTTCTGAGGACACACGGTTTGGACCTTCCCTTCTCTCCCTCCCTTCCCCTGCTGATGTTTCACAAGAATAACAAACCACGAAAGGATGTTAATGGCTCCATGCATAGATTGTATATATAGGCTGTCTGGTTCCTGGGAAGACTTTATTGGCATAAATTTGGAATATTTACAAGTGCCAAATTCATTGGTGAGATTTTGCAGAACAGACTAAATGAGCTCTGAAGGGCATTTATAACACCTTCAGACAACCAGCCTTTTCGTTTGCAGCAAAGGGGTTTATATGCATGTGTGTGCATGCGTATATATATGTATGTATATTTAAAGTGTAGGTATGTGTCAATGCCTTTTTTCTTTCTTTGAAATACAGAAGTAGCATTAATATTTCTGCTGCTGGCTGTCCATAAAAAATACAGCAACCCTGGAATGATAGGGAAGCTGTCGTGTGACTGCAGTTTGGGGATGTCTGTAATTAAGGCCACTTTTGTAAAGTGACATTCCTACGTGGTCAGCCAGGCCCCCTGGAAGCTCCTCTGAGGGACTTTTGGTAGTGGTGGGGTTTCTTGTGTGCTTTGCCAGGGTTTGAGGGGCGTCTTCCCCTGTTGGATGGTGAAATGCAGCTTCTTGGTAATGCTTGAGACTTGCAGTGCTCACAGAGGGCACACAAGAAATGTTAACTTAAAATTCTTTGTTTTCTTTAGCCAACAGCTGAGGGGCAAGAGGAGAAGAGGAGGAGGGTGGAAGAGCAGAGAGCAAGAAAATGCCCTTTTGTAGTAGATTGAAACAAAACAATATCCAAGAAACACTGCTAGTTTGAAAGCAGCTTGGAGGGTTTACGTGTTAGAAGTAGTCCCAGCTGAGAGACATTGCGGAGCAGAGTTCAAGCAAGGAGGCCAAAGGTGCAGCATAAATATAGTTTGTCAGATTGTTGCTGAAATAAATGAACATTATTCCATGCAATAATCATAACTACTTATATGGCATAAATACGGTCATTGAGTGATGCCACAAAGTACTTAATGGCTTGTAGTCATTGTACCTTTTGACCTGGAAGGAAAAAGATGTGATGATCCTGTTCCACTTATAATCAATGAGCCTTGCTATTGATCTGTGGGAGACCTTGTGAGTGTGGCGAGTGGGGATGGATGGTGTGGAGTAATGGCTGGGGGAATAAGTAATTGATGGACTATTCTGTTTATTTAGCTTTGATGGTAGTGTAGCACTTGGCGCTCGCTTGCTTTGTGATTTTTAATGTATTGTTTTAACTCCAAATGAATGTTTAACAAGGCTGTGCCTAGTAATTTTACAAGTAGCCTTAATAATTCATTCATTGTGTAGAAGCATTTTGCACAAGAGCTGAACTGCTTGGAGAGGTGGAGAGAAGGTACTGCAGCCAGTCCAAGAAGACACCTCACTTGGCAGGGGGAGAGGGATGATATTCCTTGTCTGTAGTCCAACTTGCTTTTAAATGTATTTTTATTGGCTAATCAATGTACAATAGGAATCCACTCCCTAGTCAATTTAAGCACCACTTAATTGAGAAATAAATGATAAACACATTATGCTTTGCTAGTAGAGAAAATTTCAGGGTGATTATGGATGCTCTGCTAAATTTTTTGGCATCCCTTGAGTGAGGCTAATTGCCTTCCCTCAGGGTGGCTCCACAAGCTTGGGTCGAATCCTGGCCTTGATGAAGCCAATGAGAGTTTTCCTGTGGATATTTTTTTCCCCCCAATTATTATTTTAAAGAGGGTCATTGTATACCAGCTTTTGTCTCTGGTGTTCTGCTTTCCCCTGAAAGCAGGACCTACTTTGACTGCTGTGCCTGTTTGGTTGGCTCTTGGCCAAGACTTTTTGCACAGGGATATGGATGCACTCTGTGTCTCCGAATCGTGTCTTTCTACACTGGAAGGATGGTTTATTGAGGACTTTGATGGGACAAACCAGCAGACCTTCAAAGCTGTGATGGCCCTTTGCCCTTTGGCTGGTCCAGTGCCCTCTGCTCTTTCCAAGCAGCCTGACCTCAACTGCGCTTCCCTTGCTGGTTGCCTGAGCTCACCCGCCACGGGAGAGTGATTCCAGCACAGTGATCCATGCCGCTCTGGGAGAGGGCTCTGACTGCTCGAAAAAGCTGGATTTTTTTCAGATCCAGCCTCTTGCCAGCATGGTGCATGCCCTTCAACAGCCAGTGGAGTTAGCAGTCACAGCGGATGGATATCCATGAGCCCGTTAATGAGGAGCTGGACGAGGGAGTGCTGCGTCAGGCAGGAGCAGAGCAAGCTTTGTTTAATCAGCTTCTCAAGTCCAGTCTCCAGCTACGACAACTGATTTGCAACGGAAGCCGTCAGGACAAGCTAGGATACAAAAGCCTGAGGATATGTTATTCTGCTTGGCTTTGAGGCTTTGCGCTGGCTGCTGGTGATAGCTGAGACTTACTAAATTAAAAAAAAAACAAAACAACACTTACTAGGTGCTCTGCTCAGTTCCTGCTCCATTTGTAGACTTTGTACAGCACTTTGGCTGTGCTGTACCCAGTGTGGTGGTGTCCAAGGCACCATCAGCACCGATCTCCTTTTATGCTAGGACATCAGCCTGACACCTGTGCCCCATGGCTGGAGCTGAGCCTGCTTGGTCATAGAGTAGGAAGTCTCTTTTGAGGGATTATGACCTGGGAAAGGTCTCCCTGTTTTGGAAGGGAGACTAGATTAAAAGATTGAGAAACTTTCCAGTTGTGTTCATCATTTCTTGGATGCTGGTGATGCTTCCCAGTACTGTCTGAGCTTGCGTATGTGGGATTTGTGGTCCCTGTTTGCTTTTGCAGACATTCTGATAATTGAGGGGTTGAATTGCCCCTATTTCTGCTCTGTTCAGCCCAGTGCTAGGGGAACAGGCTACCTGCAATTTATAAATAAATATTTATTATTTTGAGTGATGACTGAGAGAGAGGGTATTTCCTGGCTGTGAATAGCTGGAAGAGTTGGAATCTGCTGGCTCTGGAGTGCCAGGCGATTCCCAAACTCAGAAGTGATTATTACTTTTTTTCTCTGTGACTCCTACCCTTCTCTCATGTGCACACCTGTGCCTTGTTCCCATGCCAGCTTGGCAAAAATAAACACCCCGTTAAGATTGCTGCCCTTTCCCTCCTGCAGTTAAGTGCCTGGTTTGCACAAGGATAGGAGTAGCTTCATGTCCTTGTTGCAGATAAGGGTGGGTGATAAGGGTCTGTCCTGGAGACATTACCCCATACCCACAGCCTTCAGTAGGACAGGAGTAATGGTTGCAAAATTGGATCCTGATTCTTGCCACAGCCTTGTCTGCTACCACCACTTCTCTGCCCAGCCACCGGGGTCAAGTGCCAGGAGTACAGTGGAAATGCCATATTCTCTTTCTACCCATTAAGTGTTTGGGACGTTGGGATTTCTTTCTTCAGAGCTTGACAGGCACAAATCACCAGATGATGGGCTTGTGTGGGAATTGATGTCTTTGAGTGGTTTTGGAGTTGTTGATTGGGTGCTCCTGAGATGCTGGGAAGCTCTCCAAAGGAATGACCTGTGGGATCGATGCCAACTGTACTTTCAGAAGTGACCCGAGACACTTGGAGCTGTTCCCGGTGCTTAGAATTATCCTGAAATACCAGCATGATGAAAAAAACAAATGTAGAATTGCTAAATGTATGTCGTCCAAAGATTTTTGTGAGCTGTCGTAACTCTGCTTCAAAAAAAAAAAAAAATCCCTAACAAAAAAACCCCAGTGGCCCTCTCATGGTTTTCTTCAGTTGAGCATCAGGCCATAGTGAGTCTGATTTGTCTCCCTTTTATTTTGTGTAAGCCATGCATCAGAATTTAAAAAAAAAAAAAAAAAAAAAAAAAAAAAAAAAAAAAAAAAAAAAAAAAAAAAAAAAAAAAAAAAAAAAAAAAAAAAAAAAAAAAAGGCTAAAAATGAAAGAAGTAATTTTTTGGGGGAGGCAGTGATGGTATTAGAACATAAAATACGAACCAGAGACACAAAATACTGTATTTTTTTTTCAGGACTTTGATTTGTATCTGATTTAAATTTTAACGTAGAGACACAGAATGATGTTTTCCAGGTTCCAGTAAGGTTTTAGTGTATCTGCTTTCTATCTGTGAGGAATTTCCCTTTGCCACCTCCAAAAGGAGAATATTTTATATACCATTGCTTTAAATACTTTTCGATCTGAACTTAATAATCTTCTTTTACAGTGTTTAGGTTAAAAAGGTTTTTATGACGTTCTGGTATTGGCTTTGAAAATCTGGTATTTTTGTTGCTCATTAAGCACTTTTTAATTTTTAAACCAGGACTTCTATCTAAATGGTGGTTTCTTTTGGTGGAGATCTTTTTCTAATTATGAAAAGCGTTCCTACATTTTCAGCCAGCTAGCTGGATTTTTCAGCTAAATGATGTACAGCAACTAGCATTGCATGTTAGTATGTAATTGGAGACAAAATAATATTGTGGAAAATCAGTTAGAAAGGGATTTTTCTTTCTCTTCCTCTAAACCAGAAAGAATAAGGGGAAAACTAGCCAAGGGATTCATCACATTCATAGTTAATAGTATAGATACTGATGTACATGGCTGTTTGAAATTATGAATACTGTGCCCCAGATAACCCCATGTTTGTGAAGGGACCTGGAAAAACACAAATGTGCAATTAGATTTACTTGGCTCTAAGAAAATAATGTTTCTTTTAATCTGAAACAAGATTTCTAGAATAGAATTGGAGAGGCAAATGATCTCTTGTCTAATTGGCGGAATCAACCTTCCAAGAAATGCATGGTATTTTCAAACCCAGAACTCGTGACTTTCCCTGCAAATATTTTGAACGTTATGATGTGAGTTGAAGCATTTCACTAAAAATTGGGACTCATGAGTATTCTGCCTTATCTCTCCTAATACATCAAAATCTGGAGCTAAAGCTTTCTGCTACTGGCTGCCCAAGTTGAGAAGCTCAGGGCTTCATCTTCAGTGATGCTCAGCTTTTTGTAATTGCCCCTGCAAATGCTGGTGGGTTTGTGGATGTGGCACCCATCAGAAAATAGTCTCATTTTAGCATCTGTCTAGACTTGCCTCTCTGCTTGAGTTTGCAGGGCTGCAAAGTCAGGGTATCTTGCACCTGCCTCACAGGCTGCTGGGCTTGCATTTGGGAGTTGGTGAGAGACTTGTGTGTGCGAGTGGAAGGTGTTTCCAGAGTGCTGCTGCTGTCCTGGACAAGTGCAGTGCAAGCCCTGGTCTTTCAGCATTTGCCATAAGCTGTGGTGTAGCTGGAGGGCAGGTGAGGTTGCACCATCCTGCTCTGCCCTGGGCTTCTCCTCCCAGGGCACTCACTGGGCGATGGGATGGTTTTGTGTCAGTCGAGTTCCAGCTTTTTTCCGGTAAGTGTTTGTCGATTGAAATTGAAGAATTGTGAGCACAATTCATCTTAGTGCACAGAGAGCAGCGGGTGCAAGCAGAGCTGACTGGGACCAGACATTGACATACGGGCCGTCATCAAACTAATTGTTGTTTGAATTACCTGTTATGATCCGATGACAAATCTGCTTCACTCCTGCCACTGGAGCAGAAAATGTAGCTTGAATTGGCGTGATGTTAGCAAGTGTAAACTGTACTTCAACAAGATGGATAAACCCAATTATGGGGCAGACCTGCAGAGAGAAAATCCATTTAAATCTCGTAATGTTAAGCAGAGCTGTGTTTAATTCATTTGGACCAATTTGGGAATGATGTATGAGTGTTGGTGAACATTAGTCAAAGGGAGAAGGGCTGGAGAAAGAGATGCAGTGCTCAGGCAGGATGGCAGAGGAGAGCTGCACCATCTCAGCGGTTAGCACTAATGGCCAGGGAAGGCTAAAATGACAAAAAGATGTACTAACTGCTTGTAGGAGAACAACCCAGTGTAAATGAACCAATAAGAGAAACATATGGAGCAGAAAGAAGGTGTAGTATTTTTCTTAAAACTATTGATCTTTCCCATTGAGAAGGAAATATATGTAAATTGAAAATTGAATGCAGCATTTTGTTGGTTTATTTACTGTAGGTTTTTTTTTGGTTCTTGGTTTTTTTTTTTTTAACTGATTGCCACAGAAATGTGGAGGTTTTTTCTTTATTATCCCTCCCCCAGCTTCTTGGGTTTTTTTAAAAAGATTAGTCAAAATGGAAGGGAGGAGGCAAGTTTTTTTCTTTTACTTTTTAATTACTATTTTCTCAAGGAAAAAAGGTAGGGACTGATCACTTCCTCACAGGTGTTCTTAGTGCTGTGATTGCTTTGTGGAATGTATTTAACATGTGCGTATTCAGAGGTTTTTCAGCTACAACTCTCTGTATTTTAAAAGAAAATTAAGCGCCATGTTGTGCAGGCAGATTGATTGACATATTCCAGAGGATGCTGGTGTTGTACAATAATGGCCTAAGAGACTGTCACTGCTAATTTACTGGTTTAATATCCAAAATGTTTGAGCTGGGCAGTTGTAAAATGCTGCGAAAGATACAAGTGAACAATCTCACGAAGGAATTGGTTTTGTTAAACAGAGCAGTTGAACAGTGAATGTATTTGACTCTGTTATTTGTGGTCTTCAGTGGGTTCCAGGAAAGCTAACTCACATATATGTGTTCTATCTCATTTTGGACAAAACCCCCCTATCTCTTCTTACGTTACTCGTTTAAGGTCTTTTCCATGAAACTTAAAGTCACAAATAAAGAGGCAACATTCCTGTTTGCATCCCTCTGTGCCTGTGCGTGCATAGGTATCCACTTGCTTCTCTCGCATCTTCACAGTGCTCTGCTCGACTCTTACAACTCCTGGTAACAAATAACATGAGAGAAGGGAGCCTGTTCCAGGGTATGCATCTCCAAGTTTGGCTATTGAGGTCAGGTAGTAATTTTGTGATGCTTGTAGAGGCTGTTAAAGCTAGAGTGAAATAACCAGCTGCTGATATGTAAAATTTAGGAACTCTTCTTAATAATTCTTCATTTCTGGTATACCTCAAAGCTCGCTATAATAACAAAAGTGATTCTGCAGGACTTTATTTAATAAAACACAGGGAGAAGAGTTGGTCTTCATTTTCAGTCATTTATACTTCAAAGCATATTAATTTTGGAAGGCATGATTTCATTTTGATATCTATTTTATATCTGAACTATTAAAAGTATTTTCAAACAATTTTATTTCTGTACTTGGGACTCTGAATGAACAGCACTTCATCATAATGATGAGAGATCCATCAGCCTTTCTGGGAAGGCTGGTAGACCACGTTCCTGTCTTGTCCTGAAAGTCCATTTAGCTTTGGTGAAAACAAGCTGAGAAAGCGTGCTTGGAGGGGATCAAAGAGATTGAGCTCCAGGTTGTTTAAAAGGCCTTAGGTCTAATGCATGTGTCCGTTGCATCATGAGGACTTACTGGTGCTGGCAGAAAGGTGTTTTATTCCTTTTTTTTTTTTTTTTTTGGATGTAGCCACGTGGTAATGATAAAAGGAGCAGTACAATTCCATGTGAGTGTGACATCAAGGTATACCAGTGTTGCTTAGAGGGTCTGTGTGTAGGTAGGTCCTTCTGGAGAGCCTGGAAGAATCTGTATTAAAATGACAATGTATAACACACTGTGAGTGTCACAGAAGCTTGTTTCTGGCACCGTCACTGTGGGCGAGCCCTGTCACTCACCCCTCCCCTCACTGCAGGATCAGCAGGGACAACTAAAAAGCTCTGGGGACTTCATGGTAGCTACTCTTACATTGTCAACACTTCCTCTTCTAATCCCTGCTCTGAGAATAACCAAATATTCAGACTTAGCAACTGTTTTTCCTGCCTAGTAACTTCATCTCCCACAATGTCTGCCTTTGAGAATGTGTCTGGATTGCCCTGTGAACCACTCTGTGAGTGTGTCTGTGTGTATGTGTGTGGTTTCTTTTTTCCCCTTGTGGGTCATTCTTTTTTTAAGTCAAAAAAACCTGACCTACCAGTGTTATGCTTTGGAATTGCTTAATACTCCTTTTTTTTTTTAATTATAAAATTGTTTTTATTAGTTTAGAAAAACAAAAACAAAACCTTGAAGTGCAAACAAGAGGAATTGAGGGCCTTTTGGTGTCTTGAGATGTGTGCACATTGTACAGGAACATTGGGTTCATGCTTAATTGAAAGGTCGCTGTTTGTTTAATGAGACAACTGTCTGCTGGATCCTGGATGCTGACGTAGGAGTCACTCTTAGTTTGGAGAGCATAGGTCATATGGAATGTGTGTATTATAGGGATGTAGTACTTAATCCTGTGACTGTTCCTTGAGAAACATCATTCAGCTGATAAAGATCTTGGATGTGGTGTATTTTAAAATGGGAGAAAGGATGCAGAAGTTGTTGAATGCAAGGGATTGGGATGGCTCTTGAATGTTACAGACAGTTCTGTTTGTCCTTTAGCCTGGTTGTCTCTACCTCAGTTTGCCCATCTGTGAAATAGGACTAATGCTGCTTACCTAATACTTAGCCTGAGGCAGAAGGTCATATTCTTTGTATTTTGGAAAATGTGCTGTCTTGAAAAGACTTTGGAGAAGTGGGGTTAAAGTAATTAAATAAGACCTGAATAAAATGAAAGAACTGTGGTGTGGGTGTTTTTTTGTTTGTTCGTTTTGTTTTTGTTTTTTTTTCCTTTTTTTTTAAATACTCCCTTCGCGTGAAGGTCTCTTTTCCTTTTGACTTCCGAACAAAATCGTGTGTGAAAACATAAGCTGCTGATTGATTATGCCATCTGACAGTTTCGTCAGGATGAGAGCTGTGTATTTGGACTTCTCTTGCTTTTCTTTCCTACCAGATGCTGATTGTATTCAATAATTATGTATACGAAAGAATTTTCATTATGGCATTGTGGTTTCATGTTCTCAGAAGCTTTTGGAACAGGGTAACCATGAGAAGCCAGATTCATGACACATTTAGGGCTTTGTTTGTCCCTGGCCATATGCACACTTCTTTTTTTTTTTTTTTTTCTTTCCTCCAAAGTCTGAGCAAAAGTTGTAGGGATTGTGGCAATCTCATGGAAAATCCCACTCCAAGTCAGTAGGGTAGCTTTACTAAAGAATTATATATTTTTTTTCCCCACCCGTGCAGCCAAACTTTACTCCTGCTGCAGTGCTCTAAGGTCCAACCCAAAATTACAAGAAAATGAATACATAAGACTTGGGCCGTATATACAACCAAGTTTCTTGTGCTCGCAATCCTGTAGGAAACTGTCCTCACACAAAATACTTGTCCTTGAGATTTGTCTGGGGGTTAGAACAGTCTGTCATTTCTAAGAGCTATTTCAGAGCAAATTGCAGATCTTGTAATTTTTATGTGTTAAACTCCTGTTTTTATAACAATATGTTTATTTTTAATTGTGATGAACTATAACAATTCAAGTTTTATAGAGCTGCCGTGATTATTTGTTGTTGGTTTTTCTTTTTTATTCTAACAAGAAACAAACAAATGCAAAAGAAACAAAACTTCCTAAATATCACAACATACCAGGGAAATACAGTAGCGAATCCTTGTAGCAAAAGCATCAGCTTTCGTTTGCTGCTCATATTTAGTGTTTTCCCATCTTCTGACTTTTCTGGTAAGTCGTATATGGTAAAGTGTAAAAGCAAAACATGTTATAAGCATACAGGCTAGGCAGTACTGCTGGGTAGCCTTGTTGGAAACCCAACTCTTCATTTTTGGGGAAAAGTTCAAGCTAGCTAGCATGAATATTATAAGGCAATTTTTTGCATATATTATGTTTGAAGATATTTACAAAAGATCAGTATTGACTTACACTTTTGTGTACTGTTCTGCAGTTAGACAGTGATGGGAGTCTGTATTAAGTTAGGGGTTGGGGTTTTTTGTTTGTTTGTTTTTCTTTTTTTCCCAGTCAGTATGCAAAATATTGGTTGCATTGATGTGCAAATTGAGGGGAACCAAATGAATTGGTTTTCTGTCAGAAACCACAGGCAAAGTACATAGGGTTTTGATTTCTGCTTTAGTGGTTCTGTTATCATTCTTATTTACAGCAAGAGTGGCTTTTTATCTTTGAGTTTGTGCTCTTTCGCCTACTTTGCAATTGAGTTCTTGGTTTTGTGGTTTTTATCAGCAATGCTCAGCCTGGCTTCTAGAGTTCTTAATTTGGCTGTTTGCAAGTCCCATTTCTAGCTAGATCTTTAAGCTAGATAAGAAGAAAAAGTGCTTGAGAATTACTGTAGAGTAGAATTCCTCCCCTTGACCATGAGATAAACTGGGTGCAGACAGAACATCTCACTTCGAGGAAAGCTACCTAAGGACAGGTCTGACTTTAAGACTCTCAAGGAATCTAAAACTGGTTGAAAAGCTATTTCTTTCAGAATCCTGTATGTGTCTAATATCTTACTGATTCAGGACATAATTAAATTCTTTAAAAATCACAACTAAAGGAATTAAAGTATTTAATTTCTACTACAAGTGACTCTTTGAGTGCTATTTTCAGTAGTGCTTTTATTTCATATTGCCTGTACAAAATGCATACTGAAGAAGAAAAAATAATCATGACCCTTGAATATCCCACCTGAAGGTTGATTTTATGAATGTTTGGAAAGTGAAGAATTTGTGCTTTTTAAATTTACCAAGCATGAGAAGTCTTGTGTTTTCATATGTTTGAGAGTAGTGGGAACCTCTTGAAGGTGAAAGCTAATGTTTTTTTTTCTAGCATCGTACTCCCTTTCCTCGTGGTAGACTAACTTTTGTAGGACACTGTTTCACTGTACGTCTCCATTTTCACCTCGATATTATCAATTTGATAAAAAGCTATGAATTAATTGGTGATGTTTAATAAAGAACTAATTAATGGCGCTTTCTGGTTCAACCATAATGTGACTATAAATACCTTCTAGAAGGCTTTATCTTCTAATTGACATCTTCCTGAGAAATAGAGGAGACTTTCTGTATCTAGAGCACAACTGAATTGCGTCCTGCAAAGCATGGATGATTCCAGAGAACACATGTGATCTCTTGAAAATATGCCAAAGAGATCAAGGTGGCCCATGCATAGTTGGGGCCCATGGGTTGGGGTGGTGGAGGCTATGCTTTCCGGGGGTTGAGAAGAAAAAGACTACACAGCAAATGAGCAACAGAATGATTCATCTTATTGATAGGCATGAAATCAGTGACAGCAGGAAGAGGAAATTTGTTGCCTGTTTTATACTGTTTTTCTGCATGCCCATCTCTGTTCATTGCAAGGAATCCTTTCCTGCTTGGAGATTTCATTTTACAGCTTGCAGCACTCTGGGCATCAGGACCATAGTCTGGTGGTGTAGCATCACTTTCATGAGAGTGGGGGTATGGTTTATAGGCACAATAAACTCTTCTAGTTGGTTCAGTCCAATTAACAAGTGTATAAGCCCACACGTGCTGTAGAAGGTGATTTTTATGTGATCTTTTGTGATTAGTGTTGAGAAATGTAACTCTGTATATACAAACCCATTTTATAAATTACAGACTATATTTAATTAGCATTATGCACCCACGGCTACTTCATCTACATTTCTGCCACTAATCCGTCTCCCTGGGACTCCACTGCTCCAAGTGGCTCAGTGTCTTGAACCAGCATTTACAGATTAATAAATCTGCCAGGGAAGCATTCCCTCTTTATCTGTTTGTCTGTGGAAATACCCCCAAATGTTAACTCTGACCACAAGTCTGAGACAAGTGATTTTTATGTCTCAGCTGCTTGCAGGTCTTCCTGTAGCTAAAAGTGCCATAATTTCTGAAACCTGATGCTTTATCCTCCAGTGCTAGAAACAGGAATTTAATTCCCCTGATGAGGGGAGGGACCCAATTTTCCAGAAGAACAAAGTCAGCTCATTTGTTTCTCCTGCTCTTTCGTAGTCACTGGGCTAGGGAAGGCTAGAGGTTTGGTGTGTGGAAGTACTTGATTATGTTGTAGGAAGTTCCTGGGATGCTTGCTTAGGGACGTTTGTTTTAGCTGGGATCAGGATCAGTCTTTGGGGAGATCCAGGAAACTGGTTTTCTTTGATACTAGTTCTCAGTTGCCCACTCAGAGGCAATATGTTCCTTAGCATCGATGTTGCATTTCACAGGTCTCTCATTTGAGCAGTTTCCCTTTTCCGTGCCTCCCTCGTTCATTCCCATCTGTTTTTTGGGCAGGGTCAGTCTTTCTCACTCTCTTGTTTGTACAGGACTTAGTACAAAAGGACTCTGTTCTCTGGTGGTGCCTTTGGGCACTGCTGTTAGACAAATAAAAGAGTATAAAGTTTGCATCAAACTTTTTTGCAACCTGTCTTGCACAACAAACTGCCTGTGCCAATCTGTATAATGCAGCAATGTCTCAAATGCTGGATGGTGCTGCGTGAAGGATTCAGTATGATTTTGTGATCTATAACTAATACCATGTTCTTAGCCACTCTGGATTGCAGACTTACACGTAGTTATAAACCCTGCCTTCCAAACTCTCACTTTATGAACAAATATGCTTCCTATGAAGGCAACAGTAGCAGTCTTGTTACTTAAGTTAATTAAACCAAATGTGAATAATATTTTATGAAGTAATTCTTTAAATTTGTGTTGCTCTGGGAATAGAGAAAAAAAAAGTCAATTTTTTTTCTTACCTTTTTTTTTTTCTCTATATGTCTTTCAAGTTGTTTCCCTGAGCAGTAAGCAAGGTTCTGTTTAGAATACATGTCTCTGGATAGAAGATCAGATTCTATAGAAATAATGTAAAATAACTGGGTGAACGTGCCTTTACCCCCTAAGGAGATGGTGAATTGAACTTTCTGGTTTTGGTGTTTTTTTTTTTTTTCTTTTTCCCTTTATTTTTCTGTGAAATTTCTCACAGAAATAAGCCTGGAATCCAAAAGGCTCAGACTAGTTCTGGGGTGGAACTACAGAGAGTTGTACCCTTTGTAACTGAGGATGGAAGACTGTGATAAATCAAGGCCTAAGGACTTTATGGACCTGTCCCAGGGTTTGGGCTTTGTTACATGTTCTTCCACATGCTAGGAATGGGTATGGAGAGGAGGCACTGTGTAGTCCTGCAGCTGTATTGGAAGCTGTTGGTTTTGCTCTGCGGTACATGTATGTCCACATCAGAAATGGTCAGAAGGAATAGTTTGTAGATAGATGAAGGAAGGAAGAGAGAAGGAGGTATGTGGAGACATCTCTTCTCCACTCTACTAGTTATTTATTATTTCCCCTCTGAATGTTTGGTGGATCTTACTTCAGTGATGCAGGAAATTTCACTAAACGGCAAATGGAGTCAAGTTATGTATTGTGCCTGCCTCAGTAGTCCTTCTTCCCCTTTTCATACTTGACATTTGCTGGCTGTTTAATATATGTAAAATTGAGCTAAGATTTTAATATTGAGTGTTGAAGCTTGATAATACTTGGAGCTTGATTAAACTAAGAAAACCTGAGTGGTAAGAGCCAGGCATCTTGGCATGTTCATGTGGTTGAAGTCCCAAGAGCTCGCCAACCTCCCCATGGGGACAGCCTGAGGTGGTGCTGGTTGTATTTTACAGGTGGAGAAAGTGAGACATAAAGAGATTGAGTTGATTTAATTCTTGCAAGGAGCTGGTGTGGACAGACCTAGATGTTAAAGACTGTGAGCTGAATTTGAGCTCTTGCTTCCATTTATCACATAGAGATTTATAGTGGTCAGAGGTGGGACCACCTACTTGATGGCCACATAGTACGTGTCTGTGCCCTGTCTGGTAGTGTTGGTTTCTTCAGCTGGTGAGGGTCAGGGCAGGGGGCTGGGAAAGCCTGAAGCTGCCACACAGCTGGAGTGTGTTAGTGCTGAGAAGTTGACTGAGTACTTGCATGTCTGAAGTATGCAGCGCCTCTGGGACATGTGTGAGGCAATGCTGTTTACTTGTGTCTACTTGTTTGCCTGCATAAAACTGCATAGTGCAAGCTTGTATCCGAGGCCACTTCTGTTATTCCTGGATAGTGTCCAAAAGTATCTTAAGGCATTTAGAGTCTCTTCTCCTTTGCCCACAATTTCCTTGGAGTGCTGCAGACCAGAGCCGTGTTGTGACTCAGTTTCTCATTGATTCTGAACAGGGCTGCTGGGCACTAGAAGGGTGTTTCTAGTAAGCACTAGAAGGGTGTTTTGCTGTATTGAGTTACACCCTCAACCAAGAAAAATGTATGAGGGTATTGTATTTGATAAAAGGTAGCATCAGCTTGATGTTCTGGCACAGCATTGTTACCTTGAGGGATAGGAATACAAACCAGCATTACAGCTCTTAAGAAGACCCTGCCACGTTCCTTTCCTGTAGTTAGAAGAGCTATGATCTTAATCAATGAACTCCTGCTTGGAGTCCTCTAAAAAGAATTTAACTTACTCTAGTAAAATAAAATATACAGGAACTACCCATTAATGGGACGTTTTCTCCCAGACTGGTATTTTAGCTGATCTGATTTGCTCAATCCCCATGACACTTGCAATGCTTTTCCTCTTTCTTTCCTCTCCTTTCCTCCCCTCCCAACGCTCTACAAAGCTGCCTCAGGAGTGGTCCTCTTGTCACAGAGACTGCAAATGCCACCACGGGCACCTGGAGTAATCTTCAGCTTCATCTTCTGCAGAGCTGTGGCTTTCTCTGGGAGAAGAGCTTTCACGTATTTAACACAGATTACATTGTACTCCCTCCCAGAAGTACCTGGCTGGGACACTCCATCGTCTTGTGGGAGTAAGTCACCTTGTTGGAGGTGTTACTGTGAAGGGTTTACTGAGTAGCTGGTGTAATTCAGACTTTGTCAAAGACTTGCTTCTTTATTTTCTCGTTAGATAAGATTTATGACCAAAGTAGTCTTTTTTTTTTCCATTTGAATTGTGTTAGACTCCTTCTGTGAGTGATTTCAGAGTGGTGTTCCTGCCTGTCACATGTCCCTTTTTATAACTTACATATATATTACATTGATGTTATTGTGAGGATCAACTTTGTTGACTTCATCTGAGAAACCTGATTGCTCTCTTTTCTCTGGTGGACAAAACCAGTTTGAAAGCACCACAATTCCCTGAATTGGATTTCCAGTGTGATCCCCTTAGGTTTAGCAAACAGAGCATTTCAGGAAGCAATGATTTTTGCAGACTCAGATATGAGGATGAGATACATTGATAGGCATGTTTTTATTATTGGATTGGGAGAGCAGACTCCCCCCCTCCCCCCTTTTATTTTGCCTACTTTGTTGTTTCATGTAAGGCTGTAACTGACCCTCTCCTTGTCTGTGGTTCCTCAAATGTGTGGGTGCTCCTCCTCCTTCCCCTTCTAAGTTGTGAATGTTGATTTGGGCAGTTTATTCCCGACTAAGATCTAGCAATTGTTTGAATTGAAATGATTATTGTAAGTGGGTTCATGTGGGTTTTTTTTCCTCCCCCCTCCCCTCCAATGCTGGGACAATCTGTGCAATGTGTTTCATGAAGTCAGCAGATGAACCTTTTAAATTACACCTCTTGTCCCTTGCTCTTTCTTCCTCCCTCCTACTTTGGCTGCAGAGTCTGCTGGAGGAGCTGCTGGAGGAGCGGAAAACAAGTTTGGCACCCACATGGTAGAGAGAGCACTGATTAGTTCCTAAAAGAAGCAGCAAGTTGATTGCTTGCAGAGATGATGTAAGCCATTGCTCTGGGGTACATCAGGTTGGATTTCTCATGCTTTATCTTATAAAGCCTAAATTAACAGCTGGTTTGGTTTGAGTTCTCCGGGATCTGACTAAAGGATTACAGTCCGTTCTCAAGTGAGTCAATCTAGTTTAATTTATTTCAGGTCTATCAAAAAAGATCAATCAAAGCTCTTTTGAAAGTAAAGCTGTAATCGGCCTGTGTACTTAGATGTCACTGTTTTTGTATTTACTTAGCTTCTCTGGTGGAAAAATGTTCAGGCTGCAGCTAAGACTATATTGCAGTGATATTTTTTTTTTAAAATACAGTTAGATTTTTTTAAAGAAGGTTACTTGTGTTTTCTGAAACACTGCAGCTTACATATGCGTCTAACCAAGTCTGCTAATTTTTTTTTTTTTTTGTGAATCCTTGAACTTGAAACTGTACTTGAACTGGGAAGGATCGTGGTTTGGTGGTTAAAAAATACAAGTAGGAGTTGGAAATCCAGATTCCTCTGCTGATTGCTAGACCTAAGACATGACCTCAGGCATCTCCTTTAATTGCTGTTTGTCTCAGTTTCCCCATCTGCACAATAGGAACAACAGCATTCAAACAGGATCTCGACACAAAGTAGCCTGTGTTTACATAAGGGTGCGATTTAGAAATCAGCATATTCAACTGAGTGCAACTCCTTGTACACTTTCTTAAATCAGTGGTCTATATTGTCTTAATGTCTGTAGAGCTGGAAATGATAGTATAGCTAGTGCTAAACCGAGTTTTTGACTGGATAGACTAGCTAATCAGATTTTAGGGAGTCAGGTTGCTGCAGCCTCAGGAAGCAAAGTACTGAACTAGTGTAAAACCTCTCTACCAGTTTCTGGTTTTTGAAATCTTTTGGAGCCTAAGTGTCTCGGCAGACCTCATGCCAGATCAGGTATCATCTGGCCTTCTGCCATGGACATAAACTCCATACCATGGTCTCTTGTTAATTTGACAGGAACATAATTGAGTGCCCACACCCTAACTGGAGAGATGCTGGATGATCTGGTACTGCAGACGTGTGATAAACATCATGAAATGTGACCTTATTTTAGCAATTGCACAAGAGTTTGTATGAGTTCGGTTTAATTAATTCCAGAACTGATTTTTGAGGGCTCATTTCTACATGCAGTAAAGGTAGGACCATAGCATAAAAAAAAAATCAGAAAAACATGCGACCAAGGCTTCAACCAGAGGTTGAAGTGCTCATCACCTCACTTTTGTGTTTCTGTCCTTACATGGACTGAATGTGAAGTTGTTCATTTAGTGGCACATAGCTTGCTCTCTGAATCCTGTTCAGGTTTTTGCTGGACCTTTGAGGAGGAGGAGTGGCTCTGTTGGCCAGCCTGATACTGAGTGGTAACAGATGCGCTTCACCAGTGGAGAAGCCTCATTACAGCACATCAACTCGCTCTTGCCACCAGTCCCCCAGTACCTTCCACTGACAGCCATGAGAAAGCTGATGGAAGTGAGGTATTATGAAACAACCCTTTGGAAGATTGGGTGTCTTGTAAATGTTTTCAGCAGCGGTGAAGTTTGCACAGTAAAGTGTTTGTTTTATAACTGGTGCATTAGCTTTCAAGCAAGGATTATCTTGAACTTTTTTGTGATTGAGTAGCCCATTTCTTGTTCGTTTCTACTTCTTCCCTTCTTCAGGTTTAAAAAAAATAGATAAAAGAGGTCAAATTCAAGGTGGTAGGTTCCTTAACACACTGGCAAATTCAGCTCCCTCATATTGTTGTTAGCTGCATTATTTTTCATGTGACTATGAGTTAGAAATATGTGACTGTATTTTCAGTTGATGTAAGTTGGTCTTTTGAGTTTCCTGAAGTGGTGGCAGTTTTGGTGGGCAACTTTGCAATGGGAGTGTTTGAGATGGCCTTGTCTGTTTCTGGTCTGTGTGACAAATTTCTGGTACGATCTGTTTGTGTTCTTGCTTAAGAAAAGCTTCCATATATGTTTTAAGTATCAGAAATAAATGATTAAAGTTCCTTTTATGTACCATTTGGCTGTCTGAGTGTTTTTGTTCTAGTCCACTTCCCAGTCATCAAGCAATTCTCCTACCTGAACGAGTGAAATGACTGCCACTCCTCTTGCAGATGGAAGAGTTTTAAGATCTTCCCTCCACTTCTTTTAAAAACCAGGTGTTCTTTAGGCAGCTGTTCTTCTATTTAGAGACTTAAAAAGAAGTGGCAGCAGATAGGTGCTTGGGGACTGAATATGGATTCTTAGAGTGGCCTAGGGTAAATTTTTTTTAAAATGATATTAATCATCCAGAGAGATCAGTCTGGACACTGCTTGTTGTATCACTAGATGTTAGACTTGAGCAGTGATCAGGCTGAGTCTCACTATGTGAGCTATGGCTGTCCTTGGAGTATTTTGTACTCCTTTTGGAGATTGATGCAGGTATGTTCTCCCACCCAAGCATTACTCTTGGGAATATGATTATTAGTCTGATAATAGTTTTCAGTGGCTGGTTAGTTTTCTCTCTCGAGTATGGGGAGATTTATCGGGTGTTTGAGGTGTGAAGACTATCTACTCTCTGTTGGCAAATTGAGGACAACAGTGGTTATCATTGTGTATTTTTCACTCTATTTAAAAGCAAACTAACCATCAGTGAGTAACTTCCCATTTCTGTCCTGGTTAGTAACCTCCTCCTGTAATCCTTCCCTGTGAAGTCTCCCCTTTTAAAAGCCAAGTCACTGGGATTGCCTCCTTTTGATCCTCCCCTGCACCTGGAGCTTCCATAATGCCACCCCATCCGTGCTACTCTTACCTGGGTAAAAAAAGAAAAACACATCAAGAAAGGAGGTTCAGAGTAAACGCTAATAATTGTGCATGTAATGTAATTGGAAGCGTTTCATTGACATGCTTATGTGAGCTGCTTCTTCATCTTAGTGCTTGAATGTACCACTAGACTTGCATTTAGCTTCTTGTAGCTGCTCTTTGATGCAGGTAGGCCATATTCTAAATAGGCTTGTTGCTATGGTGAAAATGGGAGTCCTTGTCTGTGGAGTGTAACCTTTCCTACTTTCCTGGACATTGTCATATTTTTCCCCCTCCCTTCCTCTTTTGAATTTGCCATAGTAGAACAGAATTGTGGTATCTTTTGGGGGAAGGAATTTCAGTCAATGAGTTGGATTGGAGGACAGTACTTTTCAAGGTGTCTTCATGAAGTTGGTGGTGGTTTTCGAGGGATGAGGGGAGAGATTGGAAATCCTTTTTGTGATGACTCAGCACAGAGAGCTGTGTGATTCTCCCCCCCCTCTGCCTTCAGGGAGAGAGATGAAAAAGCTTTCCCCTGCTCTTTCCATTACCTGGCCTCTCTCAGTTATTTTTACAAGGTTAATGCATTGTGCTCAGAGTTTGCATTGTTGTGCCAATAAAACTTTAATAATAATGATAAGATTGACGTGCACATGTCCAGAAGATGAATCTTCGGGATTTAGTTGAGAAAGGAAGGTGCGTGTTTGTCAGCTGCCTGAAAGGTCCAAGGACTGCTGAGGCTCATTTCAAAGGCTGCAGGGAAGGGAGTGCTCTTCAGGGCTGATGGCTATAAAAGCTGAAGATGGCTGTGCCTGTCCATTAATCTGTTGAACTCATTGTTCTCCGGATCCCTGTTTTATTTTGTTATTATGCTGTATTTTGTGCAAAAGGAACTGGAAAAATCAAGTGTGACTAAGGGCTTTGTGAGGCAGCAAGCTGTTAAGGAGAAGGGAGAAAAAAAGGGTGAGGCTCTTCTTTCTGCTGCTCTGCTGTCAAGGACAGCCGTGAGTCCCCCAGCTCCTCTGATATACGTATACCCATGCGGCAGGATCTTGGAGGGTGGGGGGGAAATGACTGCCAAAATACTTGGGGCTCTGTCTTGGCCCTGATGTCAGGTGAGTGGTCACAATATCCCACCCCACAGCCCCCATCCCTTTCTCTGCTGGGAGTTGGCTCTGAGGACCACAGCTCAGCCAGAAGCCCACCACTGAGAAGCCACAGTTCTTCGCTCTTGGCTTTCTGCTGAGGGTTTCCCCTGAAGGTTTGAAATAACCTAGTCCCCATACCGTCCACCTTCTCCTCAGCTTCCCAGCAGTGAGTCTGTTTCTCATTTAAAGTGTATTTTTCATGACTGCTATGAAGCCTTGGAAGAAGGAAAACCGACTATACTTAATTCAAGTTCAGTCCTTTCTGGCCTGTGACCTCTGTTAGTATTTTATATGAAGATGATTAATCTTACTTAAAAAAAAAAAAAGAAAAAAGCTATGTCATCCTTGAGCTGTTCTGGGGAAGTTAAGTTGTAGCTGAAACTAAAACCAAGGGTCAGGCTGTAGGAAATCCTATGCACCTAATTTTAGGGGATCTAAATTAGAGAAGTTTTATTTCTGTCCCTTGAAATGCTTTTTAGGAGCATTTGCTTATGCCTTAGCCTTGTGCTCGAGGGTTTAATTCTCTCTTCTTTGTGTTGACCAGTACCAAGTCACTTAGAAGCACAAGATGGTGTAATTTTTCTTACACCCATTATTATCAAAGTCTGCAAGCAAATATACCTTCAGCAGACTATTGGCTACTTCCCTTTTGTTTTTGCAGTCATCCAGGAATATTTATCCAGAAAAATATTTTTAGGGAGTGACACCCCCACCCCTCACCCCCGTCCTGAATAACGGCCCTATTGCACCAGCATGGGTCTCTGTGGCCCCAGGGGTACAGATACTACACTGTGGGGTAGATGTGGAGTGTGGGGAATTGTGCCCAGGAGGCTGTAGGTGTTGTGGGCATGGCCAGCCCACTGGCTGAAGCAGCTTTAAGCGGTGAGAAGAAGATGTAGGTTGGGATGGAGAGTGAGAAGGTGTGTGAAAAGATGCATCATGTTCCTGATTCCACACTGCCAGCATCCCACTTTTTTGTGCTGACTGGGCTTCATGCTGGGACCATGCTGCTGTGGGTCATTTCAGTAGCTAAAATAAGGAGCAAACCAAGGGATAACTTGGTGAATGACCTGCCTGTCCTAGCAAATTTAGTTTAATTTAGAAGTTTAAAAATGGCCCTGTTATCTGCTAATATTAACTTTTTGTGTGACCTGACCTGTTACGTTTGTGACCTGAGCGAGGAGGAGAGAGGAGCAGTGCTGAATGGGACTGCTGTACTTGAGGCTATTTTTCTCCCAGCTTCAGAAACAGGACCATATCCCAGAATAGCAAGTAGTGGGGATGTCATGCTAGAGTGGGAACAACCTGCCGTGCCCAGGACGGCTGCAGTGCCACCTCCTCTGCAGGATGGAGACCTGAGACCCAGCTCGTTTGTCATCACTGGTCCTGCGGCTGCTGAGGGTCAGTCTTGCTGCTGGCGTGCTGCTGGTGTACTGCCTGTCCCCAGATCTGCCTGCTGTCACAACTCTTGCTCCTGCCTGAAGCCCCACGGGTCAACAGGGTGGCCTTGGCAGCAGTGCAGAGCATCCCCCACCATAGGAGGTAGGTTGGAGGTGGTGTGGGGTCACGCACGTGATGGAGAACTGTGATGTGGGATCTATTTCCAGCTCTGCCACAAACTTCCCATTTTCATTTTTGGAGCAAATCACTCAAACTCCCTCTCCCCTGTCCTTCCTGTATGCAAAATGGAGTTGAATGTGCTTTCCTCACGAGAATGGTCTTTAAATAGATCTTCGCTTAGAGAGCACTGAGAGCAAGTTGCTGGATGGGGTGCAAGACAGTATCAAAGAATGACTGGAGAAGGAGATGGTGTAGGAAGTCTATTAAAAAATCAAAGTTCTATATAGGTTTTTTAAAGTTAAAAAATCTTCCAAGTCTTCCGTGCTTGGCTTTTCATCATGAGATTAAAAGAGGAGGACTGGCAATGAAAAGTTCCTACAACTGTCCTTTTAGTAAGAAAACATTGAGAGGATGAGGAGGAAGGGCCTTGGCAGCTTTGCTGGTCTTCCTGGACAGGTCTGGCCACTTTCTCCATCTGAGAACTCAAAAACTTCCCCAGCTTCCAGCAGCCCAGGTGACATTTGGCAGTTGAGTTAAATATATGCCTTGCTCAAGAGGAAGTGTTTGCTCGCCAGTTAAGTACTCTGCATTTCCAAAATCCCATCTGCTCACACATTCTGTGTGATTAACTACAAGTGCAAGATTGATCATAAGGTACCCCACTTCTCCCCCCTCCCTGCCCATGATAGGATTTGGTTGTGGGTATAACAAACAGAGGTGTTTTCTTACCAAATTCGCCAGAATAGCCCACAGGGCTGTATGTTTATATTTAGTTAGATTTTGTGGGGTTTGTTTTCTACATACAGGGTTGGAATCAAGCATGTGAAAGGGCCTTTCTTTACAGTAGTCACCACATCATTAACCTTTTTGACTGAAATGTGTGTGATTTCACACTAGAAAGAAGTTGGATCCAGTTAAATTACATTATTAGATTTGATATCAACCGCTCTGAGCTAGGGTCCAAAAAAACATTTTTCTTTAGTCTTTCATCTAAGTACAAGCAATATGAGTCTTTCTTGGGTTTGGTGTCACTTATACTTCTTTGGAGGTTATAGGTGTGGTGCTGCATAAAACCAGTAACAGCCATCAGATCAATGAGGGAAGTGTTTTCAAGACACATCGCTTTGACATCTTTGCTGTCTGTATGTTTATGTGCTGTGTCTATCTGTATGGTCTGTATCTGGTGGTTCCTGACCAGGTATATTAGCATCTATTAGCACTATTTGTAAATCACCTTGGCATTCACTATCTGCCTGAGTGGTGTTAAATAAATGTGAGATCCCTGTGAAAATGCAGTCATCAGAGTTAATCACGTGAGGTTTTTGGGGGGGATAGTTTTAGCAGTGGCATTGCTTCTGCCAGTAGTTTTGACCATCAGTGGAAAGGAGGAATTAAAATCACAGAATCGAAACAAAATTGAAATGAAACAGTTGATGGCAGATGTGGGCAACCATGTGACTTCAGGAAAATGGGCTTAAAACAATGAGGCAGAGTCACAGTGCAAAAAACCCCTTTCTCTTTCTCTATTTTTTGCTTCAGAATAACTAACTGTTGTGTTGATTTCCAAAGTGTCTGCTGCCAATTGATTTATCCCCTGATAATAGTCTTAAGTTATTTAGTCTTCTGTAAATATATGCACAAGTTGTAACGACAAACAGACAGTGTTTCTGCTGTGTACGTTCAGACCTGCTGTATATTGTAGGGGAGCAGGAGTAAAAGGTCTGTGCTGCGTTTCTCTGGGGCTCTGAATATCTGTCTGCGAAATGGTGGAGAAGGGTTTTCCTCTGCACGAGAGGCTACAGGGCAGGGTTGCTGAGAATATTTAGTGCATGTTAGCAGAGTTGATCTTAAGCTGCTGAGGATATGGTGTGTTCTTTCTTGTCTATTTCTAAGTCCTGCTTTCACTGAGATGTTGCATGTGAAATGTATCAGAAATCCCACCTGAGCAGAACTGAAGTGGAAATGGCCTCATGTCTCTAATATGGGATACGGAAAGTATCTGTTTGATTTTTGAGATTGCAATCCCTTCCTTTTCCCTTTATGAAATCTATATGTTTCTGAATAAATTTGACATCTCTTTCATGAGGGAAAACGTTTTCCTGCATGAAGAAGACACACAATGCCTCTGGTAGCCTTTCTACCCCTGTTCATCATTGCTGTTGGTAGTGATGATGATGGTGAGCATTGCCCTGTGTTTCACCCACCACAGGGCTGCTGAACCTGAGCTTGTGTTTGCCCAGGGAGGTTCAGATGTGATGGGGCTCTGGAAGGCAGAGAAAATTACTTTAAATGCATCAAAAGAGCGATCTTGAGAAAAGGCTGAATAAAACAGACTAGTACCAACAAAGTAAAGGTTTGTTTAGGATTACTGAGCAAGAACAGAACAAAGTTGACCCACTGGGACCCTCAGCTGAGTGAAGAGCAATGGTGCAAGACTCAGTGGGGCTGTGGTGAGGATACTGTGCTAAATGAGTGGCCTTGGAACTGGGGATTTTAATCCTATTGCATGGGTGGAAAGTGTAAGGGATTAGAAAATTTGGGATTGTCTGCAGGAGTCTCCTTACGTTAACGTCAGTGTACTTTAAATGGATCCATATATTCATTTCATTCATGCAACTGTGCAGTGCTTAATTTATCATGGCTCTGTAGACCAGACAGTACCTAAAATGCTGTCAGCTTAACATGTGATGCGGGGGCTGAAGTAGAAAGCTGTATTAGGAGACAGCAGGATTGAAGGTTCTTTTGCCAAATGAACTTTATGGAAAGAGTTAATTGCTGGATATTTCATGAGAGCCATGACCTGATCGTCTATATAAGTCTTTAAACAGAATCTGCTGTCAGGCACTTTCTTGCAGTAGAGTTTCATTTAGATGTGGAAAACATTTTGGGACTAAAGAAGGAAAAATAATAATAATAATACAGATGTGTTTACTTTTTTGTCTGGTTTTATCAACTTTTATTGTGCAGAGTTAGTAGAAGGGAGCTAGAAAGGGACAAATAACTGGTTCTGACTGAGTTTGATGTGACACCAGAGAGAATGGGTCAGTTTTGCACTCATCCATTTTTTAGTGGCTTGAACTTGGTCAGTAAAGCAACAGACTCTCTGGTCACTCTTCAGAGAGTTCCCACCTTGCAGGCACAGCCTGTCTGTAGTCAGGCGCACGACTTACAGAGCAAACAGGGGCAGAAGGGTTAGTACACAGCATTAGCTTTGAAGCAAACCTTTATTTTTCTGCTTCAGGGTTTCACATCAAGTCACGCTCCCTCCTCCCAGATTTTCTTCTTGCCATCTCCCTCTCCTCTTCCAGGTTTCTTATCATCACTGTACAGGCTAGCAGCTTCTTTCAGCCTTGCAGCTAAAGAGGGCTTTGCTACAGCCAAAAAAAAAAAAAATGGAAAAAAAAAAAAGAAAACCAAGTCCCAAAACACCCAACCCAAACCACAGGTCCTGTCCTGATGCTTGTCTCGTTGTAACCAAGGCAGCTCAGTGGCAGGGAGATTGCTGAATGGCTGGAAATCACAGCTATCTTAAGTCTATGGAGGGGCTGTGTGTGCAGCTGCATCTAAAATTTTTATCACCACCACTGCAGGTGAAAGACTTTCAATTCGTCTGTGCTGGTCCAGCAAAGTCTATTTTATTTATGTGCTTCCAAGCCCTTAAAAACTTCTTTTAGGGTACATCAGTAGGGAGTTAATAGAAACTTTGAAATATGAAAAATGCCTGTGGGTTAAGCAAAAACCTAGTTGACCAACCTGAGCATAAAGCTGGTACTTAGTTGGTAGGTCATTTGCTGTGAGGGAGAGGGGAAGGTGTTCTGCTGGACCACAGATAGCATTTCCCAGTGGGAAAGAAGTTGTAAACACAATTAGCAGCTCTTAATTTAGGAAGCAGCATACGTTTTTATTTTGCTTGGATTTGTATATTCTTGTAGAAAACACTTCTAAGTCTCACTGCAGTCAGTTGTTGTTTTAATATTAGCTCAGTACATTTGTGCATATGAGATATGTAGCACATATGTCAGCCACTATAAAAATAATCATATTTGGAAAGAGGGAAAATATTCGATGGTTTATTCTCTTCCTTGTAACTTCCTTAAGAAAAACACAGCAAACAAAAAGTGCCTTCACAGAGAAGTTTAACTCCTGTTTAAAACATCTTCCATTCGGGTTCTTTTCAAGAGAAGACTTTTATTTTTTTTTTTTTTTTTAACAAAATGTACTTTCTTTAAGACTAAAATGTCTTAAGCACCAGCATACTGCTCTACCTTGTTTCTGCTAAATGGGATTATAAGGGATTTAATTCTGTGAGAATTTTTGTGTTGCAGGAGGTGACTTTTTACAGCGTGCTAGAGTGAGCGGTATGTGACACTGTCCTCTGATTCCCATCACATCCCTCTGCTCTGGGTTTTCCCTCGGTGCCCATACATGAGCATCAGGGGCATCTTGGATCAGGCGGGATGGGGGAGCAAGAAGGTGGGTGGGGAATAAAAAAGCTAACTTGAAGACTGGGTGGTTAGAAGCAAATTGTATTGATTTTTCTTTGCAGGTCTGATGGTTTTGAAAGCCACTTACTGCACAGCTTTAAATCTCTTCTACCATATGTGTAGTCAATAAATGTTAGTACCAGTACCACTTGGCACTGATCTAACCATGCCTTGGAGCACCTTGAAATACACTGCAACCTGCAGGGCTACTCCGGCTTAAAAGTTAAGCAGGCGCTTAAGTACTTGGGTGGATAGGAGACTTACAGGCACTACGTCTGAACACAAATGTCATCCTTACTTTTTTTAGCAGAATATTGTCCCTTCCCTCTTTTCCTTCCAGTTTCATCATTCTCTTTCTGGCTTTTTCCAAGCTAAGTGATTTTTTCTGGCATGGTGAACGCACTGCACGTAGTAAGAACCTCAACTTGAAATGGAGTATAAATAGAGATGGAGAGTAGCTGTTCTGACTGCCATGGAGCGCAGCGAGCAAACAGACTTCAGGAATTTTGTAGAGCCAACTACATTGTTATATATTTACTTATTTTTCTTATTTTTTTTTAGAGAAGACTTTGAAATTCTTGGTGACATTAAGGAGATTTAGGTGCACAATTTGAATCTTGGGGCTGTCCTATTATAAGCTACCACTGCTGCCTTTAATTAATCACAAAGAGAAATTATTCGACCAAGATGCTGAATTCTTGAATGGCATCTCCTCAGGTAGGAGGTGATAAAATTTGTTTCTGTGTCTTCTTTTCTTTCCTCCCAGTTTTGGGCAGTTCCTTCTTTGCAAACTCATTTTATACAGTTTTTTGGCTCATACACAGATAATTCTTTCTCATTTATCTTTATTTTTTTCCCCTCTCTCTTTCTTTCCTTCCCCAGCTCCCTTTGCATCCCTTGTAGCTCTGGAGAACTGGCTTGTTTATTGCAGATACTGTGGCTGATGCCAAGAAATCCTGACTCCTGATGCATTATCGTGGGGCTGTGACGCAAGGCAGGATCACATTCCAGATCTAGGTCTTGTTTATTTTGGATCCTTCTCATGCTGTGGAGCAGCAACTAGTACTTGACTTCTCGCACTGCTCTGTCGGCTCCATCTTCTGTGGGCTGGGATCCTGCCGTCTCCTTGCATGTGCCTGCCCAGTCTGTTCTCCTTGTGCTTTGAACCCCTTGGGAGCAGAGGGCTGGGAAGGGAAGCTGAGGGACTCCTTGTCATGAAAAACCTATACTGGAGAGACCAGCTGGTCCTTTTGCACTAGAAACTGCGACTGGAAAGTTATTTCTTTTGTTGTAGTTTGGACTTTTTTCTCCCCTGTAGATGTTTGAATTGCCTTTTTAAGAAAGAAGGAATTGGTCTAGAAATTGATGATGTTACCCAGCGTTTGCAAATTTGGAGCTTCCCTGAAACTGTTACTTGCAGTAAATTCCAGCTCATTTATCATTTCACGATTCAGTGTTTTCTCTCTTTTTTTCCCCACTTTATTTTTCTCTCCCCACCTATTTTTCTTTTTGCTCTGTGTATTGCTTGCCCTGTGCAACAGATGTGAGGATCTGATCCCACTTCTATTGAAGTCAATAGCCAAATTCCTATCGACTTCGCTGACAGCGAGAGCGAGCCCCTGTCTAGGGAGTGAGGATTAGAGCTAAGTAGGAGTAAGTTAAGTACAATAAAATCAGAATATCCTACTTACTGCTTAATGCCATGAATTCTGTTTTGAAGAATTTCTGTTTTGAATCCCATGGCTTTTTATGCTGGTGAATGCCAAGAGCTGAATTCATGGGGGTGGGGAAGAGGAGGAGCTGACAAGCATAAGAAGGTTTTGGTTTCTAGAGTTAGGAGGGACATTGGTAGAAAGGAATGAAAAACAGTCCGTGATTCCTTCATGACCCTGCGGTAAAAGGACTTCGGCTGATGGATGAGGGGCTTGGTTTGGCAGACAGGCTGCACTGGATCCACTTTTGACCGTGTCAACCAAGTGTCACCATCTAAATCTGGAATGCTGTTGTGTATTATTGGAATATAAATAACCCCAAAAAAAAGGCTCAGGAAGGGGAAAATGATTGAACAGAATCTTAAAATAAAAAAATTATATATACATGAAAAAAGATATCCCCCTTCCTGTCCCATTCTAAACACATGGCTAAATTAAAAATAATAACAAAAAAACCCCCCAAAACAAAAAAACCAACCTAAAAAACCCAAACCCAAAACCCCAACCAAACAAAAAAAACCCAACAAAAAAAAACACAAAAGAAAAACCCCAAACCCCCCCAGCAAACAAACAAACAAAATCAGGCTGAGAGATGGGAAAAGTGGTTAGTTTCCAGATGTTTTCCTGCAGGACCAGCCTTCCCAAAGGCATCCAGATTTGCTCTAGCGTTACAGTGGTGAGCTGCAACAGAAGCCACCTTGCTGCCATGCAACCCCTTCTTTGGGATGGGGGAGCTGCCTGTCCCTGTGGCTGTGGTCTTCCCTTCCTGCCCGGGGTGTGGTGACACGTGAGGGGGTGTGTGGACTTGGACCCCTGCAGATAGCAGCACGGCCTTTAGCACCGCTGCCTCTCGGGGCCCCACAAGGAAGAATAGGCTGTTATCCTGGCAGGGCAACACTATCCGCGTTTTACAAGCAGGAAGGCTGAGGCGAAAGGTTTATTTTTGTGTGAGTCATTCAGGATGGCCTGGGAGCCTGTGGCGGACATGGAAATTCGGTGCCTCGCAGAGCCCTGATCCTGTGTTGCCCCTCCCCAGCCCACAGAGCTCGTGGGTTGGCACAGTGTACCAGCCAGGGATGCTTTTCTCACTGGGAATGTGCTGCTGGCATGTGTCTGCTGTCTCCTGGGCAGTGTGCAAGGTGTGGCTTTGTGGCAGAGGGATGTTGGGGGCTGCAGGTTTTAGGGAGCAACCCAGCACTACCAGAAAGTATGGGGCAGAGAAACAAGCCCCATTTCTGGGGTCGTGAACCTGGGTAGACGTGGCATGCGGATTTTGCTGTGCTGCTTCCTTGTGTCACTGCTCTGCTAGAACGCTTTCTTCGCTAGCTTTTCCTTTCTTTTTCCCTTCTCTCTCTCTTTTGGCCAGGATTTTAACATATATCACAGGCTGGTAGGCTAAGAGCCTGGGACTTCCCCTCACCACACTCAAAGTCTTTGATCTTTTGCTTTGGAGGTAACATCAAAAGAATGGCTGAGAAAGACAGCCAGTGCTGTGAAGTTCAACGTTCAAGTTAATAGCTTGACTGAAGGTTGTGCTGCATTGCTGGAGCCGGAGTAAACAGAGGCGGGTGCACACATTTCCCTGGAAATGGACCCTGGTGCTGCAGAAGGGCTTCATTTGCATTCACAATTAATCCAGGCCCTACTGAAGGGCAGGCTTGGCGTTTTATTTTGTTAGGTTTTTTCTTTAATTCCTCCTGCATGGGGATGGCAGTGGGATGACTGGCTGGGGGCTGTTACTTGGTGGTACCAGCGCTAGCAGTGGCCGCATCCATGCTCTTGCAACCCTGTCCTGCAGCTCTCACTTGGTCATTTCTGGTTTTTTTCCATTTTCAAAATGATTAAGCTGAAGTCTGTTGGCAAACAATTACCTTCCCCCTTCTTTTAATAACAATAAAAAAATTAAATCTCTAACCACTCCCTGCCCAGGCATACAGTGGATAGTATGGACTTCCCCAGATATTTTTTTTTATTCCCTTCCCACTTCTGTTTGTAATGCTCCTG
This sequence comes from Pipra filicauda, assembly GCF_003945595.2. NCBI lineage: Eukaryota > Metazoa > Chordata > Aves > Passeriformes > Pipridae > Pipra > Pipra filicauda. The sequence goes on along the minus strand of NW_024104325.1, from coordinate 128,861 downwards.
ATGTGTGGGTGAATGGATGCTCTATTTTTCCACTGCCATTTTCTGCTGTTTTGGTGGCTGCTATTCTCTGTGTATCTGGGGGAGTTGCTTTGATTTTTTTCATCCCTTCTGTATGCACTCCAATAAGGTGGGGAATTTTGTATGATTTTGCACAATGGTGCACAACCAAACCCTTTTCTGCATGACTTGGGATATGAGGTACAGCACAGGATAGTCACAAGTACTTACTAATTTGGCCTTGGTGGTAATCACATTGGAATCAGAGTTTCTAAGGGACAAACAACTGAAAACTCCAGCAACTTTGCTGAGCTTCTTGACATTTGTGGATGAATTGACCTGATGTATTATATTTACAGGTTTAAAGCATCATCATGCAGGACTGATAGGATATGGGTTTGTCTACCGTGTATTTTGGTGTGTACGTATGTGGAATGATTGATGTGTTAACTCCATAGTAAAGTAAAACCAAAGGGCTCTGTTTTTTTTCAAACACATTTGTATGAGAGAGATGCACCATGGGTACCATCAGTCCCCAGACAGAGAAGTATTATTCTTCATCCTGGAACAAAATAGGGGACTCAGACAAGGAGAAAAGTTAATGGCCTTAATAAACTGAGAGAGGAGGTTTAAAATTACTTTAAGAGTAAAAACACTCTTTGATATGACTCAAGCTTCTCTAAATTTGCTTATAAAATAAAAAAAGTATAAGTCACTATATTATTTGCAAAGTTTTGACCCTTGGAACAGAGCATCAGTGTGGATCTTAAATCACTCACCAGTGCAAGGGATAGGATTCACAAAGGAGCAAAACCAGTCAGGCACCCAGGTCCTTATGGCTTCTTGGAAAAATCCTGACCTGAATACTTTGCCCTGTTGAGTGAATTAAATGCTCTGAAGTGTGTGGGAGTTCAGGCCATTCGTGCCCTCTCGAGGAAATGTGGAATGCTCGGGCGGGTAATGACCCCACTGGATGAGACCACAGGGCTCTTTCTACAGGGACACTGAGGCGTGTTAATTTTTGAGCCAATTATCATTCAGAAGCAATGGCAAAACATCCAGCTACACAGAATGACAGCCTGAAGCAGGTCTTGCAGGAGCTGCCACTCTTTTCCTGGACCAACGGAAGAGGTGGTAGATGATTGCATGTAGTTATTTTTGTTTATCTGTTCTCCTGCTCATTGAAGAAATAATTCTTTCTCCATTTTTTTTTTTAAAGTGTAACTTACTATTCTGACTAAACCCATACCCAGTCAGAGGAATTTTTCTACAGTACTTGGGCTATCCCTGATAGCCCCCACTGGAAATCCTCCACATGAGGGATCACCCAGGGAATGGGGAGGGCAGGGCAGTTTGAATTCCCTCTGCCCTTCAGGTAACATCCTATAGACCAGTATGTTGCAAATGCCTGTGTTACTTGTGGGGGAGGCAGGGGCAGGAGGAAAGGAATAATAATTTTCAGTAGATTAGCGACTGTTGTATCATCGCGCGTCTCTTAATAAGCCTGATGTTACGTGTGAGAGGTAAGCTCCTTAGTGGGAGCAGGGTGCACTGTAATGACCTCTTGTGTGCAGGTCTGTCGAGATGAAAGTTCCCTCCTGAGGTTATCTGGTTGGCTGTGCAGCATGCAGAAACGCTGACTTCAACTTACTGTCCTGCGCAGATGCTCTCCAGCCTATTAATGCTCTCAAAAATCTGTTTAGGAACCTGGTTTTTCTTCCTCTTGATTCCACCTAGGACAAATTTGACTTGGAAATAGAACAGAAATGCTGTGTCGTGATTTTTAAAATAAATAAATAAGCGATTGCTATGAAAGGGAGCTCATTGATCGTTACTCGCTTCATTTATAATTACCCTCTTATGGAGTCATCCTACTTCATCTTTAAAAAACAAACCCACCTCTCACAACCCCACCAGACAGCTAACGTGGCTTCTTGTGTCCCTCCCCGCCCCACTCTCTTCAACCTCAAGTACTTATAAAATATAAGTGTCCACAATAAGATTATAAAATGTTGTAAGACTGGAGCCTTTGCTTTCCTGGCTGTTCAGTAAATACACTGTGTCTCTTGGATGTGCCCTGAGGCTCAGAAACCTGAGGCCTGCCCACATCGTGAGTTCTACTTTCCTCCTTGCAAAGTGCCTCTGGCTACTGGAGCTGTCGATGCAGCCCCTTCCCACCCCCCGCCCTGCTAAGAAAAAGCCTTCTTTTTTTATCCCTTTTTTTTTTTTAAGACAGCTGTACAGCTGTAACAAACCTCGAATAGCTACTGGGTTTTTTTATCAGTTGCAGGTAAGGCTGAAACTAAAATATTTATTTGGCACTTGTGGGTCCAGGGCACTTGGCAGAGGTGTATGAAGGCTCCAGTGTTGTCAGTTTGGCTGTGGCTCTCCCTATGGGGCCATGAGGGACTGATGTGTGCCCTGGTCCTTGTCCTGAGCTTCTGTGGGGACCACCCTGTCCCCTTGGTGTGTGAGCTGCTGCCCGAGCTCCTGGGTTGGCCCTTGGCTTTCAGAGAGCATCCCATAGGGCATCCCATAGGTGACTGCTCCATTGCAGTGACTCCTGGGTGGTCTGGGGCTGGGCTGCCATCCCAGAGCGCTTCCTGAGGAATTCTGCCCTCTCCTCCTGCACTGGCTTGCTGCAGCCCCAGCTCTTGCACTGCTGCAAAGGCACAGTGCAAGCTGGTGCCCAGCTTCCCAGGATTTAGCATCCCTGTGCTGACTCCAGGAGGGTGACTATGCATCCTGCATCCCTCTTTTGCTAGGAAGTGTGGGCTTTTGCAGGCATTTCCTAGCTAAGGGGGCCGCCCCTCTCGTCCCCTCTTCTGGGCAGCCCTGCTCTCTGCATCCTTCCTCCCCATGGCTTATCAGGAATGTACCCCATTCTGGGGAGAGCTCCCACAGGGAGAAGGGCATTTGCTAATTGTATCAGGGTGTGGGGTTGAAGCTATTCTGTGTTTAACTCTGTATGAACCTGATTTACCATCCTTGGAGGAGATTTTACTCCCATTACAAAGTCAAATATGTCTTTCTGCTCAGCTTTGTGATTCCTTTATGTGGAAGTTGTTTTTCTTGTTTTCTGTTTGCCAAGTTATTTTAATTTTCTTTTGCATGTTAATATTGAGAGTGAACATACATACATGAAACAGGCTTCAAAAACACTCTCTGTTTCCAAACCTTGGTCCTTTAAATAAATAAATATAAAAGTTGCCTTGTGGGCCAGCCGGTTCAAAATGCCTGCACTATATTTAGCAACAAGAGCAACATTTTCAGCTCTTTGCAGATTTATACGCTCAGGGCTGCTCTGATGACTCCTTTGTTTTAACTTTGGGGCTGTGGCATGAAAGTGTGACAAATGCAGATCTGGGAGCGCGGGCGTGTGGTGTCTGCGGGCTTCGCTCCCCGCGGCCATGAGTTGGGTGTTCGCAGCCGGATGGAGCAGCAAAGCAACCCTCACCTCTCCAAAACAAACCTCTTCCATAACCACAAGAATTTGGCACATGGGGCAGAGTCCCTCCAGGACATGAGCTATTGCAGAGCTGCTGGTGCCCTTCTCCCTGGGACAGAGGCCCCCTCCCAGCCAGTGTTTCTGCAAAGATTTTTTTAAAATTCTAATTTTTTTTTTTTTTTCCTGCTTCTCTTCCACCCACACTTGGAGAAGAAGAATGCAGGCTCATGCATGTTGTATTTTTCCTGTGCAGCAGAAAATCTTTTTTTTTTTCTCTTCCTATAGATACATGGAGCAGTGTATGATTTTGAGTTTTTTTTTTTTTTTTTTTTTTACAATTTGTTAAAACTGAAAGGATTAGGTTGTGTTAGTGCATTGTGCTGTTTGACTTTTGTTTCAAGTGTCTTTAGGTCAGGGAGTGGATATGGCAATATAGATTTTTGACTGAGAAGAATTTATCTCTCTGAACAAAAAAACCCCCACATTTCTTCAGAACTTCTAGTAGTATATTTTGTGCATCTTAAGTCTGCAAAGTATGCCTGTTCAACAAAAGTTGCTTACATTTGATGCACAGCCTGTTGTTACTTGAAAACTCAATGTGCCTTTCTTGGAGGCTTGCCACACTTTATTTGGATTTTACAGGAGTTGGACTTATTGGGGTGCCCTTTAAATCAGGGGAAAATAATGCATAATGGTGTCAGTTTGTTTTAGTATCTTTTCTGTCTGCATCTCCTTTAAGAAAAAACATTTTATTTGTTCTTGAGGAAGAGTTTGTGTGGCTGATGAGTCAACTAAGGATATTTTTAAAATGCTTCATTTAAATACCATAAATGCATATTGCATTGTTTTGGTGGTGCTAGAGGAAACCAGAAAATAAATACATGGTGTGGCTGCCCAGGAACAAGAGGTGACAGCACAGATTTAGTGAATACTTCATTTGTTTAGTTTTGCTTTCATCCCAAATGATTCACTTAGTCCTCCACCTAAATATAATTCTTCCTTCTTAGCCAGGAGTCAGCTTTCCTGTGGCCAGATGGGATGTCTTTTCCATAGATATCTGAAGGCAAGCCTTCATCTTTTCCTCTTCTGATGGACAACTGAGACATCCAGCTTGTGTTTGGAAGGAAAATGGGTGCAAGCACTCTTGCAGTCCCCACGGACTAGCACCGTCAGAGAAGCAAAAAGGAGTATTATTGACAGGGGAAACAACTGGTGCTGAAGGTTTCTTTCCTAACTCTCTAGGAGGGATTTGGAAAGAGCCATAATCCTGGGCTAGGAGTAATTTGTTACAGCAAGATGATACTTGAGTGGCAGGAGGATTCTGGCTGAGGGTTTTATTCAGAGGAGTAGCTGGTCTCACAGAAGGTCAGTCTGACACAAATCCTACCCCAGCCCACAAGTTTTGTTTCTCAGCCAGCACAATTAGCTGAGGGGACTCTCGTCCTCTTTTACATCTTTCAAAGACGTCTCCACGCATCTGAGCTAAAAGATTACGGCAAGGAATGTGGACCAGGATATAATGCAGTGGAAAGTTGGGTTTGTGTTTTTTTGTTTGCTTGTTTGTTTTTGTTTTGGTTTTTGTTTGTCTGATTTTTTTATTTGTTTAGTTTGGATTTTTGTTTTTTCCCCAAGGCAGGCTTTCTGAAAAATAGAATAACCTCAACAGCAACCTTCCCAGTTACTCCTAGGAGGTGAGAATAGTGCTGGTTCCAGTCTTATCTCTAGGACTTTTTCCTGAGGTTGCCTTAAGGTTACATTTTTGAGTTAACTTTTTTTTTTAAAATAGACAAAACTTACCACCCCTAGGGAAAGAGAATTTTGCAAGTTCTTGGTTTTCATGAGGGCCTCAAACCCTTGGAGCCATCTATTCTGCAGTTACCTCTTGTTGCACTGAAGGCCCAATCACACATGGAAACCACAAGGGAGGTGACAGGAAATTTGGTATGAAATTTGCTGGGTTTACTATAGAGTGGCTCCCGGCAGTTCACCCAGAATTGCTACATCGACAGGAATTTTTGTGGTAGTGATTAGAGTCATGAGTTTCACTTACCCAAGAGTGGGAGAAAATACAACTCTTTCAGTAAAACCCTGTTAGGCCACATTACAGTAACAAGCAAACTGCTAAATTCTCCTGTAGCACCTTTATCCAGGGATCCCACCCACCTGTACCACTCATTCACAGGTACTTCACAAGACCTGAGATGAGGATTTGGATCAAAGTGAAGAAACCCCCCTTTGCCCCCCTTGTGAGTGTGGTGAGGCACTTGCACAGGTCACTCAGAGAAGCTGTGGATGCCCATCCCCAGAAGTGTTCAAGGCCAAGTTGGGTGGGCCTTGGAGCTACCTGGTCTAGTGGAAAGTGTCCCTACCCATAGTATAGGAGTTGGAACAAGATGATCTTCGAGGTCCCTTCCAACACAAATAATTCTGTGATTCTATGATGGGTCCAAGATAGAGTTGCATAGAGTTGCTCTTCCTGTTTGGCTTTTCTTCCTTCGTGCACATATGTGCAGTGGAAAGTGGCACCAGTTCAACAGTCATTCAGAATCCTGGTTGTGTAGACATGACTTTCCTGGTGGGCATCACTACCAGGGTACTGCAGAAGTCAAGTTGATTCTTCCCGTAATTAAGAAACATGTAACTTCTGTTTCAAACTCCACGTGGTGGAGGCGAGAGAAAGATGGGAAAGGGTTTGGAGGGCCTCTTTTACTCCTTTACACCAGCATGCTGTCCTGTGCTACAGATCCGCACGGTGCAGTGAGAGGGGAGCAGGACAGGGCAGACATGTTCTGCAATATTAAAGCAGAACCAGGCTGGATGACCACTGAACACTGTTATTTTGGTGGGTGTTTTGTTTGTTTGGTTTGGTTTGGTTTTTCCTTAAAAAAAATAAAATTAAAAGGTAGTTTCAAAACCTAAAGTTAAAACCCCTTCTTTACAAATGGACTTATGCTCTTACCAGAGCTGCAAAGTTTTAAAGGAAGCAAGGTTCTCCTGGAGCAGCCCTTCTGTTACAATGGAGGTAGTTCAGTGCCATGATCTGTTTCTAACATGCTGTCAGATATCTTTACTGTCTTTATTTAATGGGGAGGAAAGGAATTATATTTTATAGACCATAAAATGCATTCTTGGACTTCATGCAAACACTGGTTACCAATTGTTCTTTCACTCTCTGGGAGATTGCCAGGATGAGAAATTAAATGTGTGTCTGTACATCAAATTGTTTGGTGAGTCTTGGAGGCTGGTTTAACTTCATTGAGTCTAAGCTAGATGTATCTACAGAAAGACTTCCTTGAGATTTCATGACTGTACTATTCTTTATCTAATGGAAACTCTATGCTTGAGTGCAGCAGAATAGGTTGCAGAGAAAATCTGGAGAAAGCTTAAAGATGAAGTTAGGTTTTTTCTGGCTTTAAGTAAGTAGGTTGTTCACTTGTTCCTCAACTGAAATTATGCTTTTATTTGTGCGTGTTTTTTGGAACAGCACTTTGTAGGCATCCAGATAGTCCTCAGCCAGCCTGCTGATTTGTGCAAGGAGGACTTGTGGGGTCTTTCAGATTAAATGTGAAAAAAGTAATGGTGCTTTCCCAAGCTCCACCCAAGATTGAGAAATACTGCATGCAGTATTTTGCAGAGATACCATGAGAACTGTAGAAAGTAATGCTGTACTGTTATGTCACATGAACACTCTTCCTCTTGTAAAGCTAAAAAAATTATTTTAAATTCCTAAAGTAGCTGATTAACTATTACTTTGCTTCTTCGTGCTTGGTGTCAGTATCCTAGAACTTAAACTGTAGCCTACCAACCTTACCTTCATTAGAAGCAAAAAACTTGTTTTACTTTACTATTTCAGTACAACTGGTGGCAAGAATGCTTTTCATCCATGTCAGAATGAGCAAATAATTATTTGCTTGAACTTTCATAGGCAATCATTTTTAAGGAAGCTTCTGGCTATTCTCTTTAACTCTTTCCCTGAGCAGCCTCCTCTGCACCCTTATCACTGTGTATAGAAAACCTGTGTATGTAGGGGTGATGTGTGGCAATAGTAATGGGATATAGCTGTTATACTGCATATCATCTGGGATGCGGGAGAAGGGCTGTGCACACTGTGAGGGCATGGAGCCTGCGGATTAGGTCAGGAGACAGCAACGGATCTGGTGCTTCTGGGATGTTCCCCCATCTCCAGTCAGTCTAACTGCTCACCCAGGAGGGAACTGCAGGAGATGATGGCCAGTGGGGCTCAAACTGTTGATTTGTGCCTTATTGCACCCCAAAATGGGCATACTTTTTGCCCATTGCCTTAGGTTGCTCTGTGCCTTCAGTGAGGCAGTTCCAGATTCCCTGGGTTTCTGCTTTCAGGCATCCCTCCTTGGAGATAATCTTGAACTGTTTAATTGCTAACACATTTCTGTAACTTTCAGCCCATGGAAGGCTTGGCATCTCCTTTTTTCTGCCCTACCAGTGTGACAAAGGCACAGGCAAACTGTTGAAATGGCAACACATTCCTTTTGTCAGGAACTCTTGTGTATTACTGGAAAGGAAGGAGACGAGTTCACTTGAATTATCAATAATGGGGAAATTCAAGGCACTACAAGTGTCTTGTTCAGGAGCATATCAAAAGATAATTTGACTGATACCAGTTCTGGTGATTAAAGGACTTTTTAAATTGGGAAGAGAACTTAATGCCCTATGTGCATGTGTCTGTGCAGGTTCATCAGTTCCTGGGTTTTGTTCCACTTTTCTCCTATTTATGTATTTTATTTAATAATTTATTTTTGCGGTGTTGCAGTTGTTTTAAAGGATGATGTTAGCCAAAAAATAAAGTGGTAATAAATATATATGTGCTAAATACTTCTGTGTTTTACAGTGCTGTGCTTTAATTTCTTGAGTGCTGTGGGGAAGTCTTTTGTGAGGAAAGGATCAGTCTCCTTGAAATCAGCCTCATTGCTTTCGTTTTGAGCAGCTCCCCTGTGCCTCATCGTCGTGCATTACATATTCTGTAGAAGGGCTGAACATCGTGGGTGGTGTCTATTACTTCTCATACAAAAAATTACAGACATTGCAGATCTGAAAGAAATAGGAGGCCCTTTTAAAGTTCCGTTGGCAACTCCTTCAGATATTTAAAATAAATCCCTAGGATTTTTGCTCTCACATGGTACACCTCTGCAAACAAGGTGATAACTGAAGACCAAAAATAAGGGGTTGAGTTAAATTAAACAACAGAACAGAAGCTGAGGGTCTACATTTAAGAGGCTTAAGTGGGAACACTAGTAGGTTACAGGCCCTTCTTTGCAACTTTTTTTCTTGTCCACAGACAGCAATTATGGTCTTGTTAAGCTCTGTCTTTCTTCCTATTGGCTTCCCTGTAAATATCAGCCCTCCCCTCGGCATTATGGTCTCCTGTGTTGCTACTGGATTATCTCTGGTTAAAATTTGTCTAGATACTCCCTCCCAGAATTGCTGCTAACTAAATACCAGAGAAATTCCTGAGCTTCAAGTTGAAGTCCAGGTGTGTACTTCCATGTGATTCTGCAGTGCTGACCAAGGGAGAGACCAACAGCAAAACTAGGCTTGGGAATGTTTGTATTTGAGATCCAGGGAGAAAGCACAGACTCTGAAGGTGGAGGTGTGGTCTCATGGCTGGGGGAGATACTGGAGACCCGTGGCATGCAGCTGATTCCAGGAGTCCTGCTCCTAGTTGTTTCAGTTCCTGGGAGCTAATAAGTGCCAGCTGCAGGAAACCTGAGCTGGAAAGTGTTGTGTAGCTTACCCTCTGTTAAAAATACAGCCTTTTTTTTCTTGTTGCGTTTATTTATTTATATGCTGTAGGACATCACTTTTAGGGCATTTTAGCAGTGAAAACAATAGCGTGACAAGGGGAAAGGTCTGGGTTGGACACTGATGCAGGAAACACCTGTGAGCTCAGTGCCATCCTTTCCATCGTGGCCTCGAGGCTGCAAGCTCAGCCCCGCATGCGGAGCAGCTGCTGGCCCTGAGTGGGTTTCCACCAAACTCCTGTAGCCTGGATATGAAGTTTAGCTGCTTTTGACCAACTCTGCTGTGAAATCTTGGGAAAGATGTTTGTTTGCCTAGCCAGTGCTCAGGAAGGTGACTGCTTTGGGTGGTATTTGGGAGGAGTGAGCATGCAGAGCTGCTCCCGGTGGGTCTGTGCTCTGCAGAACCCCTGGTTGTGGATGGGAGGTGTGGATGTGATGTATGGAGGAATGGAGGATAGGAAGGTTTTTGGATTTTTAGTTCCCTTTTACAGAGAAAAATCTGGGCCATTCAAATCATTTGCTTTTTCCCTTGTGCTGACAATTTAACAGCCTTTTTAAAAGCTTTGGTTTCTCTCAAGTATGCTCGCCCCATACTTGTTTTAATTCTTGTGTGGAGGCCTGGAGCTTAACAATTATTTTGCTTAAGCTCTCTGAGACTTGCCATAAAACTTTTTTTTTCTTTTTTTTTTTAAAACACACACATGCTAATGATCCCCATCAGATCATATTGTTAAATAGGGAATAAAATACTTGCACCAGGATGACATTATTTTAAAAAAATGTTAAAAGCAGGCCAGCAGAGCCCATTTCAACAGTTTGGCTCTGAAATAATTTGCACAGATTTGTTAGAGTTAATTTGTTGAAAAGTTCAGTGTTTGTACAGGCAAGACCTAATTTCCACACTGAGACACAAGAAGCAGGAGAGGAGTAAGTGGGTGTCCAGCATTTGCAAGAGCAGGATGGTGGGAACCTCTCTCCCTCCTACCCTTCTCCCCTGGTGCAGGAATGTAAAAGCAGTGTCAGAAGGCTGGGAAAGTCAGCTTTGGATTTTTGTGGACTCCTTGCAAATCAGAGGAACCGTCTGGCTCAAATCTGCATTTAAGGCCAAGAGAAAAGGATTTCCTGCTATTTAGTTGCTTGAGGAAGGAAAGGATTTACCTCTCCGCTGTAACAGGACTTTAATTTTTCTCCTTTTTAATAAGAATATTGTAACGTAAGACTGCAGTAATAAACCTGTGAAAGCAATCATGTCTCTTCCCCCTCTTCCTTCACGCTCCCCAACTCCCCCCCTGCCCAAGCATCCTCCTGTTGCAGCTCCCAGCCCCAGCAATGGCTTGGCATCTCCCTGCACTGTGAAAGAGAGAGTTGGGGGGGGCAGCTGCTGCGACATCGCTCCCTCGGACGGCTGCTGCGCTCAGCCCGCCATCTGGATCCAGTTAGCTCTCTCGGCAGTAGGGCTGAGTCTCATTTCCTCCAACCAGTAATGTTATATAGGCAGTGATCCTGTTCTGCCCTAACATAATTGAAAATTATGTGTATTGTAGACTTGCAGCGCTGAAATGTAGACTTGTAAAAATCTGTGGCTCAGGTAGCCTGTGGAGATTGAATTTGGCACACAATGAAGCTTTTATGTAAAGTAAGAATTATAAGCCACCACATCAATATTGTGTTACAGGCATGACAATTCTTGGATGAGGAGGCCTTGAGTCAGGCTTGTCACCTTAAACAATGCTAATATTTCATACTTTATCAACTGGACTGGCATTTTGAAGCCAGCAAATTTAACTTTTTTTTCTTTTGCAAACATCCCACCATTGAAGCTGTGGGTTCCCTAACTTGACACAGGCATTGGCTGTGGGCTCTGACCCCCTCTGCTTATCTGACAGACAGAACTTTTTGCCCTTGGCGGGATTGGGATGCTGCTCTGGATCCGGGCCACTTAGTAGAGCTCATGGAAGTTGCTTTGTCAATCCCTTGTGTGTTACTACTTTCCCTTGGGTGTGGTTATTTGCTTTTATTTTGTCTCCCACTGGTGTATTATCCACTGATGGAAATGGAAGCTGTCCAGATCTGTGCTTGTGTGCAAAACTGAGCCCTCTGGGTTTGGACCATTTTCTGCTGGACTTCATGTGCATGTCCAAGAGGAGAAACTGTTTGTGCTTTAGCCTTTGCACTGTAAGACTTCTTGGATCCTCTTTGGCAGGGGTGGGTAAGAGAATGACTTTACTGAGAATCCAGACTAAGGGTTTTGAAAGGAGAAGAAGTGTAACAATAAGATCTTCTGAAACCTTAGGTCAGCCTGGTGTGGGAGCTGAAAGTACATGCTGAAACTGTGGGCTCCTGTGGGATGAAGGAAGGTGGAGTGGGAGCAACCGTACCTTCTTGCTCTGTTTCTTCTGATGGAATTTATTGCTAGTAAAAGCCAGCAGAACTGACAGTCCTGAAAGCTTTGTAATCCCTGCAATAATTACTGACTGGATGGGGTCTGATGTGAGCTTGCCCCTGCTGCTTGTCAAGGCCTCCGTCTGCCCTTGGGGCAGTCTCAGAGAAGCCCACGTGTTTCTTGGCTTGTGTTTTAGGGCAGCTGCTGATCTGAGCTCCTCGTGGATTGTCATGGTTGATATCCCAGGGATATTCCAGGGTTGCTTGTGACCGTGGAATGGTCATGGACAAATTAAGGTTATTTATTTTGGTAGGTAATGGCTTGGCCATTTCCTGAAATGCCACTGTTCGAGCTGTCAGGTTCTTGTAAGGGCTTCAGCTGTGGCAGCAGTAGCTTTTCACTCTCCAGAATGGTTATGGACTTTGAAGCAGTTGTGTACCATGCAGCACACATCCTGTGAGGACGTTTTCCTTGGAAGAAGGGAAAAATACTTCACTGATTAGCTGGAAAACCTCTGGAAGCCAGTAGAAGCTGCGACCTATCAGGACTGTTTCTGCAAATTTGTGTGCCCCTCTATGTGTTGGTGTTTCAATTGCTGTCCAAGAAAACTGATGAACTTCTGAAAATGCAGCAGTTAACTTATTTAAGAGTGCCATCCGCAAATCTGAAACATATCACATTTCCCCTCAAGTTAAAAAGCTCTCAGTTGGCTTAGGTTTTGGGTCCATTTTCTGTGCACTCGAGTTGGATTTTTATGCACTTTTTTTAAACCACTAAGGGTTAGAAAGTTGCTATAACATCATCTCAACTTTAAAATTTATGTTGTGGTCACATATATTGAGGAACAGGGATTTGATGCAAGTGATCAAGTATCTGGAGGCTTACAGTCGAGTCGTAAGAGTTAGAGATGTCGCTTATGGGTAGACTACTTCTGGTTTGTTTGGGTTTTATTTCTTGTTTTTAAGAAGTGCTGAAACATTCTGGTCCACATTGCACAAATCCCAAATGTGAAGATGAATAAAAACAAGACTTCTTGGAACTTGAGGAACTCGTATGGGGCACAAATCCAGAGTATGGGTTTGTTTATTTGCATTCCAGTAGCTCAGAAGACTCAGGCCCTCCAAGCGATGGGAATTGGTAATACATCCTCCTGCTGACTCCTGCTTTTTGGTCACCTCAGTGCCCAGAGTCTTGCAGCAAACAGACCTTCCATGTGAGCAAATGTTTTGCATACATGAGTAAATGTGATAGTGATGTGCTGAAAGCATGGAACCAGATCTCCTTCCTTCCTTCATGGAGATTTAGATACAGCTTCCGTTTTTTCGCCTGGGGTGGCAGGGAGTTGTTTGTGTGTGGTGGTTCTTCAAGATTACTCTTACTTACAAAAAAAAAAAAAAAAAGAACTAGTAAACATAACTAGATATTTTCTAGGAATAAATCTGTCAGGTCAACCAGAGTCTAGTGATAAACAGGAGCTTCTGCAGTGGCGTGATCTATGGGTACATCTGCTTTTCTTAGTTCTGGGAGGGGGCTGAAGGTATGTGGCTGTACACATTTCTTCCAGCACGATACAGGGCTTTTCGAGGTCATGTATTAACCTGTGTGCCTAATTGGGACTGCGCAGCACCGTGCAGAGAGAAAAGCTTGGGCTGAAATTACATTTAGATGTACAGTGCAGAAGTCTGTTTGGGCTGACTGGTTTCTCTGTGGGCCTGCTCTTATTCTCTTGTTTGGAGTCAAGCACTTCTGGTGCAGTGATCTGGGTACCAGCTTGAGACTTCACCTGTTTGGTGGAAGCCTTCAGCTCTGCTGTGCGATCCGGCTGAGGTGCAATGACTCCTTCAGTGAGACACAGCAAGAGGACGTGCTTGAGAGCAGAAGTTTTAGGCAGTACTTGATGCTGGCTAAATCTGTGGGAACATTCTGCTCCTTCTTGAAGAGTAGCTAAGCTTTTCTTGCTTTCAAATCAACACCCTCTTATGCTGCAGCCTTGCTGCCTGCGTGTATTTGACCTGTGTGCCGATGGCTGTGACATAAAGAAGTTGTGGCTGTCCCTGAGCTCTTGGCCATCACAGCTGGGCCTGAGCACACCAGGCTGCACTCTCACCTTGGAATCAGCAACGGGAGAGCTATTAAGTTTGGCCTTGTCATTAAGTTACCCTGTGCAAGCCCTTTAAGGGTTGTCTGGCAGAAGATATACAAGAAGAAAATAATCCACAGTGACTTCCAGAAACAGTGAGAAGTAGAGAAAATAGGTACCAAGACCCAGAGATGCTGAGTCATTTTGGGGTAGACCTCCACCTTTGAGGCTCATACAACACAGGGAAGCTCGAACAGTTGACATGGTGCCTTTGTTGAAAGAAGGCTGACAGATGACCCATTCAGTAATAAGATCATATTCTTAACCCATGATATGTATTTTCCCTCTTCTGAGACTGATATCCACCTTCCTCTCCTTTGTCCCGTCCTCTTCATGGTTATGCTATTTTCTTTCTGCGTGGGTTTTATTCTTATAGATTTGCTACAATTAGTAAAATCAATGTAATAATGTCTTTGCAATTTGGTATTTTTTTTTCTTATTCCTGAACTGTATAGCAGTGGTATGAATTGTTAGTTCTGCACAGATTTTGTCTTCACAAACATGTAAAGTTGTCTTAATTTTTGTTTCAGTTCCTTGCATAAGTTTTAATTTATACTTTTTTATCCATGTTACCTAAGATTTGTTATTTTTTTTGCCTTTATTTTCTGAACTCATTTTTCTTTCCCCATTTCTGTTTCCTCCATCCAGTATCTGCAGATGAAATGGCCACTGCTTGATGTTCAGGCAGGGAGCCTTCAGAGTAGACAAGCCCTCAAGGATGCTAGGTCTCCATCTCCAGCACACATTGTTGTAAGTAAACACAGAAAGATGTTCTTCCTTTGTTTGAAAAAAAAAAAAAAAGGCATTTGACATTAATGACATAGATTGTCATCAGTTTTCTTTCACACAGACCAAAGGAGAAATACCTCAAAACAAACAAAATCCCTAATGAGTCCATGGTAAAAGGAGGGAATACATTTGTTATTGCTGGGCTGTTTGTGAAATTATCATCCATGTGCCTTGCAGGAGAGCAGGGAGTCAAAAATGCTCTAAATTTGCAGAAATACTTGGTGGCAATGAAGTCCAATCAGTCTGGTTTACACGTCTGACAGTATTGAACTGAAGAAAGTGAAGAGACAGTCTGGAAAGCATTAGAAAAATCAAAACCAAGCCTGTTCTATGGCCTTAACTGAAAGAAATCTTTTCTTATTGCAAAATCTTGAATGAAGGTTTGTGAGAGTTGGTCAGCATTTTACCTGGGTGAAGGCTCAACAGAGCCACGTTCAACAAAGCATGTGTCCCTTTGTGTTGTGATGACTTCTCATTTAGTATAAAATGTGTTATCAAATGTTTACTACTACTTGCAAAATATAAAAATCTCTTTATACTGAGCATAACTTTTTAAAACAGCTTTATTTATTAAGTTTTAACAAAATTTTCAATTCTTGGTTAATTTTTCTTGTGCTTCTATTGTAAAAACAATGTTGAGTTTGTAATGTTTGGTACAAATTTACATGAGAGTGGTTTTATTTTACTTTCTAAATTAGCATCCACAGATGGAAATTGTTTGTTTTTATGGTGATATGCAAGAGAGGTGATATGCAATGACCCATTCTCACCCGTATCCAGTGTCAGTGCCATCTCAGCTCTGACTGTTCATCTGGGAAATTTATCTCTGGAGAAGATGGCATGTAGTGGGTTAGAATATTTCTTCTGAAATATTTAATCATCAAGTTTTACATGATTTTTTTTCTACTTTTTTGTAACCACTGGATGATAAGGTGAATTCCAGAAAAAGAAACATTAGTTGTTCTTTATCTTTTGCTCTACAGTCTAAAGCTGACATAGCTAGTAGATTATCCAAGACAACACACTGGTTTTGTTAGAAATCTCAAATCGTACTAAATGTTTTTGAGGAGCTTCTGTTTTCATTGTTGTCTCTTTAAGTTGAGGATTGTTAGCCCTTTGCTACAAGTGTCATAGTTCTTTATTTAAAAAGAAAAAAAAAAGGGATTCCTGTCTTTTAGAATTCACAGCTTCTAAACCATCCCTCAGTCTGTCAGAGAGCAATCAGAACAGGACTGCTATTTGCCCAGTTGGCATCTAGTGCTGGCTGCTTCACTTTTTCAGAATGATTTTCCTTTTCCTTCCCTAGGCTGTCACTGGAGAAAGAGATCAGAGAAAAGATGTGTGACTGGTTATTCAGAAATCTACAGTCATGAAAACCTGCTATAATCTTATTCTTAATAAGAAATGAACTAGAGTCACTTTTCTTACTTGAATTTTCTTTTTTTTTTAACTTCTGTGCTAGAGGACTGACACAGGACATAGGAACGTTCCTGGGGCTCTGGAGCTGGTGTGGTGCGGTGTGGTGGTGTCAGGCTCGTAGGAGGTGATGGAGAGGGAGCAGGAGGTTTCTCCTGGCTAGTTGCAACCTGGGAGGGCAGGCTGAGTTTGGTTGGGATCACCTGACTTCCTACTGCTGAGCATCCACTGTCCTAAAGCCTCTTGCCATTCAGGAGAGCAGGCCTTTAAAAGCCAAAGCAGCTTATCCTACAGGGGGAAGTTGGTTGGGATTGTGCCCCCCCCCCCCCCCCCCCAGCCCTCTCCATCCCTTCCACCCAGGTGTGGGCAAAGGAGAGACAAGTGGTCAACACAAATATACAAAAAAAGGATTCAAAAATCACAAATCATTTTGGAAAATGAAGCGAAATGTGCTTCCAGGGAGACTGAGGTTGATCTGCTTTGTATTTTGACCATTTATGGGGTTCTTATGGGTCTCTTTAAAAGCTGTTTCACTCTGCTATTCAATAAAAAGCATATTTACCATAGCAACCACTTAGGCCAGGAGGAACATATACTACCTCCGAGATGGAGGCCACCTTCCGAAAGAGCCACAGCTGGCATTTGTAATGTGATCTTTTGTGCTACTTATAATGTTGGAGGGAGAGGAGGCGGAGGAGGGAGCCGGGGGAGAGCAGTGGGTTTTTTTGGGGGGGGCGGAGGTTCTGCACGGTGTAATGTTTATTTCTAGCAGCAAACTGTTTTGCCTTGTTCTGTTAAAATATATAAATAAGGGGCAGCTTTTTCCACCCTTTTTCTTGGCATCCACCCCAGGCCACATTAATTTTGTGGAGTGAAAATGGTCTTGTTTTTTGGTAAATAAAGTTAGAGCGGGTAATGGCATTCGGGGGAGATGAAGTGGCTGCAGATGCCAGTTGGCCTGGGATGTGTCAGGCATCTCTGGTGTCCCTGTTGCTGCTGCTGTGCCTGCCTACAGCACCTGGGACCTGGCTCCTCTTGCACAAGGCTCTACACCCGTTTCTGCATTTGTGAAAACGCGATTAATCTTTTTATGGAACAATGAGGGATATTTCATGGGCATGCTGATGTTTCTGTGCAAGTGTAATGTGGAGGGATAGAAACTGGTTCTCTACCCTCATTACTGTGTTTTGTCTACCCATCAAGTGTACCTGTGCCAGTTTTTCATCTTTAAATCAGTTGGACTGCCCTGAAGATCTGTAGGAAAATGCTAACATCTGCAAAGCACTTCTTATATTTCCCCTATATCTTAAATCAGGATTTGAGGCCAATCTTTATAGCTGGATTACAAAGGGAGGAAAGGAGAGCGTGGGGGCTTGTTTTTTTTTTTTTTTTTTTTTTTTTTTTTTTTTTTTTTTTTTTTTTTTTTTTTTTTTTTTTTCCCCCCTCTCTTTTTTTCTTTTTTCTCCCCTTTTTCCTCTCTCTCTTTTCTCTCTCTTTTCCTTTATTTCCCCCCCCTACCTCTTCCCCTTTTTCCCCCCCTTTTTAACTCACTTGCTTCTCAGAACTTGGCTGTGACAACCACGAGCTCCATGTCAGGGCTGCAGCCTTTATGCCCAGCTCTGATGAAACTCCTCTGAGTAGTTAAGCTTAATGACTCAGGGCTGCATAACATGACCATCTATAATGTCTTAAGTAAAATCTGTACTATTTGTCAGCCATCCTCCTTTCAGATTTGTTTAAGAACATTAAGTTAAGACTACAAAAATTGAAGCAAAAGACCAGCATGAATAATTTGGGTGAATTGCTGCCTCCAGTGCTGAGGGCTGGGTTAATACTGCTTTTTCATGGTGCTTGAGAGAGTCTCCAAGGTCCATAATGAGAAACAGAATATTAAACTGAAATTATGTTCAGTATGTCTTGAGGAAGGTACAGCATGAGGCTCCATTTAAGACCAATGTATTTATTTGCATTTAGGTGCTTCACTGGTCTGGTAAGATTCTTGCGTCTTGCTCTGGCACAGTCATGCTGCTTATCTGTGTCCAAAGGTGAAAGAAAACTGGGGGGAAAATTGTTTTAACAGTATGCTATTAAGTTTGCTAGGTGAAAATTTTTAATTCAGCCTGCAGATAGTACTAATATGAGGCTGGGATTTTTTTAAAGTGTTTTTAAATGTTTTAAGAGGGTTATTTCCCTTCTTTTTTCTGACTTTTGATTTCATTGAAGGTGTTAAAACTTTGTAATTTTAGCAGGAAGTTTTGGATGTAAAGCATACCCTGGCTGGGTGCTTCCAAGCTGCTCTAAGGGGGTAGAGTGCTACTTGTCCCGAAATCCCACATTCAGTGTGCACCTGATCTGATCCACATGTGTGCTGCCACCATGGTGATAAGGATGAGAGATGAGTGCCTTAGGAGTAGGAGTCTCATATGAACATTTTCTGTTGCAGTGTGGACAGGCAAGTGAAAATGAGCATGGTATGTCTGTTCAAGATCTCAAAAATCAGCTCACTGCAGCAATCAAGCGCCTTTAAAACCATTTTTATCTCTCTGCATTCCTACAACCATAAGGAGAAAACCAGTACTGTTCTTCCCCGTCCTCTGCAAAGTAAACAGTGACTTGACCATACCCTGTCTTGGGCAAGAGTGTGGGGTGATTGACCAGTCCAGGGATCCTGCCTCCTGCAGGCTGTACAAAGGCTTGCTTTTAGCCTCCTTTGCATCAGATAAAAACGCTGAGAACCTGAAATGATGGTATATTGGTACAATAAATTTCTTATAAAACAGTTAAAAGGTTTAAAAACTTTCCGCATTTTGAAGTAAATGTAAATGTTACCTTGAGGTAACAGGACTTCCAGTACTTTTTGGCCTGGGTTTTCTAGTATGTAATGAACACAGTCATATTGTAGACGGAATCCCCAGGAACAAAGAATCACTGTGCGGTGATTCTGCACTGTGTATCTAATTTTTTTCTTTTTTTTTTCTTAAGAAAGTAAAAATCTGTTTTCAAAATATATAACAACCAAAACTGAAGGCAAAACCATCTGAAACATACTGAGTGTTCTCAGCCATTTTGAATTGCATGGACAGCAAGCATCTGGGACTGCTTGATGGTTTGGAGAGATAAGGAGTTTTTTCCCAGAGTAGCTGAAGTTGAAGCTGCACAGTCTGCCCTGCCTGGTCCCGAATTTTTTTATTTTATGTGGTTTATACTTGTGCACTTTGGGGGGGGGAAAGGCAAATATCTACAAGTAATAGCTAGGTTTTTTCTTAGCTAGATTTTAAAATGCACCTACAGTGTCACAGAAGTGACCATGTGCAGAAGTGGGGTGTCTCTAGATGTATGTGTGGTCCTGTATGCATAGAGCCATCTGCAAGTGTAATCTTGTAACTTCCACTCACAGTGCCCCAAGAGAGCTTTTAAAGCTCTTGCTTTGTTTGTCTTTAATGTTCTGCTGTAGAGAGGTTGCTCTTCCTCTGCAGTAACCTCTTGAGATGTTCTTGGGTTCCAGGCCATGTGTGCTCATGACAGGACATCGTCTTCCCTCCCTCCCTAGAGATCTGCAGGGTGATAAAGAACATGGTAATGATATGGGGGAAAGGACTTGGGTGGGCATCATTCATGTCAGCGCCTGGTATTGAGAGGGACACGTGTGGGAAGGAGGAGAGGGCTGTGCATCTGAACTGTACCCAATCAGTCTCTGGTGGCTGTTAGGTCACACCTTGGTGCATGGACCCAGTATGCAGATCCCTGAGACTTACACTGCAGAAATACCCATGCAGACCTAATTGGAAAGCTCCTTTAGTGACTCTCTCCTTTTTAAATGCTCTATACTTTATTTGGCTAATTACTCTGGCAGTTGCAAAGTAAACAAAATGTTTCATTAATACATGCCCAAAAGTGCACATACATCTTGTCCTGAGTTTTTGGAGCTGCATGGAATTAAACCACAGAACAAATTAAACTTGCTGAGAATTTTGTGGCTAAATCTTTCACCACTAATTCCTTTTGATTTTTTTTTTTTTGCTTGAAAAGGGTTGTGTTCAAAGAAGTCTGTGTACAAACCAGAATGTTTAGGGCTAAGTATAGAATTCACCTACCGGCAGCCCAATAAAATTATTTTGGATGAATTCCTATAACACACACCCTTTATATGCAGTACCCATTAAATATGAATGGAAACCTAGTGCTTGGTTTGTGTAGAGCACAGGAGAATTGCAGGCTCCTTAAAAGTAATTCACTTGGTAATTCAATATGTTTGCAAAATAGTTCAGACTTTAGGGGACTACTTCGTGTCCTTGTGTTTACTCTGTGACACAATGTCCGTCCTCTACAGACCTTGTTTCAGTACTGGAGGTAACTCCTCTGCTCTAATGCTGAGACTGGGGGAAATGCGTAGGCTTGTACCTCTTACTGTGAAGTGAGCAGGAATTTAATGCTTCTGCAAACATCAGTCAGCACTAAAGCACCTTCAGAAGACACCTTGGGGCTGGATTGGCAGCTGGGATGAATTGTCACGCTTGGTTGTAGTCAGGAGATCTGTGAGTAGCTCCAAGAACTCTGAAGTATTTGGATGCTGGGATATTTCAGCTGTGAATAAATGCTCTAAAATGTATAGTACTGCCAACCCAATTGTTCTAGGATCATGAGTCAGGCCTCAAAAGATCACGAGGATTTGTGCGGGGGGGGGGGGTTGTGTGTTGGTTTTGTTTGTTTTCTGTTTCTTAAATAATGCATTTTTGTATTCTCTTTATTTGTTCTGTTTCCTGAGCCTGCAGGGTATACTCTGCTCATTCTCAAACTTTTCTCTACAGCAGTTCAGGAGCTTGCTGTGTGCTGTAAGCGGAGGTTCTTTCCCTAAACACTTGACTTCAAGGCTACCCCACCTTGAAAAATAGCAAGTATTGCTAGGCTGGCTATAAAGCCGTAGGAAGTAGCAACCCTAAGCATTGCTCCAGGAGAAGGCAGCTGAGTAGGGGTGTTAGGATATGCTCAGCACAATATGTTGAACATCCATTTCTTGTGAATCACCTGGCTTGACTTTGGGAGAGACTAGTCCTCGATGCTGACAAAGGCTCTGGCTCATGAGTACAGGGGTGGGATACCTTGTGATGGCTGCAGAGCTTCCAGGCAGGACCAGGCTCCCTTGACATTACTGGGGACAGCTCAACAGGTCCTCCTGAAGCAGCAGGTTTATAGCCCAGGATATTGCAGTGAATCAGCCTCAGTTTTGATTTCCTGAAGGGGCTGTGCGGTCTTGCACCTGAGATTTGGCATTTTTGTTTGTCACAGCACACCGATATATACCTGTATGTCTCTGACATACCTGAGTAACTCTCAGGGTAAAGGGGAAGCAAGACAAAGTCTTGCTTATCAGAGATCCTTAAGAAAGCTGTAACTGTGCTGCGTTCAGTGTGATTGGAAGTGCATCTACTGCAGGATTCCTCGTATCTTTTGTTTATAAAATCCTCCCTATGTCCTGAATGTGACAAAAATATGATCCCTAAATTCTGTCCCCTTTTGACTAGCTAGTCTGGAATACAGTAATACAGAGAGCAACACTTTAAGGTAGAAACGTACACTAGGAATGTGGTTTAGGAGAGTATTTCAACACAGAGGAGCGCAAGTTGCATTTTGGATTCAGTCACATGGTAGTTCATGTTTTGCTGGAGCATGTGTGTTAAATGAACTTCTGGGGACTTGTGTGGGCCTAAAATTAAATATCGGCGAGCAGTCAGCTCTCCCGCAGAAGAGCGGATGTGCCAGGAGGAACGGAGAGAATACAGACAGTCTGTCCCCAAAGCCCTGGGTGGGTTCAAGGACTGCAGCAGCAACAGCTCAGCCTTGGCAGCAGGCGAAGAGCCGCAGCAGCGCCGGGTGATGCTGGAGAGCCAGATGGGTGAGCCTGTCAGATCAAAGATGATGTGTACCGAGGGTGGCAGACTTGGCAGGGCCGCTCATTGCAGGTTCTCCTCCCCGCACACCCTGTCTGCAGCTGAAGTTTGCGGCTGGATTCAATCTGGAGCTTAGAGAAGTAGGTATTGAATAATGCAGCCTCATCTGGAGCCAGAGCCTGCGCTGACTGGAGCAGGAGCAGCCATCATGGGTAGAGCAGAAGATTTAATGGGTCTAATATGGTCCTGGCACCATTTTTTCCCAAATTTCTAGAACCACAGTCTTTCCTTTCCAGTACAGCTTTGGGCCAGTTGAGGCAGAATGTGAAAGCCCAAATATGCAGTCGTAGTAGCTGTCTCAGAATAACTATTCCCCATTATCTCTCCATGTGGCCACTCTTATTCAGCAGTAAGAGGTCCTTTGTGTGGTTTAGCTTAATCCGCTTTGGAAACGGATTAAGCTAAATCTCACAAAGAAACTCTTAGCGCTGAATAACAGTGTCCACACGGAGAGATAATTCGAAATAGTTGTTCTGCATTTTTCAATTCACACTTGAGCACAAAAACTTTCCCCAGCAGATGAGTCCACTTGAATAGGAACCGCCTATTTTCTGTCTAAACAAGGTCTGTGTACTGTGTCCAGGTGCTGTAGTAAAGTAAATAGCATGTATTTATCATTAAAAAGAAAGAAGGAAGCTGGCATTGCTGGGCTCAGGACCATTTCTTTGCCAAGTTGCTCAAGCCCAGGATTATTGCTTTTCTCACCAGTTTGTGTGGTTTGGGATTAGGTTATTCATGGGATACTTTACTTTCTGGACTATATAGACATCTCTGCTCTGTCCTGTGGAAGAAACTGGAGCTGCCTTACAAGCTGTTGCATAAAGAGAAGGAAGGATGCTTTCTCCTCTGCCCTCTGCAGACCTGTTTGGCAAAGGGAAGAGCCATTTTGGAAAGCCTTTGGGGAGTTAGAGATGTTACAAACAACAAGGATTGATGCCTTCATACAACAGTCTCCCACCCCTAATCTCTTCCCAAACAATGTTCTGTACCTATTTTCACAAAACAAAGCTAGAAATTATTGTCAAACAGACTTGGGGTTTGGATACGCAGTGGGCTGGCGACGGGGGTCTGGTTCCAGGGGAACTTGCCTTTGAGGCTTCACTCGTACCTCTCAGATACCTGTGAGTAAAATCATTCAGCACTTTCCCAAGATGGGGAAGCATTGCTCACTCTTCTGTTTCACTAGTGTGGCCAGAACAGATGTCAAGTAACTTTCCCAAATTTGTTTTGAAAAACTGATGATTTCCGCATCTGGATTTTAGAGGGAAGCAAAAAAACCCCCTGTAGCCCCACAGGAAAGCAAACAAAAAAAAAAGGAAAGTGAAGTAGTTTTTGAAATCTAAACCTTAAATCCTAACATGTATCAGACCTGAGAGGAAAGTTACTTCTGGTGTTAGATGCTATCAGGACACTGTGTATCTATGAGTCCTTGTGTCAGATGTACTTTATGTCTCATCTCTTGGAATTAGTAAGTTTGGGGAAGCTGAACCAGTCCTTCCTCTACCTTGGCAGGCAGTAGCCATGCACCCTGACTTGAATCTGTAGAAGTGATATATACAAAATGAGAAATAGGCTGGTAGTGGGTCCTGGACATGCATGTTTTGAGCGCACGCGTTTGTGTGTATACAAGAGGAAGGATGCTTTCCGAATAGCCTCCCTGATGGAAGAAGTAACCAAATCTTTGATGTTGGTTTTTTTTTTTTTTTTTTTTTTTTTTTTTTTTTTTTTTTTTTTTTTTTTTTTTTTTTTTTTTTTTTTTTTTTTACAACCCCATCTCTTTACCTTCTTGGTGCAGATTAAGGACCTGATGGTGTCCCTGGACCCTGCAGAAAGAGGTGAGTCTGTGCTAGTTTCCTAGGAGAGGCGAGTGGTCCTCTAACATGCATTTTTCCTGTTGGCACGACTCAAAGACTTCTTAACTGCTATTACTGTGGAAACTAGCTTCCCCTTCCTTTTTACTTTTCAGACCTTGGTTCAAGAAATCATTAAACATGTCTCAATGTCCATCAGCGTTCAGGACAACACTTAAGTTTGTGCTCAAAGTATTGTCTTCTGTAATGATGCTTTTCTGAGCCGAAGTGCTGGAAATGAGCATTATATGAAATAAAATCCCTTGCTGTGAGATGGTTGTGGCCTCTACCTGTCCTCCATCTAGCAAGTGCTGAGAAAGGAGAAAGGGAGAGCATGTCCTGAACTCTTCTCCCCTGGAGCTTGTCCTTACGCTGATGTATTTCTTCCCAGGGCTGTAGGAGGAGTAGTAGAAGACAAGCTGAAGAAGGGTTTACTTCTCTTGGTGTTCATCTGACCACTGGAAAATGGGCAAAAATCTATCCATGGTCTCCTCTCCTGGCTGGAAAAGATAGTGTCTGGGAGAGGAAAGACAAAAGAAGACAATTTTGCCCCATTCTATACCTGCAGAGCTCTGCAGTGTTAGTATTGAGTGTTGTTGGGGATGTGACTGACATGTAATAAGGAAATGGTGTTTTACAGAGGAAGGCAGAGAGAAGGGACCTGAAGTCCTCCAGACTTTCCTAGTGTGCACTTATGCCTGTGAACACTTCTCCTGCCAAGCAGCTGCATGGAAGCAGTATCATTAGAAAACCCCAAATGTCTGCAGTGCAGTTTTCCCTGGCGGCAGAACTTCTGTCACTGCACGTTGGGCATGTCTACGTGGTTAGTTAATATGAAGCAAGCAAAGGCTGGAATTGCTAAAGCTGTAGGTGCTCCACATTGACTCCCCCTCTCAATGCTTTTCAGGCATGTTGGGCTCTTTGGAGGGAAGTCATTTACTGAACATGAAATAACCTGCTCCTCATTAAAGGGCTCTGATGTCCAGGACGGGTTACTTTGGGATAAGCTCTGGTGTGATTCTGAGGCATGCTGGTTGCTCCACAGTTGCTGCCCGGGGGATAAGCATGAGGTAGCAGCTGTCATTTGGTCTGAAGGCGTCCAGAGCCAAGCACGTGGCCGGGAAGTTACGGAGGTGCTGTAAGACCTCGGCGAGGCTCACCCTGCAGTAACTTGTCCTGCTCATCATGCCCAGAGCACGTCCAGGGAGCGTCTACTCACAGTAGATGGACTGTTAAGCTCCGTTGCTGCGTAGGCAATCACTTGGCCACTTCGGATCGCTTCGTTGGGGAATCTGTGGGATGAGTAAACAGTGAGAAAATGTGAGGGAGCAGCCCCAGCACTGGTGGGAGTGGAGAACGGCCAAAGAGCTGGCGCCGTGTTTTCTTCTGGCCAGCTCAGCTGCTGCTCGCCTGGGCATCCCTCTGGGCTTGTGACTCTTTAATTAAAGCATCATCCTGCTTCCGTTCACTGGTGGTTGGGATTGGGTACCTTAGTCTGGGGTTGGAATATTAGGTACCCTTCCCAAGTGTGTTTCAAGCCTGATGGTTACTTCTCCCCATGTTTCAGTTCTGTGATTGTATAAGGAGTAGGTCAAAGTGCTTGGTGCAAATTAAAGGTAATTTCATTATCACTTTGTTGTTACCTGTATTTAGGAAGATCTAATAGGCAAGCTACTGTCAGAAAAGCAGATTGTTGTCCCTGCCTCAGATTTCCCAGATCCAGGGGAGATGGGGCTGTGCAGTGCAAGGCACAGCAGGGGTTGGGTTGCTGTACGCGTGTGGTGTGATGGGCACCGTATGCTCACGTCCTTTTCCCAGAAAGGTAACGTGTTCTGTATATCAGATCATGGCAAAGCTGGAAGCGATGTACAGCTCCCCTGAGTCTGAGTTCACAGTCCAAACTGGTAGGCTAGCCTGTCTTTGACATGCATATTTAATGCTGTAAGTTGTCTTTGCATATTTTGCTGGAGGGGACTAAAGGCAAAAAAACCCCAACAGTTGCTCACCTGTCCTTCAGCACAGGTGAGCTTTGCACTTTTTCCCTTGGACATCTGTGAGACATTTAAAAGAGCATCATAGGTTCCTGACATCAAAGAGTTAATAGCAGTGAGTGGGTACAATAGCTCATTAGGACTTAAACGTGGGCTGCAAACTCAGAAATCTTGATAATTTTGGTCTATAAGGACACTGAACTTTCAACCCTAGTTCAGCAATAATAAATGCCTGTTAAGTAAGGCTTCCTTTTATGAAGAGAGGGTGGATGGATGCATTTCAATGGGCTTTAAAAGTATTGCTACTTGTTTCAGCGTCTGCTGGCCGAATGCATCCGGGCATCGGAAGGCATTTCAAGATCTGCACAAAAAGCACTTTAAAGTATAACCTTTGTGAGCATCTTAGCTAAACCTGACTGCAATTGGAAGTAGCAATTTATTTATTTATTTGCAAATATTTTTCTTTCAAAGTTGCTTTAAAAACAAACAAAACCCAAAAATAAACCTGTGAGCAATTAAATGAAAATGCAGGTTTGAAACTTTGACCCAGAGTGAAAGGTGGCGGTGTACGTTTGCCTTTTGCATGGATGTTTTCATAACCAAATATGTTACTGCTGGTTTTTAAAAGCAGGGAAGGTGAAGCTGCACTTTGGGATAGAGCTCAGGCACTTGCTTAGACTGACAGCCTGGAGGAGAGGGGCTCAGGCACATAGCCGTTCTCCAGCCCCTGCTGGCTGTGCCCGTAGGAATCCCAATGAGGAGCTAAAAAATTTTTAGCAGCCCTTTTGTTTACCTGTAAAAGGTTCCTACAGATATTATGGGGACTAAACTTTGAAACAAATCACGAGGGGCTGCAAGTCACCACAAGTTGCAATCTTCTTTGCCTTTAGTTTGCAGGTCCTCCTTCTGCTGAGGTCCTACGTGAGACTCAAAGTTGTGTGTGTGTGTGTGTGTGTGTGTGTTTTACCTCGCCTCTCAGAGAGCACGAGAGAGACCTCCGTGAAGAGAGTGACAGGGTTTGATATAAACCAGCAGGACTGCATTGCTGCCATTATTCGACAGTAAACCCTTTCACAATGCCATATGCTGTGCATTCCAGCGCAGCAGCGGAGGGTGTGATATAGTTAAAGCACACTCAGCAAACAGGAAACACTGGTGACCGCTGTGTGTGCTTTTCATGGAGATAAAGTATTGAGAGCGTAACGAAGAAGAAAAAAGTGCTGGGAATGGGGGGAGAGGATGGCAGGGGTGCAGGAGAGGGATGTATTTTGGGCCTGACGCTCCGGTCATTATGAAAACGCAGGCGGGAAGTGCAGCTGCGAAGCAGCCAAGAAAGTGCTGCTTTGCTCCAAGATGTTTGTTTTACTCCATTGCATGTATTTTCTAGTTTGCTGCTGGGTAGCGGGAGTGGGCGTGTGTGGTTTGTTTTTTTTTGTTTTTCCTGGGTGTTTTTTTTCCTTTCTTTTTGTTGTTTTGTTTTTTAATTTTCTTTTTTAAGTTCCTGCTACTCTGGCTTAGTATCCAAGTCCCTACCCCTCTACCCTACCCTGGTTAATTATGAAAGGCTATTTTAAGGAGTACAGTAATACACATTTCATGCTCCAGGAAAATGCGAACATTGGTGTTTAACTTAAGCACGGTTATTTTCCGGGCAGTGGCTCTGCAAAAGGCATTGCAAAGCCTCCTCAGAGTTAGGAAGTCGCTGTTGCAGGGCAGAGAGGAAGGCAGGGGGATGGGACCAACAGGTCCTCGGATGGGGAGAGCTCTGAATCATAAACATGCCATAGCTTTAATAAAATAAATGAAGTGGAGCCTTTTCAGACGAGGGCAGACTGTATTGGGGCAAGCCGTGCTTTTAGCGTTGGGAGTGAAAATTGACAGGCTGAGAACTGGGACATAAACAAAAATGTCAGTCCCTGGGAGTCTTGTTCACTGGACAATGTCTCAATTGTTTCAGTGATTTTTCGCAGGCAGCAGGGGATAGTGGGAGATTTAACTATTTACCAGCCATGCAGGAGCTTGAGGTGCTTGCAGAATGAAGTAGTAGTGGAAAAGAACAATTTTTGTTTGGAAATGATTAAGCATGTCAGTGGGTGATAAGGGAAGGTCACACTGTTCTCTGCATACTTGTCTGCTGTTGAAGTTGGGCTTTAAGCTTCTTTAATTTTGTTTAGGTTTTTCTCCTTGCTTAGAAAAATGTGTTTTGTTTCTTTCACACCCCCCCATCTTAATTTTTTTTCTCTTTATCAGGAAAAATGAGAAAACGTGTATAAGGTGTTATATTTTTTTTTAATTAGTATTTCTTCATTAAATGGATCACAGGCAAGCTTGGTATGTTAAAGGCTGACTAGATTATTTGGAACAGTCTGAGATGTGAGATAGGGAATGCCCTTTATTTTATTAACTGCTTTACAGTTTTGCTGAAGTCTCAAAAAGCCACCTTCAAAGAAGGCAGAGGAAAGGCGAGGAGCTTAGTTGTCTCATCATACTTTTGCTTTATTTATTATAAAAACAAACATTGAAACGTGTTGCATACTAGCCCAATGTGGGCAGGGTCCAGAAAGCTGTAACTGGTAATTCTTTACTCATCAGATTTTGAATGTGTGTTTTGTTGTGGGCAGGGGGGAGGAGGGTGAGATGCAAACCAAAGTTGCTTCTTCAGGGCGCAAAAGCTGTTGAGGTTTATTTGCAGGAAGATAAACCTCTTTTAATAAAACGTGGGTCTTGCCTCAGTTGAATG
Organism: Pipra filicauda; assembly: GCF_003945595.2. Taxonomy (NCBI): domain Eukaryota; kingdom Metazoa; phylum Chordata; class Aves; order Passeriformes; family Pipridae; genus Pipra; species Pipra filicauda. The sequence goes on along the minus strand of NW_024104325.1, from coordinate 100,382 downwards.
AAGTTGAAACATTTTGCAGGCTGGAAGCCAATTCACTTGGTGTGCAGCAGCCCAGTATTAAAGGTCTGGGATGCGCTGAGGTTGCTTTAACTTAATTTATGGAATAATAATGTATCCCATTTTTTTATCCGTGCATCCTCCGGCTGCTTTGTGTTCGGATGCATGTTTGCAGCCCTGCACTTTCTCTTGCTTTCACATTTCTCCTTCCCCAGCCCCCATCCCCTGCCTGCAGGCAGACATCCCTCCTGGCAGGCAGGAGGCCGGGAGCAGCCCAGGACTCTCCGCCGCCTTCCTGCTGGGCAGGAAATTGCCTCCTCCATGACTGTGCTCATGGGCAGGCTGCTCCCGAAGTTCCTGCTTGGGAGATACACTCTCCTGTGTGATAAGGATGGGGAGGAAAGTAAGCTGTTGGTTTCCAGATGCTTCCCTGTGCGGTTGACACAGATGGGAGAGAGGGAAGAGGTAAAAATAATGTCAGTGTCCTATTTGAAACGGGCTGTGTCTCCAAAGGCCAGAGTAAGGAGAATAAATTGCTACTCTTCTTTGAGTCTGGTCAGGACGAGATACTGGGCACTGAAAACACGCGCTAGATCTTCTGTGGAAAATCTGGCTCCGTGTGTTTTGAATTGATGTTGGTTTCAGAGATCTAGAAAAAAAGTTGACATGTTGGAGCAGTTGCTTCCCTGGGAAAGGATCTTGTGTAGAGCTGGATTTAATAATTTATAATTAATCATGCATGCAGCGAAATAAATTGCTCTTCCTGTTACTTAAGAATCACTGAAGAGATCGTGATTTTTTGTGAAACTTTGTTTGTTACTCATGCACAAGTCTCAACATTTTGCCTTGGAGATCATCCACAAGCAGTTCCTGAGCTGGCTGGTGTTGGGGCTCCTGAGCAGGGATGGGGAACATGTGATGCGTTTCTGTCCCCTGGGTTCAGCAGTGAGTGATACTCTTTAATTAATAAAAGTTTATTTTCCATGAAGATTCTCCAGTACTTGCATAAAATTCACTGTCTTGGCAAGTGTCCTTACCACTGAATTCGTTTGCTGGTGTAGTCAGAGAAAGCAGTTAGATTTGTCACTTAATGAATCTCTGTTATTTGTTACAGAGCACATCGTAATGCTGATCTAGCTCGGGTTGCCCTGGTTTTGTGTGTTATAAACACAGAGGGAAAGAAATCAGTATTTTGAAGGATTTTCTTAGGACTCTTGAAATTTCCACACCTTTCCAGTCATGAATAACAGTCAACTTTGATTTGAAAATAAACTCATTACTTATAATAACAGCCTACAGGAGATCTCTGCTTCCCTGCTCCTCCCCATCTCCTAGAGAGACTTAACTGCTGTTCCAGGTGAAACAATGCTATTTTTAGTGCCATTGCAGAACATCTTCACAAGATGTCTGCTATACAGCTGTACAGCACATCTATGTGTCTGTTTACTTGCCACAGTAGTTTTCAGGACTGTGTTTTCCTAGACAGCCCAATGAGCGAATATTTAATTTTCTAGTTTAGATGAACTGGTAAGTGGGGAGATATGGGAGCACTGAGGAGAAAATGCTGTTTTTATAGCTGTATGTGGTGTCTATAACCCTTCAGGGCACACTCAAGGCAGCTCAACTGTCCAGGATGAACAACATCTTTAACCTTCTCTTATGTTATTAAGGTTTTGGTGAAGTGTAATCAACAGGTCATCTGCTCTGCTTTGTCTCCCACCCTTGCTTTAGGACGTGCCTGGACGAGCCCATGGAGCTTGGGCATCATGTGCTCTCATGTCCCTTTCACCTTGCAGGACCTGAATCCTGCTCGTGGAGTTTGGGAAACTAGCAAATCAAGAAACGGGCTAAGTCACCCTTTGTAAGAGTTGGATGTTGTTTAGCTGCCTTCTGGAATGAGCATGTGCTGCGTGGTGTAAGGATTTGAATACTTCTTGTTGCCGTGCTTCTTCTGTGAATATTGACCCAGCCTGGTGAGATACAGGTGTGTGGTGGTGGTTCAGTGAAGGGCTCAGAGGAACACTCCTGTTCTTCTGATTGGGTGTTTGGGGGTGTGATTGAGAGCTGCCACAGATTTGAGATATGGTCACTGAAGCGGGAAGCAATCCCTTCCCCTCTACTTTCAACAGGAGAGCTGTACCCATCTGAAGGGATGAATAGATGGCTCTGCACCAGTGCTGCTCTTGCTGTACTGCAAATTGCTCCTGTTCCTCTGAGGAGGGAGGAGAGAACTTTTAAATATCTCTTTTGCTGCTTGAATGTTTTCCCAGTGGAATCTCAGGGTAAACATGTATTTTTGGTTTGTCTGGAGTCTTCCCTGTGGGCCACTTCTCACCAGCATCTGCTGCACCCGCATGTGGAGGTGCTGGTGGAAGTTCTAGATACTAGTACTTTGCACTTATGTAGCACTTCATGTTTCCAAAGTGCCATACACACCCCAGGCTCCCTATCAGTCCCTAGGGGAAGATGGAGCTCGGCATTATTACCTTCATTTATGGGCAGAAAAGCTGAGATGTGGAGAGGTTAAGTGGTTTGCTCAAGCCCACAGAACAAGCCTGTGTCAGCTCTCAGATGAGTCTTGGAATTTTTCTGGCACTTGCTGTCATTGTGCAATCAGCTGGAGTGTGTTGCCCTATGAGATGATCCTTGTCAAGCATCTTTGCAACTTTGCGCAAAGCCCTTTGAAGTGTGCAGAGGAGACTCTGCTTTGGACACAATGCTGATTGCTTCTGTTTATTTTAGCATACACTTAGAGGATATTTTAGAAACCCTTCCAAGAGCTAAAAAAGCTGCCTTCAGTGGAGAAAAGTTCAGACTAAAATACTGTTCAGCTAGTGGTGGTATCTCATTGTGCTAGGGAGGCTGTGAAGAGCTGTGTAACCCAGCCCTGAGAAGCACCTCATGAGGTGAAGCAAAGCAGTTCTTCAGTATCAGCAACTTTTTACAGCTTTTAGGGAGGGAAGGCACAGCAAGAGGCTGCAGTCTGCAAGAAATGAGAAACAATGCTTCATCTACGCATTGGATTGCTCTTGAGCTACTTCATGTGTGAGGATGCTGCCTAGCACTGAGTAATTTGCTTTCAAAGAAGATAAGCTAAACTGGGAAGAAGCTGTTAATCTGAAATTGTGGGTCCTGCATCTGTATTTGATCTAGAATAGATATTCTCATTTAAAATTGCATTTGTGTATTCTAGATTGATTTATCTCTTTCATATGGAGATGAGGCCTCATCTCTCAAACCACAGTTTGTTTGAGATACCAAAATTACCAAATTATTCAATGGGGATGTCAGGCAACTCTCTCCCTCTGTTAAATGGTGCAGATTTTCAGATGGACCATTTCTGATACTCTGTTAGGATGGGTTTGAATGGGCAATATCTGAATTATTTTCCTAGATGCCCAGCAGCTAAACTGGCTGTGTCTGTTTACAGTCTTGCTCTTCTAAAAGAAATGAATGAAACTAGGCTGGAGGAACATACGGGGAAACAACGTTGAGGTTCCAGAGGAAGTTGTTGGAGCAGTGTCCTTGGTCTCCCAAAAAGCTAAGCCAGAGGGCTGGCTGGGCACAGGCTTCATGGCTGCCAGGCGGGATGGGGCTGCAGGGCCATGGTTCAGCAGGAATGCCCGTGCGTCAGTGGGAAACCACAGGGCGTGGTGCGGAGCCGGCGCTGCCGGGGAGCTGTGAGGACAATGAGCCTGTGGTAGGCATTCGGTGATACTAGAGAGCCCAAGCTAATCTTGGTTTTATGTGGCGTGGTCTGTTTGGATTAAAATACAAGGGTCGGGGTTTGTTTTTTCTTTTTATTTTTTTATTGCTGGCTCTGCCATCAGCTAGTCTAGCGTCTCAGAGCTCATCGTTTAATACCTTCGTTCCACTGAGAAAGCAGGAATAGCCTTCCCATGTACACACTTTAAGGTGGAATCAGCATACATAGGCCAATTTCTGAACTTTACACCAAGCCCTTATACCCAGTTGAGTCATTGCATTTGTTTTTCAGGCTTTTAATTTTCTGTTTCAGTGGTGGAAATATGCCTCTTCTGAGCTGGCTTTGGTGACACGTCCCCTGCAAATATCTTATTGCAGTGGTGAGGGACTCTGGCAGAGCACCCAGCAAACTCTAAGAGAGTGTTTTGGTCCCAAGCCCATCTGAGCGGTGGCTTTCAGCAGTGCCACTTCTTTGGCTGAATCCAGATCATAAGGTTGAAGACTGATCATGTGTTCTTTTCTGGGACTTCCCCCCTACCTTGCCCTGTGGCTTGTTTGTGTGACACCGCAGGGAGCAAAGGCATTGTATGTTATCACATCGCGTGTTCAGCATTCGTGGACGGCAGTCAGAGATGTACCTCCGTGCTCTGAACTGTTACACCACGGTGAAGGATGTCATACGGTGTCCAGAGCTGTTTCCCCTTCCCCCACCGCCCCACATGCCAAAATAAATATCTGATATGAAAGTCAAGGTACAGAAGCCAGCTGGATTGTACAAAAGGTCCTGTCTCCTTTCTGCTGTGGTTGTTATTTTTTTAATATAATTTTCCTGATGGGTCGAGTGGCTGTCTACAGTAGAATAAAGGGATGGAGAAGAGAGATTTTGGCATTTCTTTGAGCAGTAGCATGTTCCTTCTTTGAAAACTGGATTTTTTTTTTGTTTGTTTGTTTGCTTTTGGTTTTTTTGTTTACCTGCTCATTTTGGGCTTTATATGTTTTTTTCCTCTCTGCTTTCACAAATGGAGGAGAGGAGAAATTGTGTACATGTGTGTGTGGTACCCTGCCAAGCAGAGAAACTAAACAGACAGCCTCTATTGCTTTTGCTCTCACATCTCTAACTTAATTATGGGGGAGGCAAGGGGTGTGTTATGTTTAATGTACTCCATGCTTCCAAAACTCTGCACTCTCACATGCTAGGGGCTGACCACTGGCACGGGCTTTCATTAATATTTTTTCTTTACACTGCCCTTCCAAATTGCTACTTTTGGTTTGGGGGCTCCTTTGTAACAAAATTCTTTTATTTTTATTTTTATAATTGCTTCTGAATCTACAGAAGCACATGTCGAAAATCATCTCAATGTCACTAGTCTTTAGTTCAACAAGAACGCTATAGAAACGAAAGGTTCTGTCATCCATCAGATTTTCTGTTCCATTTGTTGAAGATGAAAGGCGAGCGAATTTAGTGCTCACTTTCTTCTCCTTCTGACAGTTATTGATCCTCCCTGGAACTCTGCAATTCACACTCAGAGCCAGCCCTGACACAGGGAATCCCCAATTCATTATGTGTGTGCTCACTAGCGCCTCAGTCAGTGCAGCAGAATTGCCCTGCCAGTTTCAAAGCCATTTGTTAATTTTTCAGCTGCACCTTGTGAGCTGGGATTCTCCCCCTTCTCCCCCATTTTGCCTTAAAAGACTGTTAATCCGGAGGCTGTCAATGTTTGAGAAACAGCTGCTGTAGTGCGCGCTTGTGTGTAAGTGGTTTCAGAGGCTTTCTTGATTTGTACAAAACAGGAAAAGGCTGAATCCTTTTCTTTGAGACAATGGGGTGCAGGAGGGAGAGAGCCTGCAACTTTTTGGTTTTTAGTTGCATTTGATGGTCACTAAGGATGCAAGATTGTCATGTTTGAGGCAGCCCCTTGGTTAAAATCAAAATTGTGTTTATATGATAGCTTCTATCTCCAGAAGTAGAGAGATTCCTCTCATATGTAACAATATGAGAGGAATCAATGTAACGGCGGGAAGTATCGTGATCTTCCATGTTCATTCCCCTCATGGCCTTTAACTGAAGGTATGTCTGGATGGATGGGAGCAGAGACTGATGGGTTTCCTCCAGTTCTTTCAGAGCTGACCAAACACAAGCCCAACACATTGTGTTGCATACTGGAGCTGACTTCAGCCTCGCTGGCACGTTTTGTGGGCCCAGGTGATATCCTGGACCATGCTTTTCTGCATGGTTGTGTCCTGTGTGTGATGCATGGGATGGCGTGGAGGCACCAGTTTTCTAAAAATAGATTTGTAATATTCTGTTCTTTTCCAGCATCTCCTGTGCCACAGCATGGTACTTCCTCTTCTGAGAGGTGGTCTTATAGATGAATTTCACGATGCTTCTACATTTTTGATGTCATTGAAAGCCTTTTAGTGTAGGTGTGGTGAAGATCTAATCTCTTGGTTATTCCCAGCTGAGCAATAACAAACAAATAATAGCTCTGCCTTTTGTTTGTGTAGATGTTCATGAAGTCATCTGTCCTCTGTGACCAGCTAGGGACATGTGTCACCCTTGTTGTCCTGGTCCTCTTTTTTTTCTTTAGGCTGATTCGTTCCTGTGGTTTAATTAACCCTTGGCCAACCAAAATCTTAGAGAACAGAGAGGAACAGCCTCTTTCTAAAGAGGCAAAATGTGCTTGGTGAGCCATGGGTCAGGGTGTACCACCTTTAGGCTTGGAGAGTGCTGCAGAAAGAGAGGGCAGCTGGACTAGCCATGCAGAGCTGATGGTAATCAGGCTTCCCCAGCTGGTTACAGGCTTTGCAGGAGGTTGGCGGGCCCTTAAAAAAGGGAGTATCACATCTGCTTTTGTTTATGCTTTTTGCTGCAGGCAAGGCTGAAAACTTAATAAATTGCATGAAACCTAAGGAAGCATGAATATAAGAGTATTAGATAAATTACAGGAGCTTGCCTACCTGTAACATTTTTTATAACATGAATGGGATGTGTGTATTATTTCTTTATAAAATGCACCGTGCCCCAGCCCCTCACTGAGGGTCTCTTGTTTAAACATTCCTGTGTTCTTTCTACTTCTCCTCCTCAACTTCCACCTCCAGCTCCTCCCAAATTTTAACATCATTTTTTCGTGGCAGGCATTTAACACACCAGTGCTCTTAAGATGTGATGATGGTTTTTCGAAGGATATTTATGAAGCGGTTTTTAAGTATTTTGGAGTCTCGTGTCTGAAGGAGCAGATGAAAGAAAAATCCTTGTAATGCTGGTAGCATATGCACGCTGTACAAAGAAAGTCTCAAATACTTCCCTTAATATGTGCCTGTATTTGCTCTAATATTCTCACCATTTTTTCATCCCACCTCTCCTGGCAGGGGCAGGGATGAAAGGGGAATTGTGAGAGAGAAACAATAAACTTTTAAAACAGACACCTTAGTAAGAGATGCTGTAGCTGCAAATATTTGCAATTCCTTTGTGAAAGAACTGGCATTGCACATTAACCTTAATGTAAGTGTAATACAGCATTTATCTGAGGCAAAATTGAAGAATATGAATTTCTGCAGCTAATGGTTTTTGAATAAATTCAATACAATTGTCTGGCAGTTATTAGTAGAATGTGTGAATTGGGGGCTATGCAACACTGTATACTTTGAAGACCTTGAACTATTTCTACCAGTTAAGAGCTGTTAGATAGAATCTGCTGAAAATTAGCTTCATTCAGTTATCATACAATGTAGTGAGCTGCTCTGGCAAAAAGCATTCTCTGCTAGCATTGAGTCAAAATAAATTCTTCTGTTCTGTCCTGAATTGCAGATAGTATCTGACTGAGGTCAGATAACCTGGCTTCTGCACATGTGCACGTGGATGTGCCACCCATCCATATGTGTAAGGAGATCCATGTCTGGGTGTAAATATTGCCGTATAATTTGCATTGCTCTCGTGCCCGATGTGGGCAGGTCACAGGCACTCTGGCTTTCGCCAGGCACTGGCTGACCCTGCACAAGTATGTGTTCCCTGCTCCAAAATATTAGTAACGCTGCATTAGATTGGACTTAATTTGGGCTTACACAAAAATAGCCAATGCCTGAATTATGCAGAATGTCAAGCTGAATATTTGTGATGGCTTTTCCGTGCTTTATTACGAATCCTGTGGGTCTGATGGGAGGAGACCATGAGAGAGGATGAGAAAGAATACAAAGGACCAGCAGACTTTGGCCTCCCATGCGCTGAACATCACAGTTCAGTGCGAGCCAATGCAGAATTACGTTGCTCACTCTAGTATGGCATCTAGGCTAATTTGTCTCGCCAATTACACTGGGTGTAGAAGTATGCTGATGCCATTCACAGTATCCATGACCTAGGCTGGTATCCCTACCTGAGCTTGATGGTGCCTCATGAGCATCTGAGCTTTCCTGGAGCTGGTGACTCGATGAGACTGGCAAAGTGTAAAGGTCTCTGTAGACTAGGGCAGTAATGTGCTGTCTGCTGTCAGTGCACTTATGTGGGCAATACGCACTTTATATAATTATTTTTGGAGAAGATAGGTGAGTTACCTGTCAATGTTTGCTAATATCAGGTGTGTGTAAGACTAGCTTGTTAACTGTCTGATTCCTTATAGTCAACAGAGAGCACCCAGGTCTTCATAGAGGCTTTATAGGCTGTATTTAGCAAAGATTTTCTCATAGATAAAGCATGAGAAATGATGATTTAAGTTAACACCTCAGGGAGCAAGGCTGATGGGATGGAGGAGTGACCGGTACCTGGGGAGGGGTGGAGTCATGAAGGATTTTCCATTTGATACTGAAAGTTTGTGCAGAGTGAAATGGAAGAGAACAAACTGAATTCAAACATGATTAATTCTTTAGGTTGTACAAGGAATAGGGAGAGACTGAAGGAAATAAAGCATGGGGATTCTTAGGTAATGCCTTAAGTTGCCTTAATTTAAGGGTAACTTCTTAATTTAAGGAAACCAAGAAATTGGATCTGGTGTGAGTCTAAGATTGGTAAGATGTTGAAATGCATGGCTTTAGACTCTACTGACTGCTGCCATGCCCTTTTCCTTTCTTTATCCTTCTTATCTGCCCCAAATACTGTTTGGAGTAGAATCACCACTCGTGAAAATAGACACCATGTACTGAAGAGGCAGCAGTCAGCTCGAGCTTGTTGGCAGGAGTGGTGGGAATGCAAATGTCATTGCGTGATTTGAAAACTCTGGTACTCTCGGAGAGAAGAGGGTTTCCACCACAAAACCAGCTCATCCATTTTCCAATAGGATCTGTAGACAATGGATCCCGCAACCCCAAATGGTCTCTGGTGTATTACGAGATTTCATTTTTGTGGTCCCCTCTAATTTGCCATGCAGACTACTAGAGGAAAGAGTTTTGGTTCTGGCCTTGTAGTGTTTAAAATGGAACTGCTCAGCTCTGGTGAAAAGACTCTGGTAAACGTAGTCCCAGTGTTTTGCAGGAGCTGAACCTCCATCAGTGGCTGGTGCCCCTGCTGTGTGTAGCTACCAAAGGGCCTGTCACTAGGGGGTCATCAATATGAAACCCTGCACAAAGTTGCTTTACCCCCGGGTCTTTTCACAGTGCGTGTGAGTTCCAAAATAAAAATCTAGGATAGATTCCCTGAAGGAACTGGAATTTCTGGTGTTGCAAAGTCCTTATTAGGAAATTGGAAAGATACACTGATGAGTGTGCCTGTTTAAAATCAGATATTACAACAGTTCCCACCATTATTCTCCTTTGGAAGGATTGTTTGTTAACTAAGTTGGTGTTACAAATTAGAATGAAAATGGAAAAGAACAGTAAGCAAATTACTTTCTTGAAGTTTGAGTATTTGTAATATTTAGAAAAAACAATAATTGGATAACTCCTCTTCGACCTAGTACCAGTATATTAGTAGATACTGGAGTCAAGTTTTCTATTTCTAGTTTCATGCTCCTTCAGTGAATCTGAATTTAACTCTTTCTGCACATGTCCAAGCAGCTCTATATTTCAATATTTTTTCTCAGTCTAGTCATGCATAGAATCTCAGTCTAGTTCAGTTGTCAGGAGACTGTAGCAGTAACAGGCCCTTATCATGCCACTTGCATGTGGTACCTCACCGTTTTGGGTCGATGAGAAGTACTGCTCATGAGTATAGACTGATCGTGCTCACATAAGAACCTTAAATAACTTTTGTTTATATGAAAGTGCTAAGATTTCTGAAAATGGTGGTTGGAACTAAATGTTTTAATATCCAAAATTAGAATATGTTGTAATTGGTTTGAGACTACTTTAGCAGAACTAAAGCCCTTGCATGGACTGTAAGTCTTGTTAAATTTCCAACAAAATACTAACTTCTGGGCTTTTGTTCCATTAGTTGTCAAATTCAGTAGGAATGGTTAAATGGCACAAGTGGTGCAAGTCCTATTTTGTATCCCATGGCAGTTATTCCCTTATTCTCGTTTCTGTTCTAAGCCTGTGTGAGATATTAATGTGCTGGTGGATCTGATATTTTTACACCCTTCATGACTGTGGGTTGTGGGATCTCTGCTGGGCTGTCAACTTGCTGCTTTACTGCAAACCAGCTAACAGCATGGAAGATGGAGAATATCTACCTTAGCTGGGGGGTCAGCAAGTTGTGAGCAACGTTATCTCCAGTCTCTGCTGTGCAATGTTCCCCTAATAGGGAGACCTTCTTGAAGCATGGCCTAAGGAGCTTTGGAAAACATCTTGGATGGAAATGCCAGACAGTTGTTTTGCACTTGTTAGCAGCTTTTATCCGGAAGCTTTAATAACATCACTGCAAAGTGTTGTTTAACAACTGGCTTCTTTGACAAGCGTGGCTCCATTGGTAGTGAGGGAGCTTAGTTTACGAAAATGCTGCAAAGAAATCGGGGAAAGGGAGGGGGAATGGGTAAATTGCTTTAATACAACTTTTGTTTAATAGGGACTGAGTTTGTACAACAGATGGATTAGCAGATGAGATTCCCCCTTATTTTTCCGGTAATTCTTTGGAGAGGGTCTTAACTCTGTCTATCCAAAAAAGAGTCCATTCTCCTTTCTGTAAGTTTTGCACACTAATGACAGAGATGAGTAAAGAAAAATAGCCTATCCAGCTGCAGGCTTTCTAACACAGCCATCAGGTTTCAAGCAAGCAAACGTTGGAGAGAAAAAAGTGCTCTCCAGCAATTGTAATTAAGGGAAGAGCACCAAATACCTGTAGCAATATGTCAGTATTTTGAAATAATGTTGCATCATGTTTTACCTGAAACTTCATTAATGATAGCATAGATGGCCTCTTTATCTTGCCAGCATCTGCCATGTTACTGATTGAGACTAAGGGCCAGGAATGTGGAGTAATTCTGTTGAAATAGTTGTTTTTGTGTTTTATGCAACTGACAACCAAGTCTGGCCTCTGGAATTTACAGTGAACCAAGTAAATGAGCTTTGAGCTCACTGTGGGGTTTGTTCTCCTTTAATGCAACCAAAGCAAGCTGCTAAAGGCAGCCTGCAGTAACACTGCCTTATGTTCAACTGAGTATCCATCAGTACCAACACATCTCTTCACGTTCTGGTTCAGGGTCACATTTCACTTCTGTTGTTGCTCAGCGTTGGAGGGAACTGAGACTCCAGGCCATGGGCCTCCAGGTTGTCATCTGTTGACTCGTGACCATGGGTGGCCTGTCCCTAAGCAAGTTGTAACAGAGGGGGTAAAGATAATTGAGGAAAAGCCTGTTGTTAGTGGACTAACCTTCTCCCTATAGGACCCCTGCCTTCCATTAGAAAGTCGAAGAAGGTTAAAAGTAGCTGCTGTGTGTCCATACTGCTTGTCTGGGGAGCTCCATTTGAATGCTGGGATTGGTGCCTCTCAAATTCATTTATCCTGCAGGTGCAAGTGACCCCATTTCAACCAAATATCCACCTCTCCCAAGCCGAGAAGAGGTCCAAGGCAAAATGATACTTCACCCCAAGAGAGTGACAACGTGGGCTGTTTTATCTGCCAGTGCCTTATGGCTTCCAGGGTATTGAAAGAAACCAGAGGGAACTGATGCATCCTGGAAAATCCTGAGCAAGCACAGAAGCACATTTTCATAATTGCCAAAAAATGATGAGTGCCAGAGTCCCCTGACAAGAGTCACATGGGAAGCAGCAGCTCCACTGTGTGGTACCCAGTCCCTTCTGCTGTTTGGTACCAGCTGAGGAAATCCTTCTGGTGTAATTAGGGTTGTTGATTCCAATCCATTCTTTCTTGGTCATATGCTCAGAGCTAGTCCCTGACCAGTGATGTTGCACCACTTCACTGCCTGAGTCATGGATATGTTTAATGCAAATTCTGAGGGTGGCAGGCAGCCCATTGTTTAAAGAAACAGTTTCCTCCCTCTCACAGCCACCTGGAACAAGCTCCTGTGAGACTTGATTTTATCAGCTTTCAGCTTTTCTTTTGTTAGCCAGTGTTGTGTTCTTGCTAGGTGTTCCACTGGGTTTTTCAAAAGAACTTGATCTGTGCAGGTTGTGGGTCCAGGCTGGAACAGCAACAACAACAATCACCATTTTCTGCACAGCCTGTCCATGGCTGAAACAAATGGAAAAAAATAAAAGACTGATGAGCAGTACGGGGTCTGCCTCTGGTGAGTTGAGTGGATTCAAGGGAAGAAGTAAAATGCATTGCGTTGGAGCAAAACATACCTTTTGCCTTTGGTTTATGTACTGTGCTTTGCACACAAGTTTCTGTGCACCTACTGTCTATGTTGAACTCGTGTCTTTCCCTGTCATCACATGCAAATGCTCAGAAAGCACGAAATCCTCTGTTTTCTCCTTCTGCAGGGAATATTCATTTTAGCCCATGCTAGCAGCTCTCCTTCCCTTTCTAACAGGCAGCTCTACTTTCTGCTGTCGAGGCTGTTGTTGCCTTTTGCTCTTACTCCAGTCCCTTCCAATGATGTCCCTGTGCTTGCATCCCTCCTCCCATACTGTCCTCAATAGGAGCTGTGGGGAGACAGTCTAGGCTGGGCCCAATGATTCTTCCTTTTCCCCCAACTTATCTCATCTATCTGATATTCTTAAAACATTTAGGGGTTTCATTTTCAGCATTTAAAAGTATAAAATTTAAAACACTTTCAACTTAACAAATTTTGATGGAAGTATCTCTTGAAAAGGTTTTGTTCTGTTAATGTCTTTTTGGTCACTGCTGTTTCTTGGTTTACCTCTGTGGGGTATTGCTTGAAATCCTCTTGTCTGCCTGTCCTCTTCAGAGCATTCATGACTTCTTTTGGTGCTCCTTCTCAATTACATGATGCTTGTCACACAAAGATGGCACGATCTGTGCAATTGCCTCCTGAGCCTTCACTGCATTTGAGACGTGAAGACATGCAGCTCAGTGTTCTGTGTGGCTGCAGAGGCAAAGCTGTTTGCAGGATTCCATATTTGCTTCCTGGAGTCAGCAGAGAAAGTTCAGATTTACATCACTTCTGTGATGATGTAATGATTAGAGGAGATGGACTGTATGTTTCATTCTTTTTCTAGTATGACATTATTGGCAGTGGTTTTTTTTCCAAACATCAGTGGTTTTTTTTCTAGACAGATACACAGCACGTTTGCTAGACTGTCCACAAGCACCCTGAACATTGCCCTGTCAGAGAAGGTGACACTGTTTTGGATTTTGTGACCTGGCAATGTTCAGAGAGGGACAGTAAACCCAGGATCTCTAGAGTAACAGGTGTGGGCTGTCCTGTAGCTGTCCCTGTCTGGCAGTCTAAAGAGGAACATGGGTTGTTAGTATTTATAAGCCTGCAGTTTCTTGTTCAAACAAGAATTAGGTGTTCCTAATATTTCTGAGATCTTCCTGATCTCAAAGAGAGATTAGAATTCTCTACTACTGAATGGAAGCAGCGACTTCCTTCATAATTTTGGCTCTAAACCCCATTCAGATAATGCTATTTCCAAAATATTTAAATCCAAGCTATCCTAGCACCAAGCTTTGGGATACCCATGTGGATATGCTGTACAATACCTAACATGTGCTTAGCTTGCGCATTTTGGCCATATGATGGTGTTCGTAGCCAAGTCAATTTTCTATTCATTTTTTTAATTACCATTCTGTGAGACACTGTTTCATGTGTTGTGCTAAATTTCCAAGTGTCTGTTCTCTGTTACAGTGCTGTTCTCATCTTTTAAATAGGCAATTTCTTTGGGTAAAAACACTAGAAATAAAACGACTGGAGTTTGGCTAAGGCAGCAGGATTCTTGAAGGCGGTGTGCCTTGGTTTGGCCCATGTCTCTTGAAGGGTGAATGAAACTACTTACACATCACACTTAATTTACAGTGCAAGTGGTCTTGTGTGGAGTGGAAGGGGGGAAGAGGGAGTGTCCTTGCGAAGCACAGAAAATGAATGTGTTGTCTCTACTGCAACCCACAGGCAGAGATAGTGGCTGCAGTCTGCTCACACCCTTCGGAAGGAGGTTGGGCTGCCTTGCTGCAGCCCTACCATCCTTCTGCTGAGAGTTTCTGTCACACCACTGTGACTGGGGACATGTGCTTTTCTCAGCAGGTCTGCAGCGGCTCAGCAAGCCCAGCCTGTGTTGGAAATGGGAATTTTTACATTGGCCAACCACACTGGATGGCCTTGTAGGCTTTTTCCTTCTTCTTCCTTGGACATGTTTGAAGCTCTGACTATAGTACAGTGCCATGCCAGTGAGTGCAAGCTTGATACTCCCACTGAAGCACGAACTTACCTTTACATTTCATACTTTCTCCCTGCTACAGTTCTGTCCACGTCACTCATTGTATGAATTCAGTTCCTCTGAAGAAGCCCTTGGGGAATGGTGCCCATCAGTAGAGGCTCTTCACTGTCTTTGTTATCATGGTGCTGCCAAGAGGAGTTCATATTATTCAGTATGAACTTACTTCTTTAATTTAAACACTATTTAATTCCTCTCCTGTTTATTGAACATGGTTAACAGCTGTGGGATACACTTCTGCTTTCTGCTTAACAGTGTCAGTGTTGTTTTGGCTTCCCCTGTTTTCCCCAGTGGATCTCATTTTGGCAAAATTTCGGGTGGCAAAGTAGGGGATCTGGGAGGCTCTTGGCTAACGGGATGTCAAGAGACATTTACTGGAGTGTCTTATTGGTGATCACAAACTGGAAGAGATAAATCTGACACTTGAGTAGGTTTCATTGTAATAACTTTGCTTAATTTTTCTTTCTTTTGCTAAGAAAATGTCCATCCTTCTTTCGAATACCGTGCATTTTCCCCCTCCTGAACACTTTAGTTCTGATGTTACTCATTTTAAAGAAGTTTTATAATGTACCTCTCCACTGTTGTCTTTCCTGCTCCTTCTCAAAAACTGGTCTTAAAAATGCAAGGAGAAAAACTCAGCCCCCTCCTTTCTACTCCTCTAAGTAATGATTTTGTATATTGCACAATGTTTTTAATTAAAACCCTTATTTATATGGTTTTTATTATAGCCGTGGGTTCTCCTCACTCTGGGTGCGCAGATCTAGCCCGGTTGTAAATTACAGTGCTTGCACATTAAAGTAAATTGCAGTGACACAGGGCCTTGGCAGCACTGCTGGACGCTCTCCTGAACCCACTGGGGTCCTCATTGTGTTTTTAGAACATATCTGTTGTTTGCTGGATTTACAGAGTATCTGATGGTTTAGCTCTGTAAGGAGGAGTCCTCCTTCAGTAGTTTACATGAGGGGAGTTCCCTTAGTGGAGTTTTGGAACAGGGAAATGGGCAATAATTTTATTCCCTTGTGTTTGATCAGCCTGATGCAAATGTCTTTGGGAAGCGAAAGAAGGTGGTGTTGACTTTCTAAGAGAGAGAGAGATCTGTTTTTCATGTTTCACGTTTTCTGAGTAGCATCTGCCGGTTGGAGAACATGGGACTTTAGGGTGCCATCAGAAAAGAGGAGAGTGAGATGGGGTTCCCTGACCAGGAAAGCTGCAGTAAGGGCGATAGTTCAGCAGGGTGCTGAAACCACGTTCCTGATGCAAGAGGTGAGATGTGTGAGCCCACTCACATGCTTAAATAGCTTCCTTAATTTGGATGTAAGTACCACCTTTGGAGAAGCGCCGAAGGCTGAAAATACAACCTACACAATAATGTCAGGTTGGTGCATCCAGCACTGTCTTCCGCTCTCCCTGTGCTGGGTCATATTACACCTACTTTAAAAAAGGATTTTCTGTAGCTTGGTGGTTCATGAAAGACATTCATCAAAAAAATTACTACAACTACATAAACATAATGATAAAAAGGGTGATAGTTTCTCATGCTGGGTAGGTTTGTAGCGTTCAGTGTAATGTGCATAGTGTTATACTAACTTGGTCCTTGTGGTGAAGGTCGGTTCTACCTGACTTTTTGAAAAAGATCATCGAAAGTCATTACATTTGCAGATTTTCCCTACCACCTGTTTTCATGTCTGTAAATATGTAAGACAGGAGGCTCGCTTTTTGTTCTGAAGGCACGTTAAGATCAATGCCCTTGAGCATGCACCCTCTTCTGACGATCTAAAAATTTGTTAAAGGTATAGATCTTGATTACATTCTCTTAATCCAAGCCTTTTCTTTTAACCCAGCTCTTAAAAGGAAGCATACATGACAGTACATCACACAGTATCTCAGCCCTTTCCTGACATTTCTGTGGAAGTAAATGAAAGGTGTAAATTAAAAAAAGCAAGTGTTTGTGTCTCACTTTAACCTTCTGTTATGTTAAATGGCTTTATTGAAGAGTGCCAGCAGTGTTCTCAAAAAACTTGGGAAAATCCACTGTGAGCTATGCAATTAGTTGCCTTGGGAGCTGAGTATGGAGTTCATGATGTTTGATGTGAAAATTACATGGACACATCTAATTGGGTGTATTTGCACCACACAGGATACCGAATAAAGAGGTGAACTCTTTTCCTCCTTTCCTTGCTTGTTTTCTTCTTTAGTTGAAGTGTTTACCTTGAACTCTTCCCAGTCAAGATACTATTTATCTAGGCATGTGGATCGATCAATAGGTGCACGTTTCCCTGTGCAGATTTTGGAGAGTGGTGGGGAAACAGGCAGAGGTGGCACTATGAGCCTGGAAGGATGAGGGAAAGATGAACTTCAAGCTAACTCATGCTTCCCATTATCATTCCTTAGTTGTGACTTGCAGTGCCTATCCCAGCCCTAGAGCTCTACTCTTTTGCAGGAGTCAATGGCTAATTTAGAGAGTCCCTGGCAGCACAGGATCCATTACTCATAATTTCTTTTAGTGGTTGAGTTTTGCAATGTAAACATATGAGGATCTTTTATGCTGGCAGTGGTCTCCGATGTCCATCGTTCTCCGAGCCCTTTCTGACTTCTTGCTTTAATGTTTCTTGTTCATGGTCCTTAATGAAAGAAAAATATTCTGTAAATTAGTAGCTGATACCAGCTTGTGTTGTGAATGTGTGTCTTGGGGTATCGTTCCCTACACTTAAGAGATCCGCTAACAAAATGCGGAAATCCAGCTCTTTCTCTTATTTTCTCAGTATTAAAACTTGTATTATCTATGTGTGCATCTGGATGTAGCTGTCTTCTCCCTCCTTCCCCATTAGAAACTTGAATTATGTGTTGATCTTTAAACAGTTTGGGTTCATTTTTCTTTGGTTGCAAATATAACTTGCCTGATGAATGCAGCTAAACTGTATTTTAAACATTCTGTGTTTTTGAACTGCAAAGACTTAAAGTAAAACATTTTCTAGTAATTTAGTACTCTCTTCAGTGCCATTATTCAATTATTAGACCACAAAGACATTCTGCAGTTTGATGTTATTAAGAAATATATTAGCAGAAAATACTCTATTATCATCTAATGCTAATAATCAGCTGGTAGAAATGAGAAGAGATGTGTAATTGGAATTCTTGTGGCTAATAAGATGTGAATTCTAAAGACATTTGCAGGAGAGAAATCTAGGTACTATTATAAGAAATTGCTATTTGTATTTAAAAACATTAGTAGGCACACTGATGAGATCAGATTGATTTGCTTGAAATATCAGTGAGACGTAATAATGGGGATGACTGAATAGCACTTTGATCCTTGAGCATTATCACTGTCTTGCACCCTTTTTTCATTATTTGCTGTTCTGTGGGATGCCTTTCTCTGACCTCTGCTGTGGCTTGTTTCTGAAACATTGGTGTAGCAGGGAAATATATACTGAAATGATAATTCAGGCCACTGGTTTTCTAATGGGGACCCTTCTCCTAGACATGGTTGACGTGACGTACCAGATCACAGGGTCCCTTCTTTCTAGCACAAAGATAGATGTCACTAACATTTAAGGACATGGGTGACTTATCAAGTGCAGGTTTTTGCAGGTTAGAACCCTGTTGTCTGTCTGTACCCGTGTCTGTGTGACGTGCCACCGGTGGAGAGTGTCTTTTCCTGAGCCATTTGCAAATAGATTACACCCTAAAATTATGGCCTTTGGTTGTCCTGTTACTGCTGGACTTGGTGTAACTGTAAGTGTTGTTATGGTTGTAAAATTATCCACCCACAGGATTTCGTCTTTGACCTCTGCATCAGTGAATTCCACAGGTTGATTGCTTGCCATTTACAGTAAGGGGAGGGAGAGAGATGAGTTTGTCCTCTTTACAGTGCACCTCCCTGTTTCTAGCCTAAATTTGACCTTTAGAAACCTAGTCATATGCAAACTTGATAAATTTGATTTTCTTCTGGAAGCCAAGAGTCTTCAAAGGAAACTGAATATAGAAGGTAGTGAGAAGGTGATGTGTAATGAGATGGTCTTCCTTTCTGAGCATGCACTGGCTCTTCAAAACTCAGAAACATTCTTCTAAATTCTTAAATTGGTTTTAATCTGTTACTCTTGGCAGGGACTGGTGCCTTTGGGTTGGGGAGTTTGCTGGAAAGAGCAGGTAATATTAGAAGTGGTTTCTTGAGTGTTATGAGCTCCCTGTAGAGATGGTTGTAAGTTCACCACACGAGGAACCACGTGGATGCTGCATGGTAGTGCAGGAGAAGTGAAGGCAGGACCCAGCTGAGGTCTGGTGATTTGTAGAGAAGAACAGTGGTAAGAACCAAGTGAAGAGCATTGGCCAGGTGGGCATGGAGGTAAAGATGTTCTGAGCCTGTAGGGAGCTTGTCAGGTCTCTCCTGTATGCCCACAGTAGATGGTTTAAAATTCTGGAAGCTGCATTGGATCTGTTCTAGGTGAAAAACAGAAAGCAAAAGGAGAAGAGAGAAGATGAGCAGAGCAACAACCTCCAGATTTGAGCAGTTTGCAAGGTTTTCTGGGACTTGGTAATATCTTGAGAATCCAGTTAAATTCTTAGGCAAGCAAGCAGTGATTAACTTTTCTGCAACTGAAAGTGTACATCTTGATTATCACCTCTTATTTAATTATCAGATACTTGGTTTTAGTTGAATGACTGTCTCAGATACTAGGAAGCCATCAAACTGGAGGGTGCTGGAGCTTCACAAGCATCTAAATTAGCCCAGGCAGTGGTGCTGCTGGATGCCCTCTGCCTTGAGGTTTGACATGTGAGCCAAATAAGAGAACTGGGCTGTTTTTCCCCTCCTTTTTTCCTTCCCCCTCCCAAATTAAGTCAAACCCTACATCAGCTCCTCTCTCCAGGTTACTGTAAGGCAGATAAGTTGCTTTGGGTGATACAAACAGGGAGTGGGAAAGGTGCGATTAGGATGTTACTGTTTCTCCCATTTAATGGCATTGTAAGCCTACAATCTAGATTTTTCTCAACATTGTCACGGTATATAATGTTTGCATTTTAAAAGGCTGCAATATTCACCAGTATAAGAAGAACTGAACAGCTCTCCCTGCTTTCAAAAGCAGATGGTTTCTAGCCAGGTTTAATCATGTTTTTCCAATGGAAAACCCTGGACAGTGTACTTGGTATTTTTGAAATTGTGGGAAAACTTGTAACCTTTCCCTTTTTCTTGGAAAGAAGAAATCTTCTGTGAACCAGACTCTGCTGAAAACATGTGGAGAAGTATAGCAAAGGGTTTCAGATCACTGTTTGCATGCTCAAGAGCCAAAACTGATGGAAAAAGCGGAGGGGTTTGTACTTGTACATCAAAGAAAAAGATATGAGGACACCCGTTAGAAAACTGATCTAATGAGAGAATGGTGGTGGCCATTATGGGGAGGGCTGTTGTTTCATCCAGACTTGTTAGAATATGTATTTTTGATTTTTCAGTGTTAGATTTTTTTTTTTAAAGAAAAGACAGCGGAGCTGTTTTAAACAAATATGAGTATCTGCAGAAGAAATAGGAGATTTCTTAAGAAGCATCTTGAGTGAACTCCAGTCCCTTCAGAGGCTGCCCTTGCTGTGTCTTTCTCCCCTGACTTCCCCTGCCTCACCTCCCTCCTCCCAGGGAGAAAATTTAGATACTTTTGCCCAGAAGTGAAAGAACATTTTTCACTTACAGGATCAGGAGAACAATTTCCTTTCCCCTCCAGCACCCTGGGCTCCGGTTCTTTGGATGCAGAATTTTGGTGGTTGTTCCCCCCTTTGCTGTTTTTTGTTTTGCAATAATAATTCTTTTTAATACATTTTTAATAAACAAGATTCGTTTGAGGGGATCGTGAAGTGATGCTGCAGACAGCAGACAGAATGCCTTGTTCTAAAACACTTCCTCTTGTCATGTAGATAGTTTTTTCAGATAAAAGAATTGTTGCTTTCAGCATTGTGTATTTTATTGTTGCACATGTGTGCATACACACCCATACACAGTAATGCCCGTTCTATCAGAACAATGGGAATGGAGCCACATTGAAATAAAAAACCAATAATGTGGCTTTTTAGGAGTTTTATATGCAGCTCTTTTTCTGTGCAGCATAATATTCTATTTGAAGTGGAACTTAGCTCTTAGTTAACACTGAAAGTGATAAGTTGTCTAAAGCCCTGTTTAGACAGACAGAGCTTATTTGGCATCTGCATTAAGCTGTTTGACAAAATGTTTCGAATGTAATTAGTTCACATCAAAGGTACACCACCTTCGGTGGCGGGTAAGATGGATGAGAACTAAAGATACTGAGATCAGCATGACCTGACTGAAGGCCTTGCAATTTAAGGTTTTACTGTTTATTACTTTATAATGTAAAAAAAAAAAAAAAAAAAAAGAGAACACTAGCACAGGATTTTTCTAATTTCTTTAATAATTTTCAAAGCTCTTTCAGTGTTTCAGTTGTACCAAGTTCATCACTAGTCATGCTCTTCTTATACCTCAAGAGAACACAGTGCCCTCCAAGAAATGAGACTTTTTAAAGTCACAAAAAAAGATGTGGGGAAATATGTTGTATTTAAAGACTTATTTTAAAGTATATTTCTGAGAATACCTTCATAAAAATGATCCTTTTCCATATACTGCTCTTAGTGACATTTTTTGATCTGTATTTACCCAGCTTACATGTTTCATTTTTGTGGTCTTTGCCTTGTACTGACAGGTGTGTAAGAACCAGCCTGAGGTCTGAAAGCTTAAGCTGGATTCTTCCTCATTCTTACGTCAGTGTCACTAAACACTGATGGGTGGCAAAGGGGGGAAATATGAAAATGTGTATGTTAAGATGTATCTTTTCCTTTATAATATCCCCAGGTTACTATTGTTACTTTAGCCCCTTTCTGAATATTTTATATCTAATTCTACTCAGGGCTCCATCTCTATCAACAGGGATAGCAGGCTAAGAAGTGTTTCCTTCTCTAGCAGCCGGTAATCAACACTTCAGTTTAACAGCATGGTAATTAGAGAAGGATTGCTTCCTGTCCTTACTTTCTGCACTCGAGTGTCTGTGGTGGTGTCAGCAAGAGTTAAACGCTGTGAGAACATGTAGGCTGAGTCTTTCAAAATGACAAGTGATGCTGGACACCTGACTTGGGAAGCTCCCTTGAAAAGAAGTGTTCAGCACTTTCTGAAGATAAACTGTGTTTAATCACAGTTTAGGTTTAGGAATTACTGAGAGTTAATAAAGTGTGAAGCATCAGCTGAAGTGCAAGAGCTCAGCTGGCGCTTGGTAACTCCTGAGTTGCAATCATTTCAATTGTGTATATAAGCCCTTTGTTTTAAGGGTAATACATCAAAGTACTTATTATGGCCATCTTGGTATGAAGATGCTCCACATAAGTTGCTAAGTACACATAATAGAAAACCTGTGTGTTGAAAAAGAGTTATGTCGATTCTTTTTTTGGATCGTACTGCTCCCACGGAAGGTGGGAGAAGACTTTGACAGAGCTCCATGTAGCATTTGGCATTTTTCCCGAACAAGAAGTTTCTTTATGTGGTTTACTATGTATAATAAATGCTTAATTAGTATGATTTGAAGACTGATAAGTTAAATGGTGAGGAACAAGTGGTAGCAAAGTTCTATTTAAGCTGTTCAAAAGAAAATAAGAGAGTATTTCTTTAGTGCTACTGAGAGATGGTCTTCCCCTCATTGCTGTAAAATTAGCTTCCTTCTTAGCATGACTCCAGCTGTATTGAACCTACTGTAGATCATTCATAAAAACCAACAGCATTTTGGAAACACGCAGTATTTAAAATTTAAAATACTTGTTGCATGCAGAGATGATGGTTGATTAAGATTTGGTATGTTAGGCCCTTTTGGTTATCTTATAAGTGATAAAATGCTTTGGTTTTCTGATGAGCTTAGAGATGATGGATTTTGAAACCTCTCCCTAGCTGATTATTGTTCCCCCCCCCCTAAATAATAATCTCAAAAACATATAAGAATATATTTGGGGGGGTTATTAAAAAAAAATAAATGTAGTGGCACACTGGGACTGAGCAAGAAGCTGTTTAAAGCATGTGAGAGATTCAGAAACTTTGAGAGGAAATATGCCAGCAAAGGTGGGATGGACAAAATAACTGAGGGCTCGCATCAGCCTCATTCGGGAACACATTTGTGTGGGCACTCACACTCTGCCTGGCTCCATGTATGCTTACAGTTCTATCTGCAAGATTACAGATGTATATCCATTTGTATATAAAGGGTAATCCAACTAATGCTGAATTGAAGATTAAGCTCATTTTGGGTTTTATCTTATTTTCCTTTCAGATCCTCTTTCCACATCCACACATGCACACACTCTTCTCTTTGAAATCTTTTCCCAAACTCCTCCTACATAATTCTCTGTAGAAACTGAGAGTATAAATAAATGTCCATTTTAATCTCCTTTTTACCAGGTAGGTGAGAGAAACAATGGGAGGTTTTATAGCCAGCCCTTTGCCCCTGTGGGTAGGAAATGAGTCATTACCATGATGAAGAAAAATGAGGGACTTCAGCCATAAATTCATGCTAATCTCCTGTTGTCAGTCTCTCTGGCATGGTTAGTGACTCAGCATTATGTTTGCAAATGGGGTACTGTGCCCTTGGTGGCCCGTGAGCTGCCGAACTGCTCCTCTCCATGTTCAAAGGTCTTTGGGTGGATAGGAGGGATGGGCTTCCTTCCCAGAGTATGGAGCCCAGGCACAGCCCTGTTCCCACTGTCTGTGTCCTCAGCACACATGCTGCTGTTCCAGGGTCGCTCCTCAGCATGAGCAGCAAAGTGCAGGCAACTCACTGGTCCTTCAGATGTTGATGACTGACACCCACCTGAAAATGTGCAAGCAGACAGTGCTACTGTCTTCTGTTCTTTGGGGACATCCTTCTTCAATCACCCTTCTTCCCTTCTGAACATCTACTCTGTATTTTGCAGAAAAGCTTAAAAAAATAAATGAGAAAGGAAATGTTTCATAAGTTTCCCTCTGCTCACGTATACATACCTAAAAATAAAGAAATAATATACACATACAATTATATATATACAGATGGATCTGTTTATGTCTATATACATGTATGTCTTTCCATGCTAATGTTCCACAGTCCGGTATACCCACCCAGAGTGGGTTGGTGTTGAATCTTGGACAGAATTTCTCTGTACATCAGCTCAAGCCCATAATTCTCTGAAGGAATTATGGTGGTGATTCACCAAGCCGTGTTGTTGTCTGAGAACATCAACATCGAGCCTTGAACACCTAAGCAACAGCACCCATTAAGAATTAATGCTGCCTCTTATTTCTGAACTTTTTCTCCAAACTCTCCAGCCTTAGAAAGATCTGTGTCTGTGCACGGGCAGACAGGCGTGTTGTGTGACCATAGACGTGCCTGGAGTTCACGGTGTCTCAGCTCTTGCCTGCGGTCAGGGTAGAGGCCTGGAACAGCAGCAGTGTTCAAGGTCCCTCCTTGGGATTTCCAGAGCAGGAGAGCTAATGCCTTCTAACCCTCTTATAAGTCTCAACATGACTTCTGCTGACAGGGGATGAGCATCCTGTAGCTTCAAGTCTAGTCATCAACATTTTGTCTACGTTGACTGGAAAGGGGCTGGTGTTGCCATAAATTAGTGAGACGATACATAAGAACTCCTGTCCTTGCCATCTGTAACAAAGCAGAATAAAATATTCAAAACTTGCAGTTCTGCTTGCAGCACTGAGGCAAGTCACATGCAGTCAGCTGGTGTGTCTGCTGTTTATTTCCATGAGGAATAAAAAATAGTTTATAAATTGTAACTTCACCACATTCTGGCTACTAGGTCTAAACACACAGTGTCAGGCTTTTTCTGCAAATGGCAATCTCCTAGGGTGTGAAACATTGTTAATTTATCTTAAATAATTCAATAGAATGTCAATATTCCACAACTCCCTCTACTTAGAGTGACAGGTGTGTTCAAATTAGTAGCCCTGAAGAATAAAGAATATTCAGGACATGCTTTTATCTCAGGAAAGACAGAACTCTGTGCAGCTGCATAAGTTTTTAAAGTAGCAGTGTGAACACCAGCCTGCTACCTGGATGACAAGTAATTCAAGCACAAATGTTGTTGCTTTTGGAAAAGAAGTGGTATATACATTTTGTACCCAGTTAGTAATCCCTGCATGTTCTCTGTATGTGTATTATATTGTGTATTTTACATACACATGCAGGATACACAACATAATGTGTGAGCGGATGCTGTGAAATGCTGTTTCATATTCACATGCTAATTTATTCTATCAAAAACAAAAGTTTTTTTAAGGCAGATCATGTGATGAGTTGAAGCAGTCAGACTTGTTGCTCAATGTATTTTCTCTGTGACAAGCTGGAGAACTGTTAATCGGTAAAAATAGCCCTGACACCATGCTTGGAGCTTGTGGGAAAGAGCTAGCATTGTTCCCTTTTCCAGGTTATGATCACCATAATTACAGCAACAATCATAGAATTTAAAGTGGTGTAAGACACTCTCCATTTTCCTTTTCATTTTTCTGACAAAACAGGATTCCTTGCTGAGGTGTATTTTTATCTGTATTATCAAATCTGTTTTTATATTCCTGAAGAAATAGAGGTGAAGGCATCCAAGAATTCCTTTGGAAGACTATTGCAGATTGAGGATGTTTTCTTGATAATTTAAAATAGTTACTTAAATCTCCTGGTCTCTTGCATAACCCATCTCTATTCAGGTGCTCACATCCTTTTGATATTTGGAGGGATGGATTGATTAATTTGGGCGCAGGAAGGAGGCAAGGCAGGGCTGCCCTTTGTTTAACCCAGTGGTGCCAGCTAGTCTGGGTCAGAAGCGTGACTAAACTCCAGCTGAGACATTTCTGTGGCTGATCAAGATGTTAGGGCAACACCCAAAAAAATAGCCCAGGCTAGCTTGGCAGTGTTAAGACTTTAAAGTGCACGTGCTGTTTTCATCTCAAACATGTAACTTGCCTGCTCTGCGGTGGGGAGTCAGGCTGAAGGACCCTCTTCCTCCTCAACCTTCTAAAGCCCTCCTGAAAACATGCTGGTGCACTTAGCATGGCGGGTGTGCTCACCCACAGTTCCTGGGAAAGTGGTCGGGAAAGTGGCCATATGTGAGCAGGTGTAGCCTCTTCTCTCCTAGAAGATCCCATGTGGGTGCCCATGCATTTGGTTTCCTTGCAGATACACAGTCAGTGACCCAGGAGGACTGTAAAGAGGGCTGAGGGGGGTGATCCTTCTCTGCTAAGCCCTAGTGATGTTTGGAATGCTGGCTCCAATGCTGGCTCCCCAGTACAGGAGAAGCATGGACTTGGTGAAGCACATCCACCAAACGGCCCTAAAGATGATGAAGGGGCTGGAGCATTTTCATGTAAGAGAAGGTTATGAGAGTTGGGACTGTTCAGCCTGATGTACAGGGACCAGAGGGATCTCTTCAGTGCATTTAAATACCTGATGGGGGAGTAAAAAAGATGGAGCCAAGCTCTTCTTGGTGATGCCTGGTTACAGGGCAGGAGGCAGTGGGCATGGACTTGAACACAGGAAATTCTATTTCAGTAAGGAACAGCACGCTTTTTTACTTTTTTAAAGTGTGATCAAACACTGGAACAGTTTGCCCAGAGAGATCATGGCACCTCCATCCTTGGAGATAACAAAACCCAACTGGACGCAGCCCTGAGCAACCTGCTGTAGCTGACCCTGCTCTGAGCAGGGCAGTTGGACTAGACCAGAGGTCCCTCCAACCCCAGCTGTTCAGTGATGCTGTAATCCTGCTAGCTGTTTGAACATGTAATTGTTGACCTTGTGATGGTCAATACTAAGGCGACGGTCATGTCCCCCTTCAAACTAACAGTCCTAATTTGTTTATGCTTCCAACTAGCTATTATATTAAGCCACAGTACAACTGACCCCCTGAGAAGAGGTAACTGAAGCTTTTGTTGAAGAATGTGCACTGGTTGGCTCTATGCCCCTTTCTTCCGAGCTTAGAGGAAAAAAGGGGGCCACTAGTTTATTTATCTTGACTTAATATCTTCCTGTATTTGGTTGACCTTAACTCTCCGTTTTCTAATGAAACTTGAAGACGCTCATGAGCGGAATTTATTAATGCTTTCTTTTGTTGTGAAACAATTTACTTTTGTTTAGCCTTTATCACTTGCCCTTTGGAGTATATTCCTAAGGAGGAACAATGAATGGATGTTTCCTGCTCTAGGTGTGTGCAAGCATTCCTCCAAAATTTAAGTGTGAAAATGAAGTGAAGCTGTTAACCCAGAGTATCCTCCCCTACCTATCAAAGGTATTTTTTGTGGGTTTTGACAACTTTAAAGAGTTCAGACAATATCCTACATTTACAGGAATAGCTGTGTACTGCCTCATCAGCCTAGGAGCTGGTGGCAGTTCTTGTTGCTCAAAGGAGTTATTACTTGAGATCGTGTTTCAGATTTTTGAGATTCGCTTTTTTCTTGCTTAATTGTTCAATCCTATTAATAATCAAAAATGAATCCAATTATTATTTGGCTTCATTCCTAATTGAGTTTCGACTCCTCACAGTGCTGTTCCGAAATACAGTTGTTCTTAAGCATGAAAGTAGGGAATGTCTTGTCAGTTTGATGGACTGATTTTGATAAAACGTGGCTTAAATCTAGTCATGCCACAGATGTACTTTTCAACCCGGTACCTTTTTTAATATTCTGACTTTGATTTCAATGCTTCAGAATTCATACACTGCAGAAACCTCTGGAGGATTTGGGGACCAGGCTAGATTATTTGCCTACCTAAGAGTTTGTTTGGAAAACTTGCTGTTAGTGAGAGGTCTTCCTTTATGAGGAATTTGAAGAAAAGACTCTTCTGTGGGAATACAGAGAATGGTGGCTCCACATGTAAGACCCCCCTCATAGTTTCTGGAATGACCCTCTGTTTTAATTGATAATATTGGAAGACAATCATGGATGTTTCCCCTGTTATCGATTTAACCCCCAATGCTGAATCAAGATTATAATGTGCCTTCCTCTGCCTGCATTCTGAGTGTGTCACTGTGAGCAACTTTAGCACTTCATCAAAATCAGTGGAAGAACATTACATGTAGGATTTGGGTGGGAGGTTTTTGTGGGTGATGTTCCAGTGGAGGTCATTCTGTGCGTCACACAATAATTTCCTTTGGAAGAAACCTCTGGAGGTTATCTGGCTCAGTGCCCCACACTCATGGTTATGCTTTTAAAAGTCCTACCTTCCATTTAGGGACATGGAGCTGATGTGCTCAGCCCTACTGCTGGCTTTAGCAAGGGGTGAACCCACTGAGATGGTGGGTACAGTAATGTCTCTGGGGCTTGGACCTGGCCCACCTCTAGCTATTTATGAGTGAGGCTGTTCTAGCAGGAACTAGGATGAAGCTCGTTTCACGCTGGCTTCTCAAAAGCTTTCAGGAGGTGGTGACTTCATGACCATGGCTGATAAACAAACTTGGCTTTTATAAAAATAGACTGATGGTCTGGCAGGAATTCCAGCCTGTCCAAATGGGTCTGCTCCTGCCAAGTAGCACAGGCTGCTGCTGCGTGAAGAGGGTGTGCCCCTCCTGCTCCCTCCCAGCCTTCACATTTCCTTGCTTTTTCCCAATCAGATGGTAAATACGTCTCTGCACATAGCATTAGGGTTGGTAAATCAGTTGTGCAAATACTGCCAAGTAAGTAAATACAGTAGAAAATGGAACATTCACTCCTTTTGTTTAGTTATCAATACAGATTTAAAGGCAAGTCACTCTAAGTAATTGTGTTTAGGTCATAAAACATGGTTTAATAATGACAATAGTAGGGTGTGTCCTGAGACAGGAGGCAAAGCAGTGCACCTATAATAGCCTAAGAGTGGGTTATTTCCGATAACAAACGTATCTCCTTAGGATTAGTTCAGAGGAGAGCAGTTTGATGAACACCCACTTTTAGACAAATCCTGAATGTTCTTATTGTCCTGGTACTCATAAGTTGAGCCCACTGAAATGTAAAGATCTTTTCAGCACTATCTCTGTTTACCAAGTTAAACATTGAATAAAATCTCTCTTGACATAATGATCATGGGTTATGTGCAATGTATGACTGGAAAAAAAGAAGATTCCCTACACCATAAAGCATAAAGTTCCTATCCATGTTACATGGGGTTTTTTTCCAGTCTAAGCCAGCAGAGAATATTCCTCATTCTGCATGTTGGATCAAGATTACTGTTGGATCAAATAAAGTGTACAACATTATAGTGGTAAGCAAGCAAATCTTTCAAGGCTAATTAAAAAAAAATACAACTGTTTTCTAAACTTCTCAGGGATTTTTAATCTTCGAAACCAGTCTCCACAGAGATGGATTAGTGAGGAGAGAACAGATGAAGCAATCAAAGGTGCCAGATAAATGCAATTTATCATGTTTCCGCAATTTATCGCCTCATTATCCTCCTCCTTGTGTGTGTATATGTGTCTATACGTGTATATTTATATAATGTGTATGAGTATTAAATGTGTTTATGGAATGATACTGCTCCTGGATTTTCCACAGCATGTTCTATAAACTGCTGGGGGTGGCACACTGTTTTTTAATAAGTGCAGTATGTGAAATCTCACCAGACATAGCTAAACCAGAGTGCATTGCTGACATACCAGCTATTTTATAGAAGACATGACCTAAATGGAATTAACAGGTCCAATCCCAGTCTCTTAAACTCGTATAATGAAATCTCATAAACCTGATAACGTGTAATTCTTTTAAATCATAAAGTAGTTTTTAAATACAGCCCATCATTTCCAGAGTGTGAATTTTTGCATGATGGCAGTTCTTTCCTGTCACAATATTATTGCTAGTTTTGTTGCTGAACAGGTTAAAACTCTAATCCATCTCCTCAGCTGTGTGGCTTTCCTGGTTGAGATGGCTCTTCATAAGCCAGGATACAAAGTTCAGCACTTACCAGCCCCACTCCTAATCCTTCAGTCATACAATGACTTTTCCATTTCTCAGGTCCAATAATATAACTATGATCTCACTTCTGCATAGCATTTCAACAGCTTGTTTTTCCGTGTTGGACTGTGGTTTACACATTTCAAGAAGATCTTTTGTAAATTTGTGATTCTTTGCAGGCAAATAACCTAGTAAGGCTCTACATTTCTGTTAAGAAGCAGTATATGAGCCTAAGGTTTTTTCTTCCCCCTTAGCCCCCCTTATCCTATTAGTGTGTGTGTTCTGTACAGGTCTTCTATACATTGAGGCATGTTGTCATTTCTACCAAGGCCTATTTAAAAACTTCATGTTTGGAAGAGTAGAGGCAAAGTTGTTTCCATATGGAGACAATCAGTTGTGTCTTACTTTTAATCCATCCAGGTCCCTCAGGGAGTGGTCAGATAAGATTGGAAGAGTGCATCTCATGGTGCCTATAAGAATGGCTCAGTGAGGGTAGGACTTACAGTACCCACCTTGGAGGGAGGTCCGCCCCAGCTGTGGTGGGCAGTGGCATATATCCCAAGGAGAGGAGATGCATCACATCTGGCTCTTTGAAACGAGTATCAGAGCTGTGCCTCGTCTCAAAGGGGTGAGATGAACTTAACAGAAAGGGCTACGTGTTTATATTGTACTAAAGCAGAAAGCTGCATTGAATACAGTGCTAATTTCACTTTTCTAGTGAAGGACAACAAGGGACATTTAGTTAAATTTAGACTTATTTTTCTCTTTGCAAAGTCCCAGTTCTGGTTTATTCTTTTACTATCTTTCATTTTAACCCCTAGAGAAATTCTTCCAAAGAGGAGAGGGAGGGATGAGAGTGGTATCCCAGCCTCTTCATCCTGCTTCCCAGTCTCCAGCCACCTTCTGCCTGACAGGCTCTTCACTCAGACCCTCAGGTCCAGGCTCTGGCGTCAGTCTTTCACCTCTTAGGAAAACAAAGTTGTCAGGGAGATAATACTGGATTTAACATGATCTACAGGATTGGGGTCAAGGGTGATGACGAGGGCCTTCAATCAGTAGACGTTCATTTGAGCGTGTCATCACTGCTGGTGGTTTTCAGATCAGGCTTCTGCTTACAACAAGCTGAAGTGACAAGTGAGAAACTTGCTTCTCACAGCAGGCAGGGAAAAGATATTGGGTACTCGTGGTCAGGGACAGATAAACATGGCTTGAAAATAGAGGTAAACTGGTTGCTGTAAGGGAGGAGAGCAGATGTGCTTCCTTCTTTCCAGTGAACACGGCGCTGTTTGCGGATGTGGCTGGGATGACCCCCCCCCCGATTCTTTTTGGAGATGTATTTCCAGCTTAGAAAGAGATGAGAAAAGCAGCAGCGATGACAGCGAGCAGCAGTACAGAGACTGGACGGTGCAACAGGAGTCTAGAGCCCAATCCAGCCCCTGGGTGGGGTGTTGGGGCAGGTGTCCCCGGCCAGCACATGGACATGTTGTGCACATGGCTGTGCTCCAACAGCAGCATGTTGTCAGGCCTTGTGAAATACCCAGGCCCACTCTGGAGATGACCAGATGGGAAATAATAGCAATAAAATAACTTTTCTGCCTTGTGTAGGGTTCATTAAGACTTTTTGGTGCCTAGAGCAGGGAATGAGAACCCTGTATGTGAAGGAGGAAGAGGAGTTAAAGACCTGTCTCTTCTTCCTTTCCCATTCTATAGCAGCACAAGTGTGATGCCCTCCCTGCTGTCCCTCCTGGAGGAGCGAGTGGGTGGACTCTAGCACAAACCTGCTGATCCTCCTGCTCGAGCGTCACTTGCATGAGCTCCTTAATTTTTTTCATATTTTCCTCTAAGCAGATATAAATATCCCTGATAAGAAAAAAATAATCCCTTTCCCAGAGCCGTTTCATGCAAACTAAATGGGCTTCAGAGCTTTTTAGGTCTTGTGGTTTGGCTTGGATTAGGAGAGAGGGGGGATTTAGGTGACAGTGGCAGGCGATGGAAACCCAGTGGTGTCTCGTCCCCAGAGCAGAGCAACAGAGAAACACTGTGTCATCTGGCACGGCCTGGACACGCTTGAGTGAGTGTGGTACACCACTTCTGCTGTTTGCTCTGCTCAGGAAAGTAATGGCAGTCTCCAGCAGGTAAATTCCTCTGTAATCTAATTCCTCTCTTTGTAATGACTGGAGACCTGCAACTTCAGCTAAGCAAGAAATTTTGGTAATTGATCCCAGTGTATAAGCCAATGAAAGAGAGGAAAAGCTAAGGGAGAGAGTAAAGAAAACAACAGCAGCTGATTTTGTATTGTTTCTGATTTCTGTGTTGTAAGAGGGAAGCAGTTTTCCATCTGGAAATGGAAATGTTGCAAGTTGGAAAGGATCGTCTTGAGTATTAAAACGGCAGACTGCAAATCAAGGAGGTTGTTGCCCTTTTTGACTTTGGGTGTGTCACTTAATCTTGTAGTTTCAGTAGTAGAAATGGTCGGTCCCTGTGCAGCTGAGGTGCAAAGGCATCCTTCGTTATCTGTAAATGCAAGTGGAAGACCCCTATAGATTATTCTTAATCGTACAACCACCATGTTCTGTGTAACAGCCTGTTGCAGGTCCACTCTCAGAGTTAGATTTGGTCAAGTGTTAAATCCATTACAAAAGAAATTAGTCAGCTGCAAGTAGGACACTGAGTTTTGTGAAGAAAACTCTTGGGCTTGCATGAGGGTTTTTTTGACTTTTTTTTAGCTGGGTGGTAAAGGCAAGGGGAAAAATAATAAATCCCTCGGTTTTGTTTGTGTGTCTCTACAGGAACGACTCCAGTGATTTTCCATGCTACATTAGTAGATCACTGATGGCCAAGGTGCAGTCAGCCCTCTTTCTATCCCTGATGCTGCCATGACACTACCCCACTCCTCACTGAAAGTGTTTGCATGAGGCGTCTGCGTGGCCGCGACCACGCAGTGCAGCAGCCAAGTGCTCAGTGACCTCCTTCCGCTCACTCCCATTGATGCTTCGTGTTAATGGGCAGAGAGGAAGGCAGGAGTTTGGCCAAGCACAAAGCAAAAGAGAGGGGGGAGGAAACCTGACAAAAACCCCAGCCTATGTTGTTGCTATGCCAAAAGCAGGCAGAGAATGGGAGCCACAACCAGGGTGGTCAAGAAATGAGCTGGCTGGCGATGGGTCAGTTGCAAATCACAGCAATCTCCAGGCAGCTCAGCCAAGAAGAGCTTGTGTTTGTACTGGTTGTGTGGCTCCACATACCAGAAGCGTGGCTGTCCTTTTCTCTTGGGATAATGACTAGGTGGAGCAGCTCAAATATGTGCATGATATTCTTGGTGTTCTTAGCCAGGAAAAACAAAGCCCTGGAGAAGTGTGCTTGATGGTAGAATTCTTTGTCTGGTTTTATTACTGGTTGTGTGAATTGCTGTCAGGTGTGTGAGGTGCTCCAGGTGGATGAGTGTGGGGTTGGCACCCTGGAGACCTATGGAGTGCACCGGGGAATTGGAGTGTTTTATGTAATTGGTGGAAGCTGATGACCCTTGGACAGGTGATGATGGAGACTCTTTTGTGACCCTTTGTCCCAACTTATACAGTGGACAGGAAGATGGTGATGGCAAGTAAAAGGTGAAATATCAGTATTAAGTTGTGATGTTGTCACACCTGCAGATGAGATAATAGCTAGTCCTGTGGTTCACAACCCAGTTTCCATGAATTACATTTCTGAGCAGTACAATAGATACCCCCCCTTTTTCATTTGCCATCTGAAACATGATATATTTTCAATGAAATCCCATGTAAATGGTTTTTTTTGGTGACAGATTCCATGTTAAAGCACTGGAAGATGAAAGTGCCAAATATTTGCTTTAGAAAAACACAGTGAAAGATTCTCTCATCCTCCTTACTCAAACTGCATCAGCCAGATTTCCATTAACAAAAATGACTCTCTGTAGTTAAACTTCTTGGCACCCCCTGGGCATCATTAAGACTCCTTCTTTCCCCCTGTGTCTTTTCCAGGAGAGGAGGCATGGAGGGAAGCTAATATAGGACAGTAGCGGCTTGTGCTTGAATCCTACTAATATCGTGGGATGAGTCTCCTCAGTGGAGCGCAAGCAGAGCAGATAGATAGCCCTTTCCCAGCGCCCAGCTGCTTGAGTCAGGGGCTTCAGTAAGTCAAAAGTGGCTTCAATAAGTAAGAAACGTCTCAGAATTATGCTGTACCAACTGTCTGCTTGACCTTGGGCCGGAGCCCACCTCACTCCATGCCTCAGTTTTCTTACCTAGGCAATAGAATTAAATAATGCTTGCAAAAAATAAACTATATCATTGGCCACACAGAGTGTGACTAATTTTAAATCTACTATGAATTTGCTCCATGATCTTCGAGGAGAATGGTCAGCCCTGCCAGGTAGTCTGATGCCTCCCGGTAGACGTGCTTTAGGAAATGTGAAGTTGGGGTACTCGTGACATCCCACGTCTGAAAATACATCCCACCAGTAACAGGATATTGACAGCAAATCAAGTTGCTTAAAAGTAGCACATGTTCCTTTTTTCTCCTGCTTTCTGCATGGCCTCATCTTCCAAGCCATGAGCCATCCTGCTGGTGATGGGTGATTTAGATTGATAGCCTCCTGATATACTTACTATACTTTCCCCCTCTATTCTCTTTAATCTTTTTCTGCCTGATTCCATTCAGACCTTACTTCAAACAGAGATACTTGATTCTGGAAAACCAGTGTCTGATTTGACTCAGCAGAAGGCAGATGCTTTGGCACTGGCATTTTGAGGGTGTGAGTGGGAGCTACGGAAGGCCTCCTCGAGCAGGGAACGACCTCCTGCTCCTCCCTGCATGGTCCACCCCTGCGTGCCTGGGCTTCCAGACCAGCAAGGGTGAGTCATTTGCTGATATCCACACCCACATGTGAAACCATGAAGGGGTCTGGCATGTTTGATAAAATAATGTGTAGAAGATTTTAACTAATATTTTCTGGATTTTTAAATTCAAAACTTTATGTACAGTATGCAGCACTTTACAAAGTGAATGGTGAGTATGAGTGTGTGTTTGTCCTCTAGTACATGTGTATACACAAATGTGTAGCTTGTGCATTGTCAAAAGAAAAGAGGAAAAACCCAGAATATATATGGCTTTACATCTGCTATATATACATGCTTGCTGATAAACATACTTACTGTTTCTCTCACATAATCACTTCTTCAGCTCAACTGACCAGCATGTTAGTGGCTGTGCAGACGAACACAGCATTTACCCAAAAAAGTATTAATTTGGTTTTGAGGCTTACGTGCTGTTATTATAATAAGGCAAATTTAGTTTCTGGAGACAGGAGAATCATTCCTCAAGCTAAGGCACTTGCTCAGAGTGAATTTTAGCTGCCATCTTAAGATTATAAGTTTGTCTAGATATTTACTTTCCACAAATTAAAAATTGTCACTGGAGCACTTACTATTGACCATTTTTAATAATCAGATGTTGTTTGGTTTTACTTGCTGATGGAGACATGGATCCTGAATGCATTTTCCAGCGCTACTGTGGGGGATCAGTGGGACTATATGCATGGAGCAGTCCTCTCACAATAATTCCTGTTTCTACCCTGGCACTAGAATAGGCTCTCAGCTTCAGTGAAAAAAT
Source organism: Pipra filicauda (assembly GCF_003945595.2). Lineage (NCBI taxonomy): Eukaryota > Metazoa > Chordata > Aves > Passeriformes > Pipridae > Pipra > Pipra filicauda. Next base: position 65,410 of record NW_024104325.1, on the reverse strand, counting down.
TATGCGGTGTTCTACAGTGACCTCTTGGCACTTGCCTTTAAGTACATGCTAGGCTTGGAAATGAAATTTGGATTTGAGTGCAGTATTTGGGCAAAATTTCGTTTGGCAAAAGATTTTCCTTTCCTTCCACTCATGTAACATTTTTGTCGTTGAGGATCTTGAATAAGTTTGTAGAAGAAGAGATTGCAAGTGTTGAAGTAGATTCCGTGTCCTGAAGTCAGGATAGTGGCAGAGCTTGGGCATAGAAACACCACTCTTGTAGGTCTCAGCTCACTATTCTAGAGAGCTATCAGAACATATTTTTCCATGTATAATTCTTGTTGGTTATTTGAGTTCTTGAGTTAGTATTCTCTTAGCCATTCATTAGGTTATGGCTCATTAAGTTAGGTAGGTCTGATATCCATGTTTGAAGGGTGTTTGTGCGTAAATCCTTTCAGGGAGGTAGAAATTATATGTGGAAATAGTCACCTTACTGCCTAATGGTAGCTTTTCTCTGAGTAGTGGGACTGTCTGCTGGATTAACTTCATCAAGGGATCTAATTGCTGTAGAGGTCACTTGCTCCTCTGCAGATCACTGGGTGAGTAGAAGGGAGAATTTCCTCATCACTTCTGTCTGTAGTTCCATCATCTGGGGAAAGGGCATCCCTTAATGGTCTGATTTTGGCTTTGTTGGGATGGTTCATTCAGTTACTGACTTTTTTAAGGCAGGGTTTGGGTTCCTTTTTTTTATTTTACCTCCTGGTGAACAAAGGTACCCCTTTTCTGGAAGCTACTGGGTCCTGTGGGGACTCCCATGAGCTAGTCCCAAAACCAGAAGTCAGAATTACACTGATGACAACCTTCTTGCACTGTGCCAGAAGCTATGGCCACAAGTGGAAGGACGGAAGGAGCAGCCAGTGAGGGGAGAAAGCAGCCATCCCTGCTGGACTGTGCTGCCACGTCCTACTGTGTCGATATGGCAAAAGGATGTGGTGACTGTGATGGCAGTGTCGGGTATGGCAAAACACCCCACCTACGGGGGTGTCAGCTCGAAGAACTAATCTAGTTCTGCTTGTGCTGGGATGGGTAGATGCTAAAATTGGATGAGATCTTGTGAATCCTCACGATTTTGTTACCATCTTCTGGTGAGCATGCTGAGAGTACAACTCTGTCTCTACCACCATAGTTTTTTAGACCAGGATCATTGATGTCTTCTTTGCAGCCCTTCCGGCAAATCCAAGGATGCTTTAAATGTGTATTTACACTCTTGAAAGCAAGCTGTGGCAGTCTGGAATATTTTTCTTCAGACTTCCTATATTTTTGCATCAGCTTTGATTGTCAGTTCTCCTGCACACATCCATCTGGACTGAGTCAGGATGTCATCTGTGCAGCTATTCTGGGATGCTGGGGCTGCCATGATGGTGCCATGAAAGAAAACTCCCCTGCTGGTAGTTCCCAGTCAGCACAGAAGTACCAAGAGAGGAAAAGTAAAAGGAGCCAAGACCTGACTGTGTCCTGGCTTTGCCTGTGTGGCCGCAAGAGAGATGGAAAGCAGGGAGAGAAACCACTGTCAGCAGAGTCTGGGCTGGAGAGAGGCAGCTTTCCACTGGAGAGCTCACTGTCTGGGCACAAAGGCTGACTGTGGCCATTCTCCTCCAGCTTGAGGTGATATATCTGCTTCTGGATTAGCAACTCGTATTGGTAAAGCATTCCTCCATCCAAACAGGGCCATGGGAAGGTCATAGGTTGTTCACATGGCTTACCCTCGTTCATAGTGGTGAAAACCAGCATTCCGTGAGGAAGGAGGTATGGAGGGGACAAAGAGCTGACTGAGCCCACTTTCTTCATTAAAGTGGAGCCTGGTATTGCAGTCCTTGGGAGCTGCTGTGTTAGTTCTGCATGGAGCAGACACAAGGACACTGTGGGTGGAAATTGTGCCTGGCTTGTATTAGAGCAGCCACGGTCTGGGGAAGACTGTGAGGCACACGGGGGCAGTCGGCGTGGCTGGACCCCAAAACCTGTCCTCCTGCTCTGCAGCGCTGGGTGGGTGTCACTTCAGCTCACTTGGGACTAAGTAGGCACTGCCCTGGGCCCCCATTCCAACAAATGTCCTCGTGTCTGAGACACAGGGGTGGCAAATAAGTCTAAAAAATGGCCATTCAGGGTCAGAAGATGTTATTCCAGTATTTTTAAGCCACCACAGTTTATTGTTTGTCTTGGACAAATAACAAGGCCCTCGGGATTTGCCGGTTGACGGTGCTGCAGCCTGCTGCCTGTAGTTGACGTAGTTGCTCTTGCTGCAGATTTGTAGGATGGTCTTGGTGGGGAGCACTTAAACAGTGTGGTTAAAAAGCTACTGGGCTAACTTACAAAAAGTCAAAAATTGTTGGCAGTTTCCAGCCAGGAAGGATAGATAGTCTTGTAATTAGCAGATACTGCAGGGAGTACAAGGTATGAGTTTCAGGGCCTTGACCTACAAGCAGGCAGCAGATCTGCCTGCCCTGGCCCACCCTCAGAGCAGGAGAAATTGTGGAGCAGGATGGGTGCTAACTCCAGTGCGTGACCCTAAACCACCACCAGCATGTAGGGGAGCAGGCTGCAGCTGATATATGGGCACATGTTGTCTTCTGCCATCTGAAGGTGAGGGTATCAGCCCTCAGGAGAAAGGTAGAAGTGACAACATCTTAAATCAACCCAGTGTGAATTGCTGGAGGTCATGAGTTAGAGCTGATATTCTCTACTCTACAGGGTGTTTAATTTATTAATATTATTTGAGTTGCTTGGTAAAAGCGCAAATGCTTTCAAGAAATGTAGCAGAATCCTTTTCTCTCTCTTTTTCCCCATAGTGGTAAGTGGAGTCTATGCTTTGTTGAGATACCCACTACTCTGAATTCAGGCTCCTCTCCAGTAGAGAAGTGATTTAAAAAAGAAAAAAAAAAGGAAAAAGAAAAAACCACACGTCAAGCAGTTATGCCCTTAACTCTGGATTTGCCAGGTTCGGAGTGGGAAGAGAGTTCTTCCTTGACATTGCAGTTGTAAAATGATAAAGAGGTAATGTTAAACCTGCATTTATTTTCTGTTGCCCATTTTAGCTCTTAAACGGGTTTTAAAACTTGCATTTCGCCTTCAGGAAACAGAGTGGCTCTTCCTTCTCATGTAAATTCTCCTGATAACAGGGACAAGGAAAGACACAAAAGATTCCAGGGCGCAAGATACTGCAGATGTTTCTGGATAGAGTTCTCCAAAGTTTGTCCCTTGGCTTGTGGCTGGAGGGGGCTGTGGGACTGGTGCCCCTGCTTGGCTCTGGGGCAGCCATGGGGCTCTGTCCTTTGCCTGCCAAAAGTCAGCAAAGTGCTTACTAAACCTGGAAACCCTCCGTGGTGCCTCCACGTTTCTTGGGCAGGCAGCGGAGGTTGGGGATGTGTGGATGCTAGCAGGGGAGGGAGGGGGCTGCTCTGGTGTCATGGCAAGCACACTGAGGCTCTTGTTTTTGGAGTGAAAGATATGGAGAGCCTCAGCAACCACAATCCATCTCTTCAGCAGCAGCTATAAAGTAGAGGAAGCTTTCAGGAGCAATTAATTTGAATTTTAGTGTGAGGGTATAGCACAGTCATGGTCACGCAGTAAACATGTCTGTCCAGGTGTAAAAACACACGTCTGTGGTCCAGCTAGCAACTGGTGCCTCCTGTGGTTGTTCTTGTGATGGGTGTCATCCCCACACAGTTACCTCTGCTCTTTCCTCATGCAGCCCACCAGCCATGACTCGTCTCTCCCAAACTGATTTTCCCAATAACATCTGAAGATACATTTTCTAATTTTATACCTGTTTTTATCATCCATACAAGGTCTGCCAATCAGCATTGACAGGAAGACAGAGTTGCTAATTGTGGAGGCCAAGTTAGGGCGCCTGTGTATGGCTGCAGTTACACTGTTGGTAGCCAGCAGCTACCTACCTATAATGGTTTTACAAGCCTGAATGCATGCTTGGTAAGGAGAATTCCTGTTATTAGCAATAGTGATAAAAAGTTTCGCACAGCCAGGATTCCCTCTGCTTTTTGTGAAAAATTGTATCTACAAAGCCCGTTCAAGAGGAAGGCATTTGGTTTTAAACTCCCCCCTGCAGTATTTAAAATCCATCAGGTCTGTAAACCTGAAAATGGGGATTGAGTATAAGCAGAAGTGAAAATAAGTTGGTTTCTATTGCATGAACTGTAAGGCTTAAACTAAGCAGCAGAGGTAGTGGAGAAAAACACTTTGTCTGATACGAGGTGTGATGATAATAATACAGGCCAGGTCTACTTTGAAGACTTTTGCCAACACACTACATTGGTTAAGGATATGATGAAGTGTGATTTGGGATTTTTTTGTTTTGGGATTTTTTTCTTCTGGGTTTTGGTTGGTTTGGGGTTTTTTTTTTGGTTTTTTTTGTTTGGTTTTTTGGTTTTGTTTGTTTGTTTGTTTGTTTGGGTTTGTTTGGGTTTTTTGTTGTTGTTTTGTTTTGGTTTTTTTTAAACACCATTGTAGCTGTTCAGGCCGAATCCCCCGTGATTCCATAGATGCAATTATGCCAGCAAAACTGTGCTTTTGATGATATGGTTGATTTTGCTCACTGGAGGGCAAAATGTTGTGAAGCCATGCTGGCTAAAGCTTGCTTTCTGCAGTTTAAACTGTGTGTGCTCCAAGGGTATAGTTTGACAAGGTTTTATTTCAGTGCCCATGCCAGCTTTAGCAGTCACCCCCCATGCACATTGTCTTTGGGGTATGGTTTTGCACTCTGGCTCATACGGCATCCGACTGAAGCAGCTGAAGGGAATGGCCTCACCGTGGCTCTCCTTTGTTTCTCCTTACCACAGTGCTGATGTTTCTGACTCCTGTCAGCTACCTCAGAAAGCTGTAGTGACAGATAACTTGGCAGAGGAGGGCTTCTTTTTTCCTTCTTTTTTTTTTTTTTTTTTTTTTTTTTTTTTAGTGTATGGTTTTAACTTCTCAAAGTGGTTCATTGTGGGCTTAGATGAGCAGTGATGGAAACCATAGAGACCTGCAAACTTGGGCTCCTGCCTGTGGTTGGGCCCACTCAAGCAGATGATAAACCATGCTTTCATCTGTACTGCCATGATTGGGAAACCAAATCAGAACTGGACTCTGGCCTAAAAGTAGCCCACCCTCAAATGACTCAGACGGATGACCCTGGCTGGGGTCGATCCCACTGTCTGGTCCATTGTGCATCTTGGCCACCAGCTGCACGGCCAAGATGCAGGCAAGGGCAAGACACGAATGAGCAGCCGGGATCAACGGACCTGGCGTGGCTGCCTGGAGAAATACGAGACGAGTTATGGTTTTAGAGTACTTAACTCACTGGCAGAGTGCTGCTGGAGCAGGTCTATACTGGGAACGTCTCACACCACAGTCTAGGAATGCTGGATTAGCCTTAATAGTCTTCATAGCGCAGATGGAGCTTATGCCGTTGGAGCTGCATTTTTGTGGTTTCACACAGCCCATCTCAGAGTGAGACAGTGCACAAAAGCGTGTCTTTGCAGGTGGAAGGATTTCTACCAGATCAGCTGTAGGAAGAGTCATTCGTAGGTATTTTCTTTGTGGATATTTGAGCCTTCTGTGGGGCCCCATAGCACCGGAGTCTGTTACCTAAATAGAAAGGCAAGACTTTGCATTGAGGACCATATTACAGGGTAAAGGTCTGAGACTGACTGAAATGAACAGCTACCTCTTAAAACCTATCTGTAAAAAAAAAAATAAATTCTTTTGCTCATACCAAGGAAGCAGTATCAACAATTGTTGACATCCATGGACAGCAGATCTTGGGCTGGGGACAACTCCACTGTGTGTAGTATGAGCTATTCCCTTGAAATGCTATGATTTTTTTTTAATTATTTTTTTTCCAGGGCTTCTAATTGTTTTTAAATTCAATCTGTTAGTGAAGGTACAAGAAAATGAAGCTCTTCTCACTTTTGATAGCCTCCAGTATTTGAATACCTGCTTCTGTGAAATGCAAAGAGGAATCCTTTACTTCATATTCTGCCTGGTGTTGTCTTTAAAAAAATGGACAAAATGCTGCCCTCAGGGAAAACGGGTTGCAAAGCTTCTCATTCTTTGCTAAGGCCAGGTTTCACCCAAAGTATTCCCACTTCCCGTATTTGCAAACCAAAAAATGCGCTTTAACCAAGAGTTAGAGCTGTCAGGCAAGGCTGGACTGCAGTGTAGATCATCCAGTGCATCTGACTTGGACTCCTTAAAACATTAGTGCTGGCTTCCCTCTCCCTCATCGATCTGCTGGAAGGCTCCCATACTGCTCCATGGAGAAGGGGCTACACCCCTGTTTCTGAGCTGGAAGAGGTTGTGAGGGTACGACAGTTCGGCAGGTTAGATTCCAGTAGATTGTGCTTGAGGTTTACTTACATGTGGTGGAGTTGCAGGGTGGGCAGCAGCGTGGTGCTATCCTGAGCTGTGGTTGTTTTCTCCAGCAGAGCCCATGGGCTGGGAACGTCCTTTGAGCTGGGAGTCTCCACAAGGGTGACTCGCGTTTTGCAACAGCAAGGCCTTAAGTAACTTGCACAGCAAAGGCTGAAGTTAGAGCTGCAGGTTCTCCTTGCTCTAAAGGGCATTTGATGATTCAGCACACATATGTAAGCACACCATTCATTTGTGAGGATCTCTGCAGTTGTTGGGCATAATAGAACATGTTGGTATACTCTTTCTTGGTGAATAGAGTTAATCCGTCGACACAATAGACTAGAATGTCTCTTGAGCCCTACAGAAGCTATCACGTTAAAACAGGTTTATTCACTTTTAAAAATATATTATGTAAAAACTTACTTAGAGAGTTCATTAAAAACAGGATTTCTTTGTCCTTGTAAGACATTGGGGCTCACTAAGTAAAGTCTCTTGAGTGTGGGTTTATTTTTCAGGTGTGCAATATGTGTCTGATTCTAAAATCTTTCTGAAAAATAGCTCTTCTGTTTATGCAGGAACCACATTTCCTTCCATGGTAATGTATTTTCTTTAAAAATATTAGTGAAATGCTGTGGAGGTACAAAGTTCCTCAATACATGTATTAATCTTAGCATACAATCAGCAGTTCTACCTTACTGACAACTAGTTCACATCTTGCAGAAATGTGAGCCTGAAGGGAAGCATATGGCAAGAGCATTGTAACGTGTTAGGATTGCTGCCTTTGTTTGCCTTTCAACTGTTGGCCCAAACTTGTACATGAAGATTTGGTTTTAAAGTGTGGAGATACGCCACGAAGATGCTTTGACAAGTGTCTTAATGCCAGAAAGCACCATGATGAGTTGTGAAAAAAAAGACACCTGATCAGATGAGAATAGCTTTTGTCATGGTAATCTCTTGCATGTTGTTGCAGTTGCAGATAAAACATTCCTCTAAGCTCAGAAAAAACCCCAAAATTTAGAGAGAAATTGACTGTGTGACAATCCACTGGGCTGCTGCTACAGGCTATAGCTGAGCTGGGTCTCAAGGTACCTGTCTGATCTTTGGATTATCTGTGCTGCACCAAATGCACTCACTGCCCAGTAGCTCTTAGTGCAATCGCCTGCTGGTTCAGTGTACAAAGTGGGGTGACCTTTGGTGTACACCCTGTGCAAGACTGTAGTGTGATTTAGGAGGTTGAAAAGCACTGTCTCCATAATGTGGGAGAGCAGTGGGCACTGCTTACACGTTCTTAGTTGGTCACCTTGCACGCTTCTTGCAAGGTCAGCTTCAACCTATGACTAATTCCTCTGCAAAAGAAACAGATGTCAGGATTAATTCATTTATATCTCTATATCACAACATGATGTATTTTCTTACTACTGTAATTTGAGTCCTGTAATATATTTGCTTATTTTTTCCCTGTAGCTGTTATTGAAGTATGAATATCATTAATCTCCATCCCCTCAGAACAATTGGACTTTTGGGGGAGGGAGGAAATAGGAAGAAAGGTTGCTCTGGGATAGCAACTGGATTTTTGACCATATTTAAGTATTACACATCAGTTAAGGCTCAAAGCTTTATCTTGTCTACAGAAATAACTGCATTCAGCCTGCCCGTGGATAAATCTTGTTATACTTTATTTCCATGATAAGAGAACAAGAGAAAGAACTAATTTTTAAACAGTGAGTTCCTACTATTTGTTTGAGGTCAGACACATAATTACTTTCATTGACTGGCTCCTAGGGTGTTAACTCCAGATGTGGGTTTGGGATCATGCTCCACTGATGGCCAGATGAGGTAAATTACATGGTCTTCCTCGTGTCTTGTGTCCTTTGAGTAAATTGGGAATAGCGGCCTTCCCTGCGGGGCAGAAGTGTTGAGAACATGAGTTTCTTTAAGATGAGAAGATTCTCACATACTGAGAAGGTGGCTTAAGGAGAAAGGAGGGACCTTTGGCAATGCCACCTTCTTTAAGGAGAATTGCCCCTTAGATCCTTTGCCATTGTACAACTTCTAGCTCTAGGCTGCCTCCACTCTTCCTGTGTGTAGGTACAGTGTCAGCAGAAAATTTCAAGAGCTGTGTATTTATTGGTAGATAGTCCATCTGGCTCAGCGCAGAGGGGTGATGCAAGAGACAGTGGTACTGCCTCTGTTTTCCATAGAAAAAGGGTTGTAATCTAGGCTATACCAGTTTTCCTAATACTTGAGAGCCCATCTCACCACAGAGAGCAACTGGTTTCTCTGAAAAAACCCAAACACATTAATTCTAATTTATTTAAAACATTTTTAATAATAATTTAATATTGCTGGAAACAGATGTTGCCCAGCTATATTTCACCTCAGAGCAAAAGTTAGAGGCCAGGTTGTAAACACATGAAAATCAAGGCTTAAATAAGTTTAAGCTGTGTTACAAAAGAGCCATTGAAATTTGCTGTTATGTGTGCAGATATGTAATAGCAATTGACTGCACATGCAGTCTGTAGACAGACAAGCAGCGCATGTGTATGTGCAGTCCTCCTCTGGACAACTGCTTTAAAAAAGATCCATTCCAATCTTTATTTTTCTTTCCAGGTTACTTTTCAAGCTCCTGGCTCACTGGTTTATTTTGGCTTGTGTATATTTATACTCGTTGTATTCAGAATAAAATTCTGAAAGTGCGTGTTAAAGCATCCAGGTTTTTCTGGTTTCGAGTTGAATTTGAGATGAGAACAAGTGGTAGAGTTTGGATCAGGTTCACATTCAGAGCATTGTCTGGAGATGTTCAAAGCCTTGTTTAGCTTGGCCCATGTCTAGATAGTAGTCTGTAATAACACTTGTTTTCAGCTTGTAACCGTCATTTGGCTCGGTCTCTCTAAACTGCGAAGCAACTCATTCAGAATTTGAGTCAGTTTGTCTGAAAAGCTTTTACTTAATTATTTTTTTAATTAACAAGATACTTTCTAATTTCCTTCTTCTTCTGTTCTGTGTTTTACTTGGAGTTGTGGTTGTTCCATTTTTTTTTAAACTCGCAGCCAGTGTGCTTATACAAACAGAATTCTATAGAGGGAAAAATTGGCGTTGCTCAACAGTAATCATAAAATGGGGATGGTTTTGGGGTGTGGGGTGAATACTAGAAGCCTTTCTTGATGACTCCTAATCAAATCTGCTCTAGTATGGTCCAAACTCATCAGCTTGAGAGTTTGGATCCCAGTTAAGGGGCTCCTCCTGTGGGTTTTGCTGGGCTGTTCAGCGTAGCCCTTGTACACCTGACAGAGACTGACACAGAGCATTACGGTAACCCTAGGACAGCTTTGAGTGCACGTACAAGGTTATTATTTCCTTGCATTTATCAATTATAATGACCCAGGTCAGATGTTTTATACCATTTGCTTATCAGCTGACCTGAAATGCTCCAGCTGGTCACTGCTTGTCTTGCAGTGTCCCATGTCCTCTCCACCTTGTCACTCATTTCAGCTTAATTCTACTTGAATTCTTAAAGTAGCCTTTAAGGACATAACTGCACATGGCTCTAAATTGAGGATTGCTTCCTGTTTGTTAACCGATAAAGAGTTTTGCAGCTCAGAAATTCATGCTGCATAATCATCTTAACTTATAACCATAAATACATACTCTTGAGACAATGTATTCTTTGCATATTGATTAATGGACATGCTCTCTGTACAAAGTCCCTGCTTCTGTACAGTGATTAGAAAATATGTGATTGACATGGAGATCTCTGTTGTTTGCTGATGGGGATATTTTTTTTTTTAAAAAAGCAACACCAAATCCGTAAATTCATATACCAGACTTCTTTAGTGAATTGCTATATTGCAGAGTCTTGTGCATCCTGCGTGATTTTTTTCTTGTGTGTTTTTAATTATTTTGACTATATGCTTTCAACCAACCCTACACCTATTAACTGTTATATCTGTTCAAAGTCAACTCAGGAGGAAGTTCTCCAAATAAATGTCCTTTAATAGCCCATCAACAGCAATGCCTTTTTTATCCAACATATAGCAGTCAAGCAGGGAAGCACCGATAGCTTACATGCTTTGAGTGAATGCTTTGCATGCTAGTTTATTACATGAAAAACAAAAGCCTAACTTTGTGCAGGTATTTTCTATAGGTTGGTGCTCTGTGGGTTTGGTTTGACTAGTGTGCCATGCCCCACTGACAAGAACAGGCAGGATGCAACACTTGCCTCTAGAATTCATTCAGGAAAATAGAATGGAGGAAAATATGATAAGTGTCAAAAGTGAAACCATTTTACTCTTCCCCCCTCCTTCCCAACATCAGCTTTTTCAGCCAAGTATAATTCTCATGCTAGATCAGACTTTAAACCCCTCATTTAGTCATCATTTGTATTTCTGAAAACTGTTATTTAACTATTATATGGAAAGCCAGCAGGATTATAATTTGAAATAGAAATGCATGTTGGTTCCTTGGCTTTATAATGACATGTTTATCTGCACCTCTAATGCTCTCATTGCCCAAGTCTGCACTTTTGATTAATATATTTGCCATTGAACAATTGGTTTGCCTCAAAATTGCACTAAAACAAATTAATTATGTCGCCTGTATAATTTGTATTCTCTATACACACCCCTTCCCAAATGTTTAGCTTAAATCTGTTTTTGTTCAGCATGAAATGTGCAGTAATGGTGATGTGCTCGGCACACATTACTATGTAGCTTCAGCACCGTTAGGTCCTTACTGACACCAGTCTGTAGGTTAAGAACACTTCAATTGGTCTAATTTGCAACCTGATCAGAAACACTGACCTGGTTAGTCTTTAACAATGAATGTGTCTAATGATAACTTGTAGACACCCTTAGTGAAGGCAATGATGTGTATACAAGGAGTCATTTCCAGCTACGCAGCGCTAGAAGGTCTCAGGCTGCCTTATCTGGGATATCGCCTTGTCCTGCATTTTTCTGCAGCGTGATGCTTTGTCACTTCTAATGATACCTATCCGTCAGGCTGCATTGATTGAAATGAAGATAAATTGAATTGATACAAACAGGAGTTAGATGACTCATTGATATAATTAGGCTGTCGGAATATCTTGCCACATTTTACTAATGTTAATTATATGGTCTTTTATATAGGAAATTTCAGTTAATTTTGTTCTTCACAAAAAGAGAATACAGCCATTTATTAATTGTGAGGTGGCTGTTAGCTTTATAGGAGTCGTTTTCTAGAGGAGAGGAGGTATGCTTACAGAATTTCCTTTAAGCTGTCAAAAGCCTGAAATTGATAACAACTTAAAAGAATCTAAACTGTTAATAGTTTACATTTATAATTCATCTAATGTGATAGTTTATAACATGAGAACCAAATATAGAGTGTAATAAAACAAGCTATTTATTGCAAATGGGAACGTGCTGAATAATGAAACAATACTAATTGCAGTTTAAACACTTTTGATATAAACCATTTCTGAGAGGATGTTCCAGGAATAGGAAATGAGATATTCATCATAAGGATGCAAAAACCATTCAAAATATTTTCAGAAATACAGATAGGCTGTACATCTCTATGTCTCTCTTTTTTCCTCCCCCCCAAAAAAAAAAAAAATTCTGGGTTTTATCTTCTGTCAGAATTGATCACAGGAGTCAGTTTAATTGGGAAATTCATTTAAAATAGTTTCTAATTGGCATCAGAGAGTTGAAAGTTCAGTACAAAGGTGAGATCTAAGCTTTCTAATTAGATTGAATGCAGTATGACTTCAAGAATAGTCTTGATAATTACAGAATTTAGTGCAAAATTATATTTTAATGAAATATGGTGATTTTTACAATGAGAAGTCCTGGAAATCTTATTCAGTCTTTCATCTTTTTAAAGAGGAGATAAATTGTTTTGTGCATCTGTGTATAAATTCTACCTTAAAACGTCACATAGTTTTATTAAAAAGTAAGGTTATTATCATTTTAGTTTTTCTGGATGAAGCTGACAGCTCTGCAGTTTGGATGCAAAACCTTATTCCAGGCATGCTGAATTTTTTTACTCAAATATAATTTTCTTTTGCATAGAATTATATTATAAACTCAAGTTTTCCTCCCTCCCTTCTCATTCGCCCCCCCCCCATCCCTTCCAAGTTGTTTGATGCAGCTGAAATTGAAGGCTGAAGTAGAAGGGGCCACTTAAGTAGTGAAGGGTTTTTCTTTGTAAATAATAGATCAAGAGCACCGTAGCTGTATCTAATGGAGCCGAATGCAGCCTCCGTTCCAAGGACAGCGTGGGGTTTAAAAAAACATAACCATAGTTCATCCCCCTCACTAACCTGTGGTCAGTTGGGCTGCTGCTGTTGGCTAGTCACATGTTTTAATTCATCAGACATGTTTTTTTTATAAACCTCTGATAATATCAACACATGAATAGCAGGGATGATCGCTGGGATTTCCGGACTGAAACGACAAGGGAAAATAAAATAGAAGGGGTATTTTGTAAAATCTGTTTCTTCTTTTCAAGCCCAAGGGTTTACCTGGACACCAATGAACTTTACTTATAAACAGCAAAGTTAAGGTATGCTTTCAAAGAAGCTGAACTAGCTGTTCTGCAGATTTCTTCTCCTTCATATATTTTAAGCTGATAAAAATATTTCAAAGTCTGCACCTGCTTCTTGGAGTTAAACTTGAACTTACTTAAGGGGGGTGGGGGGGAAAGCTTATTCCTGGCATGCAGTGCAGTATTTCAGGTTTTAGGAGAAATAATTTAGTACTCCTTGATATTTTGGAGAAAATATTTTACATATAACAGATATTGCACTTTTCTTTCTTTTTGTCAAATTTCCTTATCTCCATTCTACCAAGTGGATGCAATTTCAACATCAAGATAAACAGCGATGTCATTGGCAAAATGAGTTGATTCTTGTCAGACATAAATTCTTGTCAGACTTGATAAAAAAGACAAAACCACGTTCCCTGCCCATGGTCCAGCAGATTTGTTTGAATGCAGTCAGAGGCTCTGAAGACCTTTCACAGGCAAAACTCAAAATGCCCATTTGTAATTGATTACCAGGATTGGGCTCTAACTTGAAAAGGCATATTCCTAGAAATTGCAAATGCAAAACAACATAAAAAAAGCTGTCACAGGACAAATTCATTCTGTTTTACACTCCCTTCTGTGCTTAAAGTGTCTGTTCCTTGAATGACACTGGTAGATTTGCTTGTAAAATAATTCATCTTTCTTGTGCCACTCACTTCTTTGCTTTATGAAATCTTGTAAAATCAAAAGAAACAGTTTCTCTGGTGGTTTTTGCAGATTTTGCATTCAAAACCAAACACAAATTTTCGCTGAGAATTTTTACATAATTATCTTCTGAAGATTTATAGTTTGCCTAGAATTTTTTTATATTTTGCTTACTATTTTTCTTAAATATAGACCATTTTGTTGTGTGTTTCAATCTGATTCGCTTGTATTTTAAAACAATTGTGTTTTCTAACTAATAATTTATTCATTTAAATCAAAAACCTTCTAAGCACAGGTTGCAATCATCTGCTGCAAATTATAGGAAATAAAACATAAGCTGCGCTTCACCTTCGTTCTGATCAGAGTTGGCAAGGGTTGTGGCAAACAGTAAAATGTCCAAAATGAAATTTCAGAAATAAAAAAAAACCCACAAAAACAAACCAGGCAGATTAACCGTCAGTCATGAGTGTCTCAGAGTTTTTCTTTTCTCTTCTGCTGTAAAATACTGGTACAAGTTTTTCAAGCGCCAGCTGCCTCTGTTCCATGTCCAGCATCCCTCCCAAGTACGGCCGAGCTGAGACGCTCATTCTGCGCCGAGTTCACTTCTCTGCACAGGCAGGAAAACACTGCGAGAGAGACGGAGGCACCTCACCAAACCTCCCAGGAGTTCTTCTGTTTTTCCTCCCCTCTGTCTTCTCTAGTTTCTTTTCATGTAACAACAAAAATTACAGAAACCCGTTCAGTGTAACCTTTTTTTCCTTCCCCCTTTCACCTTCCAGCTGCTTACCAGAGAGATCAGATGTGGAAAAGCCAAAATCCCAGAATATGATGAGCCCATTAAATTATATGATTCCTGCAATTTGTTTCCTTGCCAGTTCTCAGCTTTCTGTTTTGTGCTTTCTTAGCCGGTGCCGGGGAAAAAAAAAAGGCATCTTGACAGCTAATAGATAGCCCAGGCATCAATTGCCGAGACATTTTGTCTTTTGTGACATTGAGGAAAAGACAAGGAAGGGAATGGAAACAACTAAAAAAATGTCAAAAGATCAAAAAATCAATGGGCTGAAGGAATGTGATCTGTTTATCAGGGTGTAGCTGCTCTTTCTGTTTGCATTAAGTCCGAGTGAGTGTCTTTGGTCACCACTAAACTTGCTTTTATTCACTCCCTAGGAGATGTAATACAAGCATGAAACGGTGGCTCACAAAGCAGGCGCAGCAGCAAAGCAAATAAATAAATAAGTAAAGCAAGCCGGGGCTTCTTTAAAGACCACAAAACCAGGTTTATTGCCTTACAATTTTTTTTACCTTGCATTAAACACGCTTACCTTTCTCTTGAAACTTGTTGCTGAGCACAGCAAATGGACCATGTTGTGTTGACGCAGGTGTCTTGTTTCTGTGTTACTGGGAGGTTATTTTTATGTATTTATTTTTGAAAATGTCAATAAAATGAAAAGAGGGCGAGAGTTCAGCAAGCGGAAGTTCTGGCAGCTGATTGAATGCATGTGCTTGGTGCTTGACAGTTCACGTCAAGTCTTTGGTTGGACTTTCCCTTTGCTTTCCTGGGCAGGGAGTTGGGTTTGTTTTCTCTGAAACATGAAAAGAGTTGGGCGAATGCAAATGCAAGGCAGCTCTGGCGCGCGCCTTTCCCCCGCACGCCGGTAATGTAGTGTTTGCTGGGGTTTTAAAGTCGCTGGATATTGCATAGCTCATAAATTCTTCACAAGCATGGATGGAAGGGGGGGGAGATGCGTGTGCATGTATCAGGAGAGCGCGCGCATGTGTGTGTGTAAGTGCTGTCCCAGCCTATGAGAACTGATGGAGCAGACAAGGCAACGCTACAATCTGTTGGACAAATTTTTTCTCACCCCTTGTAGTTGTTATGTGATAGGAAGTATGGCAAGGGCTGCATATTTTATAAACTTTCTATTAAAGTTGTGGCATGTTATCATAAAACTGAATTGCGATACTTTGTATTACACTCTGGGATTGAGAGATAGACATAGGATTAAAAAAACAATTTCTAGGCATTTCTAGATGATAAATTTAATTTTCTTTGCTATTTGGAGGTCTTCTTTGAAAATGCAATTGTAATGAACGCATTCAGAACTGGAGAATAGATTTACCCTTGGCTTCAAATAGTTGACGTTATCAGGCTCTGTCATTCGTTCCTTCCTATTTTCGGGCTGCTAATTGATGTTTTTGATGTCAGCAAGAAAATTGAAGAAAATGTCATGTGTGAACCAGTGCGGAAGTTAATAAGATTGACTTCGTTGACAGAATTTACAATGAGCACAGAGACCGCATAATGGGACCGCTGCGAATTCGTGTGCTCTCTTTGGAGTCAAAATTGACACCTCACGCTAGGCCAGCGGTCGATAGGAAAGATGCAACATTTGGGAAGGTTCCTAATCTCAATTTTTTTCCTCTTCCTTTTTTTTTTTCTCCTTCTTCTTTCTTTCCCCCCCCCCCCTCCTCTATTACCTTTTGGTCTATGGAGCTTATCTAGTTGCAGAGGCAGCTGTTTATCCAGAGGGCTACTGCTTTGGACCAAGCCAGAGCCTTGGTTCAATCTCTCAGCGCTCCACAACAATGCTCATTTTTTATGCTGTTTTGAGTCTGAAAGCAAAAGAGTCTTGAAAAGGTTAGATTAAGATGTGTCCTAAGGAAAGCTATACTAATATTGGACAGGGTCATTGCATATGCTTGGGCTATGTGCAATAAAGCTGAAACGTAAATCCCCTCTGTATAAAGGAAGGAAGCTGTGGGACACCTACCTGGGCGTTAAGCATAAGAGAAGACTACAGCTAAGCCTTACTCTTCCTCTGGGCTCCAGTGCGTGTGCATCTATGTGAGCGTGTACGCCTGCATGTGCAACCTCCAAAACTTCTGACTTTCGCAGAGGTGGTTTTCCCCCTTTTTTTTTCACTTGGATAAAACGGGAATTCAAACTTTCTCAAAGTAGCAAAAGGCTTCACTGTAATAGTTTAATTTTCCAGTAATGTGACAAAGTTTATTGGATTTGTGTGTATAATTATGGAATGGATTAGCCGAGTTTGGTTCAGTGAATCTGATTATTTTCTGGCCTTTAGGGAAATGCGCTAAAACCCTAATATGTCCACTACCCCCAAGCGGTCTCTTTTTGAAGGCGCCGCACAAAATGTGGTCTCTACTAGCGTTCAGCCTCCAAGGATCTTCAGTGAGAGACATTATTCTTGGAATATCCAATTAATTCCACGGGCAGTGATCAGTTAGCGCTTCTTCTTCCTTTCTCGCCATTTGAAATGCTAACACAATGAATATTTTCTCATTGGTCTGCGTCCCTCGGCTAAGCTGTTGCCGCGGGCTGAGAATTTCATCGACTGATGAGACCAGAGGCTGCGCCGATAAAAGGTTACAGTACGTGATTTGCATGCCAAGTGGGGTTTGGTTTCATGAACTTAAAAGTTCTTTAACTTTTATTTGACTTTTTTTCTTTTGTACATAGATGAGGGTTGTCGGAAAAATTTTTTTCCCCAAATTTTCTGGTTTGTTTCCCAAAAAATCACTGAAATTAGCTATTAGTGTGCATTACAGTTTTGGTTTGGATCTTCTTAAGCAAACAGGTATGAAACATGAAATCTTTTGTACAAGTGAAACCAAATTAAATGTCTGTTCCAACAATCATTGAAAACTTAGTTTTAGAAAAAGGCTTAAAAATTGTAAGAGGTTTCCAAACAGATGTGGCCAAGTCCAATGTTTCCATTTTCTCTTATAGTGCAGTGTCAGAGTATATTTTTAAATAGGCTTTAATTCCTCAGCAATTGCAGTAATGAAAGTAATATATTTAGCTTTCATATATATTAAAAGAGGGAAATCTCCACGTCCTTTGAGTGGTGGGAATGGGAGCCATGGGTTAAAACGACACTAGCACATTCCTGGAAAGTGATTAAGACAGACTGTTTGGCACTGTTATTCAATGGTAAGTTGGTGGAAGTTCTTGAAGTATTAATTATGTTCCATCAAGCACGAGCAAATATTCCAACAGCAAAACAAGGAAGCTGTTATCTTTGTCTTCAACATAGTGTTTTGCACAATTGCCTATGCAATTCATTTGTAAATGTTGGCCATGCCAGCTAAGACAGGGTTCCAGGACTGAACAATGCCGTGATCCTGGGATAAACGATCTGATCGGAAAAGTTTTAGAGGTAAACTAAATTGAAACAAAGCAAGTACCACACATCAAATGCAGACTTTCATGATTTGGTGAGGGTGAAGGAGGGTGGTGCTGAAATAAAACCGCGCGCAGAAGGTCTATGCTCTGTGTTGTTCTTGACTTGCAGAATGTCTTAGATGTATGTTGTAAGCCGTTGACAAACTTTGTTGGTTTGGAGATGTGACGGATGTATTTTCTGATCTGAGAAGTATTTGGGAGATAGAGATAATTTTTTTTTCATCCTCTTTTCCCTCTCCCTCCTTCCCCCTCACCCTCTCCTCCCCAAAAAGAAATAAAAAGAGCATCAGCCTTCTGCGCTACTCTAATCTTAGAGGCTGGATAATACGGTTGGAGATTTGACATATTCCTACTGAATAAAAATCAGGAGACCCTTACCAAAATTGTTAGCAAAAGGGACTGGCAGAACTAGGTACAGAGCGGGGTGGTTTTTTTTTTTTTCTCCCCTTCCTTTCGCTAGCTGTCTAGGAGGAGTAAAGCAGGTGGCTCCCCGTGGCTGACTTTTCATGACAACATGCCATTAGAAATTGCGGTCCTGTTGATCAATCCACTCGACATGACAGCTTTGCCGCAAGGCCTGGCTCTTTGAGCACCGGCGCTCTGGCTTTTCCCTCCTTTTTTCCTGCACTAATTGGTGAAAGTTTTTACTGTGCTTGTGGCATAGGAAATTCTTTTGAACATTGTCACAATCAAGTGTTGACTTCTTTAGAATTGCAAGTAGGTTAAGTGAGTATCAACATTAAAAAAAAATCCGCAAAAGGTATTACTATCGAAATTTATTAAAGTAAAATTGGGAAAACACACTGATTGAATTATATAAAAAAAATTTGATGCAGAGGAATCAATTAAACTGACATTCCTTTTCAACTTTGTATAGCCAAAGATGCTACCATATTTGTGTCTCAAAAAGTAGAAAGGAAGAGATAAATTTAGAGTTCTTATTTTCTTTCTTGCTTATTCAGAAGCACAGAACCAAGCCATATCTCTCACCTTAAATACAGACAAATGAATGCATCTTAGTACTTGGAAATTTAATAGCTAGTGGATTTTTGAGGTGATTTAAGGTACTTTAAACCATTATGCACTAAATAAGATATTTTAAAAAATTTTGTTTCTTAAAAAAACAGAAAAGAAAAAACTGTAAATTCAGTATTCAGGAGAAGGAGGAGGATAGCCGTGTGTTCACACATACTCTGGGTAGGCTTATGGAACATTTGTGTAATTCTTCCACCTGAAATGCAGTCGGGAAACTTCTGTAATAGATCTTGTGAGAAACTCCCTCAACTGAAAAATGGGATTATGGATGTTTTCAGATAAAAGTTTATTAAAACACGGAATACTTGTTGAAAAATTCACATGAAAAAATAAGAAATGTTTATAAAATATTATTATTAATGAGGAAAATAATAAATTTCTATTACAGGAAAATACATTTTAAACAAAGTGCATTTGTTTAAAATGTACATTTTAATTATCACAGATACAATGTTTTCTTCATTTTGCAGGTTACTGTATGTTCATCCCTAAACATGAAATCTCTTTCTTTTTACCATTCATAAATGTAGAAAAATCTTATTGTTAGTTGATGCAATTTCAGACATGCAGGTGTTTTTAAAATAATCTGTGCAACTGCACTGCAAGGATTTGTAGAGTGAAGATGGGAAAGAAATCAGGAGAGAACGAGTGACAAAGAACGAGAAAAAGAGATATCTGAAGCGTGGAGGTGGCTTTTCTTTAATAATGCATACACAGCAATAGGGGACTTTGGATAGAATTCTTTCAGCTCTCTTAAACCCAATCTAAGGTTAATTTATAATAAATAATTATAGTTTTAGCAGCAAAATGAGACCCTGTGAAGCTGAGAGGAGAAAGGCAGTAATACAGTTTTAAAAGCTGAACGTGCTCACAGTTTCCGTTGCAAGTGTAATAGCTACGACTATTTTTTTTGTGTAGATCAGACATCGGCACCGAAAGAAGCATAAATTCATATAATTAATTTTGCCATTGTAAAAATCATTTGCTAAAATTTGCATTATTAACATTATCAAGTCGCTGGTTGGTGAGACATCAGACATGACGAGTGAGAAGGGCAGCTTAGGGAGAATTGGGCTTTAAACCCTCAGCAGATCGGAGTTAGGATCAAAGGCGCTTGTTTTATGTGGCTGTGTGACACTTTGAAGTCTTGACTGCACCTACAGCACTCATTTCATCAGGTTCACTGGTGTCTTAATAGCAGATCAATAAGTTTCAAAGTCGGAGAGTTAATTTGATACTAGTGCTGATGTGGTCGTGCTGGGGAAGCAGAGAGAGGCAGGCAGAGAAAGCAAGCCTATTAACTGTCTTGATAGGGAGAGGTGTGTGCCGATGGTGATGGGTACCTGTAAAAACCCAAACTGTAAATATTGACCTTAAATATGAAAGCTCCCCGTACTAAAGGCATGGAGTTGTTTACATTGTTGAAATGGATTGTATGCAAGAGAGGTTGCTGTGCTAGCACTGTGCTCCAGCCAAGCAATGTGAAGTTGTAAGAAAGTTCCCCCAGTAACGAGAATAAACGCATACTCCTAAGCCCCTAAAGCATCGCATCCCTTGGTGTTATTTCCCTCA